>NC_045554.1:24200533-24821471 GCF_009769535.1 Thamnophis elegans
GAAGTCAAGTCCCCTCTCCATCCCCCCCCCAAGCGCCCCCCGCCTTTTACCGAACAATTATCATTCCCGATCAATCAAGAACCTGGAGTTGAGAGATCCAGTGGGACGAAATTAGTTTAATTCGTTGTGGCAAAAAATACACTATATTGCCAAAAGTCTTCGCTCACCCATCCACATAATCCGACTCAGTTGTGAGCGAATAGAATAGATACAATATAGTGTATCTACATCAAGAGCTGGGAAAAGCATCTGCCCTTTAATAGAAACGGCGAGGCAGGAAAGGGGGCAAGGGGCTCCTGGGTGATTTTTTTTTTTTGGAAAATGTTTCTCAGGAAGGCTTTGTCCATAAACTTCACACATTGCAGCCATCCCGACAATCCATAACCTCTGTTTCTAGTCCTTGCCGTGAGAATTGTTACTTGTGATTGTGATAACTAAATACAGTGCAACAGTTAAATATCAACAAAAAGTAAAATTGCTGCAGTTCCATTCTTGGGCCAGAAGCCATTTGAAGGACCCCCCCACACACACACATACCAAAAATACCCGGTTTCAGATATTTCCATTAATTGCTCCTTGAATTACTGAAATAGCTTGCAGAGGTAAAAATCAAGCTTTGAACACCTCTTCTGCCCTATTATGGGAAAATGAATGTTCTCTTTTGATTGGGGAATCTAATGCAAAACAGTTTGATGACTTAGTAGATGACTTAGACTTAGTAGTGGGGTGGTGATGGCAAAATTTCCATCCAGTCCTTGGTTTGTCTTTCTTCTCGGCAGTCTGAAATCCGGCTGCCTGATGGCATGGATTTCCTTCCTGCTCAGAAGAAAAAAGAAGGGGAACATAGATTCCAGGAGAGTTTCCCCGAGTTTCCCCAAAGGTTCGGAAGAGTAATCTTCTGGTCTCGGTGACTTCAAGGTTGGATGTTGCAACATTATCCTGGGAGACAAAGATTTGCCTTGATTTGCAGAATGTAAGAGCTCCATGTTCCCTCAATCAGAAAAGGGCTCTTGGTATTTTTGTTCAATCTGGCCCTCACTTTTGCCAGAAAGGCACTTCCTTTCTGACAAAGAAAGGATATTGGTAAGAAAATACTTCTCCGCCTTATATGAATATGAACTGCTGGGACCAGATGGCTTACATCCCAAATTCTGAAGGAGCTGGCAGATGTTATCTGGGAACCAATGAATGAAATCTTTCAGAGCTCCTGGAGAACAGGAAATGCCAGAGGATTGGAAACATAGGATCATAAAGCTGGAAGGCACCTCAGAGGTCTTCTAGTCCAACTCCCTGCTCAAGGCAGGCAAGATCCCAGGCAAATGGTTGTCCACTCTTTTATTTTTGAAAACTTCCAGTAATGGAGCACTCTCACACAGGAGGCAAGCTATTCAATTGACTTAAATGTCTCCTTCTAGTTTGGATCCTTTTCTTTCATAAGCTTTGACCCATCACCTCTTGTCCGGTGCTTTGGAGAATAAGTCGACCTCCCTATTCTTTGTGTAGGAAGTTAAAACCTACCCCTTGCCTAGAAAAATGAAATATTTTTCATTGGGAACTATTGAAAAGGCAGAATATTTCCCTGGATAGGAAAATGTAGAAACGTGTTTTAGGTAAGAAACAGACACACTTTTAATAGCCCCCACCTTTGTCAATGGGCCATTAAAAAATCCCAGGCCAGTCTCTTCTACATAACAAAGATCTCCCCCTTCAACTCCAGGGTGATGGGATTAAGACATGATAGTATTAGTCCCTTACGCATCTCACCACAGGGCACCTGGGAGGAAGCAATGCTCAACCAAATGTGGACTCACAGCCTAGAGAGTTGCCCCTGCATGGCCCCATGGGAGTCTACCAACCAATCAGAATACAAGATCAAGATCAAAGGCCGGAGACGGCATAAAACCAGGGACTTTCAGCATCTCTGTCTCTCTTTTGTTCTTCTTCATCCAACATCTGGAAGCATCTGATCCCCCTTTTCTGTCCAGGAGCTCAAGCCATGTGATCCTGTCCACCATTAAACTGTCTTTCTAAGCAGCCTCCATGTTTCCAGTGTCTTTCCCCCCACTTGGAACTGAACCCAGAAGGACATTTTCTTCCAACATTTGTGATAGTTCCTTAAGTCCTGGAAGGCAGTTATCATGTCCCCCCGCCCCGCACATCCCCCCCTTAAGCCCTTCTCTTCAATAGACTAGACCCACCTCTCAACTGCTCATCCTACAATTGGGTCTCCAGGCCCTTCATCATCTTTGTTGCTCTTCTCTGCACACTTTCTAGGGTCTTAGCATCTGTTTTGTATCATACCTGGAATACTGCATCCAGTTCTGAACACCACAATACAAAAGGGATGTGTAGAGAACTACTAGAAAGGTGGTAAGGAGTCTGGAAACTAAATTAACATTTGAATGGTTAAGGGAACTAAGTGCAGTATATCTAGTCTAACAAAGAGAAGACTAGGGGTGATAAGATGGCAACCTCCCAGTAGTTGAGAGCAGAGGGAGTCAACTTACTCTCCAAAGACCCTGAGGGCAGGGCAAAAAGTAATGGGTGGACGCTTGTTAAAGAGAGATCGGCCTTTATTTAACCTATGGAAAAGCTGGCCACAGCTAGAATTCTATTTGCTAAAGACTGGAAAAATGAGAAAATACCAATGCAGGAGGAAGTTATTTACAAAATAATGGAATGTGCTGAAATGAGTAAACTGACATTTGAAATTAGAGAACAAGAAGATAAACAATTTTATAAGACATGGGATTTATTTTATCAATGATTAGATAAACAACAACATGGAAATGAAAGACACTACACTATGTTATCAATACAAGAATAATAGAATGATATTGAATATAATATAAAATATGTTATTATTGGATAGATAGAAGATGATGTAATGAATTGTTATAATATAAATGATCCCAATATTAAGTATAGCTCATTGAAAATGAAGGAATATTTAGCGATAGTCAAACAAATAACATACAATGATGATAATGTATACAAACATTTGGATTTGATAACATGTGATTTTATATAAATTGCAAGTGATGACTATGGAAAGGATGCACAAAAACCTTGTAACCAATCGACACTGTATATAATGAAAGATGGTTTTATGTTTTATGTCTTGTTTGTCTTTGTCTGTTTAAAAAAATAAAATAAAATTTCCCAAAAAAATATTCCTCCTTCAACCTCTCTAGGAGGAGAATGCACAGAAGAGCTTAATGAAGTTAGCTCCAACTGCCATTCAAGATGGCTGTGCTCATGGAAAGGGGCATCTGTAGTCGGCAAGCCTTGTTGCAAATTGGATTGAAACGTGAAAAGACTATTACAAACAATTTTATACGTTCTCATAAAATACCGGAGGAGGCAGGTAGGCCCCTGGGGGAGCCATGGATTACTATCCCTGGAAGGAGGAGAAAACGGAGGGACAGGAAGAGAAAGAGAAGAGGTGGTGAAGGCAGTCTTTTTAAGCTGAGAGGAATGGAAGACATATGTAGAACATCTTCCTTGCAGAAATAATAAGGTCCCCCCCCCCTGACATTCTTTCAAAAAGCACGAAGAGATGGTTTTGCCAGCAGGCCAGAGACCCCAGGGTGCTACGGAGCCCACCAAGTGGTTGTTGTTATTGTCAGGGGTATCCTTATGCTTTGTTAACCATGAAAGACAGGGAAGGGCTTTGGACTATACAGGTAATCCTCACTTAGTGATTTCTTGTTCAGTAACTGAAGTTGTGAAAGCCCCCAAACTGGAAGTCGTTAAGATGTTGGATATACGTCTGTCTGAAGTGGTGTAGGGTTTCCTGCCTAGGCAGGGGGTTGGACAAGAAGACCTCCAAGGTCCCTTCCAACTTTGCTATTGTATTAGTATTGTAACTGTTCGAAGTTACAACAGTGCTCTACAAGAAGACTTATGGCCAGTCCTTGAAGTTGTGCCTATCGCAGTGTCCCCACAGTCACAGGATCACGATTGGGGCACTTGGCAACCGGCACACAGTTACAGTGGTCACAGCTTCCCACAGTCACATCCTCACCCCTTGTGATCTTCACTGCCAGCTTCCAAGGAGTCAAGTCAATGAGGAAACCAGCCGCCCGCTGAGGTTGTGCTTAAGGACTGCACAGGATTCCTTCACCACCACAACCTGAACTCTCATTGTACACTGAAGATCGCATTCTAGTTCATTGTACAAGGTGCCATGACAATAAAAGTAACCTAAACTAAACCTGAAATGAAGGATAAATTTCTTGATACTGATAACAATTAGTCGATGGCCTTGTCTCCTGAAATTTTGGGTGCTCCATGCCTGGAGGTTTTCAAGAAAAGATTGGGCAATCATTTGTCTGGGATGGAATAAGGACTCCTGTCCTGGGCAGTGGGTTGTACTAGAAGGCCTCCAAAGTTCCTTCCAGCTGTATAATTCTATTATTCTAACTTCAGTGTCTTCTGCCAAGGGTTTGCAGCAGCTGGAGGCAGTGGGATAAAAGCTGATATGTGGTAAAAGCTGATTCCATTCAGGAATGTGCCTTCAAACTTTATGCTATGATTTCTTGAATTTGATGTTTAACTTCAAAAAAACTTCATTTTGGCCATAGTTTGGGGGGCGAGCAAAGAGATGCTTCATGCATCATGCTTCCCCATTGAGCAGCTTCCATCTCCGGGGGGGGGGGGGGATAAAAATTCAAAAGATCCTTGCACATAATGGTTATGGAATATCTCATCCACGTTCTCATCAATCTATGATTTGGGATAGGGATCAGGAAGTTGAGGAATGTGAAAAAGATGCCAGAAGTAAAAAAAGAAATAAAGAAATAAAAAGAAAGGAAGCTCCCTTAGCAATCATCCCACCCCCATCTAATTTGATCCAAAGTAGTTTATTCATACAATTCCAGACTCTCTGAAAAAATGCATCTCGGCCTCTTGGGAACTGTTTTAGCCCTCTGCAATTCTCCCTGATTGTGGTGTCCAAACTAGGAAATTGAGGGGCACCATTTTGTCTGTTTTTTGGATATGTGCTAAGCCAGAAGTCTTCAAACTAGGCAACTTTAAGATTTGTGGACCTCAACTCCCAGAATTCTAAAAGTTGAAGTCCACAAGTCTTAAAGTTTCCAGGTTTGGGGACCCCTTTGCTAAACTTTTGCAACTTTACTTACCCATCCTACCCCTCAGGCTGTCAAAAAGAGTGAGCGGAATTGATAAAGAGCATTCCCTCCTCCCCTCACTAGGTCTATCCCACAGAGAAACCCAACTGTGGGCAGGGTGCTCCTGCTGCTTGGGAGTGATGTTAAAAGTGCAAAAGTTTCTTGAGGAGGTGGGTGGGCAGGAGAGCTGCAGAGAGACATGAGTGCAGTCACCCCCCCACAATGGTTTCAGCCCCTTCATTAGGGATGCATTAGGGATGGAGATGGTCTAAGGAACGCCACACAGGGATCTTGGGTTACAACTTTTGCAAGCTGGGCCACGTTCCTTTCAGTTCATATCAAAGGCCCTGGTACATCATTTGCATGAGAAGAAAACTTCTTAGGAACAGGGAATATTTTGGGCAGCTGTTTTGATTTTTTTAACCTACATGCTTTATGTTGCTGCCTCAAGATAACACTGAATAACATATTTAAGCAATTCATGTGTGAAAAACTAAAATTGTAACTCACAAGCTGATTTCTTCACACTTTGGTGAAATTTAAATCTCTTCCTTCAGACACTGTCGGAGAGAATATTTGTAGAAAAGATGATCTAAGGAACTTCAGTAGATAGAATTGTTTCTCTCCCTCTCCCTACCTTTCTCTCTCTCTCTCTCTCTCTCCCTTTCCCTTCCTTTCTTTCTCTCTCTCTCTCCCTCTCTCCCTCCCTCTCTGCAGAATATTGGGTTGAAGGATTTTGAGTCTAGAGATGGAGAGCGAAGTTCTGATTTTTGAGGCAGGGTGAAGTAGACCCCAACACTGTAATGCTTTATCCATGTGTTTTCTAACTCTCTTGTTTTCCCTTGTTGTTGACTTGCCCTGCTCTCTACCCAGGACAAAACTCTCCATGTCTATTAAAAATAGGTCTGTGAATTGATAGCCCAGCAGAGAAACTCATTGGAATTATTTCTGAAAGCCTACAGCAGTTTGTGCTGTCCCAATGTAAGGATTATGTCATGTTGGCAACATTATGAATTGTGGTGGATTATTTGCTTAATTTGTGGAGCACCTTTTAAAAGAGACATGTGCAACCCAAGGCCTGTGGGACAGATCCGGCCCTTGGTGAGCTTAGATCCCCGCACAGCTCCCCTGCCCCCCTCCTCCTCTCCAGAGATCTTTCAAGCCAGAAAAGTTGGACTCAGAGGAAACTGCTCCCTGCAAACTTTCTCTCCCCGTTTCCACATGCAGCGGTTTCCACATGCAGCGGCATCGTCTTCCACCCCCTGCTTCGCTGGGAGGGGGCACAGGGCAGGGAAACTCCAATTATGTCAGGGATTGGGAGAAGAGTGTCTCTTTTGCATGCTGTGCGTAGGCACACACACACACACCATTCCAAGCATGGAGATTTTTATCCACATTTGAGCTAGCAAACTGCCAATCATGCCTGGGCTTGGGGAGAAGGCCCACCTCTCCTTCCTCGGTGGATAAAAGCCCCCAAATGTGGAATGCGGCGTGTGTGCTTGCCTGCATGCTCTTGGCTTCCAGAAATTTGGGGAGATGAGGAGCTTGTAGAGCACCAAGTTGTTCCCATGTTGAATTAACTGGTGTTACTTGTTCCATCCTGACCCAGCTGTCCTGAATCAGTTGTGCCCAGAGAGCGGCATTGAGCCAGTCATGCCCACCTATTCGGGGCAACCCAACTATGACCACCCAGCCATGCCCTCTTAGTCGTGGGGACCCATCTGTGACCCGTAGCCACGTCTACCCAGCCACGCTCACCTGTCCGCTGTGAGTCATCTTGCAGCTGGCCCTTTGAGGGCAACCGTAAGGCTGATGTGGCCCTCAATGAAATTGAGTTTGACACCCCTGCTTTAGAAGATCTGCAGAGTCAGGAAAATACTTCCACTCAAGCAGTTCTGGAGTGAGCTCTGTTCCAAGGAGTACTCTGCTTTTTGCATTGCCTTTTCCAAATGAAGTTCGTTTTTGCACATCAATTTTTTTGGGAACCTATTCTGTAGGTGTGGCCTGTTTTGTGGGAGTGGCTTGGTGGCCATGTGACCAGGGGGAGTGGCTTGGCAGTCATATGACTGGGTGGGCGTGGCCAGCTTGTAAAATGTGGTGAAACTCACTTAACAATGCTCTTGCTTAGCAACCAAAATGTTGGCTCAGAAATTGGCATTTGATGCACGCAAGTCTTAAAGCTGTCAAGTTACAAGACCTTTGCACCCCTAACCCTTTAGAAAAAAAAACCCCAGTCTGGGTATTCTCTCTTTCAGTAACAAGTCTGGAGGTTTTGCTTTTCAAATGACAAAAGTTAGGGGTCCCCAAACTTGCAAGCTATACTGGCTGGAGAATTCTAGGAGTTGAAGTCCACAAGTCTTAAAGTTGCCAAGTTTGAAGACCTCTTGATTTAGGAAGAGGAAGAATTGATCCTTGACAATTTGAAACCAGAGTAATCTCAAGTCCTTCGCTTTTATTGAGTGTGTCCTTGTGAGTAGGATTAAAGACTCACTGCTCTAGGGATAGAAACAGCTCTGCATGCTGATAATTCTTCTTCAGAATGTCACCATTCTCATGAGTGTTCTTGAATAGTTACATATATATATATATATATATATATATATATATATATATATATATATATATATATATATATATATATATATATATATATATATGCTTAATTGGCTTGCTTTTTAAAGGCTGGAATTGCATGTGGTCCTTAAAAAGGCTTATTTGCAAAGTGTTTCCCTCCTTCTACCTTGAAGGAAAGGCCTGGCAGTGTTCTTTCTCCATCATGATTACAAAGAGCCTTGTAGTGTCCTGCTTTTGAGTAAAACCTTCTGAATCATGAGCAAAGGTTGAAAATCGGGAAATGTGAAAACTCGGGATACTTGATCTTATTCTGCTCGCCTGCAGGGCCTTCATTTGTCTTGCTTTCAAAGAAATCTCCATGACCAAGAGAGCTGCTAGAAAGAAATCTTTCATTAACAGCTGATTGCCTCCTTCAAAAGTTGCTTTTAAAGTGAGTCATTATGTTTACAGAAGTTGCCTCCAAGCAGCCCTTCTCTCTGCAAATATCTATACTTGTCGGATCCTTTGCTGAAGTAGACCAGGTTGCCTTGTATAGTGATTATGGTGTTGGACTAAATCTGGGGAGACCTGGGTTCAGCTAGTTTTTTATCATGGAAATCCATAGATGGCTTTGGGGCCAGTGACACTCAGCCCAGAGGGGTTGGTTATGGGAAAACAGGATTTATGTCTGTGCCGGGAGAAAGGCATAATATAAATCAAACCATTAGTAGACATTCCTCCCTCCCCCATGCATATTCATGCATCTTTCCCCATGGATTGACCCTGGGGGTTCGGGACAGCATGCAAGAAACTGTCAGCTTTTCATTGCAATTCCTTAATACTGAGCTAAAGTAGAGTTGACCAATGTATAGAAAGGAAAGATTGATATGTTACCAAAAATATGGACAGCAGACAATACTGACTCGCCAATAAGGGAATTAAACAGACTTTGGAAGCAAAAGTGTAGGTGGAGATTGGCTGTCTTGGCTGGGAAATGAAAACTGAATTATTTTTCACTTGTTTTCAAATTTTAGCATAAGCCACCCAGAGTCGCTTTAGAGTTGGATGGCCTCTCCTTCTTGTAAATGGATGGATGGATGGATGGATGGACGAATGGGTGGATGAGATGCAGTGCAACAGGGTTGCAGAAAAGGCAAATCCACAGGATGCTCCACTTTCTCCTGGTTAGGTCCGATTCCACCATGAATACTGGATTCCACATTTTACGAAAGATTCAGAAAAATTGAAACCGTTTCTGAGAAGAAAAACAAGGATAATCCCGAGAATAAACCTTCCCCTGAAGATAGATTGAAGAAGGTGAGTAAATGAGGATCTCACCCAAAGGGTGAGAATATCGGTAGCCCTCCACTTATGAACCCTGCCAAGTAAGACGTTTGTTAAGTGAATTTTGTCCTATTTTACGACCTCCCTTGCTACAGTTGTTAAGTGAGCCACTGTGGTTGTTAAGTTAGTAACACAGTTGTTAAGTGAATCCAGCTTCCCCATTGACTTTGCTTGTCAGAAAGTCACAAAAGGGAATCACATGACCTGGGACATTGCAACCGTCATAAATACAAGTCAGTTGTCAAGCGTCTGAATTTCTCACTGTCATGTGAAATATAGTCACACATCACTTTTTTTCAGTGGACGGTCACTAAATGAACTATTGTAAGTCAAGGACTTTCTGTCCAGGAAACTGAATAAGGCATTTAAGTTACATGAAAGTAGAATCTCACTGAATTGGGATGGAAGGAATTTCCTGACCGTGAGAGCAATTCTACAGTAAAATCAATAACCCAGCGAGAGAGTGGACTGAGCTCCTTTCTTTGGCTGAGTGCCAGCAGAAGTGGCATGGCTGTTGATCTGGGATCCATAACATGGATCCTTGAACTAGAGAGAGGGGTGGATCTGATGGCCTCAAATGCCCCTCCAAATCCCAGGTTCTGTGACTGTGGTAAAAGTGCAAATGCTTGAATCCCTAAAATGGAAAGGATTTGCAAGCTCAGGTAATAAAAGTCATGGAGGGCAATGAAACAGTGGAACTAAACGTGGAAACCAAATTAAGGAGAACAAACAGAACAAACAGCTTTAGAGTTGAGGTGATAGACGACGTCTGCACTTTAGGATCAACTGTTAACATAAAGGAACCAGTATTCAGGAAATCCGTTGCAGACTGGCACGGGAGAGGAGCCTTGAAAAAGATATTGAGATGCCAGGATGCTCAAGATCAGAATTGTGCAGGTAACTGTGCTCCTTCTGACACTCTGGGCAGTGAAAGAAGCAGGCTGGGAAGAGAATTGGTGCTTTTGGAACAATGGTGTGGAAAAGACTCTTGAGAATACAAATACAGATTAATAAAGTTGGAAAGGATCTTGTAGGTCACCTAGTCCAACTCCCCATCCAAGTAGACCCTACACCATTTTTGATAGATGGCAGTCCAGTCTCTTCTTGAAAGCCTCCAGTGATGAAGTTCCCACAACTTCTGAAGGCAACTTCTGTTCCATGGGTTGCTTGTTCTCACTGTCAGAAAATTTCTCATTTCCAGATTGAATCTCTCCTGTTCAGTTTCCATTCATTATTCCTTGACTGGCCTTCGGGTGCTTTGGAAAATAGCTTGACCCTCCTCCTCTCTGTGGCAGCCCTCAAATATTGGGACACTGCTATCCTGTCTCCCCTGGTCCTTCTCTTCACTAGACTAGCCATGCCCAGTTCCTGCAACCGTTCATTGTATGTTTTAGCCTCCAGTCCCCTAATCCTCTTGGTTGCTCTTCTCTGCACTCTGTCTCAACATCTTTTTTATAGTGTGGTGACCAAAACTGGATGTGGTACTCTAGGTGTGGTCTTACTAAGGCTTTATAGAGTGGTGTTAATACATTCCTTGATCTTGATTGTATCCCTCTGTTAATGCAGTTTAGGATTGCATTGGCTTTTTTTTAGCTGCTGCTGGATACTGTTGGCTCCTATTTAGCTGGTTGTCCACTAAGACTCCAAGATCCCTCTCCCAGTCACTGCTATTAAGCCTGGTTTCACCCAGTCTATATGTGTCCTTTTGGTTTTTCTTGCCTAAGTGTAAGACTTTACTTTTCTCTACATTGAATTTCATTTTGTTAGACAGGGACCAGTGTTCAGGTCTGTCAAAATCCATCTGAATCTTGAGCCTATCTTCGAGGGTGTTGGCTATTCCTGCCAGCTGACTATCATCTGCAAATTTGGTAAGTTCCCCTTCTATCCCCTCATCCAAGTCATTTATGAGGATATTGGAGAGTCCTGGGCCTAAGATGGGACCTCCTTCCTTCCATGTGGAGGGAATACTGTGGCCAGCCAAGAAACAAACAGATAATTGAACAAATCACACCCCCCCCCCAGGGTTCTCACTCAAAGCACAAGGGACCAGGCTTAGATTACCTTACTTCAGACGGGTGATGTGAAGGCCCAGCTCTCTAATATGGGGAAAGGTGGAAGGAAAAGACCAGCAGCAAATTAGAGTGTAGAGGAATTGCATTGTTGGGAGACCTGAAGGTGAGGGACAGATTGTGATGAAGGAAACCGATGTGGTTGCAAAGAATCAATACAGGTAATAGTAGATAATCAATCACACTAGATTTTTTTAAAACCTCTTGATCACCAATCACTTTCAGTTTGCAAGAGATGCTTGATGTGTTCCTGGGAACATGGTAGCCCCTTTTCCTATGTGCCCAGCTAATCCGTGATCAACTCAGAGATCAGCTGTTTCCTCATTTTTATTAATATGACAAAACTGCAGGCTTGTCAGGATGGCTGCCAGACATGAGGTGGGGGTGTTAGTGTTAATATTCTCTCTCTTCTCTCCCCCACACCACAAAATTGCTTTTGCAATGGAAGAACAGTGAACCTGATGAGGAAAATGCTTGAATGCTGCCCCCCCCAACCACCAATCTATGAAGAAAATTGCACTTTCCCCCTGCTAAAAGCAATCTTGATGAAGATTGAAGTGAAGCTAAAGCCTCTCCTTGCAAATGTCTATAGGGGAAGAAAAACACTCTCCCTCCCCCCCACCCCCCTCTGTGTGTAATGAACAGAAGACAGTTGTCTGAATATTGCCTCTCTGTACTTTGGATCTTTTACTGCAGTCCGCCTTCCTGCTTGGCCCGAGTGTGACCCTTTTCTTCATAAACCTTTTGCACATTTGCTAGATAAAACTCCCAGATTGATTCCTGAATTAACTTTTTCCAGATTGAGTTACCTTTCCCACTAATCATGAAGGTGGCATGCATATTTTAAAAGCATTTACCTTGGACATTTCTTATCCATTTTAGTAGGTTCCAGGTGAAGCCCTGGTCGAACTGTAAATCTCTTTCATTTTAATTCTTACCGGAAGAGTTTGCTGACCATAGAAACCACATCCCACAACTTTCCCATTGTTTTGGGCTGCTTCAGAATTTCAAGCCACCTGCCCTCACTTGTTTTTTTGTCAGAGCTCATCATGACAGCACATTAATGGCATGTGGGAAAGGGGTACTGGCTGTGGTGAATTTGCCGGCTGTGGTTACACCGGTGTATGTTTAACTAAACCAGGCCTGGGCCTTCCACTCCAAAGCCAGCCTGGCTTAAGGGTGGCAAAAGTTCCTGCTAGATCCCATTCCTCTGAAGGCTTCCTTGCCTTGCTTTCCAGTGCCCCCCCCCCCCCCCAGCAAAAGGCAGGCTAAGTGGGAGTCATTGTTCCAGGCTGGACACTTCATGGCCTTCATAGTTATGGCCATCGGGAGCAAGTCGCCCTGTCACCCTCCCTGCTTGCCCCTCTCCCTGCCTGGGAGCTGTCAAGGCCCAGCACAGCACACCGAAGGAGAGGTCCTTCTCCCTAAGCCCGGGGCACAATTGGAAGCTGGGCTTCCAGCTAGTGGAGGCTAGTGGAGGAACAGCCTTGAGCAAAGAGAGACAGCTTCTGCTCCAGTACGGCTCCAGCACCAAAGCCCTGGTCCTCCCAACTACTAGAAGCCCCCTTTTCCTCCCTCTGGGACCTGAGGTGGATTATCACTCTAATAACATTAAGAAAGGAAGGGGCCTAGAGCACAGCTCACTTGCGTTGAGTTATCCAAGGTTGAATTGTCCCACAGTGAGTAGCCCTGCAACGAGTTGCCCCATCCCAATACAACTTTGACCCAAAAGTCAAGCTTATCCAGGCTGATGTTGGGAATCTGAGAGGGGCACAGTTGAGAGGCCAAATGGGGACTTAAGAAAGAACTTGTCACTGGGTTGCAAAAAGAAAAGGCAAGAATAATTTCTCACTATGGGGAAGGGGACCCCTCGCAAAGCCCACCATTGTCAAAGAAATGGAGAGCTGGATTGGTTTTGTGCTGAAGGGGTCAGGCTAGAAACCAAGAGATGGTGAGTTCAGGTCTTCTCTTGGGCATGAAGCCAGCTGAGTAGCCTTGGGTCAATCATACTCTGAGCCCTAGTGTTGTGGCCTGTCAGCTGCCAGCCCCTCCAGAAGCTGAATCAGGAGGAGGAGGAGGAGGAGGCGTGGGAGTCAGGGCCGCATCAGGGCAACCTGAGAGATCTGAGGGGGAAGAGGGAATGGAGCTATCAGAGATAGCGACAGAGGCAGAATCTGAGCCATCCATCAGCCCTCAGATGGAGAGTCAACAGCCCCCAGGTCTGGTGAGGAAGAGGAGGAACAGCTAGGTCCAGTGTCTGATGTGCAGAAGGCAGAGGAGAGGAGAGCAGTGGAAATCTATGGGCCGGCCCTCAGGACAGAAGAGCCACTGCTGCTAATGAAGCCCCATCCTAGCTCTGGGGATAAAAGGCAGGGGAGGAGGTGAATAGATGTGGCAGACAACTATTCATCTCACTGCTGGATAGACCTGTTAGCCTGCGGTGAGAGAGAAACTTTTTGCTGGGGCTGCTGGGGCTGCTGGCGCTCCTAATCAAGGAATCGTTGAGAGGGTATATGTCATGGTTGGGGAGCTGGGTCAGAATAGTTAGAAGGATGCAAGGGCAAATCACACAGCCCTCTCCCGTGGAACCTGCTAATGCTACTAATGATTGTGGTTATAATTACAATTCCAAGATGGTGGGATAAAACTGGAGGGCAGAATGCCGAGTGTGGAGCCTTCAGCTTCTGAACAGGTTGTGCAGCATTTCCCAAGAATGGCAAAAGTAGGGGATGGGATGGCGGTCTCTGTTCTTGTTGATGCCACAGCTGATATACGGATATTTTTTTAGGGAGGAAGGCAGAAAATTGAAAGATGCTTAGAAGTGTTGAAGTTGAAAACTGTCCAGGAGGACAATAAGTGAGATGTGAAGGGATGGGTGTTTTTTTCCCCTCCCAAAAGATTGAATTCCATTCTGAACCACGGACTTCCTTAATGCTCCATTCTCTGACCTGGCTGTGCTCAGCCTTCCTTCAATATGAGGCCACATCTGAAAACAGGGAGTAATTCATGTCTCCCCTCTTCCCTTTCTGCAAAGGTGGTACCTTTATGCCATCTGTTGCATGAACCACACAGCAACAACTAGTCTTAGATTGTTTTCAAAGCTAAGAATGACTTTGTAGGTGAAAGTGATGCCAGACAAATTTAATTATCCTTCTACCTGTTATCAACAGTTCAACGGATGCAAGTGCGTGAAAGGGGTGTTTGTGCATTTAACTGCAGCTGATTCATGTGGATCTGTTTTTACACATACAAAATGTATCGCAATTTTTGCACTCGGAGCTTTCACTTCTACACCTACCCCACCCCAACCCCATCCAGAAGGAGAGTGGTGTAACTTCAAGATCACGAAGAAAATCTTGTGAAATAAGAGGGGAAAGCGGACAGATGTTCTCAGGTTGCGGGAGCTGCTGGAGGGGAGATGGTTCCTATCTGCTTGCAGCCCCTTCTCCAGGTAGGGAAAGTGCCTAGAAATGACAGTACCAGAATTCCAGTTGAATTGTATGCATATCTATGGATGGACATTATGGACAAATTCATCTTCCAGACCTGCAGCCATCTTTACTTTTGGAACTTTGGCCTGCCACATTTTCTGTTATTCTACTATGCCGTTTCTATTGTGGGAAAATGGGAGGGAGGGATTGTAAGGCGTGAGATGCTATGTAGCCATAACAAAATTCTTTCTAGAAAGCCAAAGTCATCCTTTGTCTTTGCACCTCTGCACCTGACTGGAACTGAATGGGTGGAACTGCCAGCATGGCAGTGAAAGATTTGACTTGTGGGTGTGGGGGCAAGATCTTGAACTTTCAACTGGGCGGGGAAAACCAGGAAGCTTTCAGATTCACGTTTTCCCAGATGTGCCAACATGGCTCTCTTAATAAATTGGAACTTTGAGCAATACTTTGCCTTGGACTCTGATTTACTTTTGGATGCTATTTGGGACCCTGACAATATCTTTATCTCTACACAAAAGTGTATGAGAAAGTGTATTTGTTACCCCAAATGTAGACAGGCCACATCTGCAAGAACATAGAAACGTTTGGGTTTTTCTTATAAAAATCTGCCCTCCAAAAACATCTATATATATTGAAAGCAAGGCCTGCACCACGGGAATTTGCATTTAAAAAAACTGTTGGAGAAAAGTAAACATGAAAAGCATTTGGAAATTTAGCTTTGCAGTTGATTTACCTGACAGAAAGTCAAGGAATAAAAGGTTAACATCATAAAAAAGGAATGACCCCTCTCGTCTCACAGCACATTTATTGCACATTTACCTTCCAATAAAGAGGAAAAAAACATTCTACCATTAAAAATATAGAGGAATTCAATAGGATTAAAACAAAGTTTAGCGTAGTAGAAGAATTATTCTGAAAATAGATTTCTCCTCCATTAAGAGCATGAGAGTGGAGTAATTTTTATCCTTCAGGGCCAGAATTATAGCTACAAAACAGGTGTGCAAAATGAATAATAAGAGAAATTGCTGGGATTTTGGTACTTTGTCTTACTTTGTCAAATGTTATAATGATTGTGACCTACAACTCCCATATCCAGATAGAACATGGACAACAGATAGACTGACTTAAGTATATGTAAATGCAGGTGATACATCCAAAGCACCTCATCTTGACAGGAAAACCTCAGAACTGACTTTGCTTCTGCTGTGCCTAGATGGATCTTTCAATAAAGCTACACCATTGGTCAATTCAAAGAGCCAGGAGTTTCTTTTGTTGAATGTGCCAAATGGGACAGTTGACATTGTCAAAAAGTGTACGTATAATGCAACCGTAGTGTTCAAGCTTAAGGAAGCTTAAGTGTTGTGCCAGCCATTTAATCGGGTTGAAGGTAGGATTATGCCATAGTCCTGCGATAGATGGGAGGGTGTTCCCTATTTGATGTATCTTGGGGAAGCCATAAAAATTTGCTGAGGGCAGCATCTGTTCCTCTTCCAACATTCCATTTCCATTATTCAGTCCCTTTGTTGAAGCTGATTAAGATAAGCATAGTTCTGATGTCTTTGCTGGTCTACATGCTGAGGATTCATTGAGCAGGATGAAGGCCTTCATTTCATAATCTCTGTGATTCACCATCACCATCATCACCATTGGGTGGCCTTCATCTAAAGTAATAATGTTCTGATCTTGTTTCAGGGTTTTCATGGTGCATCTCTCCATTGGGCTGAGCCTATTGTTTGATTTATGTGTGATCAGCATTGTTGGTATTTTTTCTCCAATAGCTTGTTTTTCTGATTTTTCTTTCTCTGGTGAATATAGATTCTAATGCTGCTATGAATTCTCTTGGTGTGGCGTCTCATGTGTTAAATCCTTCATCATGTTCAAGTATTCCTAATTTCTGCTAGCTTAATTGTTTGCTCGATGAATTATTGACTAACTTTGACTTTTATTGACTTTTATTGAAAATTATTTAACTTTGGGATTTTATCCTCCAACTATTTTCTTTTTCTCACCTCTCTCTTTCACAATGTCATATCCTCTGATCCATTCTTTTTTCTGAAGAAAAAGCTTGGAAGAAATTTGATCCTGTTGGGTCTGATGAAGTGGACAGGGTTCTCACAACTGTGAGCTCCATCACCTCTGTATTAGACCCATGTCCCTCCTGGTTGCCTAAGTCCTCCTGGGAGGTGACATATGGTTGAGTCTTATCAATGGTAAGTTCCTGATTGAACCAGTGTCATTTTAAGAGGCTTTCACTGGTTCCAATCGCACTCAACAATTTTCATCCGGTTTATAATCTTTTCTTTTTAGGGAAGATTGTGGAGAAGGTTGTTACGTACAAGTTCCACAGGGAATCCTGGAAGAAGCAGATTATCTGAACTCCTTTTAGTCTGATGTTATCAAGGTGTTTTCCTCGTTCCCGAAGGTTGTACTGTATGTGCCTAGATGGGGGTTCAATCTTAACACTACTGAGTGGCTTTGAGTATTAGGCCCCTGTTGATTCTAGGGTCTTTGTATCTTTTGTTCTGGATGGGGTTGCACTTACCCAAACAGTCTGTGCACAATTTTATTTATTTATTGGAGATTCTCTTGGAATAATAGCTAAATGCCATCTTTTTGGAAACCCATGATTTCCCTGAAATTTCTTGTCTTGGACCTTATGTTTTTCCTGGTTTGTCTTTTCTTTTCAAGCTTTCTTAGATCTACAGCGCAGTGTTTTGTAAGTCTTCAGTATTTTATAACTCTAAAGCATTGTTTTTCAATGGAGAATCATGGGTAGAAGCCCCTTCACGTTTCTCTTTTAGCTACCGTACTCCTGCCAGATCCTGAAAGCAATATGATCTGTAAGAACAGCTCCCCAACTGGGCTTAATGTTTAAATCCTATGCCCAGAAGCCCTGGGATAAAGTTAGCAAGGAAAGGAACAGCCAAAGCATCAAGGCTGTTTTATTTCTTTTTTATTTCTTCTTTATTCAGCTGTATAGTTTTAAGTGGGCTGTCATTCTTTCCACTTTCTCCTTGTACCAACTAATGACTGGCATGCAATCCTTTTTTGGCTAAGCTAATATAGCTAATTGAATTCATAAGCCTTTTTCTTTTTCTTTTCTTGAAATAAAATATTTTATTCTTTACTGCTTCATTGTTGAACTTATAGTAACAATACTCAGTCCCAAATTGCTTGGAACCCTAGGTGTTTGTTTTTTTTTAAATGCAGCTATTTGTTTAACAGTTTGCTCCTGGGGAATAATGTGATTCCTCTTGCTCCAGCCTATCCAATGCCACATGAGCAGCAGGTGGTCAAGAACATCTGGCACCAACAGCTGCACCTCTTGACCTCCTGAAGCTTAGGAGGAAGGCGGTGGTGTTGCTCACATTGCACCATGGATTGGCTGCATCGCTGTGGCTGTGTTGCTATAGTCATGTCACCACAGGCATGTTGTCGCAGCCAACTTGCCATGGAAAACTCAACGTGGGACAACTTGCCACTGACAATCCCATGTTGGATAACTCAACGCCTTGCTTGTACCTGACAAAGCTTGTTGGATTTTTTTGCATGGACAGAGGCTTTGCGTATGCATAGAGAAGGAGAGGAGAGCAAAGAAAAGTAATAAGCCGGCTCTCAAGGAAAACCAGATGTGGATGCTAGCCAGCCCCTCCCTGGCTGGAAAATAAACGGCAGGGGTATGGGAATGGCCAGTTGTGGCAGACAACCGTTCATTTTTAGGGTACAGCAAGCAAATTGGATTTCTAGGGCAGAGCCAGTTCCGTTGGGACTAATTATGTTTTTTGTTTATAAAAGACTGTTTTACCCTGTTTGAAAAGTGGTTTGTTTTTACGCATGGGTAAGCAGCTTATCATTACTTGCTAAGGCTGGACCAGAACATTCTGTGACTCTCAAGATATGCACAAATTACTCCCAGGCTAGGAACTGCTGGTGCAGAAGTACCAGGTCTCCAGGTGTGGCTTCATATGAATGGAATCATAGGTCATTTATACGACCATCTTGTTCCCAATTCACATTAGAGATAGCTTAAAGATGGATTTCCAAGACAGTTTTATCTTGGCTACCGTGAGATGGACCATTCCACCAGTGTGTTAATGGATCTCTCCTGGGTGTGATTGTCCAGCATCTATTGGCCACTTTGAACTAGTGGAGACAGGCCCCTTCCTCTCTTTCAGGCAATACGGCTCAAGGACCTGAACCGGCCCACAGAGTACCTGGTATCTCTCTGCTCCTTCGTGGCACTTGCCGTACTTAGGAGTGGTTATTTGGGCCCCAGAGCAAACGTAACAGATGGCTGGACCCTCCCAACAAGCCACTGGCTAGTCCTGCTTGCTCCTCAGTACCTCCCCATCTCCAGGAGAGTCACAAATGCTTTACTGCTGGGGATCAGATTGGGGAGAGGGGAGGGGAGGGGAGGAGCTGGGGCCACCTGCCAATTCCATTTATGCTTGTGGCAGAATTAGAATTGGGCAGTCAATTTTATCCCAATGGAGTTTTCGGCAGGGTCATTGTCTGTTGGAAAGCACCTTAACTCAGCCATGGGCAAAGATCCCTTATCCAGACAATCCAGATGTCAAGGTTCCAAGTAGCATCCAAAAGTAAATCAGAGTCTGAGGCAAAGGATTCCTCAAAGTTCCAATTTATGAAGAGAGCCATGTTGGCACATTTGGGGAAACCCGAATCTGAAAGCTTCCCAGTTTTCCCCACCCAATTGAAAGTTCAAGATCTTGCCCCTACACCCACAAGTCCATCACATGGTCGAATCTTCCACTGCCATGCTGGCAATTCCACCCATCCAGTTCAAGTCAGGTGCAGAGACAAAGGATGACCTTGGCTTTCTTAGAAAGAATCTTGTTATGGCTACATATCATCTAACTCCATACAACCCCCCTCCCATTTTCCCACAATAGAAAATGTGTAGTAGGATAATAGAAAGTGTGGCAGGACAAAGACCCAAAAGAAAAGATGGCTGCAGGCCTGACACCAGAGATTTTATTTTCCCCAGTTCTGCCTGATCTGGGTCCAGGTAATTTAAAAAGTTATTTTGAATAAAGTATGGTTCTACTTACAATTTTAGAAAGTTGGTCAATTTTTGTATTTGTTTCTTCATCCTGTAGTAGAGTGATTCCCCAAACTTTCTGGCTTCACAGACTGGCATTTGTCCAAGCGGTGGGCGTGGGTGTGCAATGGAGCTTCGTGCGTGCGAGAGAGTGTGCTTGCCACTCTGAAGTGGCACCCCCCCATGCACGCTCCTCTGCCACTTAATGCGGACTGGTTCCGAATGGCCTGCAGCCCAGTACCAGGCGGTGGCCCAGGACTTGGGGGCCCTGCTGGAGCAAACATTTTTAAGCAAACATTTTCTCCTTTTACCGGGTCTGGAAGCTTTACCTCCTGTGACATCAACAGAAAAGTGCTTCAGAATGAATTCAGCAAAGGATTTCCCCCCACTCCCCACCCCTCCATTTCGGTGGCTCCAGGATTCCTGGCCTCCTCATTAGTTCCCAACTTGAAAAGGAGCCACATGATTCCCTAGAATGTTGCAATGGTTCTGGTATTTGAGGCACTGCTGGTGCTCGTGAAAATGGCTTCTTTCCTTGATATGTGGCCGCAGGGTGCTGGGTGTGCCCTATGCCCAGAGGTGGCATCCAGGAGGGTGCATTAAGTGAACTGGTGCCAAAATGAAACCATTGGGATCAGTTGTGTTGAGGGGGGGTGGAGGAGGAGGAGGAGCATGCCATAACAAAGCACAGCTTGCAGACAGAACCAATTTCGCATATAAATGCTGCTAATTGAAATTTTCATTTTTAAAAAACATGACATATCTGGAATCATCTCAGACGTCTGCTATGCTGGCTGTTTAACATACCACCGCCTACATCTTTCAAAAACATTTGATAATTTGGGTGCTGTAGAGCTGATGTGACTAACAGCGATTTCAGTTATAAATAACTTAGAAATCCAGTATTACCCTTTATTAATTCATTTTTTTTAATGTTTAGCCTGTCTAAAAGCTTGCAGACGGATAAACAGTGAAAAAGAAATACAGCTCAACAAAATGGGCTCAGCTGCACGGCTTCCAGTCCTGTCTTGCTTCAAACGTGCTGAAAAACATACTTCCCCCCCCTCAAAAACAAAAAAACACCAAAGTTATATGGTTTTCTTTCCTGATTTTAGTTGTGCTAGGTAAATATTTTACAATTCAACAGAGACATGTTTGGACTAGAAAGTCAGAGTGAAATATTTATTCTTGGTTGTTAATTGGATAGTGGCCATATTAGATTTGTGAGTTATTCAAGATTTGTTGCTTCTCCACTCATATTTTACTTGCCTTTATTGGATATTCGCGCTCTCTCATTCCCTCTCCCTGGCGCAGTGGTTAAATGCAGCACTGCAGGCTACTGCTAGATCAGCAGTTCAGCGGTTCAAATCTCACCGGCTCAGGGTTGACTCAGCCTTCCATCCTTCCGAGGTGGGTAAAATGAGGACCCGGATTGTTGGGGGCAATATGCTGACTCTGTAAACCGCTTAGAGAGGGCTGAAAACCCTATGAAGCGGTATATAAGTCTACTGCTATTGCTATTGTTTCTATCAGTATTATTCCCTTTTCCTTTTTGAATTCTTAGAAAACCACATTTTAAAAAACATGTTATGTACATATCTGATGGCAATTCATTCTTTAAGTGAATAGGATTTGTTGTGTTTAATTTTAATGGCCAAACAATCATCCCTCATTTGGGATTAGAATTAGGCAGTTGATGGTTTTTCAAAAGATCTACAGGAGCCTAATATATGAGTGTAATAATAATGCAAAAGAGCTGAAGAAGCTTCTTAGATGAGAAGCGAAACATCTTCAGAGAAAAACCAGAAAAGCCAGTTGCTCTTGAAAAAGCACTTCTGGAACCATAATGCGAAAGAGAGATTCTTCTAATGAGGGTAAGGTGACCAGACGTCCCGCTTTTGGTGGGACACCCCCGCTTTTTGATGCATTTTCCCGCGTCCCGCCCGCTTTTTTAAAAGGCACGCTTTTTTTGGCGCTCGCAGCTCCCGCCCATCAGCTGCTGGGCTGGCTCATCGTTCTGTTCTATGCTACCACCTACAAATTTAAGCCAGCCCAGCCTGCCGCTCACTGATTTGATTGGCTGGACTTCAGCCAATCAGTGAGCTGGCCAACCAGCTCACTGATTGGCTGGACTCCTTAGCTGAGGACGCATGCGCGAGTCTCCATTTTATTTCGTCTTTGTTTTGGGCAGCTGCGCTTACTCACTGGTGGTGAGTAAATCATGTTTTGTATTGTCTAATTTGGTACCGTGGGAATCGGGAGGTGCTGGGCTGGGGGAAGGAGACAGCCCCCTTGCGGAGTTCGCAGCCAGCCCCTGTGCTGCGCTGGAACGGGCGGCAAAACCTCTGGAACCACGTGTAAGTTCTCGGGCGGCTGCTCCCAGCTCTCCTGCCCCGGAGGGAGCAGCCGCCCGAGAACTTCCACATGGTTCAGGGGCTTCAGGGGACATCTCGATATCTAACCGTTAAGGGAGGAAGGCGAGAGCAGCTGGAAGCCAAGAAAAATTGAGAGAGAGGGAATCGGGAGGTGCTGGGGGGAGGAGACAGCCCCCTTCCCTTTGGCTTTGTGGAGTTCACAGCCAGCCCCTGTGGTTCCATCCAGAGCTTTGCCGCCCGTGCCAGCGGCAAAAGCTCTGGAACCACGTGGAAGTTCTCAGGCGGCTGCTCCCTCACTCTCCTTTGCCGCCCGTTCCAGCACAGCACAGCCTGTGCTTCCTTCCGACCTTCCCGCAAATGCGCCGCGCTCTCCAGAAGGGCTAGGACGGGTCTGGCGGCTAAGCAACGCGCGGCCTTCGCCGGGACTGACAGCCGCGGCGAAAGTAGCCCCCGCCGGCCGCCCTCGCTTTTGTCTGCTGGGTAGTGAAGGCGGCGGCGGCGGAGGATAAGGAAGCAGCCAGGCGTCGCTGCTCGCCGCGCGCTCCCTCGCTCGCGGCCAGGCTTTGGTGCTGCCTTTCCCGCTCTGTGCGTGCTGCCCAGACCTCTCTTCCTTCCGTGGAGTCCGTTCGTGAATCAATGGGATTCGCCGCGGAAGGAAGAGAGGTCGCGGGAGCGGCGGACACCAGCAGAGAACGTCCCCTCGCTTCTGGGCCTCCCGCTGCTGTCCCGACCTCTCTTCCTTCCGTGGAGTCCGTTCGTGAATCAATGGGATTCGCCGTGGAAGGAAGAGAGGTCGGGGGAGCGGCGGACGCCAGCAGAGAACGTCCCCTCGCTTCTGGGCCTCCCACTGCTGTCCCGACCTCTCTTCCTTCTGTGGAGTCCGTTCGTGAATCAATGGGATTCACCGCGGAAGGAAGAGAGGTCGGGGGAGCGGCGGACGCCAGCAGAGAACGTCCTCTGACTTCTGGGGCTCCCCGCTGCTGTCCCGACCTCTCTTCCTTCCGTGGAGTCCGTTCGTGAATCAATGGGATTCGCCGCGGAAGGAAGAGAGGTCGGGGGAGCGGCGGACGCCAGCAGAGAACATCCCCTCGCTTCTGGGCCTCCCGCTGCTGTCCCGACCTCTCTTCCTTCCGTGGAGTCCGTTCGTGAATCAATGGGATTCGCCGCGGAAGGAAGAGAGGTCGGGGGAGCGGCGGACGCCAGCAGAGAACGTCCTCTGGCTTCTGGGCCTCCCACTGCTGTCCCGACCTCTCTTCCTTCTGTGGAGTCCGTTCGTGAATCAATGGGATTCGCCGCGGAAGGAAGAGAGGTCGGGGGAGCGGCGGACGCCAGCAGAGAATGTCCTCTGGCTTCTGGGGCTCCCCGCTGCTGTCCCGACCTCTCTTCCTTCCGTGGAGTCCGTTCGTGAATCAATGGGATTCGCTGCGGAAGGAAGAGAGGTCGGGGGAGCGGCGGACGCCAGCAGAGAACATCCCCTCGCTTCTGGGCCTCCCGCTGCTGTCCCGACCTCTCTTCCTTCCGTGGAGTCCGTTCCTGAATCAATGGGATTCGCCGCGGAAGGAAGAGAGGTCGGGGGAGCGGCGGACGCCAGCAGAGAACGTCCTCTGGCTTCTGGGCCTCCCACTGCTGTCCCGACCTCTCTTCCTTCTGTGGAGTCCGTTCGTGAATCAATGGGATTCGCCGCGGAAGGAAGAGAGGTCGGGGGAGCGGCGGACGCCAGCAGAGAACGTCCTCTGGCTTCTGGGGCTCCCCGCTGCTGTCCCGACCTCTCTTCCTTCTGTGGAGTCCGTTCGTGAATCAATGGGATTCGCCGCGGAAGGAAGAGAGGTCGGGGGAGCGGCGGACGCCAGCAGAGAACATCCCCTCGCTTCTGGGCCTCCCGCTGCTGTCCCGACCTCTCTTCCTTCCGTGGAGTCCTTTCGTGAATCAATGGGATTCGCCGCGGAAGGAAGAGAGGTCGGGGGAGCGGCGGACGCCAGCAGAGAACGTCCTCTGGCTTCTGGGGCTCCCCGCTGCTGTCCCGACCTCTCTTCCTTCCGTGGAGTCCGTTCGTGAATCAATGGGATTCGCCGCGGAAGGAAGAGAGGTCGGGGGAGCGGCGGACACCAGCAGAGAACATCCCCTCGCTTCTGGGCCTCCCGCTGCTGTCCCGACCTCTCTTCCTTCCGTGGAGTCCGTTCGTGAATCAATGGGATTCGCCGCAGAAGGAAGAGAGGTCGGGGGAGTGGCGGACGCCAGCAGAGAACGTCCCCTCGCTTCTGGGCCTCCCGCTGCTGTCCCGACCTCTCTTCCTTCCGTGGAGTCCGTTCGTGAATCAATGGGATTCGCCGCGGAAGGAAGAGAGGTCGGGGGAGCGGCGGACGCCAGCAGAGAACGTCCTCTGGCTTCTGGGGCTCCCCGCTGCTGTCCCGACCTCTCCTCCTTCTGTGGAGTCCGTTCGTGAATCAATGGGATTCTGTTAAGGTTACAATTGGATGTGTTGGACGAATCTTAAAAGATGAAACTTTTATTAAAACGTTTGACTTAACTAATAAACAAACTAATCCAACCTAAATGTAGAGGAGGAGAAGAAGGGGGGGGATTTAAAAAGAGCAGAGGAAAAAGAAAAGAAAGCATGAAGAAAACATAAAGAAAGGGATGGGAGGGAGGGAAGGAAGGAAGGCAGTTTATGTTGAAACAGAAAATATTATATAAGGAAGAAAATGGAAATAACTTAGGAAGGAAGGAAGGAAGGAAGGAAGGAAGGAAGGAAGGAAGGAAGGAAGGAAGGAAGGAAGGAAGGAAGGAATTGCACTTAATATTGAAGGAAAAGAGAATGAAGGAAAAAGTATTGGAAGGATTGAAAGAAGGAAGGAGGAACAAAGAATTACACTTAATATTGAAATGGAAAAGAAAATATAATGAATGAAAGAAGAAGTATAGGAAGGAAGGGAAGGAAGGAAGGAAGGAAGGAAGGAAGGAAGGAAGAAACAAAGACTGTTGAAACAGAAAAGATAATATAAGGAAGAAAATGGAAAGACGTATAGGAAGGAAGGAAGGAAAAAAGGAAGACAATGTTGAAATGGAAAAGAATATAAGGAAGAAAATGGAAAAAATTATAGGAAGAAAGGAAGAAATGTACTTAATATTGAAACAGACAAGGGAATGAAGGAAAAAAATATTGGAAGGATTGAAAGAACAAGGTTTTCCTTGTATGGGATTGATAGTGTCATTCTTAAATTTATTCCCCAAAATTTTTCCCATTTGTCTAGTTCAATGTTATAGCCAAAGTTCTGTGCCCATTTTATCATTGGTTGTTTTACAGTTTCCAATTTCCTCTTCCATTTGATACTTCAAGAGGAATTTGTATATTTTCCCTATCATCTTTCTGTCCAGACTTTGAATAATTTTATTCAATTTGTGTGGTTCTGTTTCAATACCATATATTTTAGTGTCTTTATTGTATTTAGTTTTAATTTGGAGGTAGGTTAGCCAGTCACCTTTCATATTCTGATCTGCCAATTCTTCAATTGTTTTTAAATTTCCCTGTCTGTCAATTAGATCTCTGTATCTTAGAATTTTGTTCCAATCTGTAAAATTTGGGTGTGTCGTTCTTTCTGTTGGTGATAGCCAATTTGGGGTTTTCACATAGTGGATTTTTTTGATTTTGAGCCATTGTTGCAGTAAAGTTCTAATTAAATGATTTTGAAAGTATTTGTGCGTTTTATGTTTGTCATTCATTCCATAAGAAATTATGCCAGCCTGCCTGCAGGTCATGACCTTCTAATATCAGAATTCTTTTATTCTTTAACTCAATCCAATCCTTCATCATTGTCATTGTTACTGCAGTTGCGTATATATAGGCTTCCTGTGTGCTTCCATCCATCCCTACGAAGATCTGCTGACTCTGCCTGCCTGCTGGTAAGTGAGCTGGGTTTTTTCTTTTATTTTTTTAATGTATTTTAAAATAATATTTTATTTATTGTGCATATGATTTTTAAAAATAGTGTTATTCTGTGTTGATTCTTTTTTTAAATTGTCTTAAACTATTTAAAAAAAGATTCTATCCAAAATAAATTGAAACAAGCCATTTTTAAAATTTCTATGCACAATACTTTGAAATGGACTCAGGAGTCATGATTGACACTGAGTGAATTTGCACTTTTAATAATCAGGAAGATACAATGGCATTGAAAAAAGTGACTGATGACCATTTTTCACACTTAGCGACCGTTGCGACCATTTTTCACACTTAGCGACCGTTGCAGCATCCTCATGGTCACGTGATCAAAATTTTGTTTGGCAACAGATTCGTATTTATGCTGGTTTCAGTGTCCTGGGGTGACCTTTTGACAAAAAAATTTTTTTTTAATCAAGCCCCCCCCCCCCCCCCCCCCCCCCCCCCCCCCCCCCGGTCAAGGGCGTCCCTCTTTTCCAATCTGAAAATCTGGTCACCTTAAATGAGGGGGAAAAAACATTGCTAAAAAGGCACCCTGGGACACAGAATCATTACAGAGTTGAATGTTCTTAGAATAACTTGGAAACCCAACATGCTGCCTATCCCAGTGAAGAAGAGGCATTCTGAAAAAGGTTTTGATGGTTTTTCAGTTGTTGGAAACATGTCTTTGAAACCCATAAAGGAATTTATGATAAGAAAATAAAAATCACGTAAACTTTCTTCTGCTTATACCAGAGGTGAAATTCAACTGATTTGGAACGGTTTGGGCAGAGCAGGAGCACCAACGATCAGCTGGCCCTGTCCACCTGCCCCTGCTCGAGCCGGTCCTTTATTTCCTGCTTTCTAGCCCATCTCAATCACACTGCACAGCTGATTCCCCCCCCCCCCCCCCCCCCCGCTGTTTTACTTACCGTTGCTGACTTGGAAGGAAAGCAGCTGAGCTTCTAAATGCTCCATTTTCAGTGTTTTTGGTGCATGTTCACTGAACGGGTTGATAAACCGACAGCATCCCACACCTTTACTTACCTATTGCTTAGGTCTCCAAACCAGAACTCTTCTCTGAGCACACAAGAGGTGAAGTGATAATGTTCTCCGTAGCCTTTTGCTGTTTCCCTTTCCGCTCGTGGCTCCTGGGGGTCGAGAACATTTACCTTCTCTGTGGCCCTCTTGCCCAGCCCCTTCGCCCTCGCACATATGGATTGCATTTGCTCATGTTCCCCTTCATGACAACCTAAGCCCTGGGATTCCAGGGAGGCATCTCTGCACCTTGATCCGTGCTTGCTGCTTTGGAGATGGAGAGCTGCATGAGAAATGAGCTCTGTAGCCTGGGAAGAAAAAAGCAGCTCTCTCTTATCCTCCTTGTATGTCTTCTCTGGGTCACCGGGAAAAAGTAGCTCCAGTTGACTTTCTGCTCCAAGGGTGGATGATGTCAAGGCAGATATTCTTCCTGGTAAAGCAAGAATAGATAAAACATTAACTGCAATCTCGTGCCTCCCTCATAAGTTCCTGTCCAAAGAATCCTGGCAGCAGATATTGTCCGTTCTATATTTTTTTCTTCTTAAAAACTCTTGTCTTTTTCCTTAGAATAGAAAAATTTAAAATAAGTGCATTGCTTACATTATAATTCCCATCGTGTAGCAGTTAGATAATTTACCCTCTGTAAAGCACCCATATCTTTTGATCATTCAGGTTAAATTTTAGACTATTTTTTTCTCTCTTGCCTGTAAGAAAGTAGTCAGTATTCATATTTGTGAAGCCAAGCACTTGACTGCAGAAGGGAGGCTTTCTAAGGCCTATTAAAATTTGATGGAGTCTTCATTTCTATTCCTCTTCAAGTAGCATCGTGCCTCAGTCTCTTTTGCTCCAGCTTCTAGCGCTTCTATCCTTCGGGCATGATATATCTGACTTGTTAGGAGGGTTTTCTAGGAAAGTCCCTGGAACTGAGCAGAGTTTTTCAAAGATGGCACGGAGAGGAACGGGAAGGACAGAATCACATCTTACAACACACTTTTTTTTTAAAAAAAGGGAAAGGTTGAAATAATAGCTTTGATATTCTCTGCATCTGGTTTCACAAATATGAAAAGGAATAGTGTGGTGTAAATATTTCTGTTTTTCAAGCATTTTGATTAGAGCTTTTGTCTTTACTTCTGCCGAAATTACAGAAGACCAAGATTTTGTAGGATTGAATCTTCTTTCAGTTTCATATGCCATGCTTCTTTCATCAATAAAACGGCACTGGCATGTAGAGGAAATGTTCGCAAATACTGTATATACTCGAGTATAAGCCTAGTTTTTCACCCCACTTTTTGGGCTGAAAAAAGCCGCCTCGGCTTATACTCGAGTCAGTGAAAAATTTGCCCGAAATGGAGGAGAAAAAGGGGCGGGGCCATGCCGCTGGGTGACACTCGTGAATGGCCCAGTGCCCCTGTGAGTTTCCCCTCCCTCTGTGTCAGTTTGCCGCGCAGCGCGCACCGCACCATCCCCCCTCCTCACGTTCTAATGTAATGCAGGGCTGTCTTACGATTCCCCTTCCTCCCCCTCCTGCCGCTCTGCAACAATGTCCCATCTCCTCCTTGTTATGGCAAGCAGCCACATAGCGATGTCCCACCTCCTCTGGTACAGTGATCCAATGATAGGAATCACTGTGCCGTGTGTCATAGGAGGCGGGACATCGCTCCCGCGGCTGCACGGGACATCATCATCACAGCGGGACATCAGCATCATGAGGTGAGTGAAGTATTTCATTGAATACACCGCTAGTTTACTGTTTTTCTTTGAAATAAATATTCAAAAACATTATTGGTATCTATTTTTATTTTTGAAATTTACCGGTAGCTGCTGCATTTCCCACCCTAGGCTTATACTCGAGTCAATAACTTTTCCAGTTTTTTGTGGTAAAATTAGGTGCCTCGGCTTATATTCGGGTCGGCCTATACTCGAGTATATACGGTATGCAGTTTAAACAATAATTATCATACTGAGAAAGTGTTAGCTTTTTGTGGGTTTTTGGAAATAAACTCCATTGATATTTTTAAAAAATAAAATGTGGTTATTAAATTTATGTAGCCATTAATATACCTAGAAACTCTGTGGAGTATTAGTGTTTCAACAAACCATTGTATTATTTTCTTCAAGTACAGTTTTCGCCTGTCCTCAAGTCAGGCTAAGAGGCAGAAGTCTGGTGTCTCAAAATCCTCTAGCTCAGGGGTCTCCAACCTTGGTAACTTTAAGCCTGGCGGACTTCAACTCCCAGAATTCCCCAGCCAGCAAAGTTAGGAGATTCTGGGAGTTGAAGTCCACCAGGCTTAAAGTTACCAAGGTTGGAGAGCCCTGATCTAGGTGCCAGGAGCTTTGCTGAGATGAATGAGCCATGGAGCCTTATTTCACCCATGCCTGAACTAGCAGAGCACTAACCTGGCAGGCAGTTTGGCTGCCACCATTGTTGGTCTCACAGCTCTCAATTGCCTCTCTTCCCAAGGTCTGCAACTGACCCCCTGCTTCTCTCCAAGGTCACAAACCCCAAGAGTTTCACATGCTCTGAGGCTCTCCTTGCAAGATGGGGCAAACATTATTTAACAGATTAACAGAGTTGGAAGGGACCTTGTAGATCACCCAAAAATTCTTCCTTATTTCCAGGTTGAATCTGACCTTGGATGAAACAGATTATCTGGATCCCTTTCAGTCGGGTTTTAGGCCTGGTTATGGCACCGAAACTGCTTTGGTCGCGCTGATCTCTGGCGGGCCAGGGATAGAGGACATTCCTCTATCCTAGTGCTTCTTGACCTCTCAGCGGCCTTCAATACCATCGACCATGGTATTCTTCTGCGACGGTTACGGGAGGTGGGAGTGGGAGGCATCGTCTTAAGGTGGTTCTCCTCCTACCTCTCGGACAGGTCGCAGTCGGTGTTGGTTGGGGGACAGAGATCGACCCCTAGGCCCCTCAAATATGGGGTGCTGCAGGGTTCGGTCCTGTCCCCCCTCCTATTTAATATCTACATGAAGGGGTGAGATCATACGCCGGCACGGGATCAAATATCATCAATACGCGGACGATACTTAATTGTATCTGTCCGCCCCATGCCAACTTAGCGAAGCAGTGGAAGTGATGTGCCAGTGCCTGGAGGCTGTCAGGGTCTGGATGGGAGCGAACAAGCTTGCACTCAATCCAGACAAGACCGAGTGGCTATTGATGCTGCCTCCCAAGGATAGTCCAGACATTCCACCTCTCAGCCTGGGGGGTGAAATTATACACCCCTCAGAGAGGGCCCGCAATTTGGGTGTCCTCCTGGCTCCACAGCTGACATTAGAACACCATCTGTCAGCTGGGACCAGGGGGGCTTTTGCCCAGGTTTGCCTGGTGCACCAGTTGCGGCCCTACCTGGACCGGGAGGCACTTCAAATGGTCACTCATACCCTCGTCACCTCAAGACTGGATTACTGTAATGCGCTCTACATGGGACTGCCCCTGAAGAGTGTTCGAAGACTGCAGTTGGTCCAGAATGCAGCCGCACGAGCGATACATATTACACCTATCCTCCGCGAGCTGCACTGGCTCCCCATTGGTATCTGGACGTGCTTCAAGTTGCTAGTCGTTACTTTTAAAGCCCTACATGGTTTAGGACCTGGCTACCTGAGAGACCGCCTCCTGCCACTTACCTTCCAACGACCAATAAGATAGCACAGGTTGGGCCTCCTCCAGGTGCCATCGACCAGACAATGCCAGCTGGCGGCTCCCTGGGGGAGGGCCTTCTCTGTAGCTGCTCCGGCCCTGTGGAACGATCTACCCGTAGAGATCCGGACCCTTACCACTCTCCTGGCCTTCCGTAAAGCCACCAAGACCTGGCTGTTCTGGCAGGCCTGGGGCTGTTGATTAATATCCAGCCCCACTTAGATAGAATGGATGGTAAGTTAATTTTAATAATTGTATTTCTTATCTCAATTTTTAGATTTTTTTTGTTCTTGCCTGTGAGCCGCCCGGAGTCCCAGTGGGAGTGGGCGGCATACAAATTTTATTAAACTGAAACTGAAAACTTATTAAACTGAAATTGGTCTCATCCAGTTTGTCACCCCAGTGTAAAAAAATTGGAATCTGTATGATAGTGATAGTTGGAAGGGACCTTAGAGATCTTCTAGGAGAGCCTTCTCGGTAGTAGCTCCGACCCTTTGGAACGATCTCCCCGTGGAGATTCGTACCCTCACCACCCTCCAGACCTTCCGCACAGCCCTTAAAATCTGGCTATCCCGTCAGGCCTGGGGCTAAAGATTGTAACCCACCCGAATGGTATGAATGTTGTGCTTTTTAAATTATGTATTGTTCTCACGTGTTAATGTTTGTTTCCCCCCCCCTTGAGTTGTAAGCCGCCCTGAGTCCCCCCAGGGAAAAGGGCGGCATATAAATAAACTTTCATAACTCATAACTCATAACTCATTCTAGTCCACTCCCCTGCTCAAGCAGGAAATCCTATACCATTCTGGAGGAATGGCTGTCCAATTTCATTTTTAAAACCTCCAGTTATGGAATATGAGCCGAGGTGACACAGTGGTTAGAGTGCAGTACTGCAGGTGACTTCTGCTGCCTGCCGGCTGCCTACAATTTGGCAGTTCGAGTCTCACCAGGCTCAAGGTTGACTCAGCCTCCCATCCTTCCCAGGTGGGTAAAATCAGGATCCAGATTGTTGGGGGCAAATAGGCTGGCTCTGTAAAATGCTTAGAGAGGGCTGTAAAAGCCCTATGAAGTGGTATATAAGTCTAAGTGCTATTGCTATCCACAACTGGCTCCACTGGTTAATTGTTCTAACTGCCAGGACATTTCTCATTAGTTCTAGGTTGGATCTGTTCCTGATATGTTTCATTCATTACTTTTTCTACTGCCCTCCCTTGGGAGAATAGGGCGACACTCCCCCTCTTCTCTGTGACAGTCCTTCAGATATTAGAAGACTGCTATATCATCCCTAGTTCCTCTCTTTGTTCAACTAGACATATGCAGTTCCCGCAAATGTTCACTGTACACTTGAGCCTCCAGCCCCCTAATCACCTTTGTTGCTCTTCTCTGCACTTTTTCTAGAGTCTCAACATTTGGATGCCGTACTTCAAGTGCAATCTTACCAAATCAGTATAAAGAAGCACTAGAAATTAATGCAATCTTGGTACTATTCCTCTGTTGAGGCAGTCTAGGACTCCGTTGGCTTTCTGAGCAGCTGCAACACATTGGGGAACTGGCACAAAGAAGAGGGGGTCAACTTATTTTCCAAAGCACCAAAGAAGGCAAGAAAAGAAACAATGGATGGAAAATAATCAAGGAGAGAAGCAACCCAGAGTTAAGGAGAAACTTCCTAACAGTGAGGACAGTTAACCAGTGGAAAAGCTGGCCACCAGAAGTTCTGGGTGCTCCATCACTGGAGGCGTTAAAGAAGAAACTGGATAGCCATTTGTCTGAAATAACATAGGGTCTCCTGCTTGAGCTGGGGGTTGGATTGGATGATCTCCAAAGTCCCTTCTGTTATTCTATGCCAGTGGTTCCCAAACTTGGCAACTTTAAGACTTGTGGACTTCAACTCCCAGAATTCTCCAGCCAGTTGAAGTCCACAAGTCTTAAAGTTGCCAAGTTTGGGAACCACTGTTCTATGCTATAATTATGCAGGCAAGCTGCCAGAGTTGGGAAACTCTACTTTATTCTCTCAACGCTTCCAGGCAGTTTTCATTTTAAAGTTGCTTTGGGTGTGTGAAGCCAGCCAGGAGAAGGCTGATGCAATAGGGGGCATCCCAAGAGCTTGAGGGATGGGTTGGGGGTTCCCGAGCAACCCTTCCTTGTGCCTTATGGGAAAAGAAGAGTGTGTGGCTCCACTCGCTGGGCAGCTATTTCCTGAACTGGGCAACCTCTGTCCATGGTGGCTGAGATTGAGATTGACTGCCAACACAATGATCTCGAAATCCCCAAGGTGTTCATTGCCTCCCAGAGGCTGCTTGTCTGAACTTGAAGCTCAGTTTCTCAGCTCTCCAAACTTGCCTGCCTTAGAATCCCAAAATCAGAGACAAAGGATCAAACCTGCAAGTGCCCCCCACCCCCATAAGCACTTTCCTGCTTCCTGGAGCTGGAGGCAGAATCTCTCCCCCCCCCCCCGATTTTTCCTTTTTATTTTTATTTTGCCTTGGATAGCTGAGCCTTCGAGCAGTATTCCACTGCCTCCAGTTCCAGGAATTAATTCCAATTTGTAAAGAAACGAACAACAAAACCTTTATTGAATCTTTATGAAAGATTGTCGCTTGCTGTTCTTCTGGGACTAGTTCCAGGTGTCTCCGTAGTCCTAGGTTTTAAATGTCTCTGGCCCAGAACAGAGGAAGGAGGCAGGTTGACTTTCCTATCCATTTTCCCTGATATGAAGACCTGGCTTGGGGAATCTCTTGGATCCTATTCAACAAAGATTTCTCCTCTAGCTGCAGCCAGAGATTTTTAATACACGCTACCTAAAAAGGCTTGACTAAATGCCAGCAATACAGTCTCTTCTGTGCCAGATAGAAAGTTTTCTGGCTGTTGCGTTTGGCTTTGTTTGAGGATTGGTTTTGTTCTTTTATTGGAATAGGCACCTGTAAGGGCCGTGTGGGAGAGTTTTGACAGCTCAGAGCCTTCCAGAGAGAGGCCGGGATTTAGAGTCAGCGCAGTCCTGAATCAAAGTGGTTCTCCATTCCATTTTCAGGGCAAACAGTCTTGAAAATCCTGGTACAAGCTGATTTGGTGATCTGGTCTTCTTCTATTGTCACTTGCCATATTTTTCAGACTATAAGACGCACCAAGATTTTAAAGAGGTACATTTTTTAAAAAGGGTTTTGCACTCTGCAGGCCTCCCAAACCCTCTGCACACCTCATTTTTTGTGAAAAAAAGGGGCATGCAGACAGAGACCTGCAAAGTGCTCCTGGGGGCTGTGGGGGGGGGAATGAGCAAAACCCAGCTTATTTTACATAAAAATGAGACCATTTTTAATGCAAAAAACAGGACACGTGTAGGCTTTAGGAGGCTTGCAGAGTGCTCCTGGGGGCTGTGGGGGAGGGAATGGCCCACTCTTTGCTCATTTTTGCCCTCCCCAGCCCCCAGGAGCACTCTGCAGGTCTCCCAAACCCTCTGCGCATCCCTTTTTACGAAAAATGGGATGCGCAGGGCAGGGTTTGGGGAGGCCAAAAATGTTGTATTCAGTGCATAAGATGCACCCAGATTTTTACCCTCTTTTTTGGGGGAAAAATATGCATCTTATACTCTGAAAAATACGGTACTTTTCCCCATTTCCTACCATTAGATACACCAATGTGGATGTGCCCCCAATGCCTCCCCCCTCCCTTCCTCTTTGGTGGCAGGAACCCAGCCGGCTGACTATGGAGATCCTGACAGCCAGAAGACTCTCCCAGATGACAACAGCCACCCTTGCCTTGGGGGGAGGGGGTGTCATCGCTGTTGCCAACATTATGTACCCAGCCAGATTTTAGCAACACACGCAAGGATTATTTGTGGAATGTGGCTTGGTTTATTTTTAATATCCTGTTATAATCCATGCTCTCTCTTTATATTTTTTTATGTTTTAAGTGTTAGGTTTTTTTTAATGCACACCTGTTTATGCAGTTAGAGAACTTTGTTTATAGTTCAGATTGGAAATCATCTTCTTCATCATCATTCCCCATCATGTCAGGCTGGTCCAAAACTCTCCCATGCCAGAAAGATCTCAGCTGACCCCCCCAGAGGGATCAAGTCCTTTCCCACACTGGATTGGCTATTGCCCAGGTAAACGAGGGCAGTTTTTGCTGCGATGCTCCCTTGGCATCCAGTGATAGGTGGGCTCAGTTCCCTCAGCTCAGCTACCAGGGCAAGGAATGGCAGAGTGACTGGCAAACGAACAAGATGCTCCCTGAATCCTTGCCTTGCACCCAAATCCTGGTTGGACTCTGAGGTTCATTTGGAGGTAGCATTTTAATAAACCAAGCAGGAAAATAATGAAGCTCAAGTTGGCGAATGGCCAAGAGCAGATTTCCTTTCTGTAAGAACTCTGCCTGCCCAGGGTGGTGGGACCAGAAGCATGTCTAGCTTTAGCAATCAGTTTAAACCCACCCAGCTTCTGCCTGGGTGCAGAGCTTTCCTCCCCTGCTCGGTTTCTCCCTCCCTCCCTCATTAAATTCTGTCCATCTACCAGCTGTGGATTGCTGGGTGCCCTCCAGCTAGACTGCTTTAATCTGGCATCGCATTAGGGCTTTGTCTATGCAGCCCTCGGGGTGCAAGCAGACTTTCTTCTGGCTCATAAATCCAACCATCCAAGCTATTACAACAAGCACAGTCAAAACCTCTTCATTTGTGTACAGGACTTGGATGGGTTTCTAATCCTTTCCCAGGGTTCCTGCAAAATACTGTCACACAATTGTCCAGGGTTCAGAGCCAAAATGTTTCGCTTCTGGTTTAACACAACCAGCTTTGGTGAAAAGGGAGGGCAGCTGGGAGGCTGCGAAAGAGCTGGATTCATATTTCTTTTCGGTCCCTTCTCCTCGGTCTAATTCAGGGATGTACCAGTAGTCCTCGACTTACAACAGTTCATTTAGTGACTGTTCAAAATTACAACAGCCCTGAAAAAAGTGACGGGACCAGTTTTGACTCTCACGACCATTGCAGGACCCTCATGGTCACATGATCAACATTCATAGTCTTGGCAGGGATTCACAACTGCAGCTTAATAACGGCAGTGATCCACTTAACAACCATGACCAGAAAAGCAAAACCCATTGTGGGAAGCCCCCCCCAACCCCAAAATGAAATATTTTGGGAAATATTAAAAAAGGCACAATATTATATTTCCCGAAAGGGAGAAATGGAGAGACATGCTGTTTAGGGAGGCCCCAGTTTCCCTGGCCGAAGCAGAAACTGAGGAGGCCAGCTTTTAGAAATGCAGATTGGGTAACCCATTCAGAAAGGCTGGAACAAGACAGAATCTCAGATAAGCAACAAAGAAAAGGTTGACAAAATTAGCTCAGACAAACACCTAGGATTTGCATTTCCTCTTTTGCCTATAGAGCCAGCTATGACCCCTACATGACCCCATAGGAACCCAAAATGTATAAAACCCACCAGCCCTAAACTCCACTTTGTGGTTGGGGTTCTGCTTCCTCAATAAAGGGAACCTTTCTTTCCAATCAGCCTTCATTTTAATTCCTTTCTCCCGGATTGGAATTGAACCAGATGGATTTTCCTTCCAATACCACTTAACAAATGTTTCACTTAGTAACAAGTTTTGGGCTCAATTGTCCTAAGTCGAGGACTACCTGTATTTGCTCTCTGGTTGAGAAAAGAATTGCTACACGGAAGCACAGCGAGTCATAAAATTCTCTTTTATTTTATCAGAAGTGGCCATCTACTTCGTTTCACTCTTTTTCTGACGAGATGCCAGCCTGTAAGGAAAGCAGGGCCACACAGGTCTAGAACTACTTTTAGGGGGACAGAAGCTTGCAAGTGCGAATGTGCTCCTCCCTCGTTTTATCTTGCTTTGAATTGGGGAAGGGCCAGCCTGCAGTGTTCCTTAAGTTTGTTTTTGGGAAGGAGCATAAGGCCTTGCTGCCCGATTGTTGCCTTGGTTACAGATTTTACAAGGCCATTCCCTCTGCCCTCTGCATGAAGGAACTCATTTCAATAGGAAGCCCCCTGCCATTTTTATTTTTGAAAATAGTCTCTGTGTTATGTGTAGAAAGAGAGAGGATGCTTGAGACTTAGTAGTTCACTTTGCAACTTCCCTTTTATTTATTCCTAATGAAAAGAATCTCAGAGAAGTGCAAATGTGGAGAGGAAGCCTAACAGATTTCAAAGCAAAAAGTTGATTCTATGTGGGCAAGTGGGCACCATGCTGGACACCTGAATCTTATCTATCTCCCAAGGTGGTTGTCAGCAACACATTAGAAGATAGGTGGAAGTGAATTAAGAAAAAAATGAACCCTGTTCTGCTGAAAACAGAAATGTATAAATAAATGGATATAGGAAAAATAAACGTTTGTGGATATACTACTTTGACCCCCAAAACTTGGAATAGATGAAAGTGAAGAAAAAAATCTAGAATGGAAAAGCAATAAATTGTGATGTATATATCCCCCCATGGTCATTTCCTTACTGCAAACACCAACTATTTTGTAGGAAAGAAGTTAGAAAAAAGGGATGCTTTTGCAAATGGACATTTGTGAGTATCAGCCCTATCAGTAGATCAGACCAGACAATCAAATCCATACAAAGACTAAAACTATTTTCATTGAATCTTGCAAGTGTGATTGGGCTGTGTTGCCGCTTCCTTGGTATCTCCTGTGAATTAGGGAGGGGTATGTCAGAATATTTTCTGCTTGTTCTAAACTCATCGATTTGGTAACGGAGTTTGCAAATATCCACCAAGGTCGTCCTTCTTACCCTCTACAGGCTGAGAGGGTGGTTGAAGTTCTCTTAGCCTGTTGTAAGTGGCAAGAAGGAATCCTCGAGGCTTAGCCATTGCATTGAGTTTGAACTGGTTAGGAGTGGGCAACTTTCTTGGTGGGATGGTGGCAACATGTGCATATGCAATTTGCCCTTAAGTCACCCATGGCTTCTCAAGCTCAAAAGATTTGCCGATATATTCTGGTGCTTAGCCATTCCCAAATCCACTTTACTCTATGCTCCTGAGAGAAGAGGGAAAATGGATAGGGAGTGCGTCTTTTTATTTATTTATTATCATGGCCCTTGCTTGTGAAACACTTCTCTTTGAGAAACTTGCCTAAAGAAATTCCCCTTGGAATTTCTAAGGAAAAGAATTACTAGGAATATTTTTTCATGGTACAGAAAAGCGTCTCAAAATGCTTTGGAAGTGAAGTGTTGCTCTGAAACTACAACTGGTACTTTTGATTTTGAACAGTTGGTTCTTAAGAAAGAAAATGGTATCAAAAATAATATTCAAAACTCTCAGTGAAGCTGAAATGTCTGCTAGAGAAGGAGCCAAATCTGCTTTGTCTAAAGAGGTCCATCTTCTGTCCTGTCAGAAGGAGAGGAGAAATCAGCTATCATGCCGGCCTCACATACTAGGGAAATCAGATGGAGCACAGTGGGACATATCTTTTAAACAGGTTCCATGGAAACCATTTACTTGAATTTTTTTAAAAAGCTATTTTGGTTTCATTAGGTAGCAGTGCCAGCAGAGCTGATAAGCATTGGCTGGTTGGCCATAAAATGCTTGAGTTAATGAACGGGTTAATCAACATAGACAACAAAATGGCCTTTTCCTTCTGCTGGGTTCCACAGAGTTATATTTAAAGAGTTGCTCCAAACAGCTGGACCAAGGTATGTTGGGACCTTTTGTGGCATTGGAAGATCCTGACGCCCACTTCCCGAATTACACAGTAACTCATGTTCTTACCACCCTAAGACACTTATGGAGCAGTAGAAAAGTTGTAATCAAAACAGCCATTTGAAACAATTCGGTTACCAGGGATTTTACGTTTAAATTTTCTTCCTGTGCACCATTTGGATCAGAAATGGAGTTTGCTGTTGCCATTGTTTTCCCCTTTGTGCTTCAATCGGGTGTGTGTAATGGGGAAAATAAGACACAGCTGTCATTGATGTGGTGGTTTGAAGACCCAAGCATTGGGAAACACACTTGCACATGAAATTAGAAAAAACTACACTCTGCATCTTGAAGTCAGTTAGCCAAGCATTAGAGGCTTTAAAGAGGAGGCATCCCGTTCTAAGGGATTGAGTGTTTCCATGTGTCCTTATTTCACTACTGTTCTTCAGCACATGCTCTGGAGTCATGACTCACAAGTTTCCCATTTGCTGGAACCTTTGATGGAAGGACTTTCCCAAGAGGTTTGAAGCTGATTTACGTAAGTTGAAATGCCTCGCAAATATCTACCTGGAAAGAGGGGAACGGAGAAGAGTAGGTGGGAAAGTCATGAGCAGACTTTTGTGGCAGTTCTTTCAGAGACCACAGAAAGAAGATTGTACTTTATTTGCTTCTTTCCTAAGACTTCCTGACAGTATGTCATTAAAAAAAGGTGGCAACCACAATGGCATCATCCATTTTTTTCATGTCTGGTGCATGTCTTTTTGATCACATTCTCTATGAACACACTTACTCAGTGTTTTCAACAGGACATGTCATCTTGGTAATGACTCACACACAGTGATGACATTTTGATTGACATACAATTTGGCTACCCAAGGTTGCTTGCAGAAAAGGGCAAACATTTATCCAGAAGCCAGCTGAGTATTCTTCCCTGAAAGGTTTGGGATTTTTTCCTGTTATTTATTTTTAAAGAACAGAGACACGGTTGAGTGCAATAAAATGACGAATGCATCAAGGCTGAATATATGTAGGTGTAGTGGTCACTGCAGATCTAGGCAAAGAGCCTCACAGGTAAACTGGATTTAGGGAAAGATGAGGAATTTTTAACATGCCTGAGATTTTTCCACAAAGAAATGGTTTTGAAAGGCTGGAGACTCTTGGATGCTACCTAAATGTACTAGACTTCTAAGTGTTATTTCAGCTGTTATGACGCTATTGCTAAAATAACATTAATTTAAAAAACTAGTCTAGTTACACGCACTGGACAATTACTCTGTGAGCCAAACTGAAATATTGATGTATTTTTTAAAATGCGGGTGGGGGAGATTTGGTAGAACTTAAGTGGTTTCTTGGTGCCAAAGGTCCAATTAGATGAGCCACCATGAAGAGCAAGTCAGCCAGATAAATGGGAATGGTGAATGAGGCACCGTTCTTCTCTGTTTGAAGCGCACAACCCAGAAGGAATGTCCCAGGAGGATTCATTTGAATGCCCCAATTCTGTTCTCAAACACTGAAATAAAATAAAATTCTGCTTATTTGGCTCTTGACTTTATGGATATGTCAAACACCAGAAAATGGTTGATGGACACATTGCACGATCTGTTTTTATGAAGGGCAAGAGGAATGCCGAGAAGGTACAATATTAAGCATTTACAGTACAATACAATTTAATAGGTATCTTACATACAAAAGGGATGGCATTAAGACCTAAACATTTTATTTAGAAAAGATATTAAACTAACTTGATGGCACAAAATGTACTATGCAGCCATTTTTCTGCATAGGTAACCCTCAACCAGTTGTTTGGGGGGGGGCAGATGGAGAAATTCTCCTAACATTTTTTTTTTTGCGTAACAGCTCTCACTCAGTTTGATGAAAGTAGCGTACTTAAAAAAAAAAACTATACTTTGAAAGAGAACTTTAGTGAAAAAGTGGTGTGTTGTGACAATTCTGTACTTTAGTTCTGAGGTAGCTAAGGGATGTGTGTGTGTGTGTGTGTGTGTGTGTGTTTCTGTGTGTGAGAGAGAATGTCCTGTTTTTCTTGGTAGCCCTCTCCCAGATCTCTCTTCCCAGGTTCCTGGGGTCTCTATTATAGCCCAAGGGATCATGAAGGGGACTTCCTGGCCTTTCTTAGTGACCTTCAGCACCATTCAGAGGGCAGCAAAACTGCAGGGGCAGCCTCTTGCAAAATGCAATACATGGCTGCCATCATGTAGTTTGACACTCCCCCCTTCTTGCCTATCACAGTTAACTGGTTTTGTCCTTAAATTGTTGGGAGAACTTTGCTTTACTCTGGTGAAATTCCTCCCTACCCCCAAATTTGCTGGATAATTTCTATTTGTAGCAAATAGAAATATTTCTATTTGTAGCAATTCAATTATTACTCTTGCTGATGAAATATGTGAAAAAGACTCTTGGTCAGTTCAAAATGGGGTATTCTGCTCAGAGCAGCAGCTTTCTGGGATACCAAATTTCCTTAATGAAATTCTTCACAAGGGGTGCAAAAATCTAAGGGCGGGTTTTTGGTCCTGGGCCGTTCCATTTTAGGTGCCCCTGCCACATTTTGGTATACATCTTTTTTCTTGAACTTCAAACAATTAGAGCGATTCATCCATCTTAGCAGGTTTACTAATTCAAGAAAACTGCCTTTTCTCCTAAATGTTTTGAATTGGCAGTTTGATTTGCCCTCCAGGCAGTGGTGCCTCTTGGGAAGTGCATTTTTGAGGGGGGGGGGGGGAAGAGTAACTGAGGTTCTTGGCCAGATGTGGATTCCACATTAAACCGATAGAGAATGTCTGGATTCTCACTCAATACACTACTCAGGAGGCATCAGGGGTGGAGATTTCCTTTCCTTTTTTTAATCTTTTGAGCAGAGCCACATACTGGGACTTACTCGGAAAACTCAAAACACTTTGCACAACTGCAAGGTGCACACAACCTGATTTGCCATGCTGAGTAATAGATATTTGTGATTCAGTGCATTCTAGGAAGTGAAGCACTTACCTTGGCAAGATGGGTGAATGGTGATTGGCCTGCGTTGGACTGAGCCGTAGTTTTAACGAACAAGTTTTAGCCTAATTTTTTAGTGTGGGAACTTTAGATCCTGCTTGTTCTTTTTGCTATAACTGTCACCCAATAAAAGTTCCTTCTGAAATGCTACCTGTTTCAAGAATTCTGCTTTCTTGAGGGGACCGTTGTAAGACAAGCCACCCTTCAAAGTCCTAAAGGCCCTCAATATTTGAGCATGTAGCATGGCATATAAATGCTCCCCACCTCCTGCATGTTGGCCTGGGCTTGGATTCTTGAGTTTTATGCAAAACCGGTCAATCAGCGGGGGAAGAAAATAGTGCTAGCAATTACACTGTGTTCATCATCCCTCTTCCTATGGGTTACATCCATTGGGTTTTGGGAAACGGCAGCCCCAACAGGTTTGAAGTTCCTTTGGTCAGGAAGGATGCACTAACTGACCAATCAAGGAATACAACCTAGAGAGTAATTCATACAACACCAAATCATGGCACAGCATAAATGGGCAGATTTTTCTGGATCATCTGAACTGTCGTGACTGCTCAGAGATTGAAAACCAAGTTTATTTTCTCAAAGAATGCCGATGCCAAAGGATTTGTGAATGGAAGCAAAGTATTTAAAGTAGTTGCTCAAAAGAAAAAAAATGCATCACACTTTTGTGTCATTTAAAAAGATGACACACAGCATCCAATCAGTGTGGCATCATCCCTTTCCATGAGTCAAGGCAATATGGGGACTGAATTCAAGTGAAGAATGAAAGGTGACTTGAGACACAATTTAGCCAGTTCCCGTTCTTAACGACAATGAAAACCAGCATACCATAACTCGGGCTCACCTCAGGACCTACATAATTTTGCAAAAGGACTTGATTTTGAAGCTCTTTTTGTTTAGAATTTGCAGCTGTGTGAGATGTGTATGCGCATGGGGGAAGGAGGACAGTAAAGATGTGGGGCTGGAAAGAATGAAATCAGGTTCAGCACCATAAGAGCTCTGGTCCCTTCCTGAACTGGCTCCTCTAAGACAGCTGCCATAGAAAAATAAGCCATAATACAATGAATCCAAGGAATGAGCAAAGGATGGTGAGTAACAAATGGAGATAGGAAAGTAATGACTGTCAGGGTTGAGGGAAGACGCTCAGAATACCACCAGCTTCCTTCTGGCAGCTATCAAGATCTCGTCACCTGCGTAGGACAGAGGGACTGTCCTCCAGAAAGCTGGTGGGCTTATTCCTTCAGTGAGACATACTTTAATTACATCAACTGGTCTTTTCCACCAAATTCAGTCCAGTTAGTTCTTTACAGAAGCATCACTACTTTCCATGGGCCAATACAATCCCACAAAACGCCAGACTTCCAAGTGCACTGCGATGACGACTTGAGTGATAATACAAAGACCTCTGGGTTGGGTCATTGTCCTTGCTTCCACGTGAGAGTCATGGCTGGCCATGCAACAGGGTTGCTTCGGAAACAGGCTGGCTGCTCCTGCATAATACTGTCCTGGGAGTCCCAAGTGTTTCCACCCAAGGGACCTTTGAACCCACCTACTGTCTCAAAGGAGGGAGGGAGTCCGTCCTTAATCCAGGGGTTCTTGCTTTATCCTGATGGTGGTATTGGGCTGTGGTCTCCTGTCTTCACGACACAGCACATATTCACTGAACTGGGAGGAATCTACGCCTCCCCCACAGGACGCTGCCACATTGAACCCCTTCTGGAACAACCGTTCAAGAACCTGGAGATTTGGTGGGGGGAGAGAAATACAAAGAACAAAATTTCATACCCAATGCGCCCCTGAAAGAGCCAAAGATGCTTTCCTGACTCCATATAGGCTACATTTTCTAATAAATAGGCAGAAAAAAAAAAGCCACTTCATGGTACCTGAAATGGCCTGGCCCGCATCCTTTGACAAGCCACAAATGGCTTATCAAATAAACCATGTGATGTTCCTGAAGGAACTTCATCTGTTTAGAATACATGTCTGATGCGAAGAGAATCCTGGATTCAACTGCAAAATTTCTTGGCTAAAAAGTCCATGCATAGAATTTTAGGCAACACATGATACTCTTAAGTTAATAGCAATAGGACCCAGACTAAGGTCTACACTACACAGTGCTTTACAGACTGACTCTCGAAGTGGTTTACAGAGTCAGTCTGTTGCCCCCAATCATCTGGCTCCTCATTTTACCCACCTCGGAAGGATGGAAGGATGAGTCAACCTTGAACCTGGTGGGATTTGAACTGCCAAATTGCATGTAGACGGCAGTCAGCAGAAGTAGGCTGCACTCTAACCACCGCGCCACCACACCTCTGTTAATATTACTAAGGGATCCTAATGGAGTCATCTACTTTAGGGGTATCAAACTCACGTCGTCATGTGACATATTGTGACTCCCCCCCCTTGCTAAACCAGGGGTGGGTGTGGCCAGTGCGTGACACATCCTGCCTGCAGGCTGCGAGTTTGACACCTCTGATCTACTACATCTTGTAGGGAATTTTGTCACCAAACCCTTCCCAGTCACCTTCTAAAGTACTGGTTTCAACCAATGATGACCTAACAGACTTAAGGCTTGACGTCTGTACAGACCGCCAATCTCCATACGATCCTCTTCAAAATGCCTTCACTTTCCAGGACTTTGTCAGGACTTCTCCTTGGTTAATCTCAAGTTATGCAACGTTATGTTTTGTTCTCTTCAGAAAGGAACCAAGTTCTTCCACTTCAGTGAGGCTTTTTAAGTGGATTAATAATAACTATACCTTTTTTTCCTGGATTATAAAACTGTTTTGATGTTTTATTTGCCCTCTTGAGAGGTAAGAATAGAAGCCATTTAAACTACAACAAATTTAATAAGTGATGATTTTTTGGATAGGCTCTCCATGGCCACTGTGAAAGTTGGCTATGTCTAGCATGGTGTCAGAGGCAAAATTACTCTGGAGAACATCAATGGCACTGGGAGCCTGTCTTGCTGGAGGGTGGGGGGAGTGAGACGGGGCTCTTTCCGATGAACCCCCCACCTAAACCTCCCTCCATCCTTGACTCCTCACTATGCTCTTTCTGTACCTGAGTGTAGTGTTCTTTCTTTAAAAATATTTTTTTTAAAAAATCTTTTTTATTCAGCATTTTTAAACATTAAAATCACAATTACGCTTTTACAGCTTTCCGCTATTGGTATTCTTTTTTCTTATTTCTAATTTTCCATTCTACGACCTATTGTTTCATACATATACCTCCCTGTTTCATGATTATTGTTTTTAGAATATATACAACATATATACAACATTTGTATCTCTATTGATTCCTGAATATATACATCTCCTTTTGTTATATTTTCTATTCAATCATTATGCATTAATTTTACATCTCTTTTCGAGCCAATTATATCACCTTTTCCATATCTTATAATACTCTGTTTCCTCTCTATCCCTTAGTTCCATTGTTAATTTATCCATTTCCATGCATTCTAGCACTTTTTTTTTATGATCTCCGCGTTTGAGGGGATGGTTTTTTGTTTCAGGTTTTGGGCGAATGAGATTCTGGCTGCGATAATTATATGAAGCATAATATATTGAATTTCTTTGCTTATATTTCCTTTTATTATCCCCAAAAGAAACAGCTCAAGCTTCATGTCAATTTTTTGTTCCATTACTTCCAATTTTTTATTAAAGGACTGGTCCTTTGCTGCTTCCAGGGTGGCCCTGTGGGCCGAATTTGGGCCCCGGGCCTTGAGTTTGACACCCCTGGTCTACATGCTCTTTTATGTAGATACATACATAATCTATGGTCAGATGATTTTTCTCTTACCTCTTTGGCAAAACCCACCAATTGCTTTCTTGTTTCCCAGCGAGATATGAATTATTTATTTCATTATTTAAAAAACACTCTAAAGTAAATAATCCTAGTTCAACTGTCTCTAGTTCATTTTAAATTGTTAATCTTATTTCTGACCCAGCATTTTGCTTTTAATTATGCCTAAATCCTTATCTTTCTTGGCTTTTAGCTTTAATCTTTCACCACGGTTGAAGGATCACTCACTAGGTGGTATAATTGCTCTGCTGCTCTGCAGCTTTTAAAATACTTCTATTCCCAGGGGCTTTAGAAAGGAGGGATTGGGGCAAAGCCCTGCTGTTGAACAGGTTGCATTGAGGCAGGGAGCATGGGATTTCTCCAATGGCTCCCGGTGCTCTTACTCATGAGTTGCCTGCAGATCTCCCTAACAGGAACGGCCTTTCCTGGCTTCTTGTCCAGAGAGGCTCCTCTCTCCTGGCCTTGCGGCCCAGTCACTCTCTCCTCTTCCTCCTGAGCATCATCTCTGTTATTTGGAGATGCATCTCGTCTCCATTGTTCCCCACCCAGAAGTCTGAAAGGAATGCTGAACCAACGATTACTTATTAATCAAATTTATCTTCGTTTTCTTTAACTGTCCACCTCAAGCAAGTAACTCTGGGCAGGAGCAGTCAGAAAACGATTACAATATTACAATTAAATGAGTAAAAATGTCAGAATAGATGTCAGTGTGGCCAGAAAACAGGGCACTCGTGGTCCCCAGACATGGACTCAAAGCCAGGTCTTCAAAGAGCCAAGAGGCCTGAGGCCATCTTTGATTCTGAGAGGAGAATGGTGGGGAGGGAAAGAACTGTGGCCAAGAAGGCAGGTCTCCTAGTTCCCACCAGTTGACATTCCTTTGTTGATGGAACCGGCAGCATTGGAGGTGGGTTCCTACCGGTTCAGCCGAACCGGTAAGAACTTGGCGGCCTGGGTCGCTGGAACCGGCAGTGACCCAGGTCTGCCACAGCCCCAAACTGGTTCTCCTATGGGACCGCCATCTTGTTTTTCGCACACACGAAATTTTCAGTGCAAAAATTTGATTGTTTTTCATTTTTTAAGGCGCAGACCTTTTTATTTGCAAATGTGCGTGAGCGAAGTGAGTGCACCCACGCAAAGGTTTTGAGGCACCGAACTGGCAGTAATGCCGACAGCAACCCACCCCCGGGTAGCATGCCCAACTATCAGACTGGATTGGACAGGTGGAAGCCTCTGGGAGGAGATGCTTCCTCACGCATTTCAGATGCAAGCCATGAAGGGCTTTAAAGGCGTGTTTCCGGGTGCAATTCAACCAGCAGAAACACAGGCATCCAATGCAGCTCTCACAGTGGTGTTACATACGTTGAACATACAACATCCATGCAGCCACATTTTGTACCAGTTGAGGCTTCCAAATGGTTTTCAAGGGCAGCCCCACGTAAAATGCATTGCAGTCATCCAAGAGGCCACAAACTATGATGGTGACAGGACCCACCAGTCCAGGAATGGGCACAACTTGCACACTACCCAAAGGTCTTCTAGCCACAGTTGTCACCTGCCCTTCTAGCAGGGCTTATCTGCCTATCAAGATGAGGTGGAACAGTTGCTTTCGTGGTGTGGAGACAATAACTTGGTCCTTAACACCAATAAGACCAAGGAGCTTATAGTACAGAAGAAATAGATCAGACATCCAGTCCTTGCTTACCAATGGAGACCAAGTGGAACAAGTGGCCAGTTTTAAGTTTCTGGGGATTATCTTAAAAGAGGACCTGACCTGGGGCACTAACATTGCAGCACTGGTCAAAAGGGCCCAGCAGAGATTATACTACCTGAGACTTCTCAGGAAACAACAAATGAATGAAAAATTGCTGTTGACCTTCTACTGCTGCACCATAGAGAGTATTCTAACTTACTGCACTTGTGTATGGTTTGACAATTGCAGTGGCAGATAGAACAGCGTTCCAGAGGGTCAACACAATTGCCCAGATGATCATTGGTTGCCTTTTTTTGAACTATTACCATCCAGCAGACAGAACAGGACAATAAAAACAAGGACGAATAGGCTGAAAAACAGCTTCTATCCCAGAGCAGGAACTATATTGATTTCTACTGTATAGTGCATTATTAATGCAACATAGGGTTTTCAATTTCAATTACCGTATTTTTTCGGAGTATAAGACGCACCTTTTTCCCTCAAAAAAGAGGCTGAAAATCTGGGTGCGTCTTATACACTGAATGCAGCATTTTTTGCCTCCCAAACTCCACCCCCTTCACCAAAATGGCCGGGTACAGCCTGTAGAAGGCTTTCAGAGAGCTCCTGGGGAAGGCAGAAATGAGTGAAAAACAGGCCGTTTTTTTGCTCATTTTGCCCCCCCCCCCGAGTACTTTATAAGCCTCCTAAAGGCTATGCATGCAGGGTTTTTTTTGACAAAAATCAGGCCTGTTTTCATGAAAATGAGGCATTTTTCACTTGGTTTTTTTGGGGGGGCACCCCCCAGGAGCACTCTGCAAGCCTCATAAAGGCTATTCAGGCCTTTTTTGGGGGGAAATAGGCTGTTTTGGGGAGGTTTGCAGAGTGCAAAAACGGTTTTTTTATTTGCCTCTTCAAAACCTTAGTGTCTTATACTCCAGTGTGTCTTATACTCCGAAAAATTCGGTATATAGCATGTGAAGGATGTGTGTTTGTGTTTTTGTTTTTATAGTTATAATGTACACTGAAGATGGCATTTAATTTCATTGTACGATGTGCAATGACAATAAAGTAAAGTAAAGAAAACTAAACTATGTCCAGGAGGATCACCACATTGCACACCAGGTTTCCACCCCGTCCAGGACCAAAGTTTGGAGACCTTTGTCACCAGACAGCCCAGGTAGCAGAACTCACCCGGCCTTGCTTGGGTTGAGTCAAAGCCCACTGTGCCCCATCCAGTAGGCACTGAGACAGAATAACTATGGCATTGCCCAGGCAGCCTGGGATAGAGAGGTAAAACTGAGTATCATCAGCATATGGATGATACCTTGCCTCAATCTTCTGGATGACCTCACTCAGAGGTCTCACATAGAGGTTCAATAGAAGAGAATCCAGCCCTGAGGCACCTCACAAAATAGAGGCTGTGAGCTGGATCTCTCTTTCCCTTATCAATACTGACTCCAGAGAAAGGTGGAAAGCCAGAACCATGCAATGCCATCCATCCTCGCAGGATACCTGCGAGACCACCTACTGCCACCAGTAGCCTCCCACCGTCCAGTGTGACCATGGATAGGTGGTTGGAATAGAAGACTTCCAAGATCCTACACAACCCTTATTATTCTATGTTTTATATCTGCAGGAAACATTGCTTGAAAAGGCAAAAGCTCCTTTAAGATGTCTTAGCCATGGATCAGCCAAACATTATGAAGTCACAGCAGCCAACGAGCAACAACCCAAACGTTACTTTATATACTGTTGGAATACTTTTGTTAAAGCCATTGGCCTTATTTCCCTGCTCTTTCAGACTCCAGCCCAGGACGAAACAGTAGAGATTGAATCTGAGAGTTTATCAAATGCGTTTTGGTCAAAAAGGGATTTCAATGCAGGTCTTCTGAACTGAGGCTACCAGCGGACTTTTTCCATGTTATTTTAGTTTTCTGGACTTGTTTAGGGTATAAATTACTCTGCAAAATACTTGCCTCCAAAGGGCCCAGGAGAGGAGCTAGGAGCTACTTGATGCATCTTTGTCTTTCAGGATCTCCTAGCATATTATGCAGTGATAATTCTAGAAGTTATTCCTAAATGACTACAGTGTGATTAAAGTCTTGCTTACAGAAAACCTCTGCAGAAAAGCCAAATATTAATCAAACAAACAAGCGCTCTGCAGGGCAGTTCAGTACATTATGGAGTAACGTTCTGTCTGGTAGTGATATTGATGCAACCTCTTAAGGAAAAGCAACGCCAGGGCTTCCCTCATAACCAAATGAGGCTATGACTCATCATGAATGTGCAATGTCGGAAGTGGGGGACGACGACAGTGAGAATGCCTGCAAACACATTTACTGGTGCAATTTGTCTTTTAGGGGTTTTCCTTGTTTCTGGGAGCAGGGAGGGAGAAGATCTGCAATCAATACATATGGATTTGTCTTCCTTATGGTGCTGGCCTTTCCATGAGATCCCAACACAGCTACATCCTCAATTTTATTTTGGCCCCTGGTCCATGGCCTCCAAATCCGCAAAGGTCCTTCTCAACCCAGTTGCCTACTTCTTCCTCAGCTCCAACCGACATAGCCAGGACCTCTCCTGCCCAGGACGAGAGCTGTGCCAGGTAGCAGGAGGCAAGGGGCCATCTTGAGTCAGTTTGGTCAAGTGGTTAGGGCACCCGGGTCGTGGCTGCATCTCTCCTATCCAAGCTTCATGAGCTGACAGCCTGACTTCAGCAACAGAGGTGGAGGACAGATTGGACTAAGGAAGAAGGGGGAGATGAATGCCCAGCTGAGCTTTGGGAGAAGCTCCAGCCAGCCAAGGTCAACTAATGCTATGCAGAGCTGAAAACCCAGCCCCTGTTTCCTAAACAATACATGCGCACCTGACTGGACATTTGCAGACAACCAGGGGAAGGAGGGGAAGAGGAAAATTTACTTTGTATTGTTGGTGCAGGAAAAACCTGATTCAGCTTTGTTACTTCTGTAACTATTTAAGCTTCAGTAAATTACCGTATTTTTCGGAGTATAAGACGCACCTTTTCCCCTCAAAAAAAAAAAAAAAAAAAAAAGAGGGTGAAAATCTGGGTGCGTCTTAGCCACTGAATACAGCATTTTTGGCCTACCGAAACCCCACCCCCTTTGCAAAAATGGACATGCAAAGAGTTTGGGAGGCTTGCAAAGTGCTCCTGGGGGCTGGGGAGAACAAAAATGAGCAAAAAACAGTTTTTTTTTAGGGAGCCCAGCCCCCAGGAGCACTCTATAAGCCTCCCAAACTCATACCCCCCCCCTCTTTTGGCAAAAAATGAGGCGTGCAGAGTGCAAAAACTTTGTTTTACAAATTTACCTCTTCAAAATCATGGTGCGTCTTATACTCCGGTGTGTCTTATAGTCCAAAAAATACGGCAAACTCTCAGCAAAAGCAAATGGCTAGAATTCTTTCTTTGCTAGAAGACTGATTAGGACAATTGAGAACAGACTAGAAAGCGAAAATGTAAGTTCTAGTCCTGCCTTAGGCATGAAAGCCAGCTGGAGGACTTCGGGGTTGAGGGTGGGTAGGGGGGAATAGGAGGAGGAAGGTGTGCTGGGACTCTTCATCGTCTTCATTCATTTGTAAAATAATAGAGGTGGGGTATAAATAAACAAATAAATAAAATATCTCTAGTCATTTGCAGATTGGGAAAGATTGAAGGCAAATGAGGTCCAGGAAGAAGAAGAATCTCACGGCTTCAAAATCTAAGGGGCTGGTTTGGACAAAATTCAGCAGCACATTTTTCTGCGGCTATTGATAAAAATGGGATCCCACGTCTGATAACAGACATGGCACAAGAAAAAGAAGTCATTGCAGAGCCACTTGCACGATGCTGCTGAAGGGTGGAATCCGCTGTCAAGATCTGATTCAAGAGAGGCTGTGTGTAGAATCTGAAAAGCCTCCTTGGAAGGCTGACCCTGGGCGTGGCACGACAAAACCGCGCCCGACTAAGCCGCGCCCGATTAAACCGCGTTGCTGACGTCATCAACAGGGCGACAACAGCGAGCGCGGAGAAAGAAGGGCGCTTTAAATAGCGCTTTGAAAGCAAGCCGATTCAACTTAAGGTAAGGGTTAGGTTTAGGGTTAGGTTTAGGGTTAGCTTTAGGGTTAGGTTTAGGGTTAGGTTTAGGTTAAGGGTTAGGATTAGGTTTAGGGTTAGGTTAAGGGTTAGGTTTAGGATTAGGTTTAGTGGGGTTAGGTTTAGGTGTTAATTTTAGATTTAATAAATCGCATTGGGGCGGGAGGAGGAATTTGAGGCAGTAACATGGGCAGGAGGGGAGACACCTTGACAAGAACCAGAGGTGCCAAACCAGCCTCCAAGGCGGGGGTGAAATTCAGCAGGTTCTGGAGAAATGGTAGTGGAAATTTTGAGTAGTTCAGAGAACCGGCAAATACTACCAGTGGCTGGCCCCAGTGTGTGGAGGGAATGGGATTTTGCAGTATCCTTCCCCTACCTCGTCCACCAAGCCACGCCCACAGAACCGGTAGTAAATTAATTTGAATTTCACCACTGCTCCAAAGACACCTGGCCTGAGAACCGAATGGGAAACTTGAAGTGAGAAGGGCCAAATATTCGAATCATTCCCCAAACATCCAAAAGGCATCCTATTGGACACTCATGAACTGGTCAAGGGGGGAGAGCCAGAGTAAGGGGGGGGGAGTGTAACCTTTGTACGGGAATATTCATATCTAGCTTTACTTTCACCACAACCACTTAACTTTAGTAAAAGAATCTATCATTTCAGCCAAATGGAGTCAAGGGTCTTTCTTTCCTAAATGTCTAAGTTGGGGCGTATTTCCTGGTTGAGGAAAGCTATACTAACTCATCTGACTATTCAAGGGGGCAAATTAAGAGGAAGGGTTGATCACAACAAACATATCTTCCCATACTAGCAGAAAAGTGTGGTGCCTGGCGGTCACTGTTCATAACAATATTACTCTAAATTTAAAAACAAGAAAACCAACCCAGAATGGCAAGGTGGGGAAGAGATGAAATGCAATTGAAAGAAAAGGAAGAACTCCAATGCTCTCTGTTAATTAACCCTTATGTGATAAATATAAAAGAGTGATCCCAATCTTTCCACCTAGGCGGACCAGTCCCGGATGTGTGTGTGTGTGTGTGTGTGTGTGTGTGTGTGTGGTGCGTGTGTGTGTAAGGAAGAGGGGATGGTTTTGTGCAAGTGGCAGGTGCACAGGCTTGCAGGTGCAGTTTCATTTGGGTAAGAGGTGGGCGCATGTGCCCACCACTTGCACAAATTGAGCTTTACACATTCATGGCTGCCACGCATGTAAGTGCATCCGCATGCAACCAGGTAGTGGGCTGCAGCCTGGGAGTTGGGGACCCCTGATATAAGAGACTATTTGTAAAGCCATCAGGAGCCATCGTGAATGGTTGCATGATGGAAGCCAAGAATCCAGGAGAGGCCTTTTCTACTCATTCTGGAGTCTGGGCTATTAATGCCCCTTATTCATTTCCATATTGGCAGCAGTTTGATAAGCAATAGGTACATGCATGCATTCCCAATGGAAATCAAATTTGTGGCCCACCAGAAGGAGAGTAGATAATTGGTCCATCTACCCACTCACCTGATGCAATTATTTTTTAATAACCTGAATTGAAGGAGTAGAAAAACCATAACACAAGTTTTCCTGGTATATCCAATCAGGTTCCTAAAGGACTACTACTGTTATCAGGAAAACTTGTTTTATAAAACTGGTCGTTGACCGTAATAAAGATATATTATTATTACACTTTATTCATTAAACATGAAACTCAGGCAACTGAACATTCAAAAATGCATTGCAAATAGCAGTGACTGGTGCTAATGGTTGATACGGTTTGCTCCCAGCGTCCTAGGTATCAACCAAGTACCTTCTTAAATATAAGATGTTCCAAGTAGCGCAGTTTTTTGCAGTTCCACTGGTGTTATTGCAGGAAGCTGCAATTTGTTGATGTATCTTGTAAAATTCTTTGACATGGTGCCAAGTGCCCCGATGACAATGGGTATCATTTTACATGCTTCATCCATAGCCGTGTAGTTTCGATGGCCAGGTCGCGATATTATTATTATTATTATTATTATTATTATTATTATTATTATTATTATACAATTGTATCACAGCGGCCAGTTGTTTCGCCGGATTTGGCATTGGTTACTAGTCGGGCCCCACCCAGGGGCCTAGGACATCATAACGTATTCTCGTAATATGCGTGCAGATCCAAGCAGTGCGGCTTTTTGCATTTGACTAATGGTGATTTTGTCAATTTTTAACTGTTTTAAATGTAATTCCAGTGCTTTTGGAATAGCACCCAGTGTGCCAATTACCACTGGAATTACCACTGCTGGTTTGTGCCATAGTCGTTGAATTTCGATTTTTAAGTCCTGGTATTTTGCGATTTTTTCATGTTCCTTCTCGGCGACCCTGCTATCACCTGGTATTGCGATGTCTATGATTGTGACCTTATTTTTCTCAACCAGTGTGATGTCTGGTGTATTATGCGCCAGTATTTTGTCCGTTTGCATACGGAAATCCCACAAGATCTTGACCATCTGATTTTCGGTGACTTTTTCAGGCTGATGTTCCCACCAGTTTGTTGCTGTTTTAATATTATAATTTTTGCACAAATTCCAATGGATCATTTGTGCTACTGAATTGTGCCGCAATTTATAATCAGTCTGCATGATTTTTTTACAGCAGCTGAGTATATGATCAACAGTTATTATTATTATTATTATTATTATTATTATTATTATTATTATTATTATTAAAAACAAAATAAAATAATTTTTTCCTGATAACAGGAGTTTCCTGATTATTATTATTATTATTATTTTATAAAACAAAATAAAATAAATTTTTCCTGATAACAGTAGTGTTATGATTTTTGTTAGCCAGTTAAAACAAAAAAAAATGATATAAAAGTTAATGACTATTGGGGTTATTATATCTGGGTCAGCTTGTTGCATATATTTCAGGGGAGAAATGAATGCACTAATTTGGGAAAAAAGGTTAAAGGACTTTGGAATAAGATTGTGACAATTCCTAGTTTAAGAATTATATGACATTTTTCTATGTGCTAAATTGGAAGTCAATATTCTGTACGCATGGAGATTTTACAGTAATTAAACCATATAAAACAGGGGTCTCCAACCTTGGCAACTTTAAGCCTAGAGGACTTCAACTCCTAGAATGCTGGCTGGGGAATTCTGGGAGTTGAAGTCCTCCAGGCTTAAAGTTGCCAAGGTTGGAGAGCCCTGGTATAAATGATCCTGGGGAGACGGAGATCCTGGGAACTTAACATCTTTGGTTCTGGATGGGTTGTACTGCCTCCGAATGATCCTCCCGGACTCTTGATTCCTATTCAAAGAGCAGGCAGTCACCTTGGCTACAAAAGCCTTTGTGCCACTTCCCCTTGTGCACCATTTGCGCCCTTTCCTGGATCCAGAGTCCCTCTGTTCAGGCACTCAGACCCTAAACCTCATCTATACAAACATTTTGATTAAATAAAACAATATTTAAAGTGTGACACCAAACTTTTAAATGCTGACTCAATGGTTCCTGAAACTGAATGTTTCTTTGATCAAGATAAATCTTTCAAACATTGCTAAAACTCAGAATTGTTATTATTGTTATAGGAAGTAAAAGACACTTTCAAATCCACGGAAACCAGGAAGCCCTCCAGCTAAGTTGGTTTTCCTGGGCAGCTGGATATCATATCCATGGAGTCTTTTGCTGCTCGTCTGTTGGAGCTGAGTAATCAAGGTTTTTTCTCTCTCTTTCATTAACTTTAAAGCTGGGGAAGGTTAGGGTTAATTTTGCAGAGTGTACAATTGATCACTGAAGTCTATTTGTCAAATACGCCTCCAAAAAATTGCCACAGCAGTCTGGCAATGAGGCTTAAATCCTTTGCCAATGAATCCGCTTGGATCTTTGCAGTAATAAAACAGTGAGAATTAACCGATATTTGAGATGTAGAGTAAACTGAGTTGGCAATGACGACTTCACCGTGTATGAAAAAATAATATTTTGCTACGATGCAGGTTGAATTCTTGAAATATACTTTGAGCTGGGTTATCTTTTGTTATTATTAGTAGTATAATATATCTCAATCCTTCAAATTATAAATATATTTCACCACATTGTATGTTGTCTTAAGGAACTTGCCAAGGAAATTATTTGTGTTTCATTAGATTTGATTTTAGAACACTGGTCTGTTTTACTAATCAATCAAATGATATTTTGTGTATAAAGGTGTTTTTAGGATCTTTAGAGCATGCAGTCTTTAGAGTCTCCTTGATAATTAAGATTCTTTACGTCCATTTGTAGGTATTGTACATTTGTTTAAGAAATTATCAGGGTATTGAACTAACTGAAATAAGCCAGTTGGATAAACATACTGTATCTCTAGACATTTATAAAAATGGAATTTTCTTACCCAAATTGATTCTGTAAAATATTCTAGAATAATTATTCACATGAAGATATATTTGTGCAGAGGCACAATTCTAGCATGACAGGCTGCAACTTACATTGGGAAAATTTGGGGACTAAAATTTGATCTTTGTTCACATGAAAAAATTACTTTGGACTAATCTAACTTAAAAAATTTAAGTCAAATATGTATCTATTTACATACACGCACATTAATAAATTATATGATTCAGACCAGTTTATGAATCATTTCTTCAAAAAATATAGCATAGTGCAAGAAGAATTTAGATGTTCTAAAATGACTGTGTATCCAACTGAAATGTTTTCAATTTAGATCTAACACATTAGCAACTTTTGAAATATCTTAATTTCTTGTCATGCTGAAAAGCATTGTGAAAGATTATAAATCTGCAGGTGAAGTGAACAAACTTCCAATATTTGCAAAAATCTGAAATGAAGAATTTAGCAACTTGATGCTTTTGCGCTTTAAATATTGCTAAATATATTATCTCCAGATAAAATTAACTCATCAAATGCTTTATTGGACACCTTGGCAGATGCTCAAGAAGATTTGAATGTCAACCTTTTCATGTTGAGATTGTAACATATTTAGGTGCACATACTATTTAGGGATTCCTTCTGGTTGCTCCACTGTCAAGACAACACAGCTGAACCAGAAATTTGGCTCAGATCTTTGCAATCCAAGATCGGTTATTATACCATACTGGCCTCCATCCCATCAGTTGTGGGTAGAACTGGAAAAAAAAGGGAAGCCTTTATTTTCCTTGCTGAACCTGGCTTGGGATTTTCACATGGGAAAACACTCCCAAGTTTCATTACTACCAATGAAAGCACTTTTTCAAGAACTAATAGACTGGTTTCAGGGATGAGATGCTGTACTGTGATTGTTACTCCCTAAATGCAGTTGTCCCCCAGGGTTGGCCACTGACATTTGCTCATTTGTGGAGTCATTGTGCTTTTTTTTGTACTATTTTTCAAAAATCAGAATAGGAAAGGAGGTAGAAGATTCCTGGAAGCCACCTGCTGTCAGGACTCCTTTTTAAAAAAATGGCCCAAATGATATGATTCGGCTTGGGCAGCAAAATGACTGAATGACAGCAACAGGATTCTGGGTGAAGGAGTGGGTAGATTAAAGGTGAGACTGGGAATAATTAAGATTAATGAAAAGTAATTTAGCTGCTTCCACAGTTCCTGATGGGGAAAGCATGGCTGTCATAAAACAAAAAAAAATGCTTTTAATTCACTTCCTTTTCAGTTGTTGGAAAGTAGCCTGTTTTGGCAATTTTTCTGTATTTGGAGAGTTTGACGTAGTCACCATGGACCACCTGATCTCATGGCCCTAAAGTTAAAAAAATGGATTTGTTTTATCTTTATTTTGGGGGAGGGGTTCTCTAACTCCTGGTTTGTCTTCATTATCATAACCTCCAGTTGGTTAGTGATTAAGGCATCAAGCTAGAAACTTCAGAAATTGCTGGATTTTGGAAGCACAATCTTTAGATTTATGTTCAGCTGATCAATCAATAGTTTTCCCTTACCGAATATAGCATTCTAGAGGTAAAAATAAACCACAACTCCATTTTCTTCTCTCACTCTGTATAGGAGGCATTTCTGCACTTGGATCTTGGGCTTCTTAAGCCATTTCCCAGTGAGCCACAGAGGGATTTGGCTTGCATGAAATTCCAATACAGAGCCAAAGTATTCCTCTATTTCTCGTAGCTTAACATCACCGTTGTTTTATCATTTTAATCCATTCTTGCCGTTTTATAGTCTGTTCTGATTTTATAACTTTTATTCCTACATCTATTCCACTCTGCAATTGTGACAGTGAAATCAAGCCATGTATTGTGCTTTATTAATAAATAAGCTGATTTAAAAACAGTGGGGAGAAATTCCACTGGGGTTTCAAGGATTAAACTGGGTAGGAATTCATCTCCCACTTCATCCTCAGCCACCAGCATCACCCAAAAAGACTTCCAAGGCGGCTCCTTCTCTTCTTCAGGACTGGGCACTCCAGGTAACACGAATAACCATGGCCTTGGGGGCTTCCTTCCTGGAGCCGAGGTGGCACAGTGGTTAGAGTGCAGTACTGCAGGCCACTTCAGCTGACTGCTAACTGCAGTTTGGCGGTTCAAATCTCACCGGCTCAAGGTTGACTCAGCCTTCCATCCTTCCGAGGTGTGTAAAATGTGGACCCAGACTGTGGGGGCAATATGCTGACTCTGTAAATCGCTTAGAGAGGGCTGAAAGCCCTATAAAGCAGTATATAAGTCTAACTGCTATTGCTATTGCTATTCCTTGGCTCCCACCAGCCCAAATCTTTGGCCAGAAATGAACTCCCTCCTGCATGGCACCTAAGGAAAATCTCATGCAAGAAAAACCATGTTTTTTGGCCTTCCCTAATTAGTGAGGCTCTATCAAAGCCTGCTGAGCGGTCCCCCTTCCTGGGGGCAACTAGCCCTGGTGGGAGAACTCTTCCACAGAAGACGCCAAAGGACACAGGGAACCCAGCTTGCTTTTTCCAGCACCTGCTGATCAGCCTGCCTTTGTTTCAAGACCTAATTTTAAAACTTTAAAAAAGGATAGAAGGAAAAAAAACTCTCAATCAATCCCACAAAAACCTTTGAGTATAAAGTGGAACACATTTTATTTTAAATACTCTGGGCAATTTTTACAGTACATCTTTTTTTTTGGGGGGGGGGGGAAGTGCAGAGATCATTTTTTAAAGTCCATCCTGCAGGCTCTATCATTTAATTATGAGCGGGACATAAATTATGCATTTAAACATTGTTGCATTTTCTACAAAGTGGCATGCAAAACATTTCTCTCCCCCTTTTCTTTCCTTTTCTCCTTTTGTACGTACTGTAGTTTGATCGGTCCCCCCCCCCCCCCACATTCCTAGGGGCAATGTAGAAGGAAAAAGAGGACTGCAGGGTATGCAGTGATGAAAAAAATTAGCATTTGTCAGGCTAACACCATTATGAGATCAGCGTGGTGCTAACATATACAAAATCTAAATCTATTTTTTTTCTCCTGCTTGAACTTGGGAGGGGAAAGAAGAAGAGAGAGGAAAGGGTGGGGGGGAAGGAAATACTCTGAACAGTGCATGAGCTCACCATAAACCAGGGGTGTCAAACTTGATTTCATTGAGGACCACATCAGGGTTGTGTCTGACCTCAGGGAGCTGGGGGTGTGGCCAGCTCGACATCACTCAATGAGGCTCAGTTTTCGGCTGCGACAACCTCCGGCATCCCTCTGCCAGTGAAAACAGAGCCAGGGAGGACTGTGCGACCTTCCCGTGCTCCATTTTCACTGGCAGAGGCACCGTGGGCCAGTCCTTCACTCTTTCCAGGGTGGGCCCATGGGCCAGATCCGGACCCTCGGGCCTTCAGTTTCATACCCCTGCCATAAACCATGTTGCCACACACTAGGTGGAGGGACACGAAAGCAAAGAGGATTCTTCCGCTGACAAAAAATAAGGCAGAAGGGCAGAATTACCTGTACCGAATTCAGCCGGCAGTAGCCGTTCAAAGGGAAGCGGATGACATGGGTGGGGTCCTGGTTCCAGCCGGCATTCACCGAGTTGCACATCACATCTCCCGTCTCTGGAAAGATCTCCTCGATCAGCGCCTTCTCCCCGCTCAAGGCGATCCGCTCACCAAGATCCGGCGTCACCCTCACCACCAAGCAGTCACAGGGCTGGAAATGTTTCTGTTGCTCTTTCTCCTGCTTCCATCGCTCCAGTTCCTTGATCATCGGCTGCAGCTGGTAATACTTGGCTTCTTCATACAAAAGACTGAAGTCCTTTGGAAAGAAGGGAGAGGGAGAGACTAGAAGCATCGATGGATTGTTCTCCTGACCCCTGCAAACACAGACCTTTTTTAAAAAAAAAGGTTAATATTCCGCTCATGCCAAAAGGTCCATTATTCCCTTTTGCATGGGGGTGGTGGGTTGGGGAGTCAAAAAGTCAAGATGGCAGCCACAGCCATGTGGCCAAAGTCCTACCCTGGAAGGGGCTTACCCAGTCCTGCCAGCCGCTGTAGCAGGCGCGGATGCTCACTCTGACCTCTCCAAGATGTTGTGATTGCAGTGTATTTGCCTGCCTGCCTGCCTGCCTTTTGTTCCACTTGTGCATATAAGAGCCATACAATAAACTGAAGCAACAGACGCAGCAACAGCAATGTCACTTAGGCTTATTAATTGTTTCACAGTGCTTCGCAACCCTCTCTAAGCAATTTACAGAGTCAGTCTGTTGCCCCCAACAATCTGGGTCCTTATTTGACCCACCTCAGAAGGATGGAAGGCTGAGTCAACCTTGAGCCTGGTGAGATTTGAACTGTTGGTAGCTGGCAGTCAGCAGAAGTAGCCTGCAGTACTGCATTCTAACCACTGCGCCACCACAGCACAAGCAGAATCTTGCCAGAACTGATCTCCTAGGGCAACAGTCTCCAACCTTGCCATCTTGGCGGCCCAGCGAGGGGTGCATGTGAGTGGAAGGCGACATCCATTCACAGAGATGGAGCTTTGCACACAAGCGGATGGCACTTGCACTCACATGAGCCAAGGGTGACTGAGCAGAGAGTGCTCATGGATGGACAAGCTCCTTTGCACAAGTGGAGATTTGCGTGCGAGGGCAAGGGCCTGCCATTCACATGAGTAGAGCTTTGCGCGTGAACATTTGCCCATTGGTCATGAGGCCCCGGTAGTTGGCTGCAGCCTGAGGGTTTTGGGGAGCCCTGCCCTAGAGTGCTTTTCCTAATTGTCACTATTACAACAGTTGCATCTAATTGTGTGTAACTGGGAAAGAACTCCATAGGCTAAACGGCAGTCTAATTCATGGTCATCCCTACTTGCCTAAAAATCTTCCACTAGTACGAGCCAGTGAATCCATTTTGTCACTGATTTGCAATCAAATAGGAAATTTTAATTGGCTACTCAATCTAAATCTGAAATCCTATTGCACTGAACTCACGTGTGACGTACTTTGGAATAAATACTGTATGAAAAGGGTGAGGCTGTACTTAAAAATAGCTGTACATAGTTTTTTTTACAAAAAAGTTTAACCAAGCAGGTACACACATTTTCCTGCATGCAGCAACAGGTTGGAGATTTTTTTCCCTTCCCTTGGTGACCATCCTCCTCCTCAGATCAACTCTGTGGTACCCTACCTCTCTTAAGAAGGGGACTATTCAGAGATCATTTTTCAGAAAACCTGCCAGGTTTACATGCAGCAAATGAAACAATACAGAAAAATGAAGGCATCCTGTTTGTAGACTTATAAGCAACCAAGGTTTAAGAGTTCATTCAAACACTTTCTGCAAGCATTTGGGGGCTGTTAGAAATGCAGCACAAAGCCTACCTTAAGATGGGCAGATAATAGAATAGAACCGAACAGAACCTTGGAGGTCTTCTAGTCCGGCCCCTGCTCAAGAAGGAGAACCTGTCCTACACTATCTGTCCAGTCTCTTCTTAAAACTCTCCAGTGACAGCACACCCATGATTTCTGGTGGCAAGCTGTTCCACTGGTTAATTGTGGAATGAGGGAGCCTGTGACCCTGATTAGGCTGTAGCAGAGCAGTTTTCCCACAAGAAAGGTCCAACTTCCCTGGCAAGAAAATGACACCTCCATTAAACAAGGAAATCCTCCTTCAAAGGTTTCTTTCCTGGCCCCCAGGGAGTCCAGAGGACAATGGGTGTCTTGGAGGATCAAGATGAATCAAGAAGACTTACTTCAGTTCAGGCAACAAATATTGGAAGGGGGGAAACTGCTTTGTCTAACTCCCCTACTTAGAAGCATCTTTAAAAAGTCCTCAAGAAGGAAGAGATAAAGATGTTGTAACTACACAATACTAAATGTTCGAAGCAAAAGATCAGAAGTCTGCAGACCAAGATTTGTCTGGTTACCTCAAAGCCAAGGTCTAGATTTGCCTTCTGCAATTAGACATTCTTTGGGCACTTCCCTAAATTCTGCTGAAGATGTTACCTAGCTTGGTAACAAAACATTTGGAAACCAATCCACAAGCTTGGAGAACGAACCTCTATCCTCCAATTATCCCAATTCTGGATATTTCTTCTTCAGCCCATTCCTTATGTCTCCTATTGGTCTCCTGACTCCTGGACTGCAATTGTCTTGCAGTCTCCCATGCACTTAAGCTGTAGGTCATAGAAATCCAATCCCAGCCATGGGGCCACCTTTTCCTTTCCTAACAGAAGCTGGACTGTGAATCATTCTATTTCAGAGCACCTGAACAGTCCGAATTTCTGGTTTATGGAAAGGCACCAGTATGATGTACCTGCTTGCAGAGGAAGGCTGAAGTCAGGGGCAACAGCAGCAGCTTAACCCTGTCCCAAAGATCGTGCCAGAAAGAGAACTTAAATCCCAGAATTTATTCACCAATTATATTTCTTTAATTCCATAGGATTATAGCCTCTTCAATTCCAAGCAACACTTATCTCCCTCTTATTGTTGCAAGGATTAAGCTGTATAGGCTTATAAGGCAAACCATTTTTTTCACTCTCTTACAGAAATCTGGCAGGAAATCTGCAGAACTCTCCACCATAGGGTATTGCTGAAGCAAAGCATTGCAAAACATACCTCAAAGTTCTGGCAGCCAGCCCTACAAGAACCTGAATGGCACCTGAGAGCCACACCTGGAGAAGACAGGAAGTCTCATCTTAATATTTGCAAAGAACATTAAGATTGGGTTGCTCTGCATCGCCTGCTCCAATTCTTTGCCCTGCAGGTGTGTTGGGAGCAGCTCCCAGACTTCCCAATGAACAGGGCCAAGAGGAGAGTGATGGGGGGGGGGGGGGAGTTTCTCATGGTCCAAAGGGCTACAGGCCGGGGAGGGCAGAAGCCATCTCCATTCCCAGCAGTGTAGCAAAGATTTCCCAGAGGGCAAACTGCGGGCGTCTCTTCTAATGATAGGCTTTGTTTTAAGATAACTTGAAAACATTCCAATATATTTGGGTGGAGAACTATTATTCCTATTTGGGATGACTGGGCCCAACAGGAGAATATTCTTCTCTTGTGAGCTGGATAGAAAGTAAGAATTATTATTATTATTATTATTTTATGCCCCTGACTGATGGGGGTTTAAGGGTGAGATATTTTCTGACCATTCTTCCCCTGCTTCCTTTAATGCAGCTTCCAAAGATTGCTGCCTATATACAGATGTTGAGAAGATTGTCAAAGGGATGGAGAGGCAAACAGAACAAGAAAGAAAGCGGCCAAGTTCCTTCTCCTCTATGCACCGTTTTCTGAAAAGGACATTTTTAATGTAAGCATATTCTTCTCCCCCTTCTCCTTCTCCCCAAGAACTCCCTGCTTCTTCTGAATCTGTTCTCCCTCTTGAGTCCTCAGAAGTCCTACCTCTCCAAGGGGCAGCTCTTCTGAGACCACATGCTCATCAACGTCTCGTCTGCAGCTTGGAAAGCAACGCTGATTCCCGAGCATCCCATCCTCCAGTGCCATTTCATTGCCTTGCTCAAGAGGAAGCCGGTCAGCCCAAATCAGCAAGGGAACAACACCCACGAAGCACTTTCAAGAGGCAGAAGCGGAACTGCCTTCCCAGGCTGGCTGCTAGCTGCACCCGGGAAGCTGCCAATCTGATATTGCTCATCTGATAGAAGGCGGCTTTACTCCCATTTTAATGCAGATGACTCGGGGCAGGAAATGGGGAGTCCAAATGAAAAAGCGCTGACAATGTTTTTTCAAGGTGCTGGAGAACAAGCTAAGCCCCTCTGGGACTCATTGCCAAGGGGAAATGGCTAAAATACAAGCTATGGCCAACAGGAGGCATCGGCCCAAGGCAAGAGGGATGGTTTACTCTCCAGCAATATTAATAACAAGACCTTATTCCAGTCTTAAATGATCAAAGCACTGACTCTGGCAAGTCTGGCTGTTGCCACCCCAATCTCCTCCAAGCTGGTGCTCTCAGCTATGCCTGGATTACACCTCTCAAGCCAGCACAGGCAAAACACAGGAGGTTGGGAAGGCTGGCTACAAAATTAGGCCTCATTTCAGCCCTCGGAGCTGCATGAGGGTGCAGTGGTGGAAACAGAAGCGCTGGAGATCCAAGCCAAATCTTGTGGCTCGAATGGGTTCTCCACCTATCCGGCAGCCTGCTCTTGAGGAAGCCTCCTTACCATTGCAAAGACAGTCCCCATGTTCCTGTGACTTCTAAAAAAAGCCATTACTGCTAACTCCAAGTCCTTCTGTTGCTGGCTGCTACGTGCTGTAGAGTTAAGTGGAGGATCTAAGCCAAGGGTGAGGGTACTTTGAGTCTTGCCTTATTAGCAACTGCAGCAGTAGTTAATATGCACTGTAAACACACCAGCCAGATGTGATAATAGAGAATTGCTAGCTAAGAACATAAGAGGCATGGCTGTCTCCATTGCTCACCACTCGCTTAGCCAGAAAACAGCCCTCCATGGAGGCAGGACTTTTAAGAGCACAGCCCCACAATCAGCCCTGCTGGAACTGGTGGAAAAACTCCCCGAATAAGAGGTGCGAGGATTTACACCTCCCTTTACATTTTGCATTGTTCTATCTCATAGGAAAGATAAAACATACCAGCACATTTGTTTTATAGATAGCATTTTCTTTTGCTTATTCCTTCCCATTATCTGGATCAGCTTCTAAATCCATCTATTAGATTAGATTAGATTAACAGAGTTGGAAGGAACCATATAGGTCATCTAGTCCAACCCCCCGCCCAAGCAGGAGACCCTACACTATTTTTGACAGATAGCAGTCTAATCTCTTCTTGAAAGCTTCCAGTGATGAAGCTCCTATAAGAATAAGCTCCTAACTATAAGAATGACCGAATCCCTTGTAGATCAGACAGCTGTTAGCATGGATGCCAGTAAGGCAACTTTGAAGAATAAGACAACTGGCGGTAGAAACAGCAGTGGCGGTCCTTCCAGCACAAGTTTTTCAGAAATATATCTTGCATCACTGCATGTTGAACAGAATCCAGTTCGGCTGTAGTTCAGCTAATCAGCAAACTCATAATAGGGTCCACATGGCAATGCTATTTTCCAAGCCACTTTGACAATCAAGGAAGACTTTCTGGAAAGCAAGAGATGAGGGAGAATGCCAAGGAGCCCAAATCTCAAGCAACGTACTGTAATTTTCAAATCTAAAAAGGTTCTATTTGTAATATTGCTTTGATTAACGGAAATGCTGAAGCACTTAAATCCTGGCAGTTCAATTCAAATACACGGAGGGCCCATGGAGCCAGTATAAACATTTCTGAGATGCTGCATTCTGTTCATAGTGCTGCTTAAAAGGGACAGCATCCCAAATCCTTGGGCATTTGTTTCAATGACTCCTGCTGAGTTGCATGAAACATTCCAAAAGAAACTGTACAATTCATTTTCCTCAGTAAGAACTGCCATAGTCTTAACAGATTAACAGAGTTGGAAGGGACCTTGTAGATCATCTAGTTCAACCCACCCCCCACCCAAGCAGGAGAGCCAATCTCTTTTTGAAAGCCTCCAGGGATGAAGCTCCCATACCTTCCGAAGGCAACGTCTGCTCCATGGGTTGATGGCTCTCACTGTCAGAAAATTCCTCCTTATTTCCAGGTTGAATCTCTCCTTGTTCAGTTTCTATCCATTATTCCTTGTCTGGACCTTCAGGGGCTTTGGAGAATAGCTTGAACCCCTCCTCTCTGTGGCAGCCCCTCAAATGTTGCAAGATGCTAATCTATCTCCCCTGGTCCTTCTCTTCCCTAGACTAGCCGTGCCCAGTTCCTGCAACCGTTCATCCTATGTTTTAGCCTCCAGTCCCCTCATCATCCTGGTTGCTCTTCTATGTACACTTTCTAGAGTGTCAATGTTTTTTTTTTACAGTATGGTGACCAAAACTGGATGCAGTACTCTAGAGGTGGTCCTACTAAGGCTCACTAAGCCTTGTTACAACTGTGTCTTGGATGCTTAAATTCTTTCTTAGATATCTCAAATCATAATAGCAAAAGGAGCATTAAAGTGGAGCAGATATTGATCACCTCCCAAGAACGCTGAGAAGCCCAGAGAAAGGTTGGTCACTCAAGACCTGCTGCTTCATACTAAAAAATGCACTTGCATTTCCCTGTCATTTGGATAGAATGGGACACCCCCTTATTTCTGCAAATCTAGAAACAAAACCGAAGAAGCACATTTCTCCTGACCATCCAAAACACATTACTAAAGACATTTATAGTTTCTGGCATAATTTGGCTCAGTGGTTCCTCATCAAAGATTCCTATTTCCCAAGTGGAATAAAGGCTCATATCCTGGCATATGTGAATAATTTAATATGCTGTGCTGCAATAGAGCCTTTTAATTTATTTTATTTATGCTGCTTTACTTTTTGCTACTAATGGTTTGAATTCAGAATGTTTCAAGTTTCAACATTCTCCTGTTTGAAACAGGAGGCTTCGACTATGCTGAAAGTCTTTTAAGCTTAGAAAGCTGTTTTGAATTCAGTTGAAACGCATTTCATGTGGTTGAGGCAGCCAGTTATAAACGCTACGTGTCTAGGATCAGATACTTTTCTGTGCCTCTACTAGAAATTATCACAGTGGAGTATTACTATCTTGTATACAGCTGCCATTATACCTGAGATACTATTTGGTTTGTGGCTTTTTTTTAAAGAGGTTTAAGTCATTCATGGAAAGCTTTTGCTCTAAAGGACAGCTATGCATTTTTGAAGTAACAATAAAAGAATAAATATATATTGCAGTTATAGAGGTACTTACGGTAGTAATTGCAATGGGAATTTCTATCATTAAGGATGTGATAGTAAACTGTGGCTGTATCGCTTAGTGACAGCAATCCCTGCAATCCTGTTGCTATTGCAAGAGCCCTAGTGGTGCAGTGGTTGGAATGCAGTATTGCAGGCTGACTGTTCACTGCCAGGAGTTCGATCCCGACTTGTTCAAGGTTGACTCAGCCTTCCATCCTTCTGAGGTGGGTAAAATGAGGGCCCAGATTGTTGGAGATGATATGCTGACTCTGCAAACTGCTTAGAGGGGACTGGGAAGCACTGTGAAGCAGTACATAACTCTAGGTGCTATTGCTATTAGCGGAATCCCCTGCTTAGGCAAGGCAACTTGTTGCCAGCTTCCCACAACCAAAATCAGTGGGGAAGTAAGCAAGAAGTTGTAAATCCCAGGCAGGAAGGCAGGCAGGCAGGCAGATAAGTAGCTGGGAAGAGGCAAGAGGTACAGCATAGGTCAGGTGTGAGGGGCTATGCAAGAGGTCAGAAGAATGCCAGGGGAGACATGAGGGTGAATATGCGGGGCTGTGCAGGACCAGTGCAGAAGGGCTGGAGGAGACGAACTTCAGCGTCTTGCGAATTTCCCTGCAGTTTTCTGCAGGGGACCCTTCTGGATTGACTTTCTGGGGAGGTGATCATGTGATTGCAATGTGCTGCAACCTGCGGTAAGCATGAATTTGTTGTGAAACTCTCACATCACGTGACCGCAGCTGCAGGGGTGCTGGGATGGCCAGAATTCGTAGGGTCACTCAGAACCATAATTCGTTCAGCGCCATCCTACCCATAACTCTTTCCAACTCATCCTCTTATCCACTCATTTGGCTAAGGCAGTGATGGGGAACCTTTTTCGTCTCGGGTGCCAAAAGCACGCGGGCGCTATCGCACGTCCATGTCCACCCCCATAATTTAATGCTCCCCCGCTGTGCTGCCTGTACATGCGCGCATGAACCCCCTGCTGCCCTGTGCATGCATGCACAGCTTTCTTGGACCCTGGGGAAGGCAAAAATGGAGGCCCTCCGGAGGCCAGAAACGGCCTGTCTTCCGACTTCCAATGGACCCGGTAGGTCCGTTTTTCGCCCCCTCCAGAGGTTTTCAAGAACCCTGGGGAGGGTGAAAAACAGCCCAACACACAAACCAAAAGTTCCGGAATGGACTTCCGGGTTGCCTGTTGGGCCATTTGTCTCCCTCCAGAGGCTTCAGGAGATTTCCCTGAAGCCTCCAGAGGGCAAAAAACGGCCCAACATGCAAAGCGGAAGTCCGTTCCCGAGCTTCCAGTTTGTGTGTTGGGTGATTTTTTGCCCTCCGGAGACTTCAAGCCTCTGGAGGGAGAAAAGCAGTCCAAAATCAAGTCCGAAAATCAGCTGTTCAGGGCACCCATGCCTCGTGTGCCCTCAGAAATGGCTCCGCGTGCCACCATCACCATCATGGAGCTAAGGGATTAAACAAGCCCAGGTCCTTGTTCCCTGTGGAAAACCCTGCTAAATCAACGTTCTCTAGCTGGCCTCCTCCAGAGTTCAGGGCTTCAGCTTTAAGGATTGCCAGCCAACTTGCTGCTTTCCCAATTCAGCTGAAGGATGCCTGGTCGAGCAGGCGGTCTCAGAGGTGGGTCCTTACTAGAGAAGGTTTCAAGGGCTGCACACTCCTTCTTCTGACTTGGGGTGTTTCACTCCCACCCATTCCAATAACTGCAACAGAGCACCAGGTTAAGGGAAACCCACTGATTGGAAAGCATCATGGAAGCTGGCTTGGCCAGGAAGGGCTCAGCAGGAAGCAACACAGACCTGCGCATGGCAAGTGTGACCTTTCTGAGCTGCAGGAGCACTTGGCTGGAACTGGGCACTAGGCACAGTGCTTTCCAGATTGCCCATGCCTCTTGTTGGGAAGTTTGCTGCAGCCTTTTCGAGGCAGCGATGCTAATGCCCAAAGCGATCCTAAGCTCATGCGGAAGCACCCCTTTCAAAACGTACGTCCAGAAAGCTCACCATGTCCACAGAATGCACTGAACCAGGGGTGTCAAACTCAATTTCATTGAGGGCTACATTGGGGTTGTGTTTTACCTCGGGGGGGGGGGGGAAGTGAGTGTGGTCAGGGTGGGCATGGCCAGCTTGACATCACTCATCGAGGCTCCATTTTTGGCCGTGACAGCCTCCTGTAGCCCTGTGCCAGTGAACACAGAGCCCGGGAGGAGTTGTGTGGCCTCCCGAGCTCCATTTTCAGTGGGAGAGGAACATGGGTTGGTCCTTCGCTGTTTCCAGGGCGCGCCTGCAGGCCAGATCTCAGCACCCAGAGGGCCGGATGCAGCCTGCGGGCCAGTGGTGGGTTCCGGAACCCATTGCAACTGGTACGATGCAACAGGGCCACGCGCCCACCACATGCACACGTGCTTACCGCCCGCAACTCTCCAGCTCCTAGGCGGAGCCTTTAGCAGGCGTCGTATGCTCCGTGTGCATAAGCCCAATCGGCTCAAATACAGGTAAGGAGGGCGGGTGGGTCCTCCAGAGCACCGTACTGGAACAGTACCTGGTGCTCCCAGCAGGCCCTGGTATGCCTGTGCCAGGGCATACTGGTCATATCCTACCACTGCCGCGGGCCTTGAGTTTGATCCCCCTGCACTAAACCAAACCACATGTCACCTGAATCCAGAGACAGAGCAGTACAAACAGTTCCCAGTCAAGGGCATCTCTAGTATGGAACAACACTAATTAAACTATGAGCTGTGTGGTTGTGGACAACATCTCGATTTTTCAACCCCGGTTGACCCCAGCTCCCCGTCTTGAAAAAAATCAAAGAATTCACTACTGCTACAAAAGTGGGCACCCCGTTATAACCTTTTAATGTGAAACATTATATTCAGTATATACATAATGACCTAGAATTAACTATCAGTAATTAATTTAATTCTATTTTAATCTGGTTTTTATCCTGGCTCCATCTCTTTTCTGCAAAAGAGCCTGTGGTGCAACGCTCTAATATAAAATGCATCCCATAGTCTGGAAAACACTGTGTTTCCTAGCACAGCATGCTAGCCAAACAACTGTGGTTTATTGAACAAACCATGGTTGAGCAAGCAATAACTACCGTATTTTTCGGAGTATAAGACGCACCTTTTCCCCCCAAAAAGAGGGTGAAAATCTGGATGTATCTTATACATATAGCATTTTTAGCCCCCTTTGCAAAAATGGCCATGCATAGTGCTCCTGGAGGCTGGGGAAGGTAAAAATGAGTGAAAAACAGGCTGGGTTTTTTTTTGCTCTTTTTTGCCCCCATCCGACCCCTCAGGAGCACTCTACAAGTCTCCTAAAGGCTATGCATGCAATTGTTTTTGACAAAAACAGGCCCATTTTCTTGAAAAACGGGCCATTTTGGAGAGGTCTGCAGAGTGCAAATTTTTTTAAAAAAATTTGCCTCTTCAAAATCTTGGTGCGTCTTATACTCCAGTGCGTCTTATACTCCGAAAAATACGGTAAGCATGGTGCCACCCTCTGACATGAGTTTGAAAATGGCAAACTCTTTTCACAATTCCTACAGTGGTCTGCTTAGCCAGAGAGGACAAGAGAAGACAGAAACGTCAATTAATGAATGAAAATTAAAAAACAAAAAACAGATTACAGGTTTCTTGCCTGTCTTACCTTAAAATCCTCCGGGAGCAGCAGCTTTGAAGTTCTTAAGAAGCTCAAGATGTATCTGAATATTTCACCATCTCGATCAATGAAATAGTGTTGTTTTAAACTGTCCAAGACAATCGGCTCTGTGCCATTAAAGAGGCGGCTTATTCTGGGGAGGCAGAGGAGGGAGAAAAGGAAGAGAGTTGGCAAAAAGGAGCAGAAGGCTGGGGGGGGGGGGGAACAGAAAGGCAGCACATCCTTTCTAAGGTCCTAGTGAGCTTTCCTTAACGTCACCTAGTCCAGTCGTGGGTTTCAATTTACTTTGCTACCGGTTCGCTCGTGCACTGGGTAGGTCAGCAGAGCCTCCCACTGCCGCCACTACTGGTTTGCCCTATCCAGGATGAACTGGCAGAAACCCTCTTCTGACCTAGACTCTTTTCCAGGGCAGGAGGCTGCAGAAATTAAGTCTGTCCTGCAGAGTCATCCACACACATCCCAAAGAGTCAAGTCACATTGTCATGAATATGACCAAGAACCACGAACTGATGAAGGTCACAGAACTGGCTGGATGAGGAAGAGAAGATGCCCAGATGACTCTAGAAAGTAGGCTCCAAAGGAGTCATTCTACAGCAGAGGTCCCCAAACTTGGCAACTTTAAGACTTGTGGACTTCAACTCCCAGCTGGCTGGGGATTTCTGGGAGTTCAAGTCCACAAGTCTTAAAGTTGCCAAGTTTGGAGACCTCTGTTCTACAGCATCCATCTCTTCTTTCCCTCCCTGCAAAAGAAAATTCCGAGGAGAGGCTCAGATTCAGGAGGACCCAACCACTGTTTGAACAACACAACCTGGCAGCCCTGAAGAGGCTCCCAAAATTCCTCTGGGAGCCAAGGACGCTCTACCAGGGTTTGGAAGGGTGTGGACCAAAGCTAGCCGGAGTTGGGACTGCAACCTGATTGGACCATGTGATGGACATGTGACCTGGGGGAGAGGCAAGAACTTTGGGTTTTGATTTGGGTGGGGAAAACCCTGGGTCCTTCAGAGTTGGCTTTTCATCCGCTGTGCCAATACGACATCCCAAATAAAATTATGCTTTGGGGAAACTCTGGGCCTCGGAGTTTTGATTGCTTTGGGGTTGTTACTTGGAACCCTGACACAACCTACTGACTCCTCAGCAGAAACATGGCCGCAACAGGGGTGCAGGACAGGGGTGAAATCCAGCAGGTTCTGGAGAACCAGTAGTGGAAATTTTGAGTAGTTCAGAGAACCGGCAAATGCTACCTCTGGCTGGCCCCAGAGTGGGGTGGGAATAGAGATTTTGCAGTATCTTCCCCCTACCAGGCCTACCAAGCCCCACCCACCAAGCCACACCATGCCCACCAAGCCACACCCATAGAACCAGTAGTAAAAAATTAGAATTTCATCACTGGTCCAGGATGAGGGCAGGCAAGGTGTCCTGTGCTCATCACAGGCAGCCGTGGGACCTGGCAAGTCAGTCCTGCAGGGAGAAAGGGGGCACAAGGGGAATCTTCCCTAACCAGCTTCTGTTCTTGGCTCAGGAACCACAGTTTATGAAACTGAAGACATGGCATCCATACCAGGCATTTGGGGGATTGCTTCCCTCTCTTTTAAAAATTTCCAGCCACATGTCTCATCTTTTTTTTGGGGGGGGAACTGTGTGATTCAATCTCTTGTGGGGGCCCCATTTCCCATCTGGGTTTTTGGTTTTTTTTTTTGCAAATGCAGCCTACTTAAAAAGCAAAACCCCCAAACGGCTCCTTGTCAGAACAAGCCACACGTTTCATTCTCCTGTCGTCTGACTGCCACATATCTCCAACCTTTTAAAAGTCTCCTATGGCCGACTTTTCTCGCTGGCAGAAAGCACCTCTTCCCACTCCTTCTTCCCCCTTTTTCCTTCTCTGCCTCTCTCCGGAAGCAGCGAGCGGCCCCCAGGCATCTGGGTGCAGTTTTTGACTCAACACAGGTAGTTTGGGGACAGGCTGCTGCCTCCCTCCTCCCCGGATGGCCCAGATCGAAGCCTCCTTTTGATGTTGCCTTGTCTTCCCACTTCATGTATAATTTTCTTTCCACTATCGGTCCTTAATCTGGAGTTTCCAGTTCTTTCTAATTTAGTAATCATCCACAGATTTCATTAATATACCTTCCATCTTGACTCTCCTCTGGGTTAATTATAGAGATATTTAATATTGCGGAACACCCTGCTCCCTGCTGAACGCCAGAGAAAGGCTCTGCTTCCCCACTCAGTGGCCAACTCTCCCTCCTACTCCTGGTTGCAGCCCATCAGCCACCGAATCGCTGGGGTTGGAGTTAATTGGAAAACCGTCTTAGTAAGCCACAGTGTGTTGGTTACCTTGCCCCATAGCCACTAATTATGCCAGGGTTCCCAAAAGGAGCAGGGAGGTTTGGGTGGCAATCCGTTGCCTGCTACGGCATCCTGGCCAAACCTTGCCTGGATCCAAATCCTTGAGCCACCCTGTGCTCTGCAAGGGTTGGCTTGTGTCAACAGGGGACACACCCACTTCTTTGAACACCCTGGGAATCCTGGTAATGTGGGGTTGCCAACACAGACCAACAGGTTTTAGAGAAAACGATGATACCATCAAGGCTGAAGGTGTTATCTGTGAGAACCAGGGAATTTTCCTGCAGCAACCGAGCCGGTTATGTGCAGTAATGAGGACCTTGTCGGGTTTTGAGAGCTTTCAGATGATCTAGAGATCAGAGAAGAAAGCCTTGAGCCAAAGCTGGTTGCAAGAATATTCTTTGCCTGCCCCCCTCCCTCCCCCTCAATCTGCCCCCAGCATTGCTCAAGAGTAAACTCCGAGATTGGGAATAGCTCCTGTGCTCTGTTATTCTGGATCAGTATTAGCAGGGCAACAATGTTTACAATGCAATTATTTAGATAGCATTCGGAACAGTTCACGGCAAAATAAATCTAACCAGCAGATGATCTTCACCAGGAATACTTGTATGTCTAAAACCTCTTCTTGCTTGCTTACATTTGCCTATTTGCCTTTTATTTTTTATTTTTTGGCAAGCAGAAGAAAGTCCTTCTATTTGAACTCAAGGCCACCTGAAGACTCCTAAATCACAGGATTAATAAGAGAGGAGCGTTACTTTATCATGTTTAATGTTGCTGGTTTTATATATAGATGAATCAAATCCCGTTTTTGTCCTGACCTCACCCATTATTTTCTGCAATGGAGCCTTCAACCCAGTGGTGAGTTTCTAAAAATTTTAGAACCTCTTCAGTAGGTGTGGTCTGCTTTGTGGGAGTGGCTTGCCGGCCATGTGACCAGGTAGGAGTGGCTTGCCAGCCATGTGACTGGGTGGGAGTGGCCAACTTATAAAATGTGGTAATACTCACTTAACAACGCTCTTACTTAGCAACCAAAATGTTGGCTCAGAAACTCTGGCATTTGAAGCACACAAGTCTTAAAGCTGTCAAGTTACAAGACCCTTGCACCCCTAACCCTTTAGTAAAAAAAACCCAGGGGTGTTCAAACTTGACAGCTTTAAGACTTGTGGACTTCAACTCCCAGAATTCCTCCTCTCGCTCTTCATCTTGATGATGTGCGGACGGGCGTGGGGTGGTGGAGCTGGAACTGGTTCTAAACGGCCCTGTAGATTTGTGGAACCTCTTCTATAGAAGAGGTTAGAACTGAAAGGAACCCACCCCTGCTTCAACCTGTTGTAAAATCAGTGCAGCTTTCAATATGGGAAAGCCCCCCCCCCGCCCCCAAGTGTCAGAACCTCCAGGGTTACAAAAATGCTTTGTGCAACGAAGGATTAAAGTCCTCTCTGCTATAAGCCCATGACTGATACTGGACTGGATCTGCTTTCAGCTCGTCTTGATTCAAAGCAGAATTAATCTGCAGCAGGATAAAGTGATAAGGTTTGTCCTCAATTTTAAAAGGAATTAATTTAGCAATGCAGCAACACTAACAAGAACACTGGTAGTGCTAATGAATGTCGTTTGCTGGTGCTCACAGGAAGATTTTCCTTTCCTACTAAGGTTCTGGTCGCCACCTCTCTCTTTTGCCACTTTTTCATAGGGGAAAAAAAGCAAGGAAATGATTGGTCCATTAATGGGAGAAAATGGCAAGAAGATGACAAGCAACAAGGAGAAAGCAGAACTGCTTAACTCTTTTTTTGCATTTTTACACAAAAGGAAAAAACAGTTCAACCTATCAAAAACAGTACCGTAAAAAACAAATTAGGAATACAAGTTAAAATAGGCAAGAAAATGGTGAGCACCTGTCCACCCTAGATAAGTTCAAATCACCAGAAGAAGATGGATTTGATTATCATTTCAGGAAAAGATAATCAAGCAATGAATCAGCGAACACTTAGAGGCAAACTAAGTCATAACTATGAGCAAACATGAGTTTGTCAAAAACAGATAATGCCAGACAGATCTTATTGCATTCTTTGACAAAGTGACAAAATTAGTGGACTAGAGGAATCCTGTGGATATAATTTATTTGGACTTCAGTAAGGCATTTGATAAAGTAGACCACAACCTACTACATGATAAGATGGATTTGTAACTGGTTGACCAACTGCACTCAACGTGTAGTCCTCAATGAAACTGCATCTACATGGAGGAAGGTATGCAGTGGGGTACCCCAAGGCTCTGTCTTAGGCCCAGGACTCTTCAATATCTTTCATCAATGATTTGGATGAGGGGATAGATCAAATTTGCAGATGACACCAAGTTGGCAGGAATAGCCAACAGTGCAGAAGATGGGCTTAAGATACAGAAGGAACTTGATAGACTTGAATATCCAACAAAATGAAATTCCACTGTGAAAACAGTAAGGTTCTACATTTAGGCAAAGAACTCCAAATGCACATAGTATAGGTGGTACTTGGCTCAATAGTAGTAACTGTGAGAGGGATCTTGGAGTCCTAGTGGACAATCTCTTAAATATGAGCCAGCCATGTGCTGCAACTTCCAAAAAAGCCAACACAGTTCTAGGCTTCATTAATAGATGGATAGAATCAAGATCACATGAAGTGTAAATACCACTTTATAATGCCTTGGTAAGATCATACTTGGAATACTGCATCTAGTTTTGGTTGCTACGAGGTAAAAAGATGCTGAGAATCTAGAAAGAGTGCAGAGAAGAGCAACAAAGATGATTAGGGGACTGGAGGCTAAAACATATAAAGAACGGTTGCTGGAACTGGGTAGGTCTACTTTGATCAAAGAAGCACTAGGGGTGACATGGTAGCAGTGTTCCAATATTTCAGGGGTTGCCACAAAGAAGAGGGGGAGTCAACCTATTCTCCAAAGCAGCTGAAGAAAGGACAAGAAACAATGGATGGAAACTGATCAAGGAGAGAAGCAACTTAGAACTAAGGAGAAATTTCCTGACAGTGAGAACAATTAAATCAGTGGAACTACTTGCCTCCAGAAGCTGTGAATGCTCCAATACTGGAAGTTTTTAAGAAGAGATTGACAGCCATCTGTCTGAAATGGTAGAGGGTTTCCTATTTATTTATTTATTTATTTATTTGTTTGTTTGTTTGTTTGTTTGTTTGTTTGTTAAATTTCTAGGCCGCCCAATCCCGGAGGACTCCGGGCGGCTTCCTGAGCAGAGAGTTGGACTAGATCTCCAAGGTCCCTTTCAACTCTTGTTATTCTGTTTCCCTCAGTCTGAGTTTTTGGCCTTCTCTGCGATGGAATTGCATTTCTGTTAAAATCCATCTCCCCAAGTCCTTTGCATTTTCGTATCTGGTCAAGAAATGGGCTGAGCCAACCACCCAAAGTGAAAAAATTTGCCCCCTACAAGGACATTTGACTGACAATTTTTAAATGCAGAGATCCAGTGTGAGTTCCACTTCTGATCTTACTTCCTTTCAAGCATGCTTGCTACAAGGCAGAAAAACATATCCCAGAGGAATTGAGTAAAACCAAATTATTATTTATGTAGCTCAGGAAGCTGCTGCTTTAGCTGCAGTAATGATTAAAACTATAACCAAAAAGGTTGAAACGGGGGGGGGGGGGAAGTGGGAAAAGAACAGGGCACTCTTCAATGAGGTGGACCCACCCCTGAAGAAGTCCTGCCTTGGACATCGGCTTCTTTGGCCCTTTTGCAACCAGATACAACCATGTTGCTTGTATCTTTCATCTTATATTCTTTTTATTTTTTTCCTAGTATGATTTGGTAGCTTATTAGTAACCTTGACTATCACTAAGTGTTGTATCTTTTTATTCTTGTGGATGTATTTTATTCTCCTTATGTACACTGAGAGCACATGCACCAAATTCCTTGTGTGTCCAAGCATACTTGGCCATTAAAGAATTCTATTTATTCTATGTAGACAATACTGCAGAATAATATGAGAGAATTAGTGGAAATGCCTATCCTCATTACATGGAGTATAGAGGCCACCCACACCCACCACACCCTTGTCTGTGACAACCTTCAAGTACTGGAAGACAGTTATTATGCCCCCCCTTCTCTTTTTGATAGGCTACATGTAGTTAGCTCACAGTACACACAGAAGCATTGGCCGTTTTTAAAACAGAGAAGGCCACTGGTGCCAAAGAGGCCTGTGGGAAATGAGGTGTTCAAAGGAGGATCTCTGTACCTAAAGAATTAAAGAAGGATCCTCCTGGCCGTGGAAGGGAGGGAAGCAATGTTTGCTGCCTTGGATGATGCTGTGGGACTTCCTCCCTTCCATTGGGGACATGGAGAACAGCTGGAAAACCCCTCATTTCTGGTGCTGCTCTGAATGACTCTTCTCCATGTGTCCCAACTAACTTTCCCATTCAAAGACTTGTGCTACTAACAGAAGTACACACACACCCCCAAATTAAAATATTTCCTCCACCCTGCCTTGAATAGCAATGGCACTTAAGACTAATATACCGCTTCGCAGTGCCTTTACAGCCCTCTCTAAGCGGTTTACAGAGTCAGCCAATGGCCCTCAACAATCTAGGTCCTCATTTGACCCACCTTGGGAGGACAGAAGTCTGAGTCAACCTTGAGCCTGGTGAGATTCGAACTGCCAAATTGCAGGCAGCTGGCAGTCAGTAGAAGTTGCCTGCAGTGCTGCACACTAGCCACTAGTTAGAAAATGCCAGTTTCTCGAGCCATAGGGAAAGTCCTTGCAGAGTCCTTGAAATGGGGGTTTGTCAGGGAGAAAAGGATTATTTAGGGGTGAGGCAAAAAGCTTTTGCTTGGAAACTAATCTGCGGAGAATGAAAAATAAGAGCTGGAGAAGAATTCCCAGTTTCCCTCATGGCATCAGTCCCAAGACCATGTTTGTCCACCCAGAAGAACTAATCCCTTGCCTCCCACCATGCACTAGCTGCAGTGGGGACACCCAGCCTTGGACTTTGTCTTCCTGAGATCCAAGGAAGCAACCTGGCTCCCACCTTAAAGTGAGCTTAACCCTCTGAAAATAAGTAAGAGGATTGGAAACTCTGCTGCCTTCCTTCCCAACCAGCTCAGCTTCCTTGCCCAGGTACCGGGAGGGGGCTGGCCTAGGAAAAGTGTCTGGGAAATTCTCTTTTAATTGGGTCCAAAGATTCCATTTATAGACCTCCAAGAGCTCAGATAGTGTCCTAATCAGTCTGAGGTCAGTTTGGGAAAGATGTTCTCTTGCTAGCATCCCCCCTCCCCAACTAGGCTTCCCTTTTGACATCAAAATGTCACTTAATGGAAGGTGATGCCATTTCACTCCTCTGCCTCTGGGTTGAGGACCTGCAAGTCCCTTGCCCAGCTTAGATGTATAGCCCACCTTTTCCCAGGGGGCTTCTCTTAGGAATCTTCCTTCACTCAATCCCCACAACATGCAAGGGAGGCTGGGCTGAGAGAAAGAGCCTGGCCCACACTTAACTTCCATATTTGACAATGGCCCACCTCTTCCCTGTTCCATCTTCTATTTATTCTGCAACTCCTCACTTCCTTCAGGTCCTGGCTCTCCCACTTCTCTGGAATCACTTGGAACAGGGGTATCCAAACTTGGGAACTTTAAGACTTGTGGACTTCAACTCCCAGAATTCAGGTCTTAAAGTTCCCAGGTTTGGACACCTCTGACTTAGAGCAAACTGGTTTGGCAATGTCCACTCTTGACCATAAGACTCATCTACATCAGTGGTGGGATTCAAACATTTTTGCTACCTGTTCTGTAGGCGTGGGTTGGTGGGTGTGGGTTGGTGGGCGTGGCAGGGGAAGGAAACTGTAAAATCCCCATTCCCTCCCGATCAGCTGGGACTCAGGAGGCAGAGAATAGATGGGGGCAGGGCCAGTCAGAGATGATATTTGCTGGTTCTCCAAAGTACTCAAAATGTCCGCTACCGGTTCTCCAGAACCTGTCAGAACCTGCTGAATCCCACCTCTGATCTACATGTCCTCACTCAACCGCAATCAATTTGTGCACCTTCAGAACAATGTTCCTCAAAGTTCCATTCACCTGCAGGGAAGATTTGGGCCAGCATTGGATATAGAGGCAGAGGAGTTAGAAGAATCTTACATAAAAATAGCTCTCACGCCTGCCAAGTCCTTAATAACATTCATTAAAGGAATTTGCATTTGAGAGAAAAAAGTATTTGGAAGAAAATGCCCCAACTGAAATATGAACCTCCACTAGGATAGATTTGGGATTGAGGTGGCCGAGGGATGACAGGAACGTTCTGAATTTTTTGGGGGAGGGTTTTGTCCTCTCTCTGGGGGCAGTAGCCTCCCAGGCTTCCTGCAATTTGCTAAATCCCACGGAAGCACAAAAAGTGGGCTTTTCCACACATTTCAGGCCGCCAGGAGTCCTGGAGGAATTTGTCACAAGAAACAACTGCACCATCAACAGCTTCCCTGACCAGCTCCAAAAAACTCAAAAATTGTCCAAGGGGAAATTCAAAAGGAATTCTCAAGTGGTCTGAGAATGAGATAAAAAGCCAGAAGCCTTAATCGTGAGAGAAGAAAAACTTTGAAGACACTATAAGGCCTATCCAAGTAGACCATTATCCATTTCACTTCCATTCGGGAATAACACCTGGTGTTACATCACTTATGTTGATGGTGTGATTTAAAAGAGATTTAAGTGAGCCCTCTAAAATGTGCTCTTTTTACTCTGTTCAAACTTTTCCTGCCCCTGTCCTTTTGTCATGCTAGCCTAAAAATAGGCTAAGCCTATTATTAAATGATAGCTTTCCTAAACTGAGGCCTTATACATGCCTGAGCTTTCAATTTCCTCTAGGCCAATGATGGAGAACACAGCACACAAGTCAACGGTGACTTCTCTTGACATTTTAAGTGTTTACCAACACCCGACAACAGCTATTCTTGAAAGAACGCCTTGTTCTCACACGTCTGTAGAGATTCTCAGTCATCCAGGTCACGGTTGCCCGAAAGATGCTTTTTCAGGAGGCCACTGGACTTCCTTGTTCTTTTCTTTTGAAGACGTTTTGCTTCTCCTCCAAGAAGCTTCTTCAGCTCTGACTGGAGGGTGGGGAATGGAACTATTTGTAATCCTTGCAAGCAGCTGGTCATTGGCCTCCTTTTAGGATGCTGTTTTCATATGAATTTCAGAAGCTGCCAGAGGGCACACAAGAACCGGCTGTCCTCTCAGAAGGCCTCCAGACGTCACATGAGGGGGACATGCTTTTGCTCCAAAAATGGCACAAGAATGGAGTGTCCTTTCCCTGGGTTTTGGGGGGCTGCGGAAAGGGAATTTGCTGAAGCCGCTTCAAGAATGAAGGCCTTGTGGAACAGCCCCCCGGAGGCCTAATGGGCCTGGCAGCAGAATCAGAACATTGCCTGCAGGCGAATGGTGCCTGGAGGATCGTGAAAAACGCTGGCTGTGGGCAACTGCGCTCATGACCAGAGGGCTGAAGTGCAGCTCTGGACCTCACCCAGCCTTGATGCTACCGACAAGTGCCACACTCCAGTTGTGTATGTGTTTCATGGCTATGACAGGACTCAAACTCACAGTAGTCTCTCTCTCTCTCTCTCTCTCTCTCCCTCCCTCCCCCTCCCCCCCTCTCTCTAGCTTGGTGCCTTAACTACGACTAGACCAAACGTATGATATAAAAGACATATCAGAAAAGGAAGAAAAAGAGATTGGAAGTGAAAATAAAATTGATGTGTAGTTTCTGTGGTTAAACCACTCTATTTTTTTATTAAAGAGCTTTGTCTGAAAGAGAGCAAGTCTATTTTACTTGGGCAATCTTACTACTTTTACAGAGAGTGCTGCATCCCTACGTTAAAGCATCTTTAAAAAACAGAAAAGGCTCAGTTTTACAACCCATCTGTCTAGTCTATGGAGGCTAATGGCTGGTTGCCTTTGTAGGTCATCCTGTCTGCTGGAATCATGTAATTTTTTGGCTCACACAAAGCACAAGGCAATTAACTTTTTTATTTGACAGCTGTCCTAAGGCTCTTCAAACCAGCTTTTTGTTCAAGAAGTCGCCCTGGGAAAGGAATAGGAAGGCCTTGAAGCAACCAGTGGACTCCATTCACACGACACCCTGGTTATAGGTTTAGCATCTTGTGCGAACGCAGCCTTTGAGGGAGGCTGGGCTGCACACAAACTTGGAACCTGATGCTGAAGGTGTTTCCCTGGATATCTCTGATTCAAAACTGACAGCTGGGGGGTGATCTCTGTTATAATCCCTACCATGCCAATTGTAAAGCGGGTGTGCTGGGGGAGGGGGGCAGTTCTGGTCCACAGCATGAAATTTACATGGAGTTTTTCACCATGAGAGATAAATTTGGGAGAATTTGGGCCAATGCCCTCCCTCTCAGCCCCAAAGCCGGTGTGGGGTAAAGTCAAGATGAAGGGGCTGGGTTGGGAGCAAGAAGACTCAGATTCAAGTCCCCCCCCCCAAAAAAAAGCTCTTTGAAGGAGCTACCTTACGGGGTGGTTATAGGAAGAAATAGGGAGATCCTGTACAAATGATGGGATAGAAATAAGAAAATAAATAAACGGAGCATGAATGGGATATGAGACTCGGTGACACCTAAGCCTTGAATCTGTTTCCTGTAACAATTATGTTTTCGATTGTGTTCCTAAACAAGCCTTGCTGTTTGTAAGCTTAATTTGTGTGTTTGTGTGTGTGGGGGATTTGGAATGCCACAGACACTAAATAGCTTGTGCAGGCATGTTTTGTCTTGGTAACTTGCTCTTAAAAGGTTTTTAAAGGAAAAAAAAGCATAAGCATGTCAAGATACAGAATAAAGAATAACAGAGTTGAAGGGGACCTTGGAGGTCTTCTAGTCCAGCGGTCACCAACCAGTGGTGAAAATTTTGGTGGTCCACAGAAAAATTATTTGCATTTTTTATATTGCACTAAATACTATTTATCTTTTTAAAAAAATCATATTAGTGGTCTATGGGGTTTAAAATTATGGATTTAGTAATTCCTGAGGTCCAAAAAATAGGGGACCCCTGTTCTAATCTAATCCCTTGCTCAGGCAGGAGACTATACCATTCCAGACAAATGGGTGTCCAATCTTAAAAACCTCCATAAGGCATAAGGAATTATAATTAAGATATAATGGAACAACAAACATAAAAATATGGATATCAAATTCATCTGCGGCTGTTATACTAATACTGTCATCTAAATTAACAGTACATATAGTCTGTAAATGACGTAACATGCAAAAGCCAGAGAAAGAAAAGGTTTGGAAATGCATTTCAGAAACGGCACAAGTAAATCTTCTGGGCCCTTTGATTGAAAAGAGACTATCTTAGACATTGATCAACAAAATCTCTTGGCCACACAGCACTGCAGATCAGGGTAGATTTCCCTCTCAAAAGTTGTGTGATTATACAAGGGCAGCTCTCAACAAACTCACATGGTATTCAGCAGAGAAATGCAAGCTCGGCTTACTCCCCCCCCCCCCGCACTCTTATATCCTGTCTTAACATCACCCATATCCTGTTTGCTTAAGCCCAAGGGCACAAGATGGCTTGTTCTCCTATTAATTCAGATCTAACTTTGCATACTTAGCAGAGGTTGCAAAATGACCCATCCTTTTCCTTGCTTCCCGGGAGGTGGGCGGGTGGAGCATTAAAAGAGTGAAGTGTTATTCTGTGTGAAGGGAGCCTTGCTAAGGCCAGAGAAGGAAGCCATTCTTATTCCTCTCTTGCATGGCAGAGAAAAGAACAAAGGATCCCGTATTGCCACAGCCAAGGGCCCAAAATCCAGTCTGGTTTAGGGGATATACGCTGAGGTAGGCCCATGTTCTAAACTAGATTAGAGTTAACGTCCCCATAACTAATATTTATTAACTAACCACTGAATAACTACAGTGAGCATTGTAATACTCATGTAATTCTGATTTATATCTGTCATAAACCTGTGTTCTGGAAAGCATCCTGGTTTGGGAGGGTTTGAAGAAACAACAATCTATTTACAGTCCCAAGACTCGCACATAGAAATTAAAACAACCACATGTGATTTGAGAATACAACCACATCTCATTAATTAATACTTCTGTTGTAGCCTGTGACAAGAGCAAAGTCTTGGCACTTGGGTTGGGATTTAGCAATGGTATAAGGGATTCCAGGGCACTTACATTTTAGGGATATCTCTAAACCCCTTTGGTCTGAACAGCCAAGCAGACTGTTAAGGTTTGATGTGCACACCAAGAGAGCGATCTTAACAACTCAGAGGTCGTGTACCTCTGGAGTAGCCTTTTGATTTTGTTCTTCTGGTAACTGCGAAGCCCTTGATCTTGATTTCCTGGGTTTGGGCAGCTTGCAAGGACTTCAAAGGCTCTGTCAAGTTGGGTGCCCCCTCCCACCAGCACCACTGCTGCCTCCTGGGGAATGCCTCCCTCCTGCTCTCCTGCAGTGCCATGTTTCCCACCTCTGCCTCTTGAATGCCATATCTGAGCAAAGCGGAAGTGACAGACACCGCACAGAGGAGAGGGAAGAGCTCAGAGGACTTGTCAGCTTCGCTCTGTCTCCTCGGGGGTCTCTGGGGATACAACAGCTTTCAGACAGGATGGGGAAGGGGGCAAGAGGAAGTGGTCTCCCAGGCTGGCCAAAGTTTTGCCCTTGGGGACCCCAGACAAATTGGAATCTTTGACAGGAGTTCTTTTGGAGCTTGTTTCTCATAAAGGAACCATTGTATTGTGACCATTTGACTTGGGACAGGCAAATTACCTTTGTGATCACCATGAAAGAGCATAGATGCAGCTGCAAAATTAAAGGTCGGTTGCGCGATTTGCTGAAAATAATGTTTAAAGAGCTCTCTTTGCAAGGGAGATTTAGACCCTGCTATGCCACAGGGAAGGGAATTGCCCCCAGAAATTTAACCACTCCCATCAGGGGGGAAACCAAAGCCGTTCAAGTGCTGAGCTGCTAGAAATGTGAAGACTAGGACTTTGAAGGATTTAGCACAATTGTTGCACTCCCCTAAATGTTAAGCTGAAGAAAGGTGCCCACAATAACCTATACGCTAGTGTAATTGATGTCCTGGTTCTCATAGCAGGACCATATTGAGTTGGGCTAATAACTGACCACCATCGTGGCCACTATCTTGATTGGCCCCACTACCCCGAAGATGCTGGGTTTTATAATACTTTGAACACCAAACCACCCAATCCTTCTGTCGAGTGAGTTGCTGCAGGAGCCTAGGATGGGGAAGAGAGGCGTGTCTGCAGTGAGGAAATCACAGAAAGCCATAAAATGGTCTCAGCCCTTAATTTATGCAAAGTCTAGCGGCCTCCCCAGGCATGTGCCTGGGGAAACCGCACCTAAGACCAGAGGCACAAGCAGCTGCTCCATCTGTCTGCTCTGAAAAAGGAGGGGAGGCCACTCTACTTGGACTGATGCTTGGTACATGGGGCAAGAAGCGTGCTAAGCCCTGTTTTGTCATTGTGACGTCATGCGAAGTCTGAACAAAGAAGCTGTACAGGGATTCTGGCAGTCCAGAATCTGTGAGCCCAGCCAGTACATTCATTGGGTTTACCTTGGAGCACTTCAGAGCATCTTTATTACACATCTTATCAACAAATGTAGATTGTTGTTCAGAGCTCTCATGATGGAGTTCAGCCCCAGAACTGAAACACACACACAAACACACTCCTCCTGGTATGTAGGGAGGAAAGGAACTTCCTGCCCTTTGGAAGAGGGGCTGTTTTGAGGACAAGCCCCAGGTCTGTCTCTCCCAGGGGAGAAAGTGTCTATGCTGTTGGTATCCTTGCCTTAGAGGGCCCATGCGGCAGCGGCGGAGGGATTTTTTTCCAATGAATTGAAGACTTCACACAGGCCATTCTGTTGGGCGGAGAATGGATACTCTTGCTTGCTTACTAATCTTTGAAGCTCCAGTTTCTTTTAAAATATTATATTCCATTGTAATTTTATCAAGAGCCCAGCTGTTTTGGTAGAAAGTTCAGTATCCCAGCACATGTTTTTTTTTTTTTTAAAAAAAAACCTCAGTCCAACAGAGACAGATCTTTTTAATGGGAATAAAACATGCTGCCTTTGCTCTTTGGAAGACGAAAAATGCCCTGGGAAATTAGAATGGCTCTTGTGCCTTTGCATGGCGGCTGTGCTCGCTCCGGTCTCCACCTGAACTTCTGTTGCTGCCTAAGAGGAGACAGCACAGCTGCCAAGGAATGTCCCAGCTGTGTCCTTTCCTTCCTTGTCAGCAGCTGTTTGACTGCTTCCTTTTTTCCTCTCCTTTTCTTTATTTTTAAAGGCATTTGCAATTTCTTTTCCTGCTTTGGAGCAGAGCTGTTGAGACCGTCAGCTTTGTTTGGAGAGTGGGTTAGAGCAGTGTTTTTCAACCACTGTGCCGCGGCACACTAGTGTGCCGTGACATAGTGTAAGGTGTGCCGTGGGAAAATTACTTTATATATAGTCAATATAGGCACAGAGTTAAATTTTTTTAACATTTTCTAATGGTGGTGTGCCTCGTGATTTTTTTCATGAAAAAAGTGTGCCTTTGCACAAAAAAGGTTGAAAAACACTGGGTTAGAGGAGACGGCTGAGCCAGGAATGGCATGGGAGTTGCCACTCCAACACGTTCAGCTGCCTCATCTGCCCGGATAAGCCATGCCAGGAGGGCGTTGGAGGGGAGCTCTAGGCAGCCGATGTGGGAAGATTAGCCAAGGCTCTTTCAAGGCAGCCTAGCATCTCCCCGAAGGGCATATTGGGGCCTGGCTAGGGAGTGTTGACTTCAGGCTGGAAGAGAAATGGGTGAGGGAGTTCTTTGTAGAGAAGGAAAATGCAGCAACCGGTGGATAGGAGTAGACGAGTCAGAAACAAAAGGAATTTCTGCATATATTTAAATACACAGTTAAATTCATGTATTTGTTCACAGCACCATGACACATGGTGGGTTTTTTAAAAAAAAATTATGGGCACAAGAGCCTTCCCCCAAAGAGGAAGAGCAGGAGTAGGAGAAAGTTACAGGAAGAAGGAAGGGAAAGGAGAGGAGGAAGGAAGAAAGTAGAGAAGGGAGGGAGGGAGAAAATAAAGGGAAAATAAAGTGGTGTTATAACAGGAGGAAGGGATGGTAAACAAAGCAACCCAAACTGTATATTATAACCTATTAAATGAAATAATAAATGTATAAGAATGATAAATGTTAAAACACTTGGAACCAAATGACATGCTGTATGTGATGATGGGTTTTTTTTGTGTGTGTGTGTGTTTTCTGTTTTTTGTTTTGTTTTACTGTTGTGGGTATGTGTTGCCTATGTAACAAAAATAAAAAATTTAATAAATAAAAGAGCCTTCCCCAAGAAAGCCACCCTCAGAAATGGAAGGAGCTTCTCAAATTGCTTCTCATCAAAGTAATGTGTAAAATTATCATTCCCTGCATCTATCCTCTTTCTCCCTCTCCCTCTCACACACAAAATGCACGCACACGCGTGCGCGCGCATACACACACACACACACACACACACACACAGAGTCAGCCCTGGAGCAGTGATAGCAAACATTTGGAGCTCAGTGTGTCAAAAGTTTGGGAAATTCCTACACTCACTCACTCTCTCTCTTTCTTTTTCTCTCTCTTTCTCCCTCCCTCTCTCACACACACTTACTTGATATGTTTAATAATTTATTACTGAAAATTAATATATTTACTTAATAAAATAAATATGTTTGCAGGCAGGAACTGTCTTATTTTTTTTATATTGACTGGTAAAACTAGAAGGCTTTTTTAGTAAACAGGATACTCTAGTAACTTTTTGGGTGAATAAATAATTAGATGCAAAGTCCCTGAATTTCATATAATGAATCCAAGGGAGAGGAAATTGGAGCCATTTGTGGATAATTTTAAGCCAGGAACATGGCCATGGTGTGCAATTCTTATAGGATATTGCAGGATATATAAGACTGTTTCCTGGATTTCCTTGCAATCATGGTGGACTTTCACTCACATTTGCTTCCTCTTGGATCCCCCAAACTAGGCACTTAATGGTGTTTTCTTCCACTGAATAAATTGCTTGACGGGTTTACATAGGCTCCCGAGGGAGCATCTATCTAGTTTAGACTCCAATCAAATGCAGCCATCGGACTGAACAGTGAGATTGGTCCCTTCTCTTTTTGTACCTCTCACCTCCACCCAACACCCCCCCCCTCCAAAACCTCACCCAGGGCAGAAGAAAACAGGTAAACAATAGTGAAGACCTACCAGGGCTCTCAAAACTACACAGTCAAAATCTGCCCCAAAATAGCCATGCAGCAGCTTTTTTCTCTATTTTAAAAACACAATTGAAGATGTAGAATAATGATTACTCTGTCTTTAACCATGATCTTACATGCAGGCATCAAGACACCACCACTGTAGTATCAAGATAAAAGGGTGGGGAACAGTTTCGGCTCTGAGGCCTAATCCTTAATTTCTGTGGCCTTGTTTTGCTTCTCTGACAGCAACACTTCCTAAAACTAATGGGACCAACAGGGATTAACAGATTAATAGAATTGGAAGGGACCTTGTAGGTCATCTAGTCCAACATCCCTGCCCACTCAAGCAGGAGATCCTACACCATTTCTGACAGATGGCGGTCCAGTCTCTTCTTGAAAGCCTCCAGTGATGAAGCTCCCACAACTTCTGAAGGTGTTCCATTGATTAATTGTTCTCACTGTCAGGAAATTTATCCTCATTTCCAGGATGAATCTCTCCTTAACCAGTTCTATCCATTATTCCTTCTGGTCTTTGGGTGCCTTGGAAAATAGCCTGACACCCTCCCCTCTGTGGCAGCCCCTCAAGTATTGGAAGACTACTATCCTGCCTCCCCTGGTCCTTCTCTTCACTACAGTAGCCATGCGTGAGTGCAAGTGTTCAAAGTCCCCTCTCTGGTAGGCCTTCAAACGCAGATAGTCAATGAAGTAACAACACTGATGCCAAGCAGTTTCATCATGCATCCCTACAAGGTTAAATGCTTTGGGATTTTGTCTAAAGATTGTGTTTCCCCTGACTGTAAATATCCTTCCCAGAATGTCCCAAGAACTTTTGCAGATCAAAATTGTATCTAGTGACGGAATAGCATGGAGAATTATGATCATCCAGATTTAATGCACATAATTATCTGCAAAGATGAGAAGATTCCTTCTGCAAAAGAAGGGACAACACACATTAAAAGTAAAGCGTACCAAAGTGGCAAATTAATTTATTTAGAAAGTTCTAGATGCATATTTCCCAGTAACAACAAGATGAAAGAGAATTGAAAAGCACCAACTCTTTCAAATTTGAATAATAAATATCATCAGGGTGTTCTTCTAGAGTTATAAATACTGATTAAGTCATTCTCAGATGGAAACAGTTGCCCAATGAATTAAGAGCTATGAAGGAATGCAAGTTTTGTATTAAAAATGTGATTTTCAAGCAAAACAGACTGGAAACAAGGATTCTCAGGTCCACCTGAGAATTCACTGTTTATAACTGGCTACTTTTATGAGGATATTCCGTTTAATAATCAATAGCAATAGCAATAGCAGTTAGACTTATATACAGCTTCATAGGACTTTTAGCCCTCTCTAAGCGGTTTTACAGAGTCAGCATATTGCCCCCACAGTCTGGGTCCTCATTTCACCCACCTCGAAGGATGGAAGGCTGAGTCAACTTTGAGCCGGTGAGATTTGAACCGCCGAACTGCAGATAGCAGTCAGCTGAAGTGGCCTGCAGTACTGCACTCTAACCACTGCACCACCTCAAAGATGGATGGATCTAAGGGTTTACCACAAAAAAGAGCGGTCAACCTATTTTCTAAAGCATCCAAAGGCAGGACAAGAAGCAATAGATGGAAACTAATCAAAGAGAGAACCAACCTAGAACTAAGGCGAAATTTCCTGACAGTGAGAACAATAGCAGTGGAACACCTTCTGACGTTGTGAATGCTCCAACACTTAAAGTTTTTAAGAGCTTGGACAACCATTTGTCAGAAATGGTATAGGGTTTCCTGGCTGAGCAGTTGGTTGGACTAGAAGACCCCCAAGATCTCTTCCAACTCAACAGCTCTGATAACACATCTGCCAGCTCCTTCAGAACCTTGTAATCCATCTGGTCCTGGAGAGGTCATCTAGGGTGGACAGGTGCTCTCTTACCATTTTCTTGCCTATTTTAACTTGTATTCCTAATCTCTTTGTTTTGATGGGCTGCACTGTTTTTCCCTTTTGTGTAAAGACATGCAAAAAAAGAGTTAAGCAGTTCTGCTTTCTCCCTGTTGCTTGTCACCTTCTTGCCATTTTCTCCCATTAACGGACCAATCATTTTCTTGTCATTTTTCTTGTTTTTTACATGAAAGAAGTTTTTGTTATTTTTGACTTTTGTCACAAGAAGGCTTACTTCATTTTGAGCCTTAGCTTTCCTGACTTCATCTTTGCAGACTCGACTATTGGTTGATATTCTGCCTTGGTTATGTGCCCCTCTTTCCATTTTTTATTCTTGTCTTTTTTGTTTTTCAATTTATCAGAGAGTTCTTTGTGTAGCCATGCTGGCTTCTTTTGAGATCTCTTCTTTTTCTTCTTCAGTGGAATTGTGCTAACTGGGCTTTTAGAATCTCACTTTCCACATTCCCCTGGTTTCTTGAGTTGTTCTCCCCTTGAGGATTCCCATGTACGGAATCCTTCTCCAGCTTTAAGTTTATTGAAATCAGCTCTCTTAAAATCTAAGACTCTAGTTTGACTTTGTGCTATTGCTTGTGCTGGCATAACATTAAATTCCAATATTACATGGCCCTTCTCCACACACCCCAAAAATCTTTCATTGCCTTCAATGAGCTCTGGAGATGCAGTAGTTAGAATGCAGCAACACAGTATTGCAGGCTACCTCAATGTTCACTGCCAGCAGTTCGGTCCTGGGTTCGGCTCAAGGTTGACTCAGCCTTCCATTCTTCTGAAGTGGGTAAAATGAGGACTCAGTTAGTTGGAGGCAATACGCTAATTCTATAAATTACTTAGAGAGGGCTGTAAAGCACTGTGAAGCGGTATATAAGCCTAAGTGCTATTGCTATTCTATCATTTCATCTCGGTTAGTGAGAATTAAGTCCAGTATGACTGACTCTCTTGTTCCCTTCTCTACTTCATGGGAGACAAAATTGTCAGCTAAGGTTTGTCAGGAATCTGCTTGATCTTCCACTTGGTGCGGAGTTTGTCTCCCAGTTCATGTCAGGGTAATTAAAGTCCCCTATTACTATTATGGAGTGCTTCCTTAGGTAACTGACTTATCTCAGTCTGTTACCTAAGTTACACTATATTGCCAAAAGTATTTGCCCCCCTGCCTTTACTCGCATATGAACTTACTGTAAGTGACCTCCCATTCCTAATCCATAGGGTTCAATATGACGTTGGTCCACCCTTTGCAGCTGTAACAGCTTCAACTATTCTGGGAAGGCTGTCCACAAGGTTTAGGAGTGTGTTTATGGGCATTGTTGACCATTCTTCCAGAAGCGCATTTGTGAGGTCACACACTGATGTTGGACGAGTTTACGTGGCCTACCACTTTGCGGCTGAGTTGCTGTTGTTCCCAAACACGTTCTTATAATACAGCTGACAGTTGACTGTGGAATATTTAGGAGCGAGGAAATTTCACGACTGGATTTGTTGCCCAGGTGGCATCCTATCACAGTTCCACGCTGGAAGTCACTGAGCTCCTGAGAGCAACCCATTCTTTCCCAAATGTCTGCATGCCTAGGGACTTGATTTTATATACCTGTGGCCACAGAAGTGATTGGAACACCTAATCCTGATTATTTAGATGGGGGAGCGAATACTTTTGGCAATATAGTGTAGCTTAGGTAACTGACTTAGCAAAATGTTCCATGTTTCCTCTGTTTGGTTGGGTGGCCCATAGCAGTGACAGTGAACCTTTTCAGACTGAGTGCCAAACCGTACTGCACATGCGTGCCGGAGCCCCAGAAGCCCGAAGACCAGCTGGCCGGCACATGTGCCCACAGAAAGGGCTCTGCATGCTACCTCTGACACGTGTGCCATAGGTTCCCCATTATGGGCCTATAGTTTACACCAATGGCAATGTCATTCTTTTTTTTTTCTTTTAGATTGACCAAATGCATTCAAGATGGTTTTCATATAATGTTCCGCTATATTTCTGTAGAGATGTAGTTATTTCTTATATATATAGTGCAATTCCATCTCCTCTATTATTAGGTCTATTTCTTTAAAAAAATTAAAATCCTCTAGCTGTATATTCCATTCATGGGTTTCATCCCACCAAGTTTCTGTAATGGCAACAATTTCATATCTGCCCTCATGTACTCACATTTCTAGTTCCCCCTGTTTATTTCTCATACTTTGTGTAGTGGCGTATAAGCATTGGAGTCCTTTTCGACTGACCCTGTGTTTGCTGCCTACATAACTTGTTTTATGTCTGATTTACCCTTCCTCCTTACCACCTGTTTGATTAGTTTGATGGTACACACTAACATGGAGAAGGTTTTCTCTTTTCAGGACTTAAATCAGGGACGTGCAAACTTGGCAGCTTTAAGACTTGTCGATTTCAACTCCCAGAATTGAGTTGAAGTCCACAAGTCTTAAAGCTGCCAGGTTTGCACCCCTGTGACTTACATCAACCCATCAAAAGATAACACAGCAAAAACCTGAATTCTACCCTCTATCTTTGCTTTTGACCCAATTCAAGTGACATCCTTCTTTTAGTTCAACTAGCTTGTTTACCCCACTTCTCTCTGAGATCTTAAAAGGGCTTGCCCAGCAGATCAGACCTATTAGCTGATTTGAGCAAAGAGTCCTCCAGTGACTTATATTAATGAATCACGTTTTATCCATGGACTCTTCTGCTCAGAGCCCCTACAAAATTTGACTATCGTATTTTTCAGAGTATAAGAAAAGATACTTTTCTTTCTTTCTTTTCTTTCAGAAAAGAGGGTGAAAATCTGGGTATGTCTTATACACTAAAAACAGCATTTTGTCTCCCGAAACCCCCCCCCCTTGCAAAAATGGTCATGCATAGCCTTTAGGAGGCTTCCAGAGTGCTTCTGGGGGCTGGGAAGGGCATAAATGAGTGAAAAAGGGGGCATGTTTTGCTTGTTTTTGCCCCCCCCAGCCCCCAGGGGCAGTCTACAAGCCTCCTAAAGCCTATGCCTGTACCCTTTTTTTGACAAAAAACGGGCCCATTTTTGGGAGGTCTGCAGAGTACAAAAACGTTTTTTTAATTTGCCTCTCCAAAATCTTGTTGCGTCTTATACTCTGAAAAATACGGTAATTATGGGGTAGGGTGACATTCCAAACATAAGACCTATCCCATCCAGCATCCTTAGGGAGACAACCAAGTTTTACATGAAGTTCAGAACTTATCCATCTTTATAACAGCATCTCAAGATCTTCCACATCTTCTGGAGAATGACATGTGGACAGCATTATTAGTTTCCTCTGGTGTCTCGAATAGGCAATTATTCAAACACAGCACTTTGTGTGCCTAATACTCCATCCCTGTCCCATCTCCTAACTGACTGGCAGAACTTTGAGGTTCTCTTGGTTAAAATGGCTTTGCCTGGACCCAATTTTTGACTCAGAGAGCAAGGACCACCCTTAAAACAATTCTATCTCGCGCAAACACATGAAAATATACTCAAGCTGCAAAACAATTCAGTGAGGATAGAAACAATCTTACATGCTGTAAAACATTTATTGTGTCAAGGATGTGATCCCTTTACTGTTTTATGTTATTTAACACAAATCTGGGGTGTTAAAAATCAGCATTTGGGCAAAGAGCCCACCCTACAAACCAAACCTCTCAACCAAATTCCTGTTTCTCTAAAAGCCCATTTATGTAAGAGTGAAGTGCTCCACTCAGTTCCCAGTGCAGCAGGACACAGCACCTGTACGTTTCTTACTCAGAGTCACAACTCAGACATAACAGTTCCATAGCAAACAACTTCCACATTCTATGTTTTGTGTGGGACTTCATGCTGAATAAAAAGGATGAGCTGGCATGTACAGCTGAGATATGGGGGAAGTCATCCCTCTGAAATGTGCCAAAGTGGGTTTCAGCTACGGAGTCTGCTACAATCCCAGGGCAGGGGTGGGTAGCTAATCTGGATGATTGTCAGAGGTACTACCTTGCTGATAGCTGGGTGTGACTCTGTTTGTGAGACCAGGTGTCAGGGATGGATTGAACTGCTGTAGCAACCTCCCTGAAGGGTCATACCTGGCCTTGGCTGCTAGATGCTGTGGCTGCTTGGTAGTGGAGCTACCCAGGCTTACAGTGCTGAGGTACGTCATCCTACATTTTTAGGAGCCCAGGGGTTTGTTGGCCACGATGACAAGTATGGATCTAATCCAATTTACTGAGGATTTGATCCATGTTTTTTTTGTCTTGTGACAGTTGTAACATGATCAGGAATTGGCAAATACCATATTTTTTGGAGTACAAGACATACCAAGATTTTGAAGAGGTAATTTTTAAAAAAACGTTTTTGCACTGCAGCCCTCCCAAACCCTCTGCACGCCTAATTTTTTTGTGAAAAACATGGCATGCAGAGAGTTTGAGAGGCCTGCAAAGTGCTCCTGGGGGCTGGGGCAGCAAAAAGAGGGGAAAAACAGCCCATTTTTCATGAAAACGGGCCCACTTTTGGCCAAAAAAGGGGCATGCATAGCCTTTAGGCGGCTTGTAGAGTGCAAAAATGAGCAAAAAACGAGTGGAAAACTCCTCAGCCCCCCAGGAGCACTCTGTAGGCCTCCCAAACCCTCTGCACATCCATTTTTGCAAAGGGGACAGGGTTTCGGAAGGCCAAAAATGTTGCATTCAGGGTATAAGATGCACCCAGATTTTCACCCTCCTTTTTGGGGGGAAAGGCGCATCTTATACTCTGAAAAATACGGTATATATCATTAATCTTGGTAACCCTAGAATTTACTGAGGTACTTCTAGCTGCAGGGAGGCTGGGCCTATTTATCTTCCCCAAGCACTTATGGATCCGACCAAGTTTCAGAGGGAACTTGTTCCTGAGGCTTCGATGCATGGTTTGACTTAGTTACAGTTAAGTAGTGGTATGGGAGGAAGTCCTTGGGAGACTAGGCCAAGGGATGCAGCTAAAGGAATGGTCAGATAAGAGACAGCAGAGCCCCCAGGTGTATAATGAGTGGAGAAAGAGGCTCAGAAGAGACCCTCTCTTGTTCCTCAGGTTGAAAAGGAGATAGGCAAGAAGGGTTGTTACTTTCAGACTTACTAGGTAGTCCAGATGGGAAACATCAGTTGAACTAGTCGTATTTTATTATGAAGCTACATTAACTGAATCTTGTGTCTAAAGATGTAATGCTTCCCAGAGTAACCTGGTGTCTCTTGTGGATAGGTGGAATACCTGTAGGACGATGGTGTGGACTATTTTCAAGACTTCATAAGTAAAGCTGCTTGGCTTTAAGATGAGTTGGACTCCAGTTATTCAGGTTCAATGAAATCGGAAGTCTTTTGGGAAGACATTTGTTCTGAGGAAAGGGAGGGGGCTCCTAGTGCTATGGTCAACCATTTGAGTTTTAGATCCATGCACTTCTGGATGGTCAAGGCCTCCAGGGAAGGAGCATACAGATGGATCTATGAGGTGTTAAATGCCTCTGGTAAGAGAGAGGAGATCCCAACTCCTTCTCAAGAAGCAATTGCCAGATCTGAAACCAGATTTAGACAACTTTCATTATTCTTCCAACTTCCCTTTTAAAGGGAAGTTATTGAGAAGTTGATTGGTTTGTAGCATCAAAGAGTCTTGGATGAGATGGAATATCTACACCTCTTTCCATCTGTATTCGCTTCAGATACGCTTCAAGGTGCTACTTGCCACCTATAAAGCCCTTCATGGTAGTGGATCTGGGTACTTGAGAGACCGCCTACTGCCGATCACCTCCACACGACCCATTAGATCTCATCGTTTAGGCCTCCTCCGAGTTCCATCCGCTGGCCAATGCCGACTGGCCACCACGTGGAGGAGAGCCTTCTCGGTGGTAGCCCCGACCCAATGGAACGATCTCCCCGTGGAGCTTCGTACCCTCACCACCCTCCAGACCTTCCGCACAGCCCTTAGAATCTGGCTATCCCGTCAGGCCTGGGGCTAAAGATTGTAACCCGCCCGAATGGTATGAATGTTGCGTTTTAATCATGTACTGTCTTATATGTCAAAGTCTGTCCCCCGCTTCCTTTTGATTGTGAGCCGCCCTGAGTCCCCCCAGGGAAAAGGGCGGCATACAAATAAATAAACTAAAAAAAAAAAAAAAAACTATTCAGATTGAGACATAAAGTAGTGCTAAGGTTTTTTTTGTTGATTACCTTGGGTAGAGCTTTTATTTAAAAAAACGGTTTCACACAAAATATGAAGCTACAGTGCATTCAGAAAGTATCCGCACCCCCTTCGCTTTTGTCAATTTTGTTATGCTTCAGCCTGATTCTACAGTTGTTGAATTTTTTCCCCATTAATCTACACTCAGTACCCCATAGTGACAAAGCGAAAACAGAATTTTAGACATTTATTAAAAAGAAAAAAACTGAACTATCACATTACCATATAAGTATTCAGACCCTTCACTCAGTACTTCTGGGCAAAGAAGGTGCTGAAGCACCTTTGGCAGCAATTACAGACCCTTCGGGGTTTTTTGGGTAGGACACAACAAGCTCTGCAAACCTGGATTGGGGAACATTTTGTCATTCTTCCTTGCAAATCCTCTCAGGCTCAGTCAGGTTGGATGGCAACCATCGGTGGACAGGCATTTTCAGGTCCCTCCAGAGATGTTCAGTAGGGTTCATGTCAGGGCTCTGGCTCAGCCACTCTAGAACATTCACAGTTGTTCCTAAGTCACTCCTGTGTTGTCTTGGCTATGTGTCATCTTGGCCTTCAGCCCAGTCTTGAGGTCCTGAGCGCTGTGGAACAGATTTTCATTGATAATATCATTGCACATTGATCCATTCAGCTTTCCTTCAACCCCGGCCAATCTCCCAGTCCCTGCTGCTGAAAAATACCTCCACAGCATGATGCTGCCACCACCACCATGCTTCACTGTTGGGATGATATTGGGCAAGTGATGAGTGGTGCCTGGTTTCCTCCAGACATACTGTTTAGAATTGAGGCCCTACAGTTCAATCTTGGGTTTCATCAGACCAGAGAATCTTGTTCCTCACAGTCCGAGAGTTCTTCAGGTGCTTTTTTGCAAACTCCAAGTGGGTCTTCATGTGTTTGGCACTGAGGAGATGCTTCAGTCTAGCCATCCAACCATAAAGCCCAGATCGTTGGAGAACTGCAGTGATGGTTGTTCTTCTGGAACTCTATCCCATCTCCACACAGGCTCTCTGGAGCTAAGTGAGAGTGACCACCGGGTTCTTGAGAGTTCTTAGTAAGAGAGTGACCACCCTCTCTTACAAGACCCTTCTCCCCTGATTGCTCAGTTTGACCAGGCAATAAGTTCTTGAAACAGTCCTAGTTGTGTCAAACATCTTTCATTTGAGAATTATGGAGGCCACTGGGCTCTTAGGAATCTTCAGTGCAGCAGAAATTTTATTGTAGCCTTCCCCAGTTCTTTGCCTTGCAATAATCCTGGTGTCTGAGCTCTGCAGGCAGTTCCTTTGACCTCATAGCTTTTGCTCTGCTATAGTGTGCATTATCAGCTGTGAAGCTTCTATAGAGAGACGTGTGCCTTTCCCAATCATGCCCAATCAATTTACCACAGGTGGACTCTAATCAAGGTGCAGAAACGTGCCAGCAATGATCAAGAGAAATGGGAGACACTTGAACTACATGTCAATCATGTTGTTGCAAAAGATCTGAATACAATGTGATATTTCAGTTTTTTTCTTTTTAGTAAATTTAAAGACATTTCTAAAATTATGTTTTCACTTTGTCATTATGGGGTACTGAGTGTAGATTAATGAGGAAAAAAAATGAATTTCAACAACTGTAGAATCTGGCTGCAGCACAACAAAATTGACAAAAGTGAAGGGGGTATATGAAGACTCTCTGAATGCCTGTTAGTGGACTTCCTTTGCATGGGCTTAGCTTCCTATGGCAAATAGTGGAAACTCCTTAAACAATTCCATGAACACCAAGGCTAGGAATCAAGCACTTAATGGAGTAGATGGAGAAGGGAAGAAAAGTGAGGCTGTTTTACAAAAGAGATGGCCCTTTCAATACACAAAATATGTGAATCAGTACCATCCACAAGAGTGGAGAAATGGTTTCTTTATTAGCATACAGCTTGGCCTCAAACTATGCGGACTCTATGAAGACCTAGAGCACAGCTGCAATACTTTTTGCATCTCCCGCTCAATAGGATTATGTGTACAAATGCATTTACTTGATACACAGTAAGTCTCCACCCAAGGATCGTGATGTAACAAAACAACCGTTTCCATTGTTAGTGTCAGGCCTGCAATTATATTCCTTTTAGAATTTTGGCCTGCCACACTTTCTCTTATTTCATTATGCTGTTTCTTTAGTATAGTTGATGGGAGGGGGAAATAGAAAGGAGTAGGATTGTGGAATGTATTGTTGTCATTCTTTTCTAGAAGACCAAGGTCATCTTTTGTCTCCGCACTTTTACACCTGTCCGGAAGCAGCTGGGTGGAGATGCCAGCGTGGAAGAAGAAGATCGGACCATGTGATGGATTGTGGGTGTGGGGACAAGATCATGAACTTTTAACTGGATGGGATTCTGATGTAATTTCCAGAATTGGAATTTCCACAGCAATGTGATAAGATGTCTACTTTATTAAATTGGGACTTTAAGGATTGTTTTGCCTTGGACTCTGATTTAATTCTACATGATACTTGAAACGCTGACAGTTAGCAAGAACGGAATCATGAATGCAAAATCCAATGGAGACTTTTCTGAAACCAGTATTTCTTTCAAAAAATGTAGCATCAACCATGGAATAGAAGTTCCTAACAATGATAAATGTTTGAATTTTTTTAAAAAAAATACTTAAAATAAATTTTGAGAGAAAGCTTGTCCACGAGATGACAGGTTGTCAACAAGGAGTGCACACAATTGGCGATCAAGGAACCTTATGTTGGCTGTGAAGCTTCTGCTCGTTGGTGAAAGGATTCCCAGGCAAGGCTACCCTCTTCTGCCTCCCATTTTACAAGACAGAAATCAAATGAGATGCTGGGAACAGCCTATTTCCTACGCTCTTCCAGGGAAACCTGGAATTCCTCTGAAATCTAGAGATGCTACAGGCAAGAAAGGGTGGATCTTTTAGTGTATGGACTCAGTTCCTGTTGCATATCTGTGTGGCAGCCCAAAAAGTCATCTCTAACCATCTGTAGTGTCCCCATTCTATGGCAGCTTCAAATCCCCAAATCGAGTAAGGTTTTCTCCAGGCAGATAATACAACATTATTTATTTGTAAACTTTATTTGCTGCCTATTTCACCATGGGGCTACTCTAAGTGGCTTACAATCATACAAAGAAAATAAGAGTAGTGTAAACAGAAGTAAAATAATAGAACCATAAAAGGGCAATGAAAAAGGACACACAGAGAGTAATCAATATGATAACCAAAGAGATGGGCAGGTGGAGAACAAAGGGCAGGGAGGAGGGGGGGAAGGTGGAGTCTGCTGTCAATCTAGCAGACACCACTAGCATAGAACTCCCCCATTTGGTCCCCAGGCTAACTGGAGGAGCCAGCTCTTGGGGGAGAATAGGAGGGTGGGGGAAGATCTTACCTTAGAGCAGGGGTGTCCAAACTTGGGAACTTTAAGACTTGTGGACTTCACAAGTCTTAAAGTTCCCACAGTTGGACTATGCTGGCTGGGGAATTCTGGGAGTTGAAGTCCACAAGTCTTAAAGTTCCCACGGTTGGACATCCCTGCCTTAGAGGATAAGAGGTTCCAAAGGCCTTGTAGCCAAGAAAAGGCTCTCCTTTGGGATCCTTATAGTCGTTGGAGAGTTCTTTTGACTGACCCCGGGATACAAAGGAAGCTTTCTCTGCTGGCACAAGTAGGAAGGGCTTCTCTTAGCAGGACAAGGCAGGTCATCAGGTAGCCTGGGCTTGTGCCATCAAGGTCTTTCAAGGGTATAACCAACACCTTGACCTGCTGTCAGAAGCAGACCGGGAAACAGCCAGGGAAGTTTGCAAAGCAGAGATGTCATAGGGGCCATCTTAGGGCCCCCAAAGACTGCTCTCACTGCTGCACTCCAGTTGAAGCTTCCAAATGGACCTCAAGGATTGCCCTACATAGAGCTCCTTGCAATAATCCAGGTGAGAGATGACCTGATTGAGTAACGGAGCAGGATGAGTCCTGATCCAGGAAAGGTTGCAACTGGGGCACAAACTGGAGTGGTGCCAAAGTTCTCCTGGTGACATTGGAGATGTGAGTCCAGGAGAACCCCTAGAGGTTGAGAATTGGGCCTGAACTGGGTACTGCAATCTCACCCAGAATTAAGGATGACAAACATTCGGATCCTGAGGCTGAATGCACCCAAAGCCATTCAGTCTTGCCAGGGTTCAGTCTGTTGTTGCCCATCCAGATCTCTAGAACCTCCAGGCTTTGCGAGGGGACAGAGGCAGCACCCCTTGGGTTGAGTTGAGCATCATCAACATATTGATGATGTCTTGACCTATGGTGATGGAAAATCTCACACAATGGCTTCATGTAGATCTTAAACAAGAGTGGATAGAGTACTGAGCCCTGCGAGACAACGCAAATCAGCAGTTGGGGACTGGATCTCTCACTCCCTATGAACACCAATTGGAACTGACCTTGGAGGAAGGAGGTGAAACAGCACAGAACGGAGCCACCCAGCCCCAGCCCATATAGCTGGTCAAAGAAGAACCCAGGATCAATAGTATCAAAGGCTGCTACCTTCCCCCAAAAAGGAAGACTGGACGAAAGTTGTCCGGGCAGGTAAGGTCAAGTGATGTTTTTTTAAGGAGGGGGAAAACCAGTGCTCTTTAAAAGATCTTGGGAATGTCTCCATATCTACTGAGGAATTTATCACTGCATGAACCAACCTGGTAGTCACTGTCTTGGAGGCTTTCACCAGCCAGGAGTGACAAGAGTCTAACTAGCAGGTGACAGCGCAGAGGATACGGTCCACTTCCTTAGGTCCAACTGGGGCAAACTTGTTTCCAAATTGCTGAGCAAGTTGTCATTCTAGGCATCTCATAAGGACCAGCACCATGCAAAGTTCTAACTGGGAATAAAGCTGAACGATTGTATCCAACTGGGGTTCAACAAATTCTTCTGCACAGCCCTAAAGATGATTGTCCAAATTTCCCTAGTGTAGGAGGGATTGGGTGAGTCAGACCAAGGTTGATGGGTAACGCTGTGGATGGAAAAAGAGCAGAAGTATAGTTTTCTTTCACCACTTTTTTTCCCACGATAGGTCCTAATAGCAGCTCTAAGATGTGTCCACTTGGGAGTCATCCTTTGTTTTTCTCCAGCAGCACTCTAGATGGTCTTTGAACCCATTTCAGACAGACCTCTTCAGTCCCTCCATGAACCACAGGGAACAATGGGAGCGAAGGGTCGTGGTAGGTCGCCAAGGCACAATTCTGTCCAGAGCCTCAGCTGCCTTTCCGTTCCAGGCTCTTAACTGTTAAGGTTCTGGTAGGACCACGCAGCAAATTCTCCAGGATATTCCAGGTCCTCCTGGAACTGATTTGGGTCCACCAGTGTCCAGGAGTGAACAATTCCAATGGACCCGGTCTCCCTGCAGAGAGGTGGTGATGTAAGAGGGCTATTCAGGGTGTGGTCAAACCATGACCGGGGAGATAAGGTTCGGCTCCCCACTAGACCATGTTGATGCTGCTCCAATAGGAATATGAAATCTGGTGTGTGACCATTATTCCAAGTCAGACCTGTGACAATCTGAAATAGGTCCACGGCCATCATGAAGGACATGAACTCCTGAGCTGCTTCTGAAGCCAAGCCCAGGGAAGGCAGATGGAAGCCACCCAGAATGGGCGTTGGCCAAAAGTCCTTTGATATAGGTGTGCATTTGCCAATTCGGCAGGCTTTTCTGCATTCAACAGATAGACAGAAGTGGCATTTGCCACTTGGGATTATCAAGGCAGGATACAAACTGAAAAAATAAATTGATTACTGAATATTTGTTGGGGAGACCACTGAAAGTCAGCAGATTGCTCCCTCCTCCTCTTACAGGTAACAAGAATCCAAGTTGCCCCAGGCTACAAACCAGGATAGTACAAGGCTCCTCCATCCTCACACACAACTGTTAAGGCACGAACTGGACATGATGCCATGAACAGGAAGCGGCTCACTGACTCTTCCCTGGGCCGGGCTGCTTCTCCATGGGCCTCCTGTTTCTCATGCTGGAGCACTTCTGAGCGTGAGGCCTTGGGGAGGGTCTCTGCAGCCACACCAGCACAGATGCTCATCTTCAAAGGTGATGCTTTGAACTTTGTGTGGTCTTTCTGGCTGCTCAAGGGAGGTAGAAGCCAGAAAGCGAATTCTAGTCCTTGGCCTTTTTTCTCTGCCTGCCCTCTTGATTCTTTTGTCACAATTGTTTAAATGACTGTCTCAAACACACATGCTCACACCTACAAAACCTGATAAGAGATTTCCCCAATACTCTTCATTGCTTTCCCAATTGTCAAACATCGATTTGTAACAATCATTTCTTTTAATAAAGTTTCAGGTAACAGGATCTGTTTAACACCAGGAGGAACCAATAATGGGCCACAAAGTTTGAAGTTTATAAATTACTGTGCAGACACACAAATGCAAGCAAAATAAGGAAACACGCCTATTAACTGACATTTGGCTACAATCCGGCACATGTATGACAATAATCCCAATGAAAACAGCAAGACTTGCTTTCTTAGAATGAAGTTGTTAGATGCATCCAGATTTGCAGAAGATAATTAATTGTCCATTTGCCTGTCTCCTAGAGAAAATGTTGCGGCAATTTTGAAGGAAAGGTCCAGCATTCTAATGTTATTGAATGTTCTTGGTAATATTCTTGTTATTGCCTCCAAGAACACCATGCTCTGGGGATCAAGGGAGCCATTTCACCCTTCTGCCACTTAATCGTCTTTTCTTCTCTACATGCTCTCAGTCCTTAGCAGAGTCTTTTCCCAAAAATGTTCTCTCCCACTGAAATTGGGGGGGGGGAGGGGTATTTCGTGCAACCACACTGCTAGTTTTTTGTGGGGTTTTTTGCTTCAACTGGCTCCATTTCTTCATTAGTATTTGCAATTCATGGTGGCAATTATTTATTTATTTAATAGCAATAGCAATAGCAGATTTTTTTTTAATATACCGCTTCATAGGGCTTTCAGCCCTCTCTAAGCGGTTTACAGAGTCAGCATATTGCCCCCAACAACAATCTGGGTCCTCATTTTACCCACCTCGGAAGGATGGAAGGCTGAGTCAACCCTGAGCCGGTGAGATTTGAACCGCTGAGCTGCTGATCTAGCAGTCAGCTGAAGTAGCCTGCAGTGCTGCATTTAACCACTGCGCCACCTCGGCTCTTTTGAGATCCCAACCTCCTCTGGGCCAAGGCCAAGGCCAAACCTAAATTTGATTCCTCTTAGCCTAAATTAAGTTCCATGTATTAAATGCCACCAACGTATTTAAACGTTTTCCCGACCCGATACATTTAACAATCAAATCAGTGCTAAGTTTTAGAGCTTCAGACTCATCCACAGCTTATGAAAGGCCACTAGTGAGCAAAAGGCCTTGGCAGGGCAAGAGAGCAGAGATCCCTGCCCTGATGAACTTGCAATCTGAAGTTAAGCACACAGATCGGGATCAGCAACCCACGGCTCTGGAGCAGCATGTGGCTCTTTCATCCCTCTGCTGTGGCTCCCTGTCGCCAGCCGGCTCCACAATTGATGGGGCTTTTGGTTGGGACAGGTAGAGGAAAAAGGAAGCCGCACAAGGAGGAGACTCTATGGTCAGGGAACTGGACTTCCGGTTGGAAGAAGAAAAAGGATGCCGTGCTAGGAGGAGACTCTATGGTGGTGGTGATGGTGGGGGGGAACCGGACCTCTGGCCGGCTCCAGAATTGAACAGGGGGGCTTCCGGTTAGGATCTTTGTGGCTCTTTGAGTGTTTAAGGTTACCGACCCCTGGATGGGAAAAGGAGGCAGGGTCACCTGAGTTTCACTTCTTTATAGTTTTTAATAAAATCTGATCAAGTGCTCTGATCTCTCGGAGATAAAAATGACACATCCGTTTGTTAGGTCAAGAAGACTCGTGATTTATCTATGGCCCAACTGGTACTAATGGTGCAGACTAACTTAATCCCATTAATTTGATGTGTAAATAAACCCCTCTAAACTCAGCAGGATTCTGACAGTCTGGTTTTTTTTAAATCTCAGGGCCCTGAACAGCTGGAAATATGCAGGTTTTAGATCAAGAGGGAAAGAGCACGTCCCCTGGGAGCTTTCCTTAGGCCAGTGGTTCCCAAACTTGGCAACTTTAAGACTTGTGGACTTCAACTCCCAGAATTCTCCAGCCAGCAGAGCACAAGTCTTAAAGTTGCCAAGTTTGGGAACCACTGCCTTAGGCCCCAGTCCCATCTAAGTCCATTTGTATAACAATGTTAAGGGTCTGGGATTTCCCCAACTTCTGCCTTCCACATTCTCTAGGGCTGCAATTCAATGTTTCAGCATACAGGCTTGGCTTCTAAGAGCTGCACTTCCAAAGTACTGAGAGATTCTGCAGCAGAGGCAATCTGGAGTGCATTCAGTTATTATCAATTAAGCAGAATGGGAATTATAACTTCTATTGATGTTAACTTATTCTGAACTCCTTGAAATTACATCTGTTCCAGCCATCTATCCTGGAACAGGATAGTCCAGAAGCCTTCAATGCCATTCCTTAGTTGGGGATGGCTTACAGCTCCTGCATTGTACTTGCCCGCCTACATCTATTACAGCCTATCTCTTGATTTCGAAAATTATATGCTCACATGAAACCCATACCATGATTGAAACCAATGAGAAAAGAGGATGCACATTTAACAAAACTTTAATATAATCAGCATCTTTAAACTCCCTTCTTCAGACCCTGAAAGGTATAAGCGGCATTTTATTACAGACTTCAAAGTTAAAGAAATTTAAATACAACCAGGATGATAGAAAAGAAGATGTGAATCTATTATGAACATATCCACAGTTGTAGAACAAACAATAAGCTGGATGATTTTAAGTCAGCTCTTATTTTATTAGGACCACCATGGCTCATGTATTAGTTGGTTATTTTTGAGATGTGAACACATTTAAGCAGCTTAAAAATATATTTCTGGGAATCCATTGGAAGATACTTGCAAAAAAGTAGAGTTAATATTAGTGATTTTTAATAACTGACAGGTATCTTTAACATCAATAACATCAAACAATGTTTTCTTCCAAATTATCATTACGCCACATAAAACTCCACAAAATTATACCAAGAAGGTGGGTATTGCTTGCTTGCAAACATTATCCCACTCATTGAATCACTGCATTTATGGAACTTACATATAATTACAGCTCTTGGAACTCCAAAGTTAAAAGGCTAAATTATAGAGCAGATAAAAATCTCATCCTAAATGCATAGAAAACAGAGCAGCTCATAGCCCTTTTCCAGAGGTGCACTGCATTGTCCCATTTGTATTAAAGCTTTATTTGACCAAAGCACATACACAATTATTGCCAGGGGCTCAATCCAGGCCTTATAGTTCTTCTGCCCCTTTGGAAGGGATTGAACCCAAATTTCTAACGGCTTTATTCCAAACAGCCCTATGTGTGTTAATATAGTATTAAAAAACCAGGAGTGTGATTTTCATTAAAAACATATGCCTTTGAATAAAATTTATACATTTAAAGCGGCTGTCAGATTCCTTCCAACTTTTCTTTTGCCCAAATAGGCTTAACAGGTCTCTTCTTCTGCAATGTCTTTAATGTAATAGAGAGGAAAAGGTTGAGCAAAGCTCCACGGATTAACATTGTTGCCTATTGATAGAAGTAACTATTCTTTTCAGACAGCCTGGGCTCCCTCTTTGTAAATAATGATGGGTGGATATGGGCTCTGCAAGAATTGCAATCCTGTGTTTTTTCTAGGGAAGGCCTTTTAAATGATGAGCTGTGACCAAGCAAGTTATATGTCCATGATCTGAAAGACCAGTGGATCTATGGGCAATATTTTTCTGAGTAGCCAGGCCCTTTCTAGGCCAACAAGGCATCTGGCACATATAACTGACCCTAAACCCCAAAGAGTGCTCACCTGAACTAGCCTCAATGTTCTCCTCCCTAAGGCAGCTCTTGAAGGCGGATATACAATATCCAACCCCTGACAGCCCCAAGAGCCAAGACTGGGCCTTTTTGAAGAAGTCCCTATTTCTCTCTCTCTAAAGAATGCATTCTAGGGGCTTCGTGTTTTGGGGCTCATAAATCTACCTAAGCAAGCTAGGAAGAACTCCTAAACCATGTTCTCTTTTGGGAACTTTTAAAATGAGTAAGCTGTAAAGCTTGGCTCAATAGGGCAGACCAGTTCTTTCAGAGTCTTCCTGCAATGAGCACTCAATAGATTTCCCCAACTTCGTGCCCTCCACGTTCACTGGGGCTGCAAGTCAATCTTCTGGCTCCAAAGTACTGAGAGCTTCTCCAGCAGAGGCAATTCAGTAGCTGTTATTATCAATCCAGTAGAATGGGAATTCTAACCTCTATGGATGCTAACCTATTCTGAACTCCTTGCGATTAGATCTGTTCCAGCTAGATGGCAATGGTGCTAGGGAGATCCTTAAAATGGCACCCAACCTTCTCCCAAGAAGACCGCCGTCTTCCAATGGAGTTCAATACTGAACAACAGCAAACCCCCAAAGCATCCCCTCTCGATGAAATGGAGGTGGCTTTAATTCCCACCAGTTACAATGCTATAAAAGTCACCCTAGGCAGCAGCAAATTGTGGTTCAACATTTAGAAGGTATTGCTCAATTTAAGCTTTTGACTCTACCTCTGGAAATGCTTTCAACTGAAAATGACATGTGTTTGCAAGGTGGTTGAAACTGGAATTTACTTCCAAATCATTCGGAAGAGGCAAAGGGAAGTGTAGCACCAGCAAATTAATGGCTTATGTTATTCCTGTATATTAATTAATTCCACACACATAGACATATATGCACCGAGAGAGTGTTTGTTATAGGAGGACTCACATTTTTACCACTCTACGGAAGGCTGCTGCAGATTAAAGCAACCTTCCTATGGTGGAACATCCCATTGACATAACAAGACCTTTAGAAAATCACTGAAAGGAAGAACAGCAAAAATTTTGATTTAAAAACAAAAGGCAAATTGTTGGAGAGTTGGCTGATGAAAAACAACAACATATATCCCCCTGAATTAAAATTACCTTTAAATAGCACATTTCCTTCCCCTGAACCAAGAGCATCTTCCTCCACAATCCCAGTTGTCTGGAAATAACACAATTATTTGGAATTCTCTTATACAATAGTAATAACCACCACCAGAAAAAATGCAAAGGCATTGGCCCTTCAGCCAGGGCGACCTTACCTGGAATCGGGGTATTTGGTCAAAGTTGCTAGGCTGCTGGTATACATGTGACCTCCTACATCAATATGCACCGGGGCGTTAGATTTGGTGAGCTGGGCAGGCAGAGGAATTCCTTGAGCAGCAATGGGAGAAACTGGGGACCGTGTCAGAGACAGCCGGGACATTGCTCTGCCTTCCTCCTAGAAACCTCAGACAGAAAAGAACAATTTCCTCTTAAATTGTTGCAGTTGTGCGCTACCTTGATTCCAGCATGATCACAGATCTAATAAGATCTCTTTTGCATCTGCCTGATCACATATTCAGCTAACAAATTATTGCCACCTTCATAATTAAGTGTATTTGCATCATAGTCTTCGAAGGACCAGCGGCAAAGAAAAAGATGCTTATTAGCAATAAGAAATCAAGGGGAAAAAAATCTTTTTCAAGGTGTCAGCCTCAAGGGGCATAAAACAAACTGCAAAATTCTAATTAAAGGTCGCAGGCTTATGTGTTAGATGTGAAATATCCCCTGACAAACGAATAACCAATTTGTGAATTGGGATTCAGGGGTTTTTGCAAGTTTGTCTCAGTAACAAGACACCTCTAAATTAGTGACTTCCTCAGTACCTAAGGCGTTTCATTTAGACATGTAGTAAAATTCACATCAAACTTGGAACTATTTTTGTTGCTTTTTAAATAACTAACCACGCAAGAAAACAGATAGCTATTTGTTATCTTCAGGACAATGTACCCAGAAGAGAGAATGGAAGGACAGGCAAAACTAAAGGTTTAATCAATTATCACTGCCCTGCAATGTCTTTTCTGTACATAATTTCCAATTATCCAGTGGCCTCACTTTGAAACACACACATACACCAATCCTCTTATATTTAATACCTAAAGCTGTCGTTTCCACACACACACACCATTTGAAAGTTACAGATGCAATACGTCTTTAAATGAAATACATGTATTATCATTTTACTCACATGCTATGGAGTTCTGATCTATGCAGAAATATAAGGATGTTCACTTTTTAATATTTGACATAGGGAAGTCTACACGTTATTTTCATTGGCCTCGATGTATTGCAGGGCATATAGGTACCAGCAGAAAATCTTGCAAAAAACAGAGCAGCCCCAGCACTTCTAACCTCTCCTTCATGTATTAAATCAAAATATGCCAAAGATTAAACAATTATGAAATGTTTAATTATATGCAATGTTTTGAATATAATGCAATGTTGTCATATTGCAGGAGTCTATTCAGCCAAGAGTTGGCAAGTATCTCCTCTGTGGTATTTCACAGAACATTTTGGTTTTTTAGAGATTAAACTCTTTTCTCAGAATCTTCATCTTGGAGTTCACTTGGGCAACACCATTCCCACCATACAATAGGCAACAACTGGAAGTGCTTTCCCTAAGATGGAAAATACCATTTTTGGACTTCAGGGACAAATGTAGCAACATGCTGGGCAAAGAGTCCTTTCTGTCTTTGGCATCACTTCCGGCTAGATCTCCATCATTTGCTCTCTCTTAGTAAAAAGACTCAACCTGTGCAGAACCCAAAATGATCAAAAGCCTCAGCTAGTTGACAGGAAACTCTTGATAACACAGTACTGTTCTCAAGTGAAGTTCTGACTCCAAGGAGGACTGAGTTTTCTAAGGGAGTGGATATTCCTTTCCTTCGGGGAATATTTCATGTGGCAACTCAAACCACTTGGTTTTTTATAAATACATGTGCTGTATATGTTCAACCTACCCAAATCTCACTGTCTGCTGGCATTATATTCTATTTGCAAATGTACCACTTCTCAAGGCCAGATGCCTAATCTTTTCCTAACAGCCACATTCTTGTGTCCATGCTCTTTTCTGAAGGTTAAATCCAAAACTCCACAGACCAACCTCATGTAGAATGGCTCAAGCCCAAGGAAAGTTATTTCTTGCTTTAAAAGTCCAGCCAGTTGAAGCTCACCCTTTCTTTAATGAAAAGAAACCTTCCCCCTTCCTTGTGTTTTTGGAATGAAATTTTAGAACCAGGAGCCTCTTGAAAAAAGAGCTTTTTCTTGAAATATATATGCCTGCTGCCCCATCACCCTACCCAGTTCAAGAGCAAGTGTTCAACTTGCTGCTATAATTCTCTTTGATGTTAACAGTGCAGGAGAACCCTATCTAACATCTATATGGAAGACAGATCTTAGCTATGCCAAGGAGGCTTTCTTGGAAACAAATTCTCAGATTATAACATTTGTTAGGTGCTAAACAGCATTAGATTCACAAAACTTACAGAAGGTTTACTTTACTATCCAGTAGGGCTTACTTTGGAGCAATTTTGCACTGAGCTGCAGTATTTTTTTCTCTTTCAATATATAGCCAGAAAAATATATTATTCCCCTAGTAGGATTTCCTGAAATCCATCTTGTGAATTCTTTCTGCCTCACAGTAGGAGAAAAGAAAAGGCAAGAAAAGGGGAGTCAAACTTAACAAATGTGATCCTAAAACCAAGACCCGAATTTAAAAAGATGGATGCAAAATTACTCATCATTGTTATCACAGAAGATGGACATCATGCTTTGAATTATAGACATGCAATTTATAAATGTCACATAACTCAAGCACTACCTATTATTATGCATTCAAATAAATCTTAAAATAACAACTCAAGAAATCCAGGTAGGATAACATTACAGATAGTGACACCAAGTTTCAAATAATCTGTGTCGGCAACCTGCCCCTGGAGAACAAATCGTGTCAATCTGCTGAAGGTATGTTGCTTCTCCACACACCAACCAGGCCAAAAATAATATGCAACTCTGAACGGCACCTTTCTATTAAGGTGGGAAGATTCCCAAGTGGCTCGTGCCCCAAACCAGTGGAGCTGATGTGTGCATCTGGCATGGCTCACTGGGATCTTTCCCTCCCTCCCTGCTTTCCTATGCTAACTGCCAAAGCGCTGCTTGTAAAATCTATTTGCCCATGAAAAGTGAAATAAGCGCCGTCCCATGCTCATTTACACACAAAATGATTTTGTGTCCCATGGAGCTCACAGTTGTTCAGCTCTCTAGGGGTGATTAAACCAGCTAGGCTGCTACAGCTTGAGATGAGTTTACCAGAATTGTTTCTCCACATAGCTGCTTCTCTGGGACACTTTCATTTTTATCCATAAAAGGTAACAGAAGGCAGTTGTGCAAGCTCCATTCTCCTCTGTGCCCATGGCTATCATCATGGGGGGGGGGGGGAGTGGGGAGAAAGGCTGCAGAAATTCCCAGGGTATTGTCTGCCTGACTCTCTGCCTGCCCCCCACCCCCACTTCCCTCAAGCCCACTATTCTTCAATATTATTCACTATTCTTTCCTACTTTTAGAAAAAAGACTTCAAAAGTACAAAAGGGAAGTTGGTTTGGATGAAATTTTCTCCCATCTGCTCACAACTGGAGGGGGATACAGGAGCCATGGGGGGGGGTGGTTGAGATGGGAGCTGATGGAGGGCAGAACTGAAAGCCCTCCTTCAGAGGGGAAAGTAAAGCAGAGGAAGTGCCGCCCAGGGGGCAGAAAAAGGAAAGAGGGCCGAAGAAATAACTGCAACAGCACAACAGCCGGGCCGAAGGAGGAACGGAGTTTACATCGGGGCGTTCCAGTCTTCGGGGCTGCAGATGGGAAGCCAGGCTAATTAAAGAGATGAAAACGCTTCTGCTCCCAAAGTTTACGGTTGCCTGGATTAACGACAACAATTGAAACCGGCGCCTCTTCTTCACTCGTGCAATTTATTCCTCCGTGCCCGTTTAAGAGCCGGAATGAATTCTGCGCCGACAGCCGCAACCCCACATTTCCAGCCGCCCCTGCAGTGCAGCCCCCTCCCCTCACGCCCCCTCCCGGGCTCGGCGGCCACTCCGTCTCCAGGACCTCCGGCCTAGCCCGGCCCTCGGGGGCACCACGGCGGCCGGATCCCCTTCACCCCTTCCTTCCTCGCCGCCGGGATGCTTCCTTGTCCGGCGGGGGCGACCCCGGGCAGCGGCAGAGGGCCGAGAAGGGGTCCCGGGCTGCGACTCCCCTGCCCGGCGGGCTTTTGTCTCGGCTCCCTCCATGGAGGTCTCCTCCTCAGAAACTTTCTCGGCGCGCCGAACTTCCCGCCATCCTTCCCGGCTCGGCCCCGTCTGGACGGCAACCAGGCGGCGGTAAGGCAGCCGGCGCCGCGTGCGACCCATCCCCGCCCCTCGCCCGGCCGGGAGTCCGCGCGGCGCCCCCAAGTTCGCGGAGAAGCCAGGCCGGGCGACCCGCCTCCTCCCCCGGAGGAAAAGGCCAACATGGCGCCTGGACGAGCTGCCGGCACAGACGGAGCGGGGAGGGCAGAGCAGCCCCGCAGCCCCCGCTCGGCGCCAGACTCCTGCCCGGCGGCCCAAGGCCTCCCGCTCCCATTGTCATCCCTCCCGGCCCTGCGCGGGCCTCGCCAGCCTGCCTTCCTCCCGGCCCGTCCCCGCGCCCCTGCCCCTGCCCGTACCATGCAAGGCTGCAGAGCCGGCCGCCGCTGCCCGCCAACCCGCCTGGCCTGGCGGTGCCGGGGGCTAGGGCGCCGGCGCGAGCCACGTCCCCCCGGGCGGCGGTGGAGCTGAGGCCGAGCCGGGCATCGCGGTCTTCACGCGGCGGCGGCAGCGGCTTTTGCCCCTTCCGATGAACCGGCTCCGGGGGAAGCGGCGGCGCGCGCGCGCGCCTCCCAAGCGGAGCCGTGGCGCGGCCGAGACGAGGCGGAGGTGGCGCCGAGCGGAGCCCGCGGGGAAGCGACGCTGGCGGCCCCTGTCCGTCCCCCCACCCTGGCAGGCCGGGGAGCGGGGCTTCCCCGGGGCCCCCGACCCCGCCGGGCTCTTAAGCAGCGCTTCCCCTGTGGCTCCGGCCAGGATCGGCGCGCGCGCAGACAGGCAGGAAGAGCCTCGGCCGGCTGGGCTGGACTTGCTCGCCTTACCTGGTGCGCCGCAGAACGGGCGAGCCGGCGATGCGCGCCCCGCCTCCCCACCCTGGCTGCGGGCTGTCCGCGGCGCTGCTCCGCTCGCTCGGCGGCCCGGAGAGGCAGGAGCCCGGCGCTGGCCTGCCTTTTGTCCCCCGCCGCCTCCGCCCGCTGGCTGCGAGCGCTCTGCCAAGCGGCTCCCCCCGTTCCGCGCCTCCTTTCTGTTTGTTTTGTCTCTGGGTCTGCGGAGGGAGGGAGGGAGGGAGGGAGAGCGGAGTGGATCGGCAGGCGAGGCGGCCGCCTCTCCGCTCGCCAAGCGCCGCGGGGAGGGAAAGCGCCGGGCGGGCAGCAGCCGCGGCGGAGGCCGAGTCTCGCTCCAGGCTGTGCCCTCTCCGAGCGTCCTCCCTCCCGCCCGGCCGCCCCCGGCGATCCGGCCCGGGAAAGCGGAGCATCCCCTCGGGCTGTTCGGAGCGGCCCCCGCAGGAACCCTCTTCCAGTGGCCGGCACTTACTTTCCGTGCCCGCTAAGGATGCGAGCGTCCCCGCTGCTCGACGGCGTCAGGCCACGGCGGCCACGTCCCTCCGGCGACGGGCGGGCGGGAAAGCGGCTGGGCTGATCCGAGCCATGTCCGCGCCGGTTCCTGGCGCAGCTGCAGCCGGCATCGGCGTCGGGCTCCCGGGCAAGGAGGAAGGCAGGCAGGGCCGACTCCTCTGCCAGCGGAGGGCGGCGCGCGAGGGGCACTTGTTGATAAGGCGGATCAAGTTTGGCGCTTCCACGCGCGCCCCGCCCGCCTCTCCTCCCGCCCCCGACCTGCGCGGGAAGCGCCGAGTGCGCCGCGGGCCCTGGCGAGGCTCCGCTGACGTGCCTGGCTGGGCCCCGCGATTGGAGGGAAGCGGCGGACGCCGCGGGCCAGAGGCGCCGTTTCCAAGACGGGCTCGGCGAATGCAGCTGCCGGGGGCCCTACCAGGCCCGCCTCGGCTTGCCCGGCCTCTCCCCGCGCCCCCGGCTCGGCCGCGGCGTGGCTGGCGAGCGCCGCCTCGGGGGCCTTCCAGCCGGCTCTCCCAGGCTGGGGCGCCAGCTTGCGAGTCCCCGGGGCCGTCGGGCCTGCCGAGCCCCGAGCGGCGGCTGAGGCTGCGGCGCCCCGTCGGGCCGCGTCTCCCTCCCGTCTCCCGCCCCGCCAGCTGCTCCTCCATGCCAGGCGGGCTGCTGGAGGAGGCCCCCCATTCCCCGCCTTCCTTCTCCGGGCCCCGAGCGGGTCAGGAGGAGGCCGCCTTTTGCCATTTGGAATCGTTGGGGGCCTGCTAGACCCAGCCCGGGTTTCCCCTTGGAGCAGCTTTAGTCGTATCCTGAACGCTTTATTGCCAATGTCTATGGAGGTTCTCAGTCGTCCAGGTCCTGGTTATCCCAAAGGTGCTTTTTCAAGAGGCAGCTGGACTTTCTTGTTTTTTCTCCGAAGACCTTTCACTTCTCCTCCAAGAAGCTTCTTCAGCTCTGACTGGATGGTGGGGAAGAGCGGAAGAAGCTTCTTGGAGGAGAAGGGGAAGGTCTTCAAAGAAAAACCAGAAAGTCCATCTGCCTCTTGAAAAAGCACCTTTCTTACCATTATTGTAATGTGCGTAGATTATGAAATTGAGAAGGATAAAACACAAAGCTCCCATGTTTCTCTTGTAGTTAGGACATGGCGACAGAAGTACCAAACATGCTTAGCTAAGCAGAACTTTCCCTGTCCTGCTATTTCAATCACAAAGACTGGCCTGGTATCCTTACTGTTTGTTGCTGCTTACATATCTGATCTATACATTCTTGTTTATAACATGGGTATTTTTAAGTCAATCAATCAGAATAGAGCTGGAAGGGACCTTGGAAGTCAATCTAGTCCAGCCCCCTGCTCAAGCTGGAGATCCTACATCAGGGGTGTCCAAACTTGGGAACTTTAAGACTTGTGGACTTCAACTCCCAGAATTCCCCAGTCAGCACCTTAAAAGTCCCCAAATTTGGACCCCCCTGTCCTACACCATTTCAGACAAGTGGTTGTCCAGTCTCCTCTTAAAAACCTCCAGTGATGGAGCACCCACAACTTCTGAAGCTTTATCTGTATATCCTTGGTTTAAAAGCTATGTAGAAAATCGTCAACATTAAGATAAAAGTCCTGTTAAAGAGGTTTGTTCCCAAGGGAACACAAGCATTATTAAATTGCACCTTACAATCCTTTTAAACCACAGAATTTGGGCACACCTTTAGGGCAGCCTGAAGGTAAGTTTGCAGTTGTACTGCCTACTATGGACAGAAAGGAGAAACAGCAGGAAAAAGTTATGTCATTCTTTGATCGGCATTGATGCAAAAGGTCAATTCACCCACAGGGTTAAGAAAAACTGAAGGGCCTCTAATAACATTCACTACAAAAACAGAAAGGCCTTTACAGTTTGACTCCCTTAAGTTTTTCTGACAGTGGTTCCAACCTGGGGAATGCCCCACAAACAGACAAAGCCTGGAATTACTTTCTTACAAAGTAAAGCAGAAACTTTTCCCCCCAAGGGGAGTTTATTTATTTATTTCCCAAACACAAGCTGCAGGAGAAGAGGGAAATTTTCTCATTAAAGTTACATCCCTGCAGTTAGTTCAATTACTTGATATATGCAGAAGATGTTGTAAATTTAAAGATTTAAATAGCTTACAAAGATGCCAGAGGCTCCATCAGTTAATTTCCTTAATTTATGGATTTTTTTTTTAGCTCAGCTTCTGAAGTGGGAGGGAAAAGAAGAAGAAGAAGAAGAGAAGACAAAGAGAAGTAGGTCATTGGATAGAGATCTATCCGGGTCAGGATTCCCTGCTTGTTTTTACTGCATCCATCAGAACAACTTGAGATTTGGGGGCATTTTTTTGCCATTCCAGACTGCAAGCAAGGGGAGCTTCCAGATATAATTCTGGGGAAAATCTTGATCTGCAGAGCATCCTATTTGTTACTGTTTGGTTTTTTTTAAATTTTATTTGCAAACATGTAAAATACACACACACAACACTTATATATATATAAATATATAAATTTCTCCTGAAGCATAAAATGGAAGAGGAAATCATGAAAGAACAAATGATAAAATGGACACAGAACTTTGGCTATAATATTGAATTGGATAAATGGGAAAAATTTTGGGGAACAAACTTAAAAATGACACTATTGCATACAAGGAAAATCAGTACAAAATGTTTTACAGATGGCACCTGGCACCAACAAGGTTAACTAAAATCTCAACAAATACCTCCCCAAAATGCTGGAAATGTGAATCAATACATGGAACATACTACCATTTATGGTGGACCTGTGAGGAGGCTAAAAATTTTTGGAAAAGGATCAAAAAGTGGCTAGAGGTAATAATAGGTATCAAAATAGAATGGAATCCTGAAGGTTTTTTTATTAGGAATAATGACTGTGAAATATAAAAAAGAAATTCAGTATTTAATATTACATATAATTACGGCGTCAAGGATTGCCTTTGCCCAGAAATGGAAAAACAAATTAACTCCAAGCGAAGATGAAATAATAAGAAAGGTTATGGACTGTGCTGAAATGGACAAATTAACAAAAGAAATCCAGGGAAAAGAAGAAATAGAATACTACCAGATATGGGCTAAATGGTATAGATGGATGGAGGAAAGAAACAAGGATCAAGTTAAGGGGAATTAACTTATTAGTTAAGGAGAATTAACACACACACACACACACACACACACACACACACCTACCCACCCATTCACATTTTCTGATAGAGAGAATTATCAACCCATGGAGCAGAAGTTGCCTTTGGAAGTTGTGGGAGCTTCATCCCTGGAGGCTTTCAAGAAGAGACTGGCCTGTCATCTGTCAGAAATGGTGTAGGGTCCCTTGCTTGGGTGGGTGGGGGGTTGGACTAGATGACCTACAAGGTCCCTTCCAACTCTGTTAATCTGTTAATCAAGTAGCAGGAGGTACTAGGAAAGCCATTTGTATTTGACAACCATTAATGCTGTGGCTAAAATGCTGAGCTTGTTGATCAGAAAGATCAGCGGTTCGAATCCCTAGTGCTGCGTAATGGAGTGAGCTCCTGTTTCTTGTCCCAGCTTCTGCCAACCGAGCAGTTCGGAAACACATAAAATGCAAGTAGAAAAATAGGAACCACCTTTGGTGGGAAGGTAACAGCGTTCTGTTCGCCTTTGGCATTGAGCCATGCTGGCCACATGACCTCGGAGACATCTTTGGACAGCACTGGCTCTTCGGCTTTGAAACAGAGATGAGCACCACCCTCTAGAGTTGGGAACGACTATCACATATGTGTGAGGGGAACCTTTACCTTTAAATGCTGCCATATTCATATTTGTCTTTTAATCCACTGTGCTGTTGTGCAAATGCATAGTGGCTATTGCCAATATTGGGGTAGTTTTACAAAAAATGTTTTGAGAAAGAGGAATGAGGAGCTCTCCTCTTCTCCCCTTCATTCTATTGGCCTTTACGCCTCAAGTCAGTTGACCAAACCAATGTTATCAGAGAACCCCCACTTAAATTTCCTAATCCCTTCTAGTTAATGTCACAAGTATCCCTCAAGTAACTGTGGTAAGCTGAAACACACTGTTGTGACTGTGCAACAGATTCTCTCTTTCCCAAAAGGCCTGGAAGCAATAAAGAACAAAAGTAGGATTTGGATAAAAACAGCACCAGATAAGAGAGATTGCAGTTGGTGTCCTCTAAGCGCATGGCAGTTCATAGGTGGACACAAACCTAAGGACAGGTAGTCCTTGACGTATGACAACAATTGAGCCCCAAATTCCTGTTGTTAAGTGAGACATTTTAAAAGTGAGTTTTGCCTCATTTCACAACCTTTCTTGCCACTGTTGTTAAGTGAGTCGCTGCAGTTGATAAGTCACCCGGTTGCTAAATGAATCCGGGTTCTCCACTGAAGACCTTTTGCTTGTCAGAAAGTCACAAAATGGGGATCACATGACTCCAGGACACTGCAATGGTCAGAAGTCACCAAGCGCTTGAATTTTGATCACATGATCACGAGGATGCTTCAATGGTCCGACTCCGAACTGTGAAAAATGGTCATAAGTCACTTTTCAGTGCTGTTCAGTGCCTTGAACGGTCACTAAATGAACTATTGTAAGTCAAGGACTACCTTTAGTCAGGCATGTTAGGTACTTGGGCCCATCTGGATGGTCAATAGTCAATAACTAACCCCTTCTTCTTTCTGTTGCCCTTTGCCAACCACCATTAAAACTTCAGAAAGAAGTCAGCCGCCATCAGTATGGGTAATCCTGAGGGCATAATCCTCCATAAACCCCATCAAGCCCTTTGTAAACCAGCTATTTTGGCTACTCTGCTGGTAGTGAATTTCCTTTCTGCCTTGTGAAAATACATTTCCATCCTTGTGATCCTAATCTCCATGCATTTAGTTTCAATGGATGACCTTGAGTTTCTGTGAGAGAAGAAAGAATGCTTCTTTCTCATTCTCTCCCTTGGCCACATGGGTGATTTCCTCCCTCTGATGGGTCTCCCATTAGCCCTCCTTTGTCCCCTGCTAAAGAGGTCAATGGCCATCTCCTTTCCTTATAATGAAGCAGCTGTTTGGTCTGCCCTCTTTTCTGGAGCTCTGTAAAATCCTTTCTAAAGTGCAAGACTTGGATGGCAAACCATATTCCTAGAAAGGGAATTATTGCATCGGTGGCTCAGCCACAGGTCTTGGATGAAATATCACGGAACAAGTTTGGTTGGGAATCTAAGGACACCAATAGGTTTGGCTCTGCCAAAAGTTTAAATCCATGCAGTCTGCTGTCCATTGTAGGAAATTAAAACCCAGCTGTCTCCTAGAAAAATGAAATATCCTGGGAAATATTGAAAAGGCAGAATATTATATTTCCCTGGATCAGAAATGGAGAAACATGTTTTAAGATAGGAAGCAGACTCACTCTTAATAGCCCGCACCTTTGTCAATGGGCCATTAAAATGCCTGAGCCAGTCTATTCTACATAACAAAGATATCCCCCTTCCATTCCAAAGTGATGAGATTAAGGCATGATAGAATTAGCCCTTTACCCATCTCACCACAGGGCACCTGGGAAAAAGCATGCTCAACTAAACGTGGACTCAAAGCACAGCCTAACGAGTTGCCTCTGCAGGGCCCCATACGAGTCTGTCGACCAATCAGAATACAAGATCAAGATCAAAGGCCAGAGAGGGCATAAAACCAGGGACGTTCAGCATCTCTGCCTCTTTTCTTCTTCATCCAACGTCTGGAAGCACGTGATCCCCCTTTTCTGTCCGGGAGCTCAAGCTATGGGATCCTGTCCACCAATAAACTCTCCTTCCAAGCAGCCTCCGTGTTTCCAGGGCCTTTTTCCCCACTGGGAACTGAACCCAGAAGGACATTTCTTCCAACACCATATAAGATCCCCACCAGCTCAGTTCTGGTCCCTGTATAGATGAGGTTCAGTGTATATGTTTATGTGTGCTCACATATTTGACCTGCATTTTCCTTTTACAATCTGTACGTTAGTCAGGATCCCTCCCAGAATAACACTGACTGGAGAACAGAGACTAGAAACTAGATTTGTTCTGGGACACAGCATGAAGTCAACCCTTCAACCCTTGATGAATTGCAGTGTGAACAATCCAGCGAAAGATGCAGGGGTTGTGGAAAGATCAGTTCAAACCATTTCCAGGATGGTAAAGTGCATAAAATTACAATACAAACCATTGCAAATTGTTGTCCTTCTACATGAGCACAGAAATAGAGAATTGCCTCTGCAGTCCTATCTCCCTTCCTTCAATAGGGCCAAGCCACCTGATGCCCTTCGGGAATTTAGCACTAACAAGTTAACTCCATTAACTCGAACCCAAATGGCAAGGTTTAGTGGGAGGTGTAGTCCAAATAATCTGGAGGACACAATCCCTTTCAGTAATCCAATTTCTCACAAGACAGTAAGAATGAAACAAGCTATCTGGACCTTCTGCCTAATTAGACTTTGAACTGAGTAGACTAAAATAGGTTTTTTAAAAATGTTTTTAAAATGTTTTAAATGTTTACCATATAGAAAAGGTGTTATGTTTATCTGAATCAGCTGGATGCATATTAAAGCCGCAAAAATGTTCAGGCATAATGCATGTTTTCTGTTTTACAGACCTCTATTATGCTGTGATTCTTTCTTCTTTCTGTTGTTTTAGGATCCTGCATGTCAGTACAATGAATATATACATATGAATTAATACTTAAAAGACACAATGCCAACTAAACAGTATTATGGAGAAACATTGCAGTATGATTAAGTATTGGTGTTTTCAGTCTAACATTTCTTTTCCCACTAGATGAAGTTTCTAAGATTTTCAAGGTACATGTCAAGGACAGGTTTATAAATGGATTTTTATTTATTCACAACTTGGAGACTAATTGCTTCTCTTTGCCTGAAGGCCAAGAGATGGGTTTTAATATGACACTTCAAAAGTATTCATAGAGCCACTGAGATACTAAAGTGTCATTGTTTTAAGAAAGAAATCTCAGGATGGTACTTGTGACCCTGAAAATAACATCTTTCACCACTACGATAGGATTTTTCAGTTAAAAGCTCTACTATTTAAAACCATACAAAGGAAACTACCACTCTGTATTGTGTTGAAACCAAGAAGACAAAAAAAAAAATTAAAATATAGTTACTCAACTTCAGCATGCAACTCGTATGTCCTTAAAAACTTCATCCAGATTCATGGTATAAAATTACTGTGGAAATAAAATATTACTGATGAGGATATTAGGGTAGAACAAAATTTATGCAAGAGGTGCATTATTTTTATTTTTTATCAATATCATTTTATTTAATTCATTATTAACTGAAATATTCATTATTTAAGGATATAACGTGTACCTATTAGTTTAGATTACTTTGAAGACAACATTTTAATTGCCAGTAGCATTTTTCTTGTAGAATTCGTTCTCTTGGTGCTGATAAATTTTTTAGTTAAGACAGAGTATAAAGCACAAGTTGTTTTTAATGCTATTCTTGTTAAGTTGAAGTTCTACAAGTTGGGGACATTTTATGGGGTTGCTCTCAGTGGCTGCGCTCAAAAATCCCATGTATATAAATTTATTTATTTATTTAGAAAATGTATATAGCCTGAAGACTCACAGCGATTCTAGGCGGCTTACAAACAATAAAAACACAGTAAAAATACAAATCTTGAAAGTAGTCATTTATAATCTGATAATTTTGGAAATCAAAATAGGATAAGCTGGAAAAACATGCTGTAGCAAATCCAAATAATTCTGGACTCTAAGCTTAATGGACTTCATTTCTTTGTATGGTAGTCCTTTGGATTTGAAGAAGATATTTCAATTCAGAATAGAGCTGGAACAGATCCTGGAGGTCTTCTAATCCAACTTCCTGCTCAAGCAAGAGACCTGATACCATTTCAGACAAGTGGCTGTCTGGAACATGTTTTAATAATGACAATATAACGGACTAAGACCTTGGAGGTCTTCTAGTACAACCCCTGCTTAGGCAGGAGACACTATACCATTTCAGACAAATGGTTGCTCGATCACATGTCATCTTGATTCTATCCCCCTGTTGATACAGCCTAGGAGTGGATTGGCTTTTTGGCAGCTGCAGCAGAGTTCTTGGCTCATATTTAAGTGATTGTTCACTAGGACTCCCTTCCCTTGTAGGAAGTTATCACCCAGCCCTCTCCCAGAAAAATGAAACATCCTAGGAAATATTGAAAAGGCAGAATATTTCTCTGGATGTGAAAAGAAAGAAACATGTTTTAAAAGACAAAATAGCTGCCTGTAGCTTCCTGCCCATCCCCACTTTGTCAATGGGCCATTAAGAAGGCCAAGCTAGTCCCTTTACATAATAAAGAGTTCTCCCTTTCAGCTTCAGGGGGGATGGGATTAAAGTATGATAATATTGTCACTTTACCCAACTCGCCACATGGCATCTGAGAACTCAACCAAACCTGGATTCAAAACGCAGCCTAGAGAGTTGCCCCTGCATGGCCCTATGGGAGTCTGACAACCAATCAGAATGCAAGCTCAAGATCAAAGGCCAGAGAGGGCATAAAACCAGGGACTTTTAGCATCTCAGTCCTTCCTTCTCTTTTCTCCACCAACATTGAAGCGTGTGATCACCTTTTCTGTTCAGGACTCAACCCATGTGGTCCTGTCCACCATTAAAACCATCTTTCCAAGCAGCCTCCATGTCTCCAGTGTCTTTTTCCCCACTTGGAGCCGAACCCAGAAGGACATTTCTTTCATCACCCTCTCACCATTGAGCCCAGTACTACTGATTCTAAACCTGTGCATTTAGTTTTTCTTGCCTGAGCGTAAAACCTTACTTTTACCATTGAACTACACTTCATTGGAGAGGCTCCAGTGTCCACGCCTGTTAAGATCCATCTAGATCTTTTCCTTTTCATTCATTTTGATAGTGTCCTGATCAAATCCTAGTGGGGGGGGGGAACGGACTTAGACTTTGGAAAAGAGAATAAAAACAGAACGCTTGAAGGCGGAGAAATATCAGAATCCCAAATGGAACATATTGGAATTTAGCTTAATTTCAAAACCAAGTGGGAACTGGATGTAGGGAAAGATAGAGGTGGAGGAAGAGGGCATGCACGTCACAGAGGTATGCAGAGTTACATTGATGGGAACTGTGAAATAAAATACTTGCTTGGTGGTAAATTAAAATAAGATAAGCTGGGGATGAATTAATCTTGCTGCAAAAACAGTCACAGAAAGGTATTTTATAATGTATACAGGCAGTCCTTGATATATAACAGTTCATTTAGTGACAGTTCAAAGTTACGATGGGATTGAGAAAAGTGGACCATTTTTCACACTTATGACTGTTCTTCTGTTCCAGTCATATGATCACTTTTTGTAACCTTCTAACAAGTCAATGGGGAAGTCAGATTTACTTAACGACCTGGGTCACTAATTTATCAACTACAGTGATTCACTTAACCACAAGAAAGGTCATAAAATGGGTCAACACTCAAATAAACTCTCACTTAACCACAGAAATTTTGGTTTCAATTGTGAGCCCAAAATGAGTATTTGTTGAAATAAGCAAATTGGTTTGACTAAGATTCCTTCCCCTTTTATTATATGGAAATGAGAGCGGAATACAGCGGCGAAGGGACAATTAAGAAAGAAAAGTGGTAAATCAAGAAGATTGAAGCAAACATGAATGGCTGATGAATGAATGTGGGTGGAATACAAAAGCGAATGACCATTAAGAAAACAAAACACTGAGGCTGTTTGATCCCATAATGAATAAAAAGTGGATTACCAATGCATGGAAAAATTAAAGGGAGTTTTAGAAAGGGGAAGACCAAAAAAAGATTTGACTAAATGAAATTTATGAGAACCTCAGAAAGAAAAAGCTACAAAAGTTATGTGAGGATGTGATGGAAGTTAGGATGGTTTTGTAAGGATGGCAAAGTGAGGGGAGATACAAATAGTGTTCATTTAGCAACTGCTTCATGTAGCCACTATTCACAGTTAAAGCAGTGATGAAAAAGTAACTTTATGACCAATTCTCACATTTACATATAACCTTTGCAGCTCTGTAAAGCAAAAGAAAGCTGAAGTAGCAATAGCACTTAAACTTATATATTGCTTTCTAGTGCTTTACAGTCCTCTCTAAGCGTTTTTTCCAGAGTCAGCCTCCCCCCCCCAAAAAACAATCTGGGTCCTCATTTTACCCACCTCGGAAGGATGGCGCCACGTTCTGAGCATGCTCAATAAAGTTGTGTTTAAGCGGGAGTTATTCGACAGCTGATTGGCTTACCATCTGACAGCTGATGGTAAGCCGCCGTTCCTGTCTGAAGCTGGTTCCACACTGTTAGCTTGTTACATTGAGGAATAAACTCGTTAGCCTCTTTATTCCTGTCTCCACCTCAGTCATTCTGGCCATAGCCCACGGTCCTGGTACACAATACTGGCAACGAGGGTGGGATTGCCGAACTGAGGTGCGAGTTAGCTGGTCACTACCGCTGAAGTCACTAGCTGAAGTCACTTAGGAACCGAACTTCTCCAGCGCGATGAGAGTGGCTACCAAGCTGACAGGAATGGCCACCTTAATGTTCGCGCCGTTCAGCCAGGGCTCTGAGACATGGGAGTCCTATACGGCCCATTTTGAATGTTTTCTGGTTGCATACAACCTCACCGAGTTGACAGATGAGCGGAAATGTGCGTTCTTCCTGTCAGTATGTGGATCTGACGTGTTCCACACAGCCAGGGCTCTCACAGCCCCCGACCCCATCAAGGCGGTTCCATGGCAGACGCTGATGACGAAGCTAAAGAGCATTACATCCCATTGCCATCCAAAATTGCCCGTCGGCACGCTTTCCATCAGCAGAACCAGAATTAAGGAGAATCCGTCAATAACTATGTAGCTGCGCTGAGGTCAGCAGCCCTTCATTGTGAGTTTAGGGACCTCGACGAAGCCCTTCTCGACCATTTGGTCTGTGGCATTCGCGATCTAAGCCTTCAGAGACACCTCTTGGCAAAAGCTGACCTGTCCTTTCAATCCACATTTGATGAAGCTCGCGCCGCTGAACTGGCTGCGTCTTCCCTAACCGCTATCACTCAAAGCCAGGCCGTTGCAGCACCTCATCCCTCAGGAACTTTTAGCACACTGTTGACATTGCCCGGTTGTCCACAAAGGATCAGGTAATTTCCCGGGTCTTAGATAGCAATAGCAATAGCAGTAGACTTATATACCGCTTCATAGGCCTTTCAGGCCTCTCTAAGCGGTTTACAGAGAGTCAGCATATTGCCCCCAACAATCTGGGTCCTCATTTTACCCACCTCGGAAGGATGGAAGGCTGAGTCAACCCTGAGCCGGTGAGATTTGAACCGCTGACCTGCTGATCTAGCAGTAGCCTGCAGTGCTGCATTTAACCACTGCGCCACCTTGGCTCTTAGATTGGGTTAGACGGGGTGGCCCAAGGACTCCATAGGGTCTGAGTTCCTCCCTTACAAAACGCGGCTAACGGAACTCTCTGTGCAACGCAGCTGCCTCTTATGGGGCCATCGCGTTGTTGTTCCGGCCTCACTCATCCAGCCGCGTTAAGCGGCGTCCGGCCTACCTACAGGACTACGCTTGCGCAAGTGTAGGGGGGAGGAGTGTCACGTTCTGAGCATGCTCAATAAAGTTGTGTTTAAGCGGGAGTTATTCGATAGCTGATTGGCTTACCATCTGACAGCTCCGAGTATAAAAAGGGAGCTGTCAGATGAGAAGCCGCTGTTCCTGTCTGAAGCTGGTTCCACACTGTTAGCTTGTTACATTGAGGAATAAACTCATTAGCCTCTTTATTCCTGTCTCCACCTCAGTCATTCTGGCCATAGCCCACGGTCCTGGTACACAATAGATGGAAGGCTGAGTCAACCTTCAGCCTGGTGAGATTTGAACTGCCAAATTGCAGGCAGACAGCAGTCAGTAGAAGTAGCCTGCAGTACTGCACTCTAACCACTGCATCACCATGGCTCAAATAAGATAATAAGCACAGTTTTGGTTTCACTTAGTGACTGCTTCATTTAACCCAGTTGCTGGTCCTTATTGTAGTTGTTAAACAAAGACTACCTTGCATTGAAAAGTATAAACCAGGAGTGTCAAACTCAAAACCCAAGGGCCAGATCCAGCCCACGGGATACTTAGATCTGGCCCATGGGGCCACCCTGGAAACAACAAAGGGTCAGCCCATGGTGCTTCTGCCAGCGAAAACGGAGCTCAGGAGGGTTGTGTGTGCCCCATACATGGCCCCCTGCAACAGCCTTTTTCCTTCTCCTGGTCATTGGCTGTCCCTGTCGTGTCTATTGGTGGGTACAGCTGGCCTCTAGGAAATCCCTTCCATGTTTGATATGCAAAGGCCACCTCCCCAGACCAACCTTCCCAGAGCCATGAAGTCCTCAGGCATACTGCTTGAGAACCTGTACACCCTTTCTGGATGAGGGCAGAAACTTCTTTATGTGGAGCCATTTGTGTGTGACTCACAGTTAAATGTGTGGAATCATGTGTGTTCAGAGGTTGGCAGTCATAGTTGAGCTTTTGCACTGCTTATCTGATAAACAGAGTTGGAAGGGCCTTGTAGGTCATCTAGTCCAACTCCCTACCCAAGCAGGAGACCCTTCACCAGCGATGGTGAACCTTTTTTGGCTCGCATGCCATAAGCAGGGGGAGCGCAGGGGGTAGTGTGTGGGCGTGCCACACCCATAATGCAACGCGCGACACCCCCAGAGCAGGTGCATGACAGGCGGTCCCTCCATTTTTTGCATGCTTTTTTGGCCCTCCCCAGAGGCTTTATAGGAAGCTCCAGAGGCTTTATAGAAGTGACTTCTGGTTTATCCGTTGGGTCGTTTTTCGTCCTCTGGAGCCTTCAGGGAACCCTCTGGAAGGCCCCTGAAGCCTCCGGAGGGCTTAAACCGGCCCCACGAGCAAACTGGAAGTCCGTTCCTGAACTTACGGTTTGCCCATAGGACCAGTTTTTTGCACTCTGGAGGCTTCAGGGAAGCTCCTGAAGCCTCCGCAGGTCCTCGGAGGGGGAGGGGCAGGGGAGGCTCTTTTCGCCTTCCCCAGGCCCCTATAAAGCCTCTGGAGCATGGGGAGGGTGAAAAATGTCTTTAAAAAAGGCTGAACTCAGCTGGCCAGTGCGCGCATGGGTGTTGGCTATTCCTGCCAGCTGAGTATCATCTGCAAATTTGATAAGTTCCCCTTGTATTCCCTCATCTAAGTCATTTAACTTTGGAGATGGGTAAGATCAAATTTAAGAATGATGGTCGCAGAAGCTCTCATTCATTTTAGCTTTTCTAGCATTCCCAGAAAACTGTGTTGCTGGAATTGGAATTTTCAATTTGGTAACTTTGGGTGTGTGGAGCTGTCATTTTCCAGGTAGCTGAGTCTGAAGTCCTCTGAATTTACACATCTGGGGAGACGCAGGTTGAAAAGGGCTAGATTCCAATTGCCAATTGTGGCAGCAGCTCCTTTGTTACTGCTGTGTAATCCACCGGCATTGCACTGAATGGGAAGTTTGCTTGAACACCGCCTTAATCAAATTAGAGCTGTGATAATTAAAATCATCTCTGTTTATATACAGAGATAGATATATAGATATATACAGATACGCATTCAAAGACAAAAGACACATATAGTTACAATCTAAAGAGGGGCAGGTATGGAGGGTGTGATCTAGTCCTTTATTTGCTAGAGACACCGAGGTTCTCAAGGGATTCTCACAAGTCTACAACGTTTTCTGGCAAAGCTAGCGCCTTCTTGGGATGCTGACACATGATGTGTGAAATCCTATAAAGCCAGATGCTAGTTGTGCTTCCTACTGCAATAGTTTTGGAAAGATTTAAAAAACAAAACATAACAAAAAAAAGCAAAATCCTGTAAGTCTACTATTTTATATTTTCAGGTAGCTGATTTTTCAGACATCATTGTAATGATTCAATCTGTCTGCAAGTTTATTACAGTCAAAACCCGCCAAACCAATACATATTGCAAGGATAATTACATAGAGCACTACCACAAAATATTTAACAAAAATAAACATAATTGGGAGGAGGAGCCAAGGTCGCGACAATACGGACATGTGGTCTCAATGCTCTGAGACCACAGACAATACTTTTGCCGCTGGATGGTCCAATCGGACCTAAACTGTCCCAAAGAGACGGTGAACAGGAAGAATACGTCTTGCTGACCTCAGGGATATCGCAAAATCCCTGAAAGAAGCAAGAGAAGTTCTTCAAGCCGGCGACAAAAAATCCAGCCAAGGCTGATGAAGTCAGGGCGGCTCCAAAATGGAAGGATACGGAAAGAGAAAGTGTTTCCAGCTGGTGAGGAACTTTTACTGTTTTAAAAAGAGACTGCCTATAAAAACTTACAATTAATCTAAATTGGAGAAGAGAAGAATCAAGCGGCGGAATTAAATTTGGAATGGTTTTGGACAGTGGTTATCTTACTTTTTAAATGCTACCTTCATGGATGGGATTTATGCAAGCCTTTTGAAACGGATGGATGAAGTTTTCTTCTTCTATTTTTTCTTTTATTGTTCTCTGTAACCTATGGACTAAAGTTTTCTTCTTTCATTGCTGTGGGTATTTTTCTAATTCATTTAAAGATTGGACTCTTTTTTTCTAACTTGAAATACAAAAAAGATACAAAAGGAAATTAGTTTTTCAACAGTATTACCACTGCTCGGAGGCTGGGAGGGTTTGTTGATTGGAGTTTGTGTATTGAAAATGGAACACTTTTTTTTCTCCACTGATTGTTTTGATTTGGCACTGCAAGGTTTCACTGCTTGGCTACAGAGAGTGATAAGAAGGGAAGCACACAGATGTCCCTTTGAAGTATATTTTTAATCAGATAAAAGTGAAAACAAACGTTCTTTGTGAATCTATGCTTTAATTTTATTAAACTTCCAAGCTAGAGCAACTGTGTTTTTTAGAATAACACAATTTCAAAAGAAAATAGAAATCTCAAGTTTGCAAAAGATACTTTCAGAAATACAGAAATTATCAAATACATATGAAAGAATAGAGAAAAAAACTGGAAGATTTAGAGCATATAACCACAAAATATGACGAAGAAATTGAGGATGTCTATCAAATGCAAAACGGTGTGGTTAAAACTAAAAAAATTGAAGTGGAAAATGAATATAAAGAGATTAAACCTGCTGATATTTATGGTGATTGGTTTGTCTCTGAAAATGGAAAGAATGGAATACTGAAAGAGGAATTAAATGGAGAGGAAATTTATTCCAGAGGGCAAGATACAGAAGAAGAAAAAAACCAAAGAATCGATGGATTTAAAGAGAGAAATTCTATTAGCAAAAGCATTGATAACACTGCTGGCAATCAAAGATAAGCCAAATAAGGAAACAGAAAGTGGGCATCAAGATTATATGAGAGATCTTATAAGCAAGGAGTTGCTAAGAGGAGTTTATACAAAGCTGACCAAGAAGATGATTAGAGGACTGGCACCACAAATGGCAGAAGATATGAGATTGTTTTGCTATTGGAAAGATACAGGTTGTTAGATGGAAGAATATAATTTAAAACTAGTTAAACTTAGTGAAATTTATTGACAATAGATATAGCTTAAATAAATAACCGATAATGTTACTAATTTATACAATGTGTAGTGTTATGATGAGTATAATTGGATATGAATAGTGAATGGTACCCATGTAAGGAAGACTAGCAATCACTTTGGATTATACATTAAGGTTAATAATAATAAAAAAAGAACTAAGTTAGATACAGTTAAAGTTTTGATTATTAGGGGGAAAATGTTATGATATAGGATATATTCAAATAAAAGAGGGATAAGAACAACAATGTATATATAGATATGGGTATAACATAAGGAAACCGGATGTAAACTTTAAATAGTGATTTGGAAAGGAGGATTAGAAAACTTTCTTATAAAATATCATGGATGTTTAGCTAGAATAGGATTTAAGGATTTAGTGTTAGTGGAGGATTTTAGAAATAGTATGTCAGGCCTGCAGTTATATCCCTTTTAGGATCTTTGGCCTGCCACACTCTCTCTTATTTCATTATGCTGTTTCATTAGTGTAGTAGTTGGGAGGGGGGAATAGAAAGGAGTAGAATTGTGGAATGTGTTGTTGTCATTCTTTTCTAGAAGTCCAAGGTCATCTTTTGTCTCTGCACCTCTGCACCTGATTGGAACCAGCTGGGTGGAGATGCCAGCATGGAAGAAGAAGATTGAACCAAGTGATGGATTTGTGGGTGTGGGGACAAGATCATCAACTTTCAACTGGGTGGGAATCCTAGATAACTTCCAGAATTGGGATTCCACAGATGTGCTAAGTTGCCTGACTTATTAAATTGGAAATTTAAGGATCATTTTGCCTTGGACTCTGATTTAATTCTGCATGATACTTGGAACGCTGACATTATCCCAATTATCCTTTTAAAATAAATCACAACATAGTAATTAAAAGGCCAGCATGTGGTTATGTATTAAATTTTGGTATATTTTATGATGAAGGACACTTAAACAATTATAGTCAAATGAAAATGGAGATATGATGATAGTGATATGTATGAATATTTGAGTTAAAATATTTAAGTTAATATGAATTATGTTTGTTGACTGTGGAAGAGATGCACGAAAGTCTTTTTGTAACCAACTGATACACTTTCTATAGCATGTAAAGAAGGATGTTGTATTTGTTTTAAATTAAATTTTTTTTAAAAAACGTATTAAAAAAACATAACTAAGGCAGAATATCAGCATATAGCCTGAATCTACAAAAATGAAATAAGACCTGCAACAAATCTCAAAAATAATTTTAAAAGTTTCTTTCGACAAATAAAAGCCAAGAAAAAAAGTCAAAAGAAACAATTGATCTACTAATAGGAGAAGATGGCAAGGAAGTGATAGGTACCAGGCAGAAAACAGAGATTTTTAATTCTTTGACTTCATGCAAAAGAGAAAAAATAGCACAACCTATCAAAAACAGAACCAAACTAGGAGTACAAATTAAACTAAGCAAGAAAATGGTAAGAGAACACCTGTGCACTCTAGATGAATTCAAATCATCAGGTCCTGATGGATTATATGATAAAGTTTTGAAGGAGCTGAACCATATCTTTCAAAGACCCTGGAGAACTGGGGAACTACGAGAGGATTAGAAAAAAGTTGATGTAGTTCCCATTTTCAAAAAAGAGGGGGGGAAAACAGACACAGGAAATTACAGACCAATCAGCAATCGAACTTCAATGAGCCATGGTGGCACAGTGGTTAGAGTGCAGTATTGCAGGCTACTTCTGCTGACTGACAGCTGCCTGCAATTTGGCAGTTCAAATCTCACCTCGGTCAAGGCTGACTCAGCCTTCCATCCTTCCGAGGTGGGTCAAATGAGGACCCAAAATTGTTGGGGGCAATATGCTGACTATAAACTGCTTAGAGAGGACTGTAAAGCACTGTAAAGTGGTATATAAGTCTAAGTGCTATTGCTAATACCGGGAAGATCCTGGAAAAGATAACCAAACAACAAATTTGGAACACCTAGGAGAAAGCAAAGGTGGCTCAGTGGCTAATACATTGAGCTTGTTGATCAGAAAGGTTGGCAGTTCGACAGTTCAAATCCCTAGTGCCGTGTAATGGAGTGAACTCTCGTTACTTGTCCCAGCATCTGCCAACCTAGCAGTCCGAAAGCACATAAAAATGCAAGTAGAAAAATAAGGACCACCTTTGGTGGGAAGGTAACAGCATTCCGTACACTCTTGGCATTTAGTCATGCCAGCCACATGATCATGGAGACATCTTTGGACAGCGCTGGCTTTTCGGCTTTGAAACGGAGATGAGCACCGCCCCCTAGAGTCAGGAACGACTAGCACATATGTGCGAGGGGAACTTTCACCTTTTAGGAGAAAGCAAAGTTATAACCAAAAACGAACATGAGGTCATCAAAAACAAATCTTGCCAAACAAATGTTATTTCATTCTTTGACTAAGTGACGAAATTGATGGACCAGCAAAAACGGCGCATAATATCTTCCCTTCAGTGAGACTGCAGAGTCCCACGTCAAACTGTAGATCACAAAGTGACCGACGGTATTTGCAGATTATATTTGAAGATGACACCAAGCTGGCAGGGATAGCTAACACTCTAGAACAGGGTTGTCAAACTCAAGGCCCGGAGGCCAGATCTGGCCCACAGGGAGTTTAGCGCTGGCCCGTGGGACTACCCTGGAAACATCAAAGGACTGGCCTGCAGTGCCTCTGGCAGTGAAAACGGAGCCCAGGAGGGCCACTGGTGGCCCTCCTGAGCTCTGTTCTCACTTGCAGAGGGTTTCAGGAAGCTGTTGCAGCCAAAAATGGATCTCAGGATCCTGTTTCTGCTGGCAGAGCACTTGGGCTCCCACAGACACCCCCGACACAAGTGACATTGAGCTGGCCACGCCCACCATGGCCATACCCACCTGACCCCTTAAGGTCAAACACAATCCTGATGCGGCCCTCGATGAAATAGAGTTTGACACTCCTGCTCTAGAAGATAGGCTCAAGATCCAAGTGGATCTTGACGGAGTTGAACACTGGGCTCTATCTAACAAAATTAAATTCAATGGGGAGAAAAGTAAGGTTTTACACTTAGGCAAGGAAAGCCAAATGCACAAGTATGGATTAGGTGAAACTTGGCTCAATAGCAATAACTGCGAGAAAGACCTTGGATTCCTTGTTAGTTGCGAAGTCGTGTCCAACCCATCGCAACCCGATGGACAACATTCCTCCAGGCCTTCCTGTCCTCTATCATCCTCTGGAGTCCATTGAAGCTCACGCTAACTGCTTCGGTGATTCCATCCAGCCACCTCATTCTCTGCCGTCCCCTTTTTCTCTTGCCCTCAGTCTTTCCCAGCATGAGGCTCTTCTCCAGGGAGTCCTTCCTTCTCATTAGGAGGCCAAAGTATTTGAGCTTCATCTTCAGGAGCTTCAGTTTTGACCTTCTCTTCTCTTCCTTACTGTACTGTACTCTACCCTACGCTACCCTACTCTACCCAGGCCCAGTACAGATATCCATTATGGGGAAATCCAGGAATTCTCACTTTAGGAGAAAGTTATCACAATTTGCAATGACATGGCATGAGGACTGTCCTCTCATGCAGATGATTCACCCAAGGATTCTAGTACAAATCAGTAAACCTTCTCAGTTTTCACATCAGGGGAACTTTTTCCTTGGAAGGTAGAACAGAAGCTTATCAGAGAAGAGAGCTGTGGAACCATCTTTCCAAATGATGGATGGGCCTAAAGCCCAAGAGCCAAAACCTGCTACAAAAGGCACCACGCTACTTAATAGGAACACCTCATATTTCAGAAGCCATTCAGAAACCCACTAAAAGAAAATAGAAGACTTGGGGGCAGGACAAAGTCAATGCTTAAAATTAGTTAATATGATTATTCTTCATTTTCCCCCGTGTGTCAATTAAAATTACAGTTTGGTGGCATCTTCTGAACAGGTTTGAGAGCTTTGCTCAGGGCATCAGAGGTGGTTCCCAAGCCTCAGACTGTACACCCCCAGGGTACATTAATGACAAAAGCCTGAAATTACACGTCTTTCATCAGTACAAGATCAGGTTTGATGCGTCTCTAAAAAATGCTGTGGTGGTAGCCAAAGATCACTTGGGATGCATTGGAGAAGAACATAGCAGGAAGGAGGGAGATCAGCCTTCCGTTCTGAAAGGAACAGGACCCAAAGCTCTCCAATACAATACATTAACTAGAGGTAGCTAGAATTTGGAAAGCTTCCTCTTAGGAAAATAAAGAGAAGATTAGGCGAGAGAGAGAATAGAAGGATCATGTAATCTGTTCAGCTTCGTCAGTGGGAAATGGACTCTTCTGAAGGATGGAGATTAGATTGCTCCATAATTAAAAAATTCGGGAGTTATCTAATTTCCATCTCTGTAGCAGCCGTAACAAGCTCCGAGGAACAGATTGGAGTAAGAAATGGAACAAGATGGAGAGAAAGGATATGACCCAAAATATAGTCTATAACAAATGGAAAATGGACGGCAACTGTACCCGAAGCCATAAAAATAGCTTTGATTTTTGAACTTCTCTCGTTTTTAGGATGAAAGCAGAAATTTCCTTCATGTTGCAGGTGACAAGTTGGAATCTCAAGAGCTTCTCACAAATGTGAAATGGAACCTGTCAAATGGAGGGAAGCAGATGGTTCCTTCCACCCAGCTGTGGATTCCTACCAGTTCGTCCCAGTTTGGCCGAATAGGTAGTAACTTGACCAAACATGGGACTCTACCGGTTCTATCCTGGGTGCCGCCATCTTTATTTTCTGTTCTGTACATGCGCAGAACAATCTTCATCGAAAAACTGTAATTTCCCCCTTTTTTAATGGCGTGTGCATGCTGGTCCCAGAGATGGGCTGTTTTTTGCAAAAATTGAGGCAGTTTTGCCTTCCCCAGCTCCCAGAAGCACTCTGCAGGCTTCAGCACAGCTGGGGGAAGGCAAAAATTATCCTGTTTTTTGCCCATTTTTTGCAAAAACAAGGGTGTTTTTGCCTTCCCCCAGCCCTTCTGAAGCCTGCAGCGTGTTCCTGGGGGCTGGGGAGGACAAAAACTTTTTTTCTTACTGGGTAGTTTGCAGGCACTCCCTTAGCTCCGGCGAGGCTGGAGGAACACACCCACCCCTGTCAAAACTTTTTACCACTGTTTCGGTGGGTGTGGCTTGGTAAGGGGGTCATGTGACTGTGTGTATGTGAGTGACATCAAGTTGGCCACACCCACTCAGTCACATGCTCCACCCATCTAGCCACGCCCACTGAACCAGTAGTGAAAAATTTTGAAACCCACCCCTGCTTCCCCGCTTGGGGAGACGGGGGTTCCCCCGAGCCAGATTTGCAGTCTCCAGTTGGGTTTGTGAAGTGCAAAAGCACTTCAGGGTTAAAAACACCCCAAAACAAAGGGTCTTTGCTATTTGCATGCAGGGCAAGATATTTCTTGGTACCAGAACAAGCTCGGAAGGTTATGACCTCAAGATGCAAAATTGTTTCTAGAGAAATCCAAAAAAGCAAATCCTTGCAGGATGACCCACCTCTTCTCCCCGGAATGTTCGCAGCATCCAGGCCAGAAATGTTGCTGAGGGTTATTGCTGACCTTGGGCTGAGTAAATGGAAGAATGTGGCTGAGCAATCCTGCTTGATGGCATTGAGCTGCGATGCGGCCAAAGCTCACCCCGCTTGGGCCATCAATAGACATCAAGACAGGAAGTAAAACCTGAGTCTTGCACTGGGATGTTAAGTCAAACTAAGCCTTTAATGAAGCCAAATGCACCTGGTGGTCATTGACAATGATGCAGCTCTGCAGATTTGGGATTTGGAAAGCTGAGGCTTCGAAAATATTGAAATTTCTATGGTTCTGAATAGTTTTGGACAATATCAATAAATCAGCTTGATAGCAACAGCACTTGGACTCATATACCGCTTCATAGCCCTCTCTATGTCAGCTGGCCAGGGGACTCAATGGGAGAGTACCACGCTTAGATTAGATTAGAGTTAGACTCTACGATTAGATTAAATCATGGATCTATGTTACAGAAAAACAGATTCCATTTAAATATTAGGGAATTTTTTTGCCTGACAAGAAGGATTGTTCAACAATAGAACCTACCGCCCATCGAGGTGATAATCGCTCAGTTAGATGTGTTTAAGCAAAATTTCAGCAGCCTTCTCTTGGAGAGGCTTCGATCTGGAGTCCTATCTGGTCAAAATGATCCTTTTCCTGCCCCAAGATTAGAAAATACCTTGGAGATCTTCTAGTCCAACTCTTCCCCAGGACAAGCATCCTCACACTGTTCCAGACAGGTGGATTTTTAACCTGTGTTGGGAAGCGTCCAGTGATGGCACCATTATGATCCAGAGGTAGGCTAATCCATGGTTTAATACAGGGGTGTCACTCAATTTCATTTAGGGCCACCTCAGGGGGCCGTCGCTGGGGTGGAAGTGGCCAGGGTTGATGTGGCTGGGGGGGTGGGGGGGTGGCCAGCTCAACATCACTCGTGTTGGGGGCACCTGTGGTGGCCAAGTGCTAAGGCAGGACTTCCCTCAGACCTTTCCTCACTCTCATTATAAGCTCTCTCCCTCCCTCCCTCCCTCCCTCCCTCCCTTCCTCCTTCCTTCTTTCCTTCCTTCCTTCCCTCCTTCCTTCCTTCCTTCCTTTTCTTCTTTCAAAAGAATGGCCTCCTGCAGTCCTCTGCCAGCCAAAAACGTAGCTCACGCATGTCCCCCTAAGCTCCATTTCGCTGGCAGAGGCACCGTGGGCTGTTTCCAGGGCGGCTCCATGGACCAGATTTAAGCACCCTGTGGGCCTTGAGTTTGACACCCCTGGTTTAATAGCTCTCATGGCGAGGAAAGGTTTCCTTACTTTGAGTTTTGATCTCCCTCAACAAAGCTTCCACCTGTTGTTCTTGTCTTGTCTTTAGGGGGTCTGGAGAATCAATCCATTCCCTCTTCCTTGTGACATTATATATTGTCCATCGTTAGCCTCAGATCTCTGCCTGTTTTTTATGTGGGATGCTTCAGTTGTGTCACCATTGTTGCCAGCTTGGCTTTCCAACTACGTCCTGTGGACATCCCCGAGGTCTTCCTTGCAAAGAAGGAAAGGGATTCAAGGATGGCTGAGCTGTGCGGATTTCAAACTCTGCTAATCATCTCTATGAAAAGAGGAGAAGGTAGGAGTTTGCTGACCTGCGCAAATGACAGCAATTTATTCAACCCGGAGCATATTGGTAACTGACTTGGCCTCCTTTTTTTTAGAGGTGAAAACAGATATATCAAAGTGTTCAATATTAAAAAAATATATGTTTGAAGTGGATAGTGAAAAAACTGCCTTAATGATATCAGAACTCTTGTAGCTTCTGGCAAACTGGCCTTGGAAAGCAACCAGCAAGGTAGAGAAACAGAAATGTAAGTGGCAGTAAAAGAACAAAATCCTTGTTTGGACATGGCAATTATCACAGGATGTGCTACTATTACAGGGAAGAGCCACAGGAGTGGTTAAAGGACCAGGCCTCAAACTGGGAGATCTTGCGTTCGAATCCTGATTTAGGCATGAAGCCAGCTGGGTGACCCTGGGCCAGCCACTCTCTCTCAGCCCCTGGAAGAAGATAATGGCAAACCACTTCTGAAAATCTTCCCATGAAAATGGCATGATTTAGACCAGATAATTGTCTGCAGCCAAAAATTGACTTGAAGACACAAAAAATAAAAAAGATAAAAGAGAGCAGTAAGCATTTGCTTTATCTTTTGGGCAGTCTTAGAGTGAAATGTTTTTGTGCACTCTCTCTCACACACAGTCCTTCCTTCCTTCCTTCCTTCCTTCCTTCCTTCCTTCCTTCCTTCCTTCCTTCCTTCCTTCCTGTCTGTTTTGCTCTCTCACTCCTTCCTTTCTTCCTGTCTACATCTGTCTCTCATTCTCTCTCTCTCCCTTCCTTCCTGTCTCTGTTTCACTCTCTCACTCCTTCCTTCCTTCCTGTCTCTGTTTTGCTCTCTCACTCCTTCCTTCCTCTGTTTCTCTCCTTCTCTCTCTCTCCTTCCTTCTCTCCTTCCTTCCTTCCTTCCTTCCTTCCTGTTTCTCTCCTTCTCTCTCTCTCCTTCCTTCTTTCCTTCCTTCCTTCCTCAGTCTCTGTTTCGCTCTTTCCTTCCTTCCTTCCTTCCTTCCTTCCTTCCTTCCTTCCTTCCTTCCTTCCTTCCTGTCTCCTTCCTTCCTTCCTTCCTTTTCTCTCTCTCTCTCTCTCTCTTCATGTGTGTGTGTGTGTGTGTGTGTGTGTGTGTGTGTGTGCATGGATATATATGATGACATTTCACACACGTTCAGCTTGAGAGGAGGAAGAAACTCCTCCTATTAAGCGAAAGGCTCTCTTCAAAATCCTTCTCTTCCTTCACAATGCTGGACCTGGGAATTTCTCTGGCTGGCAGGCAGGGAGGCAGGCTCTCTCTTTTTCCCTCTCGTTGATGCAGCCTTCACTCACAATCACAGCAGGGACCAGTTGATCTTCATTTATAATTATTTTCAATTCCCTCATCCTGGAATAGACAGGAAAGCAAGTCTTCAAGGCAACTTTTAGGTACCAGTTCGCTGAATGCACTTGTGATAGAGTTGAATCTTCTGGATGTCATCCTCTCAAGTGACATTCCCAGTCATGTTTGATGGGGATCTAAAAATAGGCCATGGCCAAAATAAGCAGGAAGACAAGCATGTGAAGGAAGGGAGAGGGGAAAAAAGAAGAAAAGACCAGCAGCTTCTGATCATCTCTCTCCTTAAGAGCATCCAGTAAATCCCTAAAGGCTGCAACGAATTGCTCATTCCAATCTGCATTGGGATAATTTAATATTTTCATAGTGACTTTTATTAAAGTTTAAAAATACAAAGATGAAAAATTATTACAAATTAAAGAAAATACAAGATTTTAAGAAAAAAAAATGAAACATTAAGAAAAGAAAAATAAGGAAAAATATATATAAAGAAATGTTTTCCCCCTTCATCATGGCAAGAACAGTCACTTATCTCCTTTAGCATTTCAACCAAATATCTCTTTTTTCCATATTCTGTTTCTTACTATGAATAAATTATAAAGCCCAGCCATTCAGCCTTAATAAGCAAAGGTTCATTAAGAGTTACTAGAAATAACAACACACTGTATGTTTTATCCTCAATCAAATTATATTTTTATATTCCTTTCCTTTTAATTCAATAACTTAACATTTTCTCTAAAATACAACAAAAACATATTCTTCCCATATCTTATTTATTATCTACAAACAAATCTTCAATAAAAAGAACCAGTAGGAGTTACCAGAAACAATATATTAAAAACCTTCATATTTAATTCCTTCAAACCCACAAATTAATTTCTTATCATTTTGTCTTTGTCTCTTTTCAGAAATTTCTTCAAAATTTTCACAAAGCTTTCCCTGAGTAGGCTGAGTTGAGTTAAGAGTAAGGTGACCAGATTTTCAGATTGGTAAAAAGGGACACCTTTGACCGGGGGGGGGGGGGGGGGGAAGGGATGTGAAAAATTTTATACAGAGCAACAAAAATTTTCATACAATGCAAAAATAGTATTGTAATATTTTTTTATTTCAACATAATTACAATTTACAAATATAAATTGTAACTGTTGCCAAACATCCAAATTTTGATCACGTGACCATGAGGATGCTGCAATGGTCGCTAAGTGTGAAAATGGTCGCTAAGTGTGAAAAATGGTCATCAGTCACTTTTTTCAATGCCATTGTAACTTTGGTCACTAAGCCCATTATACCACCTTTTTTGCCACAGTTCTTAAGTGAATAACTGCAGCTGGTATTTTGTATTTTGGATAGAATCTTTTTTTAAATAGCCTAAGACAATTTTTAAAAAGAATCCACACAGAATAAATTGAAGTAAAACATTTCAAACTATTCTTTCTATGCACAATATATTTCAAAGTATTGTGCATAGAATTTTTAAACATGGTTTCACTTCAATTTATTTTGGATAGAATCTTTTTTTAAATAGTCTAAGACAATTTAAAAAAAGAATCCACACAGAATTTTAAAAAATCCTATGCACAATAAATAAAATATTATTTTAAAATACATTAACAAAATAAAAGAAAAAAACCCAGCTCACTTACCAGCAGGCTTGCACTACAAGTCAACCCAGAATGATGTAGATGTTAATACAAAGAACTGAGCAAATTGAAATGGTGAAATTAGTCAGGGAAATATTTTTCAAAGAAACTTTGCCACCATTTTGGAGCAGACCTCCAACCTCCGTGCCCCTCCCCTCCAGAAAATCCAGGAAGTAACACTCACGACCTCTCTAGCCAAGTGTTTCCTGCAGCTCTATGGTACTTGGTCATTTTTTCTTATAAAATGAGGTATCCATTTTGTTGCTTTAACGTTTTAATATCTTCAATGAAAGTACTGAGACAGAGAGAGGGATTAGACAGGGTGTCTTTTGTCTTGCCCCGGTTAGGATTTCTTAAGCAAATCCACTGGGCTTTCAACATGAAGCCAGAAAATCGGGACTTTTTAAAAACGGCCCGGGACACGGGACAAATTGTTATAAAGCGTGATTGTCCCGCTGAAATCGGGACGTCTGGTCACCTTAGTTAAGAGAGCTGGTTTAATATCAACTGTCCAATTAGTAAACCCAAAACAAGGAAACACTCTTGGGAGAATTCCCAAAAGTAGAACTTTATTGGATACACCATGTTGGTACTGAAGAAATGAAACCAGCTCTGATTTCCTGTGTAAATGCTTGCCCAGTTAAACAATCCTCCCTCCTGTTCTGCACCTCTGGATGATCATATTGTCCAATTATGAGACTGTCTGTTGGAAGAAATGTCCTTCTGGGTTTGGCTCCAAGGGGGGAAAAAGACAGTGGAGGCATGGAAGCTGCTTAGAAAGATGATATAATGTTTTAATGGTGGACAGGACCGCAAGGCTGGAGGTCCTGGGGGGAAAGGGGGATCACAAGCTTCCAGGTGTTGGGTGAAGAAGAAAAAGGGTCGAGGGAGGGGCATGCAGGGCTTTTTATAATCTGTTCAGCCCCACCTATCTGCCTCCTGCTCCTGTGCAAGAAATGTATTCTGATTGGTTGTCAGACTCACATGGGCCCATGCAGGGGCAACTCTCTAGGCTGAATCCAGGTTTGGTTGAATTCTCAGATGCCATGGGGTCAGTTGAGTAAAGGGCAAATATTACCATGCCTTAATCCCCCCTGGAGCTGAAGGGGAGAAATCTTTATTATGTAAATGGACTAGCTCAGGCTTTAATGGCTCATGGACAAAGTGGGTGGGGGCAGGAAGCTGCAGGGAGAGTTACTTTGTCTTTTTGAAACATGTTTCTTCCTTTTCACATCCAGAGAAACTTAATATTCTGCCTTTTCAGTATTTCCTAGGATATTTCATTTTTCTGGGAGGGGGCTGGGTGATAACTTCCTACATGTCTTTTGTTATGAGAAGGTCCATCTCTTTCTCAAACACCTGCAGTGGCGATCTTGCTGGCTCCAAGCTCTCCTGATCTCTGCATACAGAGATGGCTCACAACCATCCACAGGAAGAAGTGGAGAAATGTTACTCCAGCTCCCACCTTCTTCACACTCCACTCTCGTTCACATATTTTTTTCTAAGGCTGCTTCCTTCTTTCAGGATGGACACAAGAAGCAAGCAGGCAAGCTTTGCGGGGGAAAAGAAAAAAGTGATTTGGCTTAAAACCCATTGACAGCTACAACACAACCCTGGAGGATTTGACAGGAAGCTTTGAAACATACAAACATAGTTTCAGATTGCAATGTCTGTTATTCCAAAGATGGCTGGGAAAAAATCCAAGCAAAAATAGGTAAATTCCCTGTTTCTGAATTGTTATAAATTAAAACCTGTTCCTATCCTAGTAAAATACACGGATTCCAGAATGAGTAGAAAAAGAGTAAAGAAATCAGCCTTATGGGCTGCTGGTCAGTAATCTGTCTTAGTAGTCAAAATCAAATCAACACAATGGGTGGGAGACAACGACCCTCAAATTTCAGCAGGTTTGTCCAATATCTATTGTCTTGTAGACAGCAGAAAAGCAGAAAAGCTACACTACATTGCCCAAAGTATTCACTCACAACTGAATCTGATTATTTGGATGGGGGAGCGAATACTTTGACAATATAGTGTGTAAAGTAACACATTGACTGCCAGAAAAATCTAAAACCCATGGTGAAAATACAATACATCCAAAAACTTGCAGGTTCCCAAAACCATTTATCAGAATTTTGTTTTTGTTTCTCTAGACATCAGAGGTCTTGCAACTAAGACTCAGTCCAGATGAGAGTTTCACAACTTCAGGTCTTCACCTTGGCTCCTCCTTGACTATATATTTGAAGAGAAAGCTTTGTTTCTAACCAGGTAAATGCAAGTGAGCCTGAAGGCTGTCAGGATTATACTGCAGGTGCCACAGCCAGTTTCCTTAACGGCTTTCTTTGTACAATACGAGTGAGAAACTAAAGAGAAAATATTTCCCCCCTTTGCACGCAGCTTTGCAACTAGTGTAGTGTATTTTTTTTTTAAATCTTCCAAACACAGATAATATATCTGCTGACATCTTGTGGCCATCAGTGGGATAGAAATATTTCATGACTCGATCAAAGCGACTTCTTTGTAGAGTTTTGTAGGTCAATCATTTGTTGCCTGATACGACAACATGACTGTGCTGCCCTAAATACCAGTTTGATTCTTAAGACAACCAATTTAAAGAACAAAATTCATTTTGAAGGATTTTTTTAAATTTATTATAATGATATCCTACCTTTATTATTTTTATAAATACTCTTAACCCTAAAGGAACATAGCTAATACTCCCCCCTCCTCCTATTTTTTCCCACAACAATGACCCATTGGGTTGAATGAGAATCTCCTGAGGATTGGCCTAAAGTCACCCAGTCAGTTTTCATCCCTAAAGTGGGATCAATATATCAGTGTTTCTCAACCTTAGCAACTTGAAGATGTCTGGACTTCAACTCCCAGACTTCCCCAGCCAGCGAATGCTGGCTGGGGAATTCTGGGAGTTGAAGTCCGGACATCTTCAAGTTGCCAAGGTTGAGAAACACTGCAATATATTAGTCTCAATAATGTTTGAGATTGACACTGAGTCTTTACTGATTAGCCCTTGGGCCATATCATAGTGCAAAGTTCCAGAAATAAATTATTACTAAAATTTGCTAAAAGCAATTTAAAATGGAATTTGATAAAATGCAATTTAAAATGGAATTTGATAAAATGCAATTTAAAATGGAATTGGAATAGAATACAACAATTTAAGATATAGGTAAAATATGATAAAATTATATTTCGATGTTACCCCTGCAATCTACCCCAATCCGTCCCACGTTTGCAGATCTCAACCAAACCATTTAGATTAAATACTGTGCTGGATTAAATGTTATTTTCAGGTTCTGGCCGCACATAAAGTAAGTTGCTTTGATATGGGGATCCCAATGAGTCATTCATTTAGCATATGGACCAAGGTACCTATCTCTCACCCCCTTATACAAGCAAGAATCAAATAGGATGTGAGCCAGGTCTTCCACCTCTGTTACGCAAGAGACTGGAAGGCCACAGCTTCTTACAAAATTTGTTAGTTATTGGTGATCCAGGAGATTTGTGGTTTTAATTTTATTTGCTCTAGTAGACATACGTAACTTGGGGAGTCTATCAGTTTCCATTTTATTGACTTTGCACCAGTAGTTATATGCTCTAATTTTGGATAGTGCATGAATTGTATGAATTCCCAATTCAGCTCTAACTGCTGCAAAATACATCTGAAGTGCTGGGGCTGTTTTTGTTCTAGGACTGTGATTGAGTATAGACTCCAAAATTCTGCTCCATACAAGAGCATAGGTGTGACCTTAGCTTTATAAATCTTAATTAATGGTGCTAGGGAGCCTGGGTAACTATGGTTCTTTAGTTTAACCAGTAAATTCAAATGGGCTTTTGCTCTAAATGTACTCCGTTGATGATGGCAAGCCCAAGATGAGGTCTTGGAAAAAGTTACCCCTAAATATACAAAGGTGTTAACCTGTTCAATTGGTTCACCATCTAATTGCCACCTATGTCACTGATGGTGTTTTCCAAACACCATTATTTTTTATTTATATTTACTGATGATTAGGGAGTTATCCTGGCAATATATTAGTTTCAATAATGTTTGAGATTGTTGCAGTCATTCTACAATCTGAGCAATTGTAGTGTGCTGCTTCTGCTTATTCAACAAAGATAATTCCAGACATGTAATAAAACCTTTCCCAATCTGTGCTCTGGAGAAGCGTGCTAGGTAGTGTCAGCCTCTGCTTTGCTGCTTGCTTTTCAGCTGCCATTGAAACAGAGGGGGGGGGGCATGGTAATTGGGTGAGAGAAGTATTCTGTGCAGGAGAGACTGTAAGAAGGGAGTTGTTCTCACCATCTACTGTGCATGTGGCAGGGAGAGGAGTTCCCACCAAGGCCAACTGTCCGGCATACCAACCTGATGATGAATTTTGAAGATGTCTCCCACATGACACCTGAGGAGTGTTTGGATTGGACTATGGGATGAGGTTACCAAGGGGGGGGGGGAAATGGGTCATACATTGATATCTATGCTTGCGCACGCTTTTATCTCAGATCCAGCTTTGCTTAGCTTCTATCTACTCACGACCAGTAAAAGTTCTCTTAATTCTACAAAATGGAGTTGAGTGGTTTCTTTCTTGGTTACTGAGTGAAGCAGCCCTGACAGGTAGTCTTCAATTTACAATTGAGCCTCAAATTTCTGTTGCTAACTGAGACAGTTGTTAAGTGAGTTTTGCCCAATTTTACAAACTTTCTGGCCACAGTTATTAAGCGAATCACTGCAGTTGTTAGATTAATCACACAATTGTTAAGTGAATCCAGCTTCCCCATTGACTTGGCCTGTGAGAAGTTTGCAAAAGGGTATCGTGACCCCGGGACACTGCAACCGTCATATATACGAGTCAGTTGCCAAGCGGCTGAATTTTGATCATATGGGGATGGTCATAAGTGTGAAAAATGGTCACAAATCATATTTTTCAGTGCCATTGTAACTTTAAACAGTCCCTAAACAAACGTTGTAAGTTGAGGCCTAGTCTAGCTATATTCTTGTCACCCTCAACTCTCAGCTGATGAAAATAATGGGAGGAACTGCCCCTATTTTCTTCTCCTGGACATTCTTTCCTTTACATTCATAAGCCAATTTCCCTGGAAGACAGGCATGGAGGGTTGTTTTTGGTGGCTTGCTCTATTTCTGGGTCCTGAGAGGGAATGTTGTCCCCTGGGATCAATAGCTTTATCATGGCATGGCCCAACGTAAGCATGGTCATGGTTGACTCACTACACAACACCTCAGCTTGCAACCAGCAACTGTAACGTAATGGGAGGGGGCAGGGAGGACATTGGGATGTAAGGGAGGCCCTTGAAGGGAAATTTGGAATGGAAGTGTGCCAACTGGAAGCCTGAGATGGACGCAACACCCCAAGGCCACCAGCAGACAGACCGTTCCCAAAACAAAGTGAGTGCAAATGATTGGTGAAAATGGACAATGGGAAGTCCAGGGGGAATTTTCTTATGCTATTTGCGCACAAGATCATTAGAACTGGCTTTTCTACTTCAATAAAGTTATATTGTTGGTAAAAAAAAATGTGCCAGGAGTTTCTTTTGCTGTCTAGCCCAGCGGGACAGTTGACAAGTATTGCCGAAAGTATTCATCCGAGATGTTGCTATTGTACTGTTTTTGTCTTGGGGGGGGGAGGCTTTCAGTAAATCCTGATTCCTGGTGATACCTGGAGAAGTCCTTGCTGTCCTCTTGGTAAGGTTTTCAGAAGCACTTTGCCGTTGCCCTAATTTCTCAGGCAGGGCTAGAATGCAGGGTCGGCTGGGTTCTAGCCGAGACATTTAACCACTACACCAACCCAGCTCTCATTTTCCATCTCAGTGCAAACCATTCTGTTCTTAGCTAACAAGCTGCACTGATTTATGGGCAGGATTCAAGATGCTGCTGGTTAACTGGAGGGATTCCTCCAAGGAGGAGATGCTCCAGGGCTCTAGAACAATCCACCATAGGCAACTCTTCATCACAGCCACCTTGCCAGGGCCAAGTTGCTGCAGGACAAGAGTTACCCTAAAATCAAAGAAATGGTAGAACAGAATCTTTAAAGAAATGATGCAAAAGGAAGGACAGAATGAAATTTCCATGAGAAAAATTGAAATATGTATTTATTTAAAATAATTAAATTGAACTGTTAAATTGCCCTGCAGTGAGTTGTCCCATGCAGAGGTGGATTCCTACCGTTTCAGACCAGTTCAGCCAAATAGGTAGTAACTCAGCTTGCCACGCCCCCCTGAACTGGTTTTCATCAGCGGCACCATAGGTGCTGCCATCTTGTTTTTTGCTTCTGCGCATCCGCAGAAGCCATTTTTTTCACACTGTGCATGTGCGCAGCACGCCCCTGAGCGAACTGGCAGTAGCAGCAGCTGAAACCCAACCTTGGTCCCATGGTGAATTGTCCCATTCTGTGCTCCAGTTTTTGAGACTCCCACAGTTTCTGATGCCAAAGGAGGAGCCCGAACACCCTCAATATCCGTTCGTGGATGGCTCAAGATCTTAGGACTGATTGGTTGCAGTGACAAGATCAAACTTTTGCACAAACTCTGCACTTGGGAGGGCATTATTTGGGTCTCCTTAGTCCAGGGACGTGCAGTCACTAGAGGCAAAGGAGGAGGGGGCCTCACCAGTCTCTCAGGGAAAGGAAAGGATTTTAAATAATTTTCTTAAAATAATTAAAGCAAGGGTAGTTGCTACCAGATTTCAAGTCACAGTGGCTTGGTGTCTGCTCTCAGTATTAACTAGGAGGAGGCCAGAGAACTAGGGGCCTCTTTTGCATAAGGAATTGTTTGCCTTTTAAGAGTTAAGCAAGGGTTAACAAGCAAAGAATTCCTTATGCAAATGAGGCACGTATTCTCTCGCCTCCTGTAGAGGGCATTTTTAGAGGCTTTTTAGAGTTATCTGGGAGCAACTAGCTCAGTCTGACAGAGCTCTGGCTTTTCAAGAGGGGAGGGCAGGGCAGGGCAGGGAGAAGCAGAGTTGAAATAGTCTCTGAAACAGCTGGAAAAGGTGCGTGTGGGGAGGTGGGGAGGAATTCAAAAAGTTTGATCGGAAGGCAGCAGGGGAAGGGGGGGGTGTATGGCAGAGGAGCTGCTTTCAAGCATTTGGAAAATATATCCAATCCAACTTCTGTGTTTGTGTTTGAGAGTGAGTGAATGAGAGAGGGATCGAAGTTCTCTGTGTGCGTGTGTCTGTTTGAGAGAGGGGGGAGGGAGAGAGAGAGGGAGGAAGGAGGGGGAGGGAGAAGAAAAAGAATGGGAAAACTTATTTTGCAAGGGGGGAAAATGCTGTCGCTTTAAATCGGAACTGAGCATGCCTGGCTGTGGAATTCTGGGAGTTGAAGTCCACAAGTCTAAAAAGTGCCTCACCAGGGCTAAAGCTGACCGCACGTCACTGCCTTAGTCATAAGTTTTATGGACGGGTTCTCAGTTGCAAACTTTTCAAAAGTGCTAAAAAAAGTCTTCAGAGCACTTTGTCAGGTCAGGAAGGGCTGATCTAGAAGTGACCTAATGGCTGCTTTCTCACAATGCACTGAACCCGATCAGGTAGAAGCGGTTTTAACCTTGGGATGTGGCTTTGCAGTGGGAAGAGGGCGTCTGCAGGATGAGGTGTCAAAATAGTGAAGGTGGCAGCTACAGCTTTGAGAGACCCACCTTTTTATATGCAGACAACTTAATCTTTTAGACACCTGTCCATTTACAGCCCTCTGGGGAGAGCAAAGAAGGCTGGCTGCTCGGTTTATGCTTCTGAGCATAAAGCAAAAAGAACATCACTTCAGCAACTAGCTGAGGTGGGTTGTGTTGGAAGTAGCTAGTGAAAACAATTATTTCATGTTTTCTATGGTGTTTTATTAAAAACAGACACCACTGGATGCCACTCTTGCTTCAGGTTTCACAGTAGAATGCTTTCACGGTATGAATTACATTTTTTCTCCTCTCCTTTTGAAAAAATCACCAGAAATTTACTTTCTTGTTTTCAATAACACTACTTTGGAAAAGGGCTGCGTTGGAGGGGTTTCCCCCCCCCCCGCAAGCATTTCGATAGCCATCTAACTTAATCAATGTGACTCTGAGCATCATGAAATGAACAAGGAACAATGCAACCATGTATCATTAACAGAATAAACCCAGATGTCAGGAAGGCTTCATGATAATGTACACAACATGCCTTTGTTTGCAAGGCAACTCTGGGCCTTTGAGGGATCTAATGGAAACACGGGATCGTTGTGAGAATGGGATGTCGCTTTTCTTTCAAACAGAAGGAGAGGATGGTTCCGGAAACACTTGGCTTTCCTCTCCTCTGCAGGGGATGCCATGGAAAAGCCTCGGCCTCTTCGGCTGGAGAACTGAGCATGGAGGGAAAGGAAAAGGAGGGACAAAAGACCTTTTCCTGATGGGACAGAAACCCTCTGGATGAAGAAGGAGTTGCATGTGGGGATGATCCACTCTCAGTTGCCACTCTTAATGTAATTTTAATGGATAAAGTTAGATAAACAATTGATAAGGATAACAATGTGTGTGTATATATATCAACCCCAGGTATGCCCAAATATGGGAGGAAGATCACTACTTCCATTCTCTGTCCTTCGGCTCGTCACAAGAGACCATCCAGGCAGAAACCCAGAAACCCACAAATACAACAAACATTTATATATATATACATACATATATATATATATATATATATATATATATATATATATATATATATATATATATATATATATATATATATACACATACACATACACACACACACACACACACACACACACACACACACATACATACATACATACATACATACATATTTAGAGTCACAACACCTGGTAAGCCCCAATTATGGGAGGAAGCTAACTGCTTCCATCATCTGTCAATCGGCTCGTCACAAGAGTCCATCACGACAGAAACCCAATATTTTTACTGTTGCCTTTGTTATATTTGTGTTTTTTTATTTGTGCTGATAAATAAATAAAGGGAGACTAGTATAGATCTATTTCAAGCTATTTAGCTCTCATCAGCTAGCCATAGCCTTACTGGGATTCGAACCTGTGCTGTATTGCTTCTTAGGCAAATGTCTTAGCCAGGCTTAATGGCTAAGACATTTGCCTAAGAAGCAATACAGCACAGGTTCGAATCCCAGTAAGGCTATGGCTAGCTGATGAGAGCTAAATAGCTTGAAATAGATCTATACTAGTCTCCCTTTATTTATTTATCAGCACAAATAAAAAAACACATATACATATACATATACATATACATATACATATACATATACATATACATATACATATACATATACATACACATACACATACACATACACATACACATACATATACATATATATATATATTGGTTTGATAAGAGGAAATTTGGTAAAAAATTTAAATGGTGAAAAAAGGGGAAAAAGTAAGTTAAACTTAGTCAAACTATCGCTAAATAAATGACTGATAATGATAATAATGTAATGATTTGCATTGACAGAATAAAAGGGAAAGAGGATAAAAAATGTAAACAATGATTAAGAAAAGAGGTTTAAAAACTTTGTTATTAAACACAATTAATTTTTTATTTTGAATGTATTATAAAGGTACAATGTGATTGGATGATATTGAAAATAGATAAGGGAATGCCACTATGTGGTTTTGTTTTAAATTTTGGAATGTTTGTTATGGACGTATGAAGGATGAGGTATGATGATAGCAATATATATAAATATGTGATGTAAAGTAGATAATTTGATATGAATTAGAGGTGATGATGGTGGAAGGGATGCACGAAAATTCTGGGTAACCAATTGACACACTTTCTACAATTTTGTAATGGAGGATCATTTTATTTGTCTTTATTTAAAAAATAAAAAAAATTGGGGAAAAAAGGATGCAGCTGAAGAGGATAAAAATATGGGAAGGAGTAGTGGTGAAATTCAAATTTTTTATTACCGGTTCTGGGGGCGTGGTATGGCTCGGTGGGTGTGGCTTGGTGAGTGTGGCAGGGGAAGGACACTGCAAAATCTCCATTCCAGAGGTGGCATTTGTCAGTTCTCTGAACTACTCAAAATTTCCATTACCGGTTCCCCAGAACCTGTCAGAACCTGCTGGATTTCACCCCTGGGAAAGAGCTAAAGCATTTTAAACAGTTTTCACAGAGAGAAGTAGAATATCCTATTTATTGTTGCAAAGAAAAGTTTATACAGTTCCCCTCCACCCCATTCTGGACAGGAACTCTAGAAAGGTACAATAAAAATAGAAAGTTGAGTGTCAATTCACTCTTTTTAAACCCAGTAATTGGCAGTTCAGAGTAAGCAACAATAAAGATGATTCATAAACTAGATTAAATTATCCTGTAGGTTCTATTTTATCTTAGTGAATCTTAATTCTAAAAGAAGGGCTTAATGGGTCACAGACTAGTCATGTGCTGCAGTATTTCTCAACTTTGATAATGTTAAGATGTCTGGATTCAACGCCCAGAATTCTTTAGCCAGCATTCAATTCTGGAAATTCTGGGAGATGAAAACTGGATATCTTACATTTGCTAAGGCTGAGAAACATTACTTTATTGGGTAAAAAGTACAGTGACCCTCACTACTTTCTTCAAAAAAATAGCTGGTATCCATCCACCTTTGTCCCAGAAGAATGCTAGCAAATCATCATGGTACCACCACTTCTATCTTCCTTGGTCAGGTAACAGTAGGTATCATTTCGTCTACTGCAGCTAAACGGCTTTTATGTAGTGAGACCTAGCCCCATCTTTTCCCCCCTTATCAATAAGAAAGAAGTTGGTGACACCATGAAAATAATGAACTGACAAGTTTTAAATCACAGCTCTCCTTAGAAGTTTGTAATTCGGAATGATGGGGGGGAAAAATGAGAGAATGACCAGGAGCCAGGTGGATGCACTTGATTAGAGCAGCAATGGAAGTCTTGAAGGACCAAGTTGAAGACTGATGGTCTTGGAGAAAATCTACAAGGTCACTAAGAGTTGACTCTGACTTGATGACGCATAATTCATCTATTGATCATCAGTGATATGTTTGGTTGGTATTAGTTTCATTCTGCATGATTGAGCCTCTTGGGCATAGTAGATTGAGTCAGTGTTCTCCACCCAATGAACCAATTGGTTGTGTTCATAGAAAGTTGAAAAAATCTGTAACTCGGAACATTTTGTCCTGTATTTACAGTCTTGAAAGAATCTTAGTCTCTCTTGCTAAAGCTGAGTAGTTGACTTTTCAGCTTCTCTAAAATCTTGAGTTCCAAGTGGAATTGTGGATATCTGAAATTGGCGTTAAGAGGAAATGGCAGGTGGATTAAGGCAAGTAACATATGGCCTTCAATTGTCCCCTCCTTCTTTAATATAAATATACCTGTAGAGACAATAAGTGCTAAGCCATGAAAGCAGGTGCCACGAAGATGAGAAAAAGAAGTGGCTTCCAGACAGGTGGACTCTGGATCCAGTTCAGCCTCAAGTATTTGTTGGCTTAATTTCCGCTGTGTTCAGAAGGGATGACCCAATGATTATGAAAAGAAGCCCCTCCAGTTCAAATAGCCAAAAGTCTCTTAGAAGCCTACAGGCCGATAACCACAACTTACCCATTCATCCATTGTTCATTTGCTTACTGTGTAATGGGGAAGCAAGAATTACTATTAAACATATTTATATAGCCAACCAACTCACACATGGGTGACTCAGGGTGACTTACAATATTTTTAAAAATCTAAAAGATGTACCATATAATAAAAACATGAATCCCCTCCCATGGCAGCAACAACTTGAATTAGCCACTTGATCAGCTCATTCTCTCTCCACACGACCACTGAGAGGGCCATGTTTTAAGGGTCTTTTGGAAAGGCAGGTGGGGGCCAGCTGCACCTCGGGGGAATGAGGAAAAGACCATCCTCCAGAAGGCCCTTGATGATGTCTCACCAGATCACAGTGGCTAATTGATGGGATCTGCCATGGCCCTCCCAATAACCTGGTCCCAAGCCATGTATGGCTTTCAATGGGATCACCAGCAACTTCAATTGTACCTGGAAGTAGACTGGCAACTAGGTGACACATGCACAAGTCTTGGCTTGTTCAAAACTGTTCAGGCCGCTACCTTCTGAACTAGCTGATGCTTCCGAATGATCTTCAAAGGCAGCCCCATGTAGAGCCTGTTACAATACTCGGGCAGGCGATGACAGGAGGTGGGTGACTGTGAGAAGGGCATAATGGTCCAGGAATGAGTGCAACTGGTGCACAACATGAAGTTGTGGAAAGATCCTCCTGGCCATGACTGCCATTCACGCCTCAAGCAGGAATTGTGAATCCAGGAAAACCTCTCAATTATGCACTGGGTCAGTCTAGGATATTGCAACTCCACCCATAACCAGCAATGGTAATTCTCCAAGAGCCAAAGAGCCTTCAACCTAGAGCCACTCCATCTTGCCAGGACTTAGTTTTAGTTGGTTGCTCTCCATCCAGACCTCAACAGTCTCCAAGCACTGAGAGCAGTCATTGTATTGCATAATTCACCATAGGCAGAGAGATGTAGAGCTGAGCATCATCAAATACTGATGATACCTCACTTCATGTTGACAGATATCTCCACCAGGGATCCTCAACACAGGCTGCATGCCAACACTTTCTTTCTTTCTTTCTTTCTTTCTTTCTTTCTTTCTTTCTTTCTTTCTTTCTTTCTTTCTTTCTTTCTTTCTCTCTTTCTCTCTTTCTCTCTTTCTCTCTTTCTCTCTTTCTCTTTCCTTCCTTCCTTCCTTCCTTCCATCCTTCCTTCCTTCTATACAAATATAATATATTTGTATCCAGCGTTCCCATTCAAAGCCCCAGATATAGGGATTTTCTTCTACTTTGTTCTCTCTGGATTCTCTGGTTCAAGCCCAATATTTTATTGGTTAGACCCAACTGACAGATATCTCACCCAGTTCTGGGCATTTCCACTCAAAAAGGATAGAAGGGTTCAGGGGAGATATGTCAGGATGGAACCAAACCCTATGAATAATGGTTAAAAGGTTTTACTTCTAGGTTTAGCCTACAGATGTCTGCGGGATGGCATGACAGCAGTTTTCAAATATCTTAAAGATTGCCATCTTGAAAAGGAAAGGGACTTGCTTTCTATTGTCATAAAAGGAAGGATCAAATCTAGTGGGTTAAAACTACAATGAAGGAGAGTTAGATTAGAAATCAGAAGGAACTTCCTGACTGTATGAACCTGTAGTGGGTTGCAGGCGGTTCGCCCCGGTACAGGCGTACTGGTGCCAGCCCAGAGCACCAGGTACCGTTCCAGTACGGTGCTCTGGAGGGCCCACCCGCCCGAGCTCCTTATCTTTGAGCTCTTTGGCACTTCTGCGCACACCCATGGAGCACATGGCACCTGTGTGATGCTCCGCCAAGCAGTTGGAGCATTGCGGAGGCTCGTGGAGGTGTCACAGGAGGTAAGGACACAAGTGTGCACTGTGTGTGTGTGTCCGCGCATGCTTTGCATGTTCATGTGGTGAATGCCGGGCCCGGTTGCACCATACCGGTTGCATCGGGATCCGGAATCCACCACTGGTATGAACTGTCAAACAAGGGAACAGGCTGTCATCTCAAATCCACCCTCATTCAATGGTGAAGCTTTCATTTGTGGCCCTATGCTTGTAAGTTGATTTCTTGAGAAGTCTGTGCTAGAATATCTACATATGCACTATGGGCATGAGCAGTTGTGAAATTCAATTTATTTTACTGCTGGTTCTGAGGGCGTGGCTTGGTGGGAGTGGTAGGGGAAGGATACTGCAAAATCCCCATTCCCTCCCCACTTCTGGAGGAAGGATAATGCAAAATCTCCATTTCCACCCCACTCCAGGGAAAGGATACTGTAAAATCCCCATTCCCTTCTCACTCCAGGGGAAGGATACTGCAAAATCCCCATTCCCTTCCCACTCCAGGGAAAGGATACTGTAAAATCCCCATTCCCTTCTCACTCCAGGGGAAGGATACTGCAAAATCCCCATTCCCTTCCCACTCCAGGGGAAGGATATTGCAAAATCTCCATTTCCACTCCACTCTGGGGCCAGCCAGGGGTGATATTTGCCGGTTCTCAGAACTACTCAAAAATTCCAGTACCCTGTTCTCCAGAACCTGTCAGAACCTGCTGAATTTCACCCCTGGGCATGAGCCTCGTCTCTGAAGTATCAGCTTCTAAAAATCTATATTTTAGCAGACCAGCTTCTGAAAGTGCATAAGTATGCATGCGTCATCTGATCTTGACACTTGCTAGTGCAAAATGAACTACTATTGAGGACATAAAAGTAAATCAAGGGATATAAAAGACCTACAACATGACACATAGGAAAGGACACGTGGTCTAGTAATACATTTGTTCTCCTGCACAATATTGAATGAACATTTGGAGAGCCAAGTTTTTAATTCTGGAAACGCTTGGAAGTTACTCAAATGCCAGTAAAAAAGCTGAATAGCAAAGAGGCTCAAAAAGAATCGAAAAACAATTGGCTTGGCATATCCAAAGGACTTTAAACTAAAATTGGAAGGAGAGAGAGAGAGAGAGAGAGAGAGAGAGAAATCTTTAGGACTTAATCCCAAGCATAAACCTCAATACAACCAATGAAACAATGAGATAAGGAGTGGGGAGAAGGAAGGGGAATTCAGATATAAAACAGGAGTCACAGAACACAGAATCATGGACGTAGGAAGCAAACACAGTCAGCCCAAAAGGACTCAGATACACTAATGCTCAAAGTGTAAGGAACAAACAGAGCAAAGTTGAAGTCCTAGCACATGAAGGCAGGTATGTCATACTTACTATTACTGAAATTTAGTGGGATTAAAACCATGTGTCAGGCCTGCAGCCATATTCCTTTTGGATCTTTGGCCTGTCACACTTTCTATTATTCTACTATGCCATTTATACTGTGGGAAAATGGGAGGGGGGCTTGTATGGAGTTAAATGCTATGTAGCCAAAACAAAATTTCTTCTAGAAAACCAAGGTCATCCTTTGTCTCTGCACCTCTGCACCTGACCAGAACTGGATGGGTGGAACTGCCAACATGGCAGTGGGAGTTTGGACCATGTGATGGACTTGTGGTGTGGGGGCAAGATCGTGAACTTTCAACTGGGTGGGGAAAACCGGGAAGCTTTCAGATTCGGGTTTCCCCAGATGTGCCAACATGGCTCTCTTAATAAATTGGAACTTTGAGCAATACTTTTCCTTCGACTCTGATTTAATTTTGGATGCTGATACCATGATTGAAACATACAACTAGAGGTATCTTCCCTCTGAGAGGCTTCTTGGTACTATTGTCCCTCTTACAAATCACTTCCTATGTCAGATCCCAGATAAGCAGAGGGTAAACAATTCACTGCAGCCTCTTCCTTTCCAGGATGTTAATCTCCCTGCCCCCTTTTAAGCATATGCAGTTTTGTTTTCAATACGGAAAATCAAGATGGCACATCCATGCAGGTTCACAAGAGCTGAATGTTTTGACTCCAGGTTCTTCTGTTGAACAAAAACCCAAACGCCTCTTCACGCTTGACTTCTCTTCCACCCTGTTGTTGGCTCTCCTTGTTTGTTGCACAGTGAACCTGGGAGTAGTTTCCTTATATGTTGCTGGAAGCTACTTCAACTAGGTCAGCAGACAGCAATGCTCCAGTCACACTCAATAGGAAATCAGCAGCATTCTGCAACCAGCAGCAACCAGCAATCTTTCTCTCTTCTCCTCCCTTGTTCAGCTTCCTCCCTTCCCTGAATCGTCCACTGCCAAACTTCAGATTGTTCTTCCTGTTTGCTTTCTCATGGAGAACACATCAGACCTTTATACCAGCTCATTCCCCTTTTATACCTGACCACTTTTAGGTCTTTGCAGACGATGATCATGCTTTCTGTTAGTCCTCTGTAAACTCTCAACAATTCCAGACCCCCTTATCATCCTTGGAGCTCTCAACCTTCTCCAGCTTCTCCATGGCCTTTGAAACTGAATGCCCTGAACACAGCATATTGCTGTAAATGTGGTCTAAAGAAAACGGACTACAGTAGGATAAGAGCAATAGCACTTAGACTTATATACCGCTTCACGGTACTTTTACAGCCCTCTCTAAGCGGTTTACAGAGTCAGCCTCTTGTCCCCAACAATCTGGCTCCTCATTTGACCCACCTTGGAAGGATGGAAGGCTGTGTCAACCGGAAGGAAGGAAGGAAGGAAGGAAGGAAGGGCAAGAGCAATAGCACTTATACGTATATGCAGCTTCATAGTGCTTCACAGTCCTCTCTAAGCGGTTTACAGAGTCAGCCTCTTGCCCCCAACAATCTGGCTCTTCATTTTACCCACCTCGGAAGAATGGAAGGCTGAGTCAACCTTCAGCCTGGTGAGACTCGAACTGCCAAACTGCTGGCAGCCAATCAGCAGAAGTAGCCTTCAGCAGGACCGTCTTAACAGCATTATGGGCCCCGGGCAAAGCAGTGTACTGGGGCCCCCATGACAACTACTCACAGGAATAAAAATGTAAATGGTATCTCCATGCTAGTATTAATAAAAATGCAGTAAAATGTAATAAATATGTTGTTGTATTTATATGATACAAGGTGCATTGAAGGGTTAACATATACAGATTAGTGTGGGGCCCCTGTGCTCGTGGGAGCCACAGGCAAGAGCCCATCAGGCCTATGCATTAAGACAGCACCCGTCTGCAGTACTGCACTCTAGCCACTGCCTCACCACAGCTTTAGGAGCTCATAGGAGATCATCATCTCCTATGAGTTGAATGCAATGCTTGTGCCAATGCAGTCCAAGATTCCACACCTCATTGGCTGACCCTTAGCTGGTTTTCAACTAGTCCTCCTCAATCACAAGGACTATCACCAAGACAAGTCTCTCATCCTGGGACAATACCTTGGAGTTTTCTTACCGAAATGCCATCTGTCTCCATTGAATGTAATTCTTGGTTTTGGCCCACTGTTCAAATTTGCCAAGGTCACCATGAGCTGGGATTTTGGTCTCTAAGTGGTGATCAACCTGTGTAGCTTGATTTCATTTACGAATGTAATATCCCTCCCTTCCATTCTCCCCTCTGGCTCTTTATAAAGGGGGGCTAAAGGCTGGAGCAGATTTCTGCAGCCACTGCCCACGAGGGAACATATGTGTCTGTCATTTGAGGTTGAGGTTACGTAGGATTTCCTTTTATACGTCTGGCTACCTCAAACAGCAGAACAAATATCAAGAAGTAGCCAGTTTGCAAGTAGGGCATGCAACTCCGCACAAGGATCTATGACGATTCACCATGGGCAACTCCTTACGGCCAACTCAGTGCAGGACAACTTGCCCTGACCTTTTCACCACAGAGCAACTCGCTGTGGGACAAGAGTCACTCATATCAACGAAATGGTGGAATAGAATCGTTAAAGAAAAGATGCAAAAGGAGGGACAGAATGAAATTGTGAATCACAAAATTAAAATATTTTTTTATTTATTTTAAATCATTAAATACAATTGTTAAATTGTCCCACAGCGAGTTGGCCGTGGTGAGTTGGCTGTGGCAAGTTGTCCCATTCCCTCCACCCAACGTGCAGTTGGGATTTGGGAGGGGTTTGCTTGGGACTGTCAGCAGCCCTCTTCAACCTCTGCTTACCCATCAACTCCTTCAAAGCAAAGATATGTGTTGGCAGCTAAGGGCAGTTGCAGGGAACCCTCAATCAGCCTTCAGGAGCAGAACCTGGGTGGGACAATGCAGAATTGTTTATCGGCATTTTTTGCATGCAACTTTTCCAACACTTGCCAAAGCTACCAGAGTGCACTATGACTTTTCTAATGTGCCAGCATCTTTATGAAATTCTAAAAGAGATAAATAAAGGAACAACAGGTTTCTTAATGAGTGGCTAATTAATTCGTGGCATTTTGCAGACAGGAGCAGGTCACTCAGAAGCCCCTGAATGTATAGGAATACCTAATAGCGGGATAGGTTTTAAGAGAAATCTTTGATAAAACTTGTCAGTCCCTGTGAACGTCAGATACAAAGTAATGTAAGAAAATGGAGCCTCTCAGCATTAATTTAAGAGGTGAGAAATGATGTACATTTTTTTCTATCGTCTGGTCTTTTCATCTGAAGCAAATCTTACCTTCTCTGCATTACAAGGAGTTCCAGGATACGTTCCTCTGAAATATTATGCAGAGGTCTAGAATTAACCCGAGCACTTCTTTCATTTAAATGCAAAATCTGGAAAGAAGAGAACTATTTAAAAATTCCAATTGGCCTTAATATGTTTGTATCAAATACTTTGCAAGGGTGGGCTCCTACCGGCGTTACTGTCAGGTGTTACTTCATTTAATAATCAGGAAAGAAACCACTCAACTCCATTTGCTTGAGATTAAGTATACTTTTACTAATTACAAACGAAAAGTAGCAAAGCAAAACTGAATCTGGTTAATTAGGCACGAAAGCAAAGAATATCATGTATAGTTCAATCCCCTCCCCTTGGCACCCCAGTCCATAGTCCAATTATAATTCACCCAACTGTCAGGTGGGAGATATCTTCAAAAAACATCACCAGGATGGAATGCTGGACAGTTAACCTTGGCGGGAGACTCCCTTCCTCCACATGCGCAATGAGATGGTCAGGTCAGTGTCTAGAATCTTCCTCCAGCACATAATGATTCCCTTCCCAAATACCATGCCCCCCCCTCCCTGTTTCAATAGCAGCCAAAGCAGCAGCAAAGCAGAGGCTGACAGTTACTACCGGTTCGCTAAGCGCAGTGCATGCATGTGTAATTGAACAAAAATTACTCAGAAATAAAAGGAAAACAGCTGAGGAGCGGCAATTCAATCTGCCGTCCCAGATCAACTGGGCTTCAGAAGCTGGAATAAAGATAAGTAAACCCAGGGGTGGGCCAGTGGGCCCAGTTTTTATAAAAACAGAGAACCGGTTCACTCTCTGTTTGAAGGCAGCACTATTGGTTCAGGAGAACTGGTCCAAACCCACCACTGGTTTGCAGCCTACAGAGGTTATGGCTGTAGCAATAGCAATAGCAATAGCAGTTAGACTTATATACCGCTTCATAGGGCTTTCAGCCCTCTCTAAGCAGTTTACAGAGTCAGCATATCGCCCCCACAGTCTGGGTCCTCATTTCACCCACCTCGGAAGGATGGAAGGCTGAGTCAACCTTGAGCCGGTGAGATTAGAACCGCTGTACTCAGGGAGTGTATCACAGTATAAAAAAACCTACCTTTCCCATAAAGTTTCATTGTCCACAACCATCTCATATTTAAAGGTCATATTTCTAGCCTGGTGCCTTAACCACTAAACCAAACTGGTTCAGCAACAAAAATGATTAGGGGCCTAGAAATTAAAACATATGAAGAACAGTTGCTGGAATTGAGTGTGTCCAGTTTAATGAAAAGAAGGACCAGGGGAGACATGATAGCAGACCTCCGATATCTCAGGGGCTGCCACAAAGAACAGGGGCTCAAGCTATTCTCCAAAAGCACCTGAAGGCAGGACAAGAAGCAACTTTTTAAAAAGAGATTGAACACCCATTTGCCTCAAATGGCATAGGATCTTCTGCCAAAGGGGGTTGGACTAGAAGACCTCCAGGGTCCCTTCCAAAACTGTTACTCTGTTATATTTGAGTGGAAAGAGCTGCTGGCAAGAAGGCATCCTGGATGAAAAAAAAACAAACTAGTTTTGTGATGCAACAATGCCAGGAAAAACAGTAATCACTCCCCTTCACAGGTTCTTCCAGTGTTGCTGCTGAAAGAGACCTTATCTATACCATTTGCCTGAAGATGGCCATTTCAATTAATGCAATTTTAGGAATGACGTTCACTGTCAGTCTGGACCTCCTTTTCTTTCTCTCTGCTGCAGCTAGGATTGCAAAGGCATGAAGTAAGGCCATCCTTTTCTTCAGAATGTCCCTCTCTTGGGGCCACAGCATCTCCCCAACCGGAGGCCTTACTGACCAGTCATGAGATGGCTTCACCCTGAGGTCTTCCTCTGGGGCAAGTGAGCCATTGTCTGCAGGAGAGTTAGGTGAGGGTCTTGGAGGGAAGAACTCTTGTGATCTTGGCTTGGTTTCCTCCTTTTTTATCATCTTCTGCTACACAAGGCTCTAATCCAGTGTTTCTCAACCTTGGTGACTTGAAGTCCTGTGGACTTCAACTCCCAGAATTCCCCAGCCAGCATAGCTTCAAGTCACCAAGGTTGAGAAACACTGCTCTAATCCAAATCAGAGGTAGCTACCTCTTCTGAGGACCACTTTAAGTATTTAAATAGCAATAACAAACCCCCTTCTCATTATGTTCTCAGTCATTCTTCCATCCTCTGACAGGAGGTTCTCTCATCTTTATTCACTGGCTGCTTTATTAGTTTTTGTAAGATGAGACACTTGGAGTTCCACCTTTAGGATAGACAACCCCTGCCCTGTTGGGCCATTGTTTCCAAGATGTTTCTTTACTTAAACAGAAAAACAGAAGGGTGGGCAAAAAAGCAGAGGGAGCGGAAAGTGCCAGCTTCCCCACCGAGTTTCAGAGAGCACTGGAAATCTCCCTTCCCTTCCCACAGTTCTGAGCAATTTTTTTCATCAAGTGTTCAACAAATTCCTCTGCAAAAGTCCTGCAAATGTCCCAACGAGGACAGGAATAGAACTCATGGTCTCCCCCAGGTGCCATCACCACTACACCAAATTGGCTCTTATTTTCACATTCTACCTATACAATATCTAAGGCTCTGACTGTTGCCCAGCTCCAGATGCTTTTGCTATAGGAGGGCCACAGGAATCATTGTGAGGCCTGTTGATTGGAGCCACTTATGTAGGAAACTGCACTTACGTCTCTGTTCCTTGGCTCATGTCAATTTTTAATAATCAATCAATCTATCAATCAGAACAGAGCTGGAAGGGACCTTGGAAGTCTTCTAGTCCAGCTGCCTGCTCAAGCAGGAGGCACTATATAATTTGAAACAGATGGCTGTCCAGTCTTTTCTTAAAAACCTCCAGTGATGAAGCACCTACAACTGCTGAAGGCCAGCTGTTACATTAGCTAATGTTCTCACTGTTAGGAAGTTTCTCCTTAATTCCAGGTTGCTTCTCTCTGTGATTAGTTTCCATCCATTGTTTCTTCTCTTGCCTTCTGATGCTTTGGAAAATAAGTTGATCCCCTTTCTTTGTGGCAGCTCCTCAAATATTGGAATACTGCTATCATGTCACTCCTTCTTTTCCCAAACTAGCCACACCCTGTTCCTTCAACCATTCTTCATATGTTTTGGTCTCCAGGCTTCAATCATTTTAGTTGTTCTTCTCTGCCCTTTTTCCAAAGTCTCAACATCTTTTTTGTAATGTGGTGACCAAAACTGGCTGCAGGATTCCAGGTGTGGTTCTACTACTACTACCTTGCTAGTTCTACTCAAGGTAGAATTATCAGGATAACATGAGAACCAGAACTTGGAGGTGTCCTGTTCTAAGTGGACACACTGGCATACGCTCCAATTACTTTGATGACCAGAAAAATCAATAGTCAAGAGCATGCCCTTTGGGCAAACAGGAGCTGGGCAAAGAGGAGAAATAAACATGCGGTTGCTTGATAGCTAAGGAATAATGTCAGTGGAACGAAGTGCAGTCCAGAGTTGTACCTGCATGAGACAATTGGTGAAACTAGAAGGCAAATAGCCAGCACAAAACAGGTTCCTCAATGGGGAAATGCAGTGGCAAAGAAGTTAGAGTGATCCATGAAAATCCAGAAATCAAATGCCTGGAAGTTCCAGAGGTTTATCTGGGTTGTAAGATACAGGAGCAGAGCAGGAAGCAAGGGCATGGGTGTTGCATGGAACGTTAAACAACTGTGTATTTTATCTGCTCAAATGGAAACTCTAGCTAACACCACAATATTTGGGCTACAAGCCCTGCAGGTGGAAGTTGACTCTTTAGCTGGAATTTTAACTCAACATAGATTAATTTTGGATTACTTGTTAAGCAAGGAAGGAGGCCTATGTGTTTGGTTGAATGCTACCTGTTGTCATTATTTGAACCAGTCTGGAGAAATTGAAACCAGTGTGGAAAAATTGCATGATATCGTTCAAACAGTTAGACAAACATATAAGGCCTCGGACTCCTGGTGGGATTGGTTGACCTCTTGGCTACCTAATTTTAGCTGGTTGGGAAATGCTGCCAAGACCATTATAACCCTTGTTGCTTTGCTGGTACTGTTGTGTTGCTGTATTCAATGTGTACCCTCTTTATTAACTATGTGTAAGAATATACTCTCTAGCTTGGCTCCACAAAAGAAAATTCATGTAACCACATGGAGTTACATGAACAGTCAACCACTTTCATGGGGAAAGATCCCTTCCGCATGCCCAGCGACGAAGAGGGAGACGCTGCCTTTTAAAAAACAAAAACAGAGGAGATGTTGGAATCCATTCCGGGTGTGTGCAGGGCAGTTTTGTCTGTCTGAAACACACACACACAGGGATGCAAAAACATCGCATCAGAAACATCTTTCTCGCCTAACGGTCAGGACTCACTATGCAGCCTCATGTAACATGAACTATGTGAGCAAGCTACTCCCACACCTGGCCCCTCTCCCCTCCCTATGCATTGCTATGATTTTCTATTAGTTTATTTGTAGAATGCTGTGACCTTTTCATTAGTTTACTTGTACCATGTGTGATTATATATGCCTTTTGATACGCTCCTTTTGATGACGCTGTCACTAACTTTTCTAATAAAAGAGGTCTCCAAGTACATTTGGGGCCCGCTCATCCCAAGGAATTCTGCCTGGTGTTTTCCTTTTGATTAGGCGAAGATACATGAGCGGCCCTCCAGTGTGGCAACAACGCCGCATCCTGGGGTCATATAATCACCTTTTGACAAAGTCAAATGGGGAAACCAGATTCACTTATGTTACTAACTTACCAGCTGCAGTTATTCACTTAAGAACTGTGGCAAGAAAGGTGGTATAGTGACCAAAGTTACAATGGCATTGAAAAAAGTGATTATTGACCATTTTTCAAACCTAGCGATCATTTTCACACTTAGCGACCATTGCAGCATCCTCATGGTCATGAGATCAAAATTTTGATGGTTGGCAACAGATTCGTATTTATGATGGTTTCAGTGTCCTGGGGTCATGTTAATTGCCTTTTGACCAAGTCAAATGGGGAAACCAGATTCATTTATATAACTAACTTATCAGCTGCAATTATTCACTTAAGAACTGTGGCAAGAAAGGTGGTATAGTGACCAAAATTACAATGGCATTGAAAAAAGTGACTGATGACCATTTTTCACACTTAGCGACCATTTTCACACTTAGCGACCGTTGCAGCATCCTCATGGGCATGCGATCAAAATTTTGATGTTTGGCAACAGATTCGTATTTATGATGGTTTCAGTGTCCTGGGGTCATGTTAATTGCCTTTTGACCAAGTCAAATGGGGAAACCAGATTCATTTATGTAACTAACTTACCAGCTGCAGTTATTCACTTAAGAACTGTGGCAAGAAAGGTGGTATAGTGACCAAAATTACAATGGCATTGAAAAAAGTGACTGATGACCATTTTTCACACTTAGCGACCATTTTCACACTTAGCGACCGTTGCAGCATCCTCATGGTCATGCGATCAAAATTTTGATGTTTGGCAACAGATTCGTATTTATCATGGTTTCAGTGTCCTGGGGTCATTTTAATCGCCTTTTGACAAAGTCAAATGGGGAAACCAGATTCACTTATGTTACTAACTTATCAGCTGCAGTTATTCTCTTAAGAACTGTGGCAAAAAAGGTGGCATAGTGACCAAAGTTACAGTGGCATTGAAAAAAGTAACTGATGACCATTTTTCACACCTAGCAATCATTTTCACACTTAGCGACCGTTGCAGCATCTTCATGGTCACGCGATCAAAATTTTGATGTTTGGCAACAGATTCGTATTTATGATGGTTTCAGTGTTCTGGGGTCATACAATCAGATTCACTTATGTTACTAACTTATCAGCTGCAGTTATTCACTTAAGAACTGTGGCAAAAAAGGTAGTATAGTGACCAAAGTTACAATGGCATTGAAAAAAGTGACTGATGACCATTTTTCACGCTTAGCGACCATTTTCACACTTAGCGACCGTTGCAGCATCCTCATGGTCACGCGATCAAAATTTTGATGTTTGGCAACAGATTCGTATTTATGATGGTTTCAGTGTTCTGGGGTCATACAATCAGATTCACTTATGTTACTAACTTATCAGCTGCAGTTATTCACTTAAGAACTGTGGCAAAAAAGGTAGTATAGTGACCAAAGTTACAATGGCATTGAAAAAAGTGACTGATGACCATTTTTCACGCTTAGCGACCATTTTCACACTTAGCGACCGTTGCAGCATCCTCATGGTCACGCGATCAAAATTTGATGTTTGGCAACAGATTTGTATTTATGATGGTCTCAGTGTCCGGGGGTCATTTTAATCGCCTTTTGACAAAGTCAAATGGGGAAACCAGATTCACTTATGTTACTAACCTACCAGCTGCAGTTATTCACTTAAGAACTGTGGCAAGAAAGGTGGTATAGTGACCAAAGTTACAATGGCATTGAAAAAAGTGACTATTGACCATTTTTCACACCTAGCAATCATTTTCACACTTAACGACCGTCGCAGCATCCTCATGGTCACGCGATCAAAATTTTGATGTTTGGCAACAGATTCGTATTTATGATGGTTTCAGTGTTCTGGGGTCATACAATCATATTCACTTATGTTACTAACTTATCTGCTGCAGTTATTCACTTAAGAACTGTGACAAGGTGGTATAGTGACCAAAGTTACAATGGCATTGAAAAAAGTGACTGATGACCATTTTTCACACTTAGCGACCATTTTCACACTTAGCGACCGTTGCAGCATCCTCACAGTGCGAACCATTAAGCAGTGGAACAGTTTGTTTCCAAGACTTGTTTGTGCTCCATTCTTGAAATTTTCAGGAAAAGATTGGGCAATCATTTGCCTGAGATGGTAGGAAGAGCCCTTCCTTGGGCAGGGAGTCAGACTAAACGTCGCTTCTGCCCTAGGATGCCATGATTCCCTCCGTGCTTTGTGCCACAATGATGGTGCTTCTCTGTTGTTCATGAACCAACAACTTCCCACATGAAACATACAGGCTAAAAGGCCACAAAGGGAGTCAGCCACTGGCCACTCCTAGACCCAGGTGAGCTGCCCTCCTTGGGTGGGAATAGAATATGGCCATTGTTTACTTGGTTGCTGGGGGAACTAGATTGCCAGTTTCCCTGAAAAGCCACTAGCCAGTGCCCAGCTGCCCATTCTCCCTTTGTGCAGTGACGGACGTGCAGCTAGTTGGTCATGGCTCTCAGAAGGCTCTTCAGAGTAAGTGTGGCCATCTCAGCTGTCAAGAAACTGGCAGCGGGGGAGAAAGTCATACTTCTCAACTCTTCTGACTGATTGACAGCTATTTCTCTTCTCTTCACAGAATATCCGGAAAAGGTGTTCGCACCTTTTCTGTTGTCTGAAGAGCAACGTTGAAGAACTTCCTGTGCCTCCTGACAGGTACCACCCCCTTTTCCTTAAACCCTGGGCATGGTGGGGCACCATTGATGGACTGGAGAGTCTGTAAGAGCCTCTCCCCAAATGGCTTTCTGTCCAGAAGGGGTTTCAGGGCAAAAAGATGGGCAGGGTGACTGGTTAGACTGAGAAGGGGGATGTTAGATGGATGTTTTTTGACATGTTACCTTTTTCTTTTGGCCAGGACGGCACAGGAACTGGAAGACCAGCGGGGAGAATGGGAGACACATCATGTGTCTGATGGCGGCACATCTTCCTCTCCTGGGGTAAGGGCGCTTCTGCAAGAACGCCAGTTCATGCTTCAAAACCGGGTGGGGGAAGGGAGGAATTCCCACTTGGGGGGAACCTGGCCAGCCCACATTATCAGCCACATTTCCCATGGTCTGCTGTCTCTTTGCCCTCTATAATGCAGCCCTTCTTCCTGGGGAAGATAAACATGCAGAAGACTTTTAATTTATTCCTTCAATAAACAATTGTTTCTTGCAGGTTGTGATGGGTGGTCCTGCCACCACCCGGAGTCCCAGGAAGGAAGATGTCAGGCCAGCTCTCATTTCACTGAGGTAAGTTCTCAGCTGAGGGATTCTGAAGCCCCCAAGAGAAGGGCTAGAAGATAGATTGGCAGCGGGCAGGCATCTCTACCCTCTGCCTCTACCTCTGCTAACAAAAGAATGACTTTGATCTCTCCCCAGAAATGAGAGCTGTTTGAAGTGGACGCCACGGCTACCTACAATTTGGGAGACCTGCACTGAGTCGGTAAGGCCAGACCAGCTCCTCCCCATGGTAGTGGCAGAAGCCCTGACTCTGTGCATTGGTTAAAATGCACAGAGACAGAATATTTGCATTCTTATTGCAGGACCTATTGGAAGAATATCATCCGATGGGGACGGCTCGGAGCCCAGTGCAGGAGGGAAGCGGTGACTGCCTTTCAGGGTAGGTATCACTTTGGAGGGTGAAACACTTGCAGAGGGGAGGCATCTCAGGGGAATCCCACTGGAAGGCCAAGTCCTTTGGCAGGCCAGCCGGAAGGGCTCCTAGAGCTTCCACATGACCACTCTTACAAAAGGTCCTAGGGCTTCTTTTGATCTTTGGCCCTTTTGTTTTCTCCCCCAGAGAGGAAAGGCAGGAGCACCACAGGCCGTGGCTGTCCACCGTTTTGGAGACCTCCACTGAGTTGGTAAGAACTGGACAATTCCTCCCCAAGTAAAAAGAAGACGCCCTGTCTCTGTGGATTTCTTAATATGCTAACAGACAAAATATTGATATTTTCATTCCAGGAACCACAGGACCAACCAGTGGAGGAGGAGCTCTCTCCTGGGCAGGACCCCTCTTCTCCAGAGGTAAGAAAGTTTTGGCAATGGGGCCGATGGTTAGGGTTAGGGTTAGGGTTAGGGCTATGCCACGACTCCTGATGGGAGTGGGAGAAATTTCTAAGCTTAAAGCTTGCAAAGGCTTTCTTGCTGTTGGCCCCTAGGGCCTGAATGCACACTATCTTCTAGCAATATTATTGGGATGCAGAAAGCTTAGGATTTAGCCTCCATATTGTTATTTGCAGGATTTGCAGTTGGGCTCCAGGACCAGCAGCCTCTGTGAGATGGATTCCCTTGCTGACCTCCTGGAGGAGGAATCTGAGGATAGCTGGGACCAGGATGCAGAGGCCAGCTCCTCTTCCAGTCCATGGGTAAGAAAGACAAAGTGTTTTCAGTTGGGTAGGGATAGAGTCCTCTAGTCAGTTCTCCTAACCTGAGGGAACTGTGCTGGAGCGCTCTGGGCAGTGGAGCAAGGGGACACCCGGCCCTTGGGACAAGGTACTTAGTCTAACTACACTATATGCACCCAAGCTCTGGTATGACTGGTTCCTTTGCTGCAAAGCATCAGGGACCAGTGTTCTAAATGGGAAATGTGATCCCTATTCAATAGCCCCTTTTTAAAGGAATTCTGAGTTTCGTTTCTCTCATTGCTTAAGAGGAATCATTGTTGTTCACAGGATTCTCCAGAGGAAGACACTCTGGAGGATCTCAGCAGCCTGGAAGAGGACATCCTGGACTCCCTGGACCGCCTTCTAAAATAAGAAGAGGTATGAGCCCCACAGATGGGAAGGTGTCCAATATGCTACCTGGGAAGAGCGGAGGGCAAGTACAAGTAGCTCAAAAGAGCAACATGGTATTAATAATAGTCTTTGATTTCTCCCCCAGATGCTTCCTCAGATTCCCCTCCAGAGGTCAGCTTGGAGGAGGAGGAACCAGCCCAGGCACCTCGGGAGGTGAGTTGATCAATGGTCCCAAGCAGCCTGTCAAGAGTGATTTGGCTGAAACAACAGCTGCCACATGGCAGCCCTGAGGCTTCAGGTGGGGAAAGCAGGCAGCTGCCAGCTTGCTAGTGAGGAGGAGGAGGAATTGCTTCCTAGATCCCTCCTAATTGTGTTATTCTCTGCCTACAGGATGCCTTCAGTAATGGAGCTGGAGGGATGGACTTCCGGGGAGGGATTGCCGTTGGCAGCGGCTTAACTGAGCCGCTCCCAGATTCCTGGTTCGTTATCTAGTTAAAACATCACTGGATATCTCAATCTTCAGGCAAGAAGTTTGCAGAGAGAGACACAGCTGGTAAGAATTCTCTTTGAAGCTCGCAGCTTTTTTTTTCTGGCTGCGAACGGAGGGGGGAGATACCAAAGCTGAGTCATCCTCCGGCCAGAAGTCTCGGCTGTATTTACGGCACAAGGCGAAGGAACCCCTCTTAGGACAAGCTTTGAAACTATTTTATATGAAACTTACACAAGCAGAGCCCATATCTGAGAACTTTATTTGCTTTTTTTAGGAAAAATCCTAGCTTCAGCGTCATAAGTCTCCTTTGTGTATTTGTTTCCAAGATGGCATTTTTCCAGCTTTCGTACTTGCAATGATGGCATATTTTTAATTCCTTGGCAGCTTTTCATGATTAATTAGCTCCACTCCTTTGAAGATTCTCCCTTATCTAATTTTCAAAGACTCTTTGTTGATATAGAGACATTCCAAACGGGGTTTCTCTTTGTTTTTTTTGTCTTGCTGAACTGTTTTGGTTTAATGCCAGTTTTTTGAAATCCTCCGTAAAACTCTCTGTAAAAAGGGAGGAACTTCTCCTTTTTCTCCAAACGGCATAGTGGACTAGCAAAATTAGAATAAGTGCTTAAAGCAAAGATATAATGGCATCAAAATCGACTTCTGCAAAATTACCTCCTAGATCCACGTCTCCCATACCTGGCACAAAGTTGCAGCCCCCACCCTCTATGCCCCCTAGTGGTGATGTACCAACGAAAGAATTTTTTTTGGAAATGTTCAGAGAATCCAGAGAACAGAACTTAGAAGTGTTTAGAGAGTTCAGAGATGAAATAAGGAATGAGATGAAAGTCTTATATGATAAATTTGATGCTAAGGTCACCAAAATGAATGATGATATGATGGGAATTGTAAATGTAATGACAGAATATATTTCTGGAATGGAAGACAACTTAGAGATTCTCAATGAAGCTAAAACTAACTTGACATCTAAAACTGAAGTGGTGGAACAAAAAGTTGAAAATGCTGAAAAAAAATTATTATGATACAGTATAAGCAGATGGAGCTTGCATTAAGAGTCAGGGGGCTGCGTGAAGAGAAACAGGAGATCTTAAAGGAAATGTTTTCTGAGGCTTTTGACTGTATGGTGGGAAGACCGGGATCCAATTTTGATTGGCAGATTGACAAAAAATTTCGCGTTAATTCTTGGGCGGCAAAGCAAAGGCAACTCCCCCGAGATGTGGTAATATACTTTGTTACAAGAGAATTTAGAAGCATGATATTACAAGAGTCCTATAATACCAAGCTTCAAATTGGCGGACAGGATCTGATTGTTTTGAAAGAAATACCACCTCAAATGCTAAGAGCCAGAAGAGATTATGCTTTTCTGGTGGAAGAGCTTAGAAAGCGTCAGATACAGTACAGATGGGATGCCCCATTCGGTATCATAGTTACATTTGACAAGCAAAGATATCGTCTCAACTCTGTATGGAAAGCTCGAGATTTCTATCATAAGATTCTGAAGGTGGGACACCCTGAACCTTCCGGATATGGAGAAAAACCACAAGACGGACAAGATAAACAGCAAACCACACAACGATCAGATAAAATGTACCATCTCCCCCTCCCGGAAGGGCAAGGGGTCAGGGAAAAAAGACCTGACCGTATGACCACCAGACAAACGGAAAAACAAACTACAATGCAACAATCTCAACAATCGTCGGCCATTGATCAAGGAGCTACAGCAACAAGCTGTGGGAGGAGCCAGACCAAAGGTGAGACAGGCCTTGCGGGAGGCTCTAAAAAAGCTTCAGGCAACCAAAAATGACAACTAAGATTTTGACATGGAATGTTAATGGACTGAACTCTCCACAGAAAAGAAAGAAAATATTTCATTATCTCAAACAGTTTAAGAATGACATAATTTGTTTGCAAGAAACTCATATCAAATCAACCGATCAAAAATATTTGTTTAACCCCAAACTTGGTCAACATTTTGCGACCTCAGCCACGGAAAAGAAAAACGGCATAGTAGTATACTTAAGAAAAGACATTAAAGCCAAGCTAATTGAAGCAGATCCCTTTGGAAGATATATTGCATTAGATTTAATCTTAGAAGGGAAAAAGACATTACTTTTGGGAATTTATGCTCCTAATCAACAACAAGATGGATTTTATAGAAATCTCCATGCTAAATTAGTACAGTGGGACTTCAAGTCTTGTATACTATTGGGTGACTGGAATGGCGTGATTGACACCAAAAGAGATAAGAAGACATCTCGCCCGAACACCAAACTCCGAGCTAAGTTACCCAAATCCTTTTTCGACATGATGGATGACTTCGAATTGCGAGATGTTTGGCGTGAAAGGCATGCAGAAGAATATGACTTTACCTTCTTTTCCGACAGACATCAATCTCTTTCAAGGATTGATTTTATACTAATTACTAACGATTTACTTTCTAGGGTGAAGAAGACAAAGATTATGGCGAGAGTTCTTTCGGATCATAACCCAGTTTGGATGGAATTGGGAAGGGTAGTCCAGGCAAGAAGGTCTTGGAGGATGAATGAAAATTTATTTAGATATGAAAAGTATATTAATGATTGTAAAAAATTGTTATCTGAATATTTTGTTCTTAACATGAATAAGGGTACATCTATGGAATATGTATGGGATGCAAGCAAAGCGTATATGAGAGGAGTACTAATGAACATAAACAAAATACATAGATACAAACAAGGGCAAAAACGAAAAGAATTGGAAGAGGAAATTAAAGGGAAAGAGTCGGAATTAACATTGAACCCAGGTGACATAAAGACTAAGGAAGCAATTTCTATATTAAAATCCCAATTTGATATGCTGATCTCTGACCAGGTAGCCACCAGTTTATTATATGCTAAACACAATACTTTCTGCAACGCAAATAAACCCGGTAGGTGGTTGGCTTATCAGATTAGGAAAAAAAGGAAAGCTCAAAATGTATCCAAATTGTGCTATAGAGGGAAGGAAGTGTTTCAACAGGAAGAGATTCAAAAGGCATTTCGAGAATTTTTTACAGAGTTGTACAAAGGGGACAAAATTAGGGACGTAGACATAGATAAATACTTAGATAAAGAGAAAATCCCCCTAGTTAGAGAAGAACATAGGCATAAGCTGAACCAACCAATAACCTCTGGGGAAATTCTGCAGGCAATCAAACAATTAAAGTTAGGGAAAGCACCAGGTACAGATGGTTTAACAGCTGTTTATTATAAAAACCTACAGTTAGAAATGGTAGAACCTCTCAGAGAATTATTTAATAAAATTCAATCGGAAGGGAAAGTGCCCCCTTCTTGGAAGACAGCGTTCATATCGTTGATACCCAAAGAAGATCAAGATCTTACTCAGCCAAAAAATTATAGACCCATTTCATTACTTAATGTAGATTATAAAATTTTTACTAAAATATTAGCAAATAGGTTAATGGTGGTTATTCAACAATTGATACACACCGATCAAACTGGTTTTATACAGGGCAGACAGATGAAGAGCAATGTTAGATTAATTATTAACGCTTTAGAATACTTGGGAAAGAACAATCAAATTCCGGCCGCATTCATATTTTTGGATGCTGAGAAAGCCTTTGATCGAGTTAATTGGCAATTCCTGTTGAAGATATTGCTAAAAATGCAGATAGGAGATGGCTTTTTACAGTCAATTGGTGCAATATATCAGCAGCAAACAGCCCAGATCATAGTCAATGGAAGTTTAACAGACTCCTTTCAAATTGAAAAAGGTACAAGACAGGGCTGTCCTTTGTCCCCACTATTGCTGAATAAGATACGGGGCTTGGACGGTCTAAAAGGGATCAAGATTAGACAGCAAGAATACAGAGTCCGCGCATTTGCAGATGACTTGGTTATAATATTGGAACAACCGCAGGAATCCAGTAGGGTCTTAATGAATACGATTAATCAATATGGTCAAGTCTCTGGATTTAAAATAAATTTAGGGAAAACCAAAATATTAGCTATAAATATGAATACCAAGCAGAAGGAAGAACTGGGAGCGATGCTAAGATGTGAGGTAGTTAAAAAAGTTAAATATCTTGGAGTTAATATTTTAACCTCAAATGGGAAATTATATAAGCATAATTATGAACCACTTTGGCATAGTATACAGATGGAGATGAAAAGGTGGGAGAAACTGCATTTGTCTTTGCTGGGTAGGATAGCGGCAGTGAAAATGAACATTCTACCAAAAATTTTATTTTTTTTCCAAATGTTACCAATACTCAAAAGAGATGCGAATCTTTTAGAATGGCAGAAGGGTATCAACAAATTTGTATGGGCAGGAAAGAAGCCGAGGGTAAAGATGAAAATAATGCAAGATACACGTGAAAGAGGAGGATTGAAATTACCTAACTTAAAATTATACTATGATGCAATGGCATTATCTGCAATTAGTGATTGGACTCATTTAACCAATGATAGAATATTGAATATCGAGGGACATGATTTGGTATATGGTTGGCATGCTTACTTGTTATTTAACAAAAAACTGGATAAGAATTTTAAAAATCATATTTTAAGAAATGCGGGTCTGGAAAAAATACCAACATAAACTAAATGATAAATTGCCCATGTGGGCAATTCCTAGACATGCAATTGAAAATATGAATATAGAACAAAAACACGATAGAACCACTTACAGACAACTTCTTATTTTAGAAAGAGGGGTGTTGCAATTAAAATCTTTAGAGGTACTTAAAGAAGAGAAGGTAGTTCAAACGTGGTTTCAGTATGGTCAACTACAGGCCAGGTGGAAAATAGATAAAAAAATTGGCTTTGTAAAAGTTGAGGATAATTTGTTTAAACAAATAAGAGATCAAAGCTTAATGCATATAAAGAGGATATATAATGTATTAATACAGATGGATTCTGAAACGGAACTGACTAAGGACTGTATGATAAAATGGGCTCAGAATATTGAGGAACCACAAATGCTGGACACATGGGAAAGAATTTGGGTAAGAAATGTGAAATTTACACAAGCACAAAATCTGAGAGAAAATTTTTATAAGATGTTTTATAGATGGCATTTAGATCCCAAAAAGCTTGCTTCTATGTACCCGAATGTTCAGCCTAAATGCTGGAGATGTGGTTCTCTTGATGCTACATATTTTCATATATGGTGGACATGTCGTAATGTTAAGGCATTTTGGATAAAAATATGGTGGATCCTGCAAAATATCTTTAAAAGAAGGATAAAATTCACCCCCCAGCTGTTTTTACTAGGTATATGTACTGACTTTACAGCAGCAGAGATTAATTTGGTTCTGTACTTAATAACGGCAGCAAGACTTTTGGTGGCGCAATACTGGAAGAAGAAAGACTTGCCTACAATTCAAGAATGGACTTTGAAAGTTATAAACTTAGCCGAAATGGCAAAAATTTCAGCATATCTCAAAGAACATTCAAACGAGAGATATAAACGAGACTGGAAAAAATGGATTGATTATACACAAAGTAAATATGGGACTAAGAAACTCCAGATAGCTTATGCTTAACTGTTGCGATATACGTGCAGGTATGCATTCAGCCATACTGTAACACGTATAGAACAGAAGCAATAATTAACCATATGATTAAATCAGTAAACTAAAAGCAATAATTGGCCATATGATTAGATCAGTAAGGCAAACTGTCCAACTCCAAGCGTTGATTAAATCAGTACCCTTAACACTAAGCAGATCAGCAACCACAGACTTGTAACTAAGCGTTGATTAAATCAGGGGTTACAACTGTTTAACTCTCAAACATTAATTAAGCATTGGATGTTTGCATGATGATAAAAGGTTTATTGACTATGAGTGTTCTTCGAGTCTACATGAGAGTAAATGAGTTACCATATACTGTAAGCTTGCACAATCATGATTGGTCCGCATTAGCTATGTGAATCCACCCCTCCCTTGTGTATGCTCAATAAAAGAAGCCCCCAGACTTCGTTCTGGGTCGGTTTCGTCCCGAAGGAAATTCGTGTCCGAGTCTTCTTTCCTCATTGGCTTCATGAACCACCCACGGAGAAATCGCATCTGGTGACCCCCGACGTGATCCGTGCTGCCCATCTCATCTCACCCTCGGCCGGGAAAAGCCTCGCACCCAGGGCCGGCCGTCTGCGAACGGAGCACCCTCTCAATTCGTGAGTATGGGATCGGGTTTCTCGAAAGAGCAGGAAGCGCACCTTCATGAGCTTCGGGATATCTGCAAATCTTCTAGAGTAATTACTCAGGCGAAGGAAAAGTCGCTCCCCATTCCCCCTAAAAAGCATTTAATTGAATTATTGATTTATGTCAAAGAACATTGCCCAATATACCCGGAAAAGGGGTCTTTAAAACCCTCCTTATGGATGAAATTAGGCACCTACTTCCATGAGGATCCCCGAGCCCCTCCGGGCATTTTAACAACCTGGCGTTTGCTGGTCAAATGCCTCCAAATCCACGAGGAAGGTCTGGTCAAAAGCGCAGAGGCTGTGAAGCCTTTGCCGCTCCCCTTACCGCCCGCAGCCCCACCACCATACGAGGGCCCTGAAATTCATTTTGTGCCAACCGCCCCAGAAAATCCCTCTCCTTTTCCGCCATCGCTAGGTTGCCCTGTGCCTTGGCGGAGCGCTTTTGCCGCCGCTTTAAAAACGGCGCAAGAAGAGGGGGAAATGGAGCTGGCTCAGCACTGCTTCCCTGTCGAATACACACCCAATCAGGCTAATCCACAGGGGCCTCAGGTCCCGGTTTACAAATCCATTTCTTTTAAAACTGTCAAGACGCTTAAAAACGCTGTTTCTCTCTATGGCGTGCAATCCCCTTACACCAGGGGATTAATTAGGAGCCTGTTAACAGGCTCCCCCATGGTGCTGGCAGACTGGCAATTACTATTTGGCATGATACTTACTCCCTCTCAGTACGCCATATGGAATTCTGAATATTATAGGGAGGTTAACAAAATTGTAGCAAGAGACGCTCTCCCACAACATGTGACCGCTGGGCATCTCAGAGCGGGCGACGGCTTTGATACCGGTCCCTTACAAGCCACCGCCCCTCGTGAAGCTCTGGACTTGGTGGGGCAGGCTGCAGCGGCTGCCTTCGAGAAGGTGGACGATGCAGGCAGCCCCATAGAGTCCTTTTCAAAAATAATGCAAGGTTCAAATGAGCCGTACCCGGAGTTCATTGACAGATTGCAAAAGGCATTGATCCGACAGATTGATAACGTAGAAGCCCGAGCTGAGTTGATGTTGAAATTGGCCATGGAAAATGCTAATTGTGACTGTCAAAGAGTCCTCCGACCCATTGCTGCCAATCCTGCTTCCGCCCTGGCCGATTTTATCAAAGCGTGCCGGGTGGTTGGAACCCAGGCATTCCAGATGGAGGCTCTTGCAGTGGCATTGCGAACAACAGGCAGGAATGGTAACTGCTTTAATTGTGGGAAGCCCGGTCACTTCCGTAGTCAGTGTCAAGCGCCACAAAACCCCGCGGCCAGGGGAAAGGGCGCTCGCCCTGACGAAGGAACTAAACCTAGAACGATCTGCCCCCGATGCAGAAAGGGATTCCATTGGGCGAATCAGTGCAGATCCAACCCAATATTAAAAGCAGACCAGGGAAACTAGGTGTGGGGCCCCCAGCTAGCCCCACTACAAAGGCTGAACCCACTCCACAGCGAATCCCTCTAAGAGCCTCGGAAACGATCTCTGTCAGTCTGCCGGGTCATAATTATTTTCTTCCGCTACGCTCTGATTCTCCGCTGCCCTTGCTGCCGCTTTTGGTTTTCCCCGATAGGGATTTTGTTACCCAGGGCATTCTGGCTTCCCCTTTTCTAACCGATCCGGGGGATCTTACCTCCATCGGGTTAATCTTTAATATTAACACTCCTTCGACTATCTCAGCGGGCCAATTGATTGCTCACGCTATCCCTATCACCCCAGCTATGCAATGCCCTAACCCGGAGTTTTTTGCTATTGAGCAGACCGTAAAAGCAGCTAAGCCTTATGCTACCTTCTTGCTTAATGGGAGACCTTTTACGGGATTGCTTGACACAGGAGCGGATGTTACCGTCATCCGCTCGGATGATTGGCCTGCGGATTGGGATACCGAGCCTTCCCCCCCTGTTAGAGGGGTGGGGGGATCCCAGCCCGCCCGCACCAGTCGCCATTGGCTCACCGTGTCCTCTGCTAATACCTCCTCTGTAGTCTATCTTAAACCTGTTGTTCTGCCTCTCCATGTCAACTTGTGGGGACGAGACCTGATGTCTCGGTTGACTACCACCCTCACTATTGAATGACTTTGCCTTCTCCTCTACGCCTTACCCTCGTCTCTCCAACAGCAGTCTGGGTAGATCAATGGCCAATGCCCATAGAAAAATCACAAGCCTTAAAAATCCTCATTCAAGAACAATTGCAGGCAGGGCATTTAGAGCCCTCTATTAGTCCGTATAACACTCCGGTATTTGTGCTAAAGAAAAAATCTGGCAAATGGCGTTTGTTACAAGACCTGCGGGCTATCAATAAGATCATACAGCCCATGGGCCCCCTGCAGTGCGGATTACCCAACCCTAATCTAATACCCCAAAATTATGATCTCATGGTCATTGATCTTAAGGATTGTTTTTTCTCTATCCCTCTACATCCTGAAGATAGGCAACTCTTTGCATTTACTCTTCTTGAGCCAAATAATTCCATGCCTAATACTCGTTTCCAGTGGACGGTTCTCCCTCAGGGAATGCTTAACAGCCCCACTATGTGCCAGCATTACGTGCATCAAATCCTGTTACCCTTTCGTAAGTTGCACCCCCAATTGTTAGTGTACCACTACATGGATGACATCTTGGTAGCAGCCCCCGGCCCAAAGGGCTCAGTCGAGGCCGTATTCCCAGAACTCACCAGCATTCTCGAGCGGGGGGGATTGACAGTCGCCCCCGAAAAAATTCAAACTATTCCACCCTTCTCATACTTAGGTCACCGCTTGTCACTGGCCAGGTCGGTTCCCACGTTGCCCAGGATAATTCTCCCCAGGGTTACCACCCTGGTACAATTACAACAATATCTGGGGACAATCAATTGGGCACGCCCCTATATGGGGCTTACCACGAGCCAGCTGACACCCTTATTCGCTGCGCTCAGTGGGGGAAAACACCCCGCTGACAAAATTGAGCTGGGAAAAGACCAACTTGCATCCTTACAGTTAGTGCAGGAAGCGTTTAATAAAAATTGGGTGGACCGCTGCATGGATAACACACCGCTCGAATTGGTTGTTTTAAATACCCCATTGCTGCCCACGGGAGCGCTCATCCAAAAAATTGATACTAAAGTGCTAATAATGGAATGGCTACATCTAGCTCATACTCCAAGAAACACTATAGTGCCAAAAATTGATCAGATTGCTCAATTGATGATAAAGGGCCGTCTCCGCTCTAAATTGATGATTGGAAAAGAGCCAACTGTAATATATGTTCCTCTCCCACTCCACGCATGGGAGCAATATCTGACCACCTCAGAGTCTTTGCAATGGGCAACCAATGAGTGGTGTGGGGCGGTCTCCTGCCACCCCCCGAGTGATTTTCGCTTAAAACTCTTAGCTCAGCTTCCGATTTCTATCTCGCGACCTTGCTCATCCGCCCCGTTGCCTTCCGCCCCCACTGTCTTTGCGGATGGGGGAAAAACTCACGGAGCTTGCGCCTGGTTGCTAAATGGTTCTTGGGTTACCAGAACAACTGGTCCCCAAACCAGTGCACAACGCTCGGAACTCTCAGCCGCTATTCTTGCCTTTCAAAACTTCTCCTCTATGCCTTTCAACCTCATACTGGATAGTCTCTACGTTACTCAGATCGTAAAAACTATCCATGAAGCCTATATTTCCCCCTCCACTGACCCTGCTCTGTTGAGTCTTTTCTTAGCGCTGCAACAGCTTATAGCTGCTCGCCACCACTCCTTTTTCGTGGCACATATTCGCAGCCATCAGCCATTCCCTGGGCCTCTTACATTGGGCAACGAACGGGCTGATGCTGCAGCCTCCGCTCTCTCTCTATCAACGGAGGCTTTTACCCTTTCTCATTCCACTCCATGGGAGAGCCATGCATACTTTCACCAAAATAAAAAAGCACTAATGAAACAATTCGGACTCTCCGCAGCTGAAGCTGCCGCGATTCTCCAACAATGCCCCACATGCAGCCAACAAGGTCATAGCCTCCCCCTGGGAGTAAATCCCAGAGGAACGGAGGCATGCAAGTTATGGCAAATGGATGTCACCAGATTTGAACCATTCAAACCCTGGTTTTGCTTGCATGTTACCGTTGACACCTATTCAGGCTTTATCATGGCTTCTCCCCAGAGAGGAGAGACTGTTAAACATGTCATTAATCACTGCCTTCGTACCTTTTCGGTACTTGGTTGCCCTGAGGAGTTAAAAACCGATAATGGACCGGCTTACACAAGCTCGGCTTTTGCTGCTTTCCTTAAGAAATGGGGCACAATCCACAAATTCGGCATACCCTATAATAGTAAAGGACAGGCAGTGATTGAACGGGCTAATCAGACCTTAAAAAATGCCCTGAACCGTCATCTCGCCGGCGAAGGCTCTTTAAACCCTCCAAATTTGCCGGCCATCCAAAATTTTCTCAATTTATGCCTTCACACCATTAACTTCCTAAACGTGACGGGAGTCCCTCCCACGACGGCGGCGGAGCGGCATTTCACCACACCAACAACGGATCCAATGAGACCTCTTGTTTACTTCCGTCAGCCCCCTGAACCCGACTGGAAAGGACCCGCGAAGCTCCTTGCTTGGGGGAGAGGCTACGCAGCAGTGCAACATGATGACACCACCATATGGGTTCCAGGTCGAGGGATCCGCCCGTACCACCCTCCTGCTGCCGGATTCATCTCTGCCGTGCCAACTGCCACCCCGCCGGATTCCCTGCCGCGAGAAACCAACAGCCTCACCCCCTAAACCTGGCATCATGCTGCGATGTGCCCGGATTCTTCCCCTGGTGATCCTCGCGTCTGCTGCCTTCCTCCTCCTGCTCCTGTTAAGTCACCGTAACACCGACGTCCCCGCTCCACACCATGTATCCCGCAGAGACGCCCCCCCTACAAGCAACTTCAACTGTAGCCAATGTATCATTAAAGTATCCAAAGGATCAGCAACTACCAGCACGCTGATCTACTCTAATATCCCCCCTGAGGGATGTACTCAAGATCTTCCCAAATGCATTTTTAACAGGACTGAATTCAGTGTCTGCAAACAAGGCAATGCCGTGACTTGCCACAGCCCAGCAATGCTTACCAAATACAACATTACCATATGGGCCGGTCTCGGCATTGTTGCTGGGAGCCCAAGGCCAGCCTACCTTGCATACCTTAACCACACCATCCGCTCAAAAGCTGAACAATGGACTATTGGCATTGATGTCTGCCTGGCCATGGACAAAATAGCCTTTCGCTCTTGTGGCTCCCACGCCTGGCGAGAAACCTACAAACACGACCACAAATATCTTTGCACCCGTAACAAGCCAACCCCCCCTGAATACTTTCTTCACCCCTGCGCATCATGGGGAGACCCAAAGAAAACTGTCTGGCGCGGAATTTGTGACCACACTGGTGGCGGCTACCGAGGATGCTACAACCCCCTGAATGCGGCTAAACGGACTATTGAATCCTTCCGTCGATTGCCTGACAGCAACAGGGTCTCTTTCACCCTCTCAAAAGACCATCCTAAAATTGAAGCCTATGGCTTGGGGATTGATGGAACGGGCAATGATCCACTTACCTATATTACCATCACAATTGTTAGTCTTAAAGAATCCAGGAGCATACAGTGGTCTGTTTATGACACCATTGAGAGACTTGAAACCAACGCGAAGTCAATTGTTTCTGAGAAAGCTCGCAACCTGTTCCTAGAGTTTGCCACTGAAATCGCTCAAACCCTGGGGGTGACAAATTGTTTTGTATGTGGGGGCACAAACATGGGCGAGCAATGGCCCTGGGAAGCTTTAGAAGCTGACCCAGGATTACTGAATAATCTCTCCCGGGCTGGGAATCTCACACTACGACCCCACGCTTCTGATGCCGCCTGGACATTGACTACCAACATAGTAGGTACCCACTGCTATTTCCGCAATGGCTCCCTTGCAGTAGGCACCCTCCTCTGCAAAGGCCAGTGGGCCAACTCCTCATGGACCTCGGCGGCCAACATCTCCCAGCCTGAGCAGTTGAACACCACGATTTTTTCCTATTTTTCCTCTTCAACACGGAACTGGACTGCCCCGGTGGGAATGTATTGGGTATGTGGGAATCTTGCTTATGAGTACCTCCCTCACAATTGGGGGGGGTCTTGCATTTTGGCATGGATTAAACCCTCCTTTTTCTTACTACCCCTCACTGCTAGACAAAACCTGGGAATTCCTGTGTATGATAATTGGAGAAGGAAAAGAGCCCTAGACCGGGGGGAGGGTTTTGGGGGGATTCAGGTTGGCAATTGGAAGGATGATGAATGGCCCCCTGAACGTATTATTGCTTATTATGACCCCGCGACATGGGCAGAAGATGGATCATGGGGGTACCGTACGCCAATTGATATGCTCAATCGGATTATACGGTTACAAGCTGTTTTAGAATTAGCCGGGAATCGCATTGATAGGGCACTCAACGCCATAGCCACAGCACAAGATAAGTTACGTACAGCGGTTTACCAGAATCGCTTGGCTTTAGACTATTTACTAGCTAAGGAAGGGGGAGTATGTGGAAAGTTTAATCTGACAAATTGCTGTCTTCAAATTGATGAAATTGGCAAGGTAGTGGCCGATCTCACCGCGGACTTGCGGAAATTGGTTCACGTACCCGTGCAAAAGTGGACAGGATTAATGGATGATGCAGGCTTCCTGGGAGGAATTTTTCGCAATTGGAAACAAGCCGCCTTCATGGCAGGCGTGGCGCTCCTAGGGTTTCTCCTTTTACCCTGTTTAATCCCAGTGATCCGAATCATCATTCAATCCACAGTAGAAAGTATGACACAGGGCAAAAACATTAACACAGCAATCTTTGATTCGCAACACAAAGCCCTACTGACAGCATTCTCTAATGAAGACTCAGAGAAAAACGATACTCCCTTCCTACTCCTCAAAATTTAAAACAAAAGTAGGAGATGTTGCGATATACGTGCAGGTATGCATTCAGCCATACTGTAACACGTATAGAACAGAAGCAATAATTAACCATATGATTAAATCAGTAAACTAAAAGCAATAATTGGCCATATGATTAGATCAGTAAGGCAAACTGTCCAACTCCAAGCGTTGATTAAATCAGTACCCTTAACACTAAGCAGATCAGCAACCACAGACTTGTAACTAAGCGTTGATTAAATCAGGGGTTACAACTGTTTAACTCTCAAACATTAATTAAGCATTGGATGTTTGCATGATGATAAAAGGTTTATTGACTATGAGTGTTCTTCGAGTCTACATGAGAGTAAATGAGTTACCATATACTGTAAGCTTGCACAATCATGATTGGTCCGCATTAGCTATGTGAATCCACCCCTCCCTTGTGTATGCTCAATAAAAGAAGCCCCCAGACTTCGTTCTGGGTCGGTTTCGTCCCGAAGGAAATTCGTGTCCGAGTCTTCTTTCCTCATTGGCTTCATGAACCACCCACGGAGAAATCGCACTTAACATCAGTAATAACTTAAACTGTTTAAAATTTGGGTAACAGTAAGAAGCTGAGCTCAATGTAGAGATATTTTAGACTGTGATTGTTAAAAAGTTATACCGTGTATGGGCTCTGGGAAGTCAGGGGGAGGGAAGGGAGGTGGGGTTCTAGGGGGAGGGGGGGAGGGGGGAAATATAATATGTGTTAAACTCTAAAGTACATGATTGCACTTGTATACTGTGGCTTTTTAATGTTAGTGTTAAAATAGAACAAGCTGAATATATTGGAAGGCAATAGAAGTACACCGAAGGGAGGAGTTGAGTGAAAGAAGAAGGAGGGTGGAGAGGGTGAGAGAGAGGAGGAGGAGAAGGAAGGGAGGGAATGGATTAAGAGAGGGAGTGATAGAGGGGGAGGGGAAGTAGGTAGTAGAGGGGTATGTAAGAAGGAAGAATGAAAGTTGGAGGGGGTTGAAAGAGGGTGTATGGTGGGCCAAGGTGATATATTGGGTTTGTATTATAGGGGGCATTTTCTATATAAATGAGGGCTGTGTTTATTATTCAATGTCATATGCCCCAGTTATGCACAGTAAACATGTGATTGTATAGAATGAAATGGAAATAAAAAATATTAAACAAGTAATGGAGCTGGAGGACAGAATCTCCCGACTGACAAAGCCCTGCATGGCTATTTATGTTGTTTTTGTTTTTGTTGTTATTGTTATTGTTATTATTGTTTGTTCTTAGTTTTTCAATTTGTTATTTTATTTATATTGTTATATTGTTATTTATATTTATTTTATTTATATTGTTAAATTTTGTTTAGATAGTTAGAAATAAAAGTAATGGTTAAAAAAAGGACTCATGTCTATACACTAGATTCGTATTTATGATAGCTTCAGTGTCCTGGGGTCTTGTAATTGCCTTTTGTGACCTTTTGACAAAGTCAAATGGGGAAACCAGATTCACTTATGTTACTAACTTATCAGCTGCAGTTATTCACTTAAGAACTGTGGCAAGAAAGGTGGTATAGTGACCAAAGTTACAATGGCATTGAAAAAAGTGACTGATGACCATTTTTCACACTTAGCGACCATTTTCACACTTAGCGACCATTGCAGCATCCTCAAGGTCAGTGGTCACCAACCTTGGCCACTTTAAGACTTGTGGACTTCAACTCCCAGAATTCCTCAGCCAGCTTTGCTGGCTGAGGAACTCTGGGAGTTGAAGTCCACAAGTCTTAAAGTGGCCAAGGTTGGAGACCACTGCTCAAGGTCACGTGATCAAAATTTTGATGTTTGGCAACAGTTAAAATTTATATTTGTAAATTGTAGTTATGTTGAAATAAAAAAAATATTACAATACTATTTTTGTGTTGTATGAAAATTTTTGTTGCTCCGTATAAAATTTTTATCATACCCCCCCACCAACCCCCCGGTCAAAGGTGTCCCACTTTACCAATTTGAAAATCTGGTCACCTTACTGTAGGGGAGTCTGCAGTATGAAATTCACAATTGGAATTTGGAAGGATTGAACTGCTGGAAGGATATAAACTGTCCAAAAGAAACAGAGCTAACAAAAGAACGGGTGGAGTTGCATGATATGCAAGCGATCACTACATCTCTACAGAAATGCATAAAACGAAGGATGAAAGCCGCCATGAATGCATAGGGGTTAAAAGGAAAAAAAGACATTGCCGTAGGTGTATACTACAGGTTACTGAACCAAGCACAACAAATAGATGAATTTTTTGCTAATTAAGTATCTAATATATCCTAAAAAGCCATCACAGTAGTAATGGGGGACTTTATCTACCATGACAACAACTGGGAAACGAACTCTGCATTAAGTGGGAGATCAAACAGGTTCCTTACAAGCCTAGGTGACAACTTTGTCGTCAACAATGTGAAATGTTAGTAGCCCTTCTTCTGAAAGGAAGCCATTCCACTGGTTGATTGTTCTCACCGTCAGGAAATTTCTTGTTAGTTCTAGATTGCTTCTCTCCTGGATTACTTTCCATCCATTGCTTATCTCGCCTTCTGATGATTTGGAAACTAGGTTGACCCCCTCTTCTCTGTGGCAGCCCCTCAGATATTGGAACACTGTTATCATGTCACCCCTAATCCTTCTTTGCACTTGATTAGATGTACCCAATTCAAGGCTCACTGGAGAAAAGCCTAATGCTGGGAAAGATTGAAGGCAAAAGAAGAAGGGGACGACAGAGAATCGGGTGGCTGGATGGAGTCACCAAAGAAGTCGGTGTGATCTTAAATGGATTTCAAAGGATGGTAGAGGACAGGAGGGCCTGGAGGAGCATGGTCCATGGTGTTGTGATGGGTCGGACATGACTTTGCAACTAACATTTCCTGCAACCGCTCTTCGTATGTTTTAGCCCCCAACACCCTAATCATCTTTGTTGGTCTTCTCTGCACTCTTTCTAGAGTCTTAACATCTTTTTTATATTGTGGTGACCAAAACTGGGTGCAGGATTCCAAGTGTGGTCTAATCAAGGCCTTATAAAACAGTATTAACATTTCATGTGACCTTGATTCTATCCCTCTGTTAATACAGCCTAGGATTGCATTGGCTTTTTTGGTGGTTGCAGCATATTGCTGGCTCATATTTAGGTGATTATTTATTAGTTCCCTCTTGCAGTTACTGCTATTGAAGTAAGTTTCATCTAACCTGTAGCTGTACATTTGGGTTCATTTCCCCATATGTGTAAAACCTTGTTTTTCTGTACAATGAATTTCATTTTGTTAGATAGGGCCCAATGTTCAAGTCTATCAAGATCCATCTGTATATCTTAAGCCTATCTTCTGGGGTGTTGGCTGTTAGTGCCAATTTGGCAGAGTGTGCAAATTTGCTGAGTTCCCCATCTATTTCCTCATCGAAACCATTTATGAAGTTATTGAGCATTACTGGGCCTATAACAGAACTTTTGGGTACCCCATTGCTTACTTCCCTTCATGTAAGGTAGTTGTAGTTTTATTAAGACTACAGGTTGAGTTTGGTTTACCAGTCTGTTATAAATCCATCTGGCAGTGATGCTGTCTATCCCAGTGTTTTTCAACCTTGGCAACTTGAAGATGTCTGGACTTCAACTCCCAGAATTCCCCAGCCAGCATTCGCTGGCTGGGGAATTCTGGGAGTTGAAGTCCAGACATCTTCAAGTTGCCAAGGTTGAAAAACACTGGTCTATCCTATATCTTAGTTCATTCTGAGACTCTAACCCTTCCTGACTTCATCTCTGCAGATTCGGGCTACGTGCTGTTTCTCTGCCTTATTTATATGTCCCTCTTTCTAATTGTTATACTTATCCTTTTTGTCTTTCGATTTATCAGAGAATTCTTTGTGCAGCCATGATGGTTTCTCCTTGAATTTCTTATTCTTCTTTTTCAGTGGTATTGTGCTAGACTAGACTTTTATACATAATTTTTAATTTTCCCAATCTTCTTGAGTTGTTTTTCCCTTTAAGAAAATCTGTCCTCCCTTGTCATGATTCAATACTTCTGGTTTGCAACATGGGTGTCGTTAGAAAACTGGGTTCAGTTTATGGAAATTAAGATGCACTTTGGTCTGTAGTTGGAAGTTTTTAAGGGGGCAGTTAGCTCTTTCCAGTCATTAAAAAAACCCAGATGAGTAAGAAGCTGTGTCTAAATTTATTTGCTACTTTAAAAGCAACATCTGACATTCCCTGAGACTACATAGATTAAAGAAAAGATTTATGTTAATGCCAAGGATTAAAAGAATTTTAATAGCATAGATAAAGATGTAAATGTGCTATGTTCCATATTTTTTTTCTGCAGACAAATATGCCATAAGGGAGCTGGAACAGAATATATTCACATCCTACAAACTGTAACATCTGGCTTAATTTTGCACTTTTGTGTTCATTACATAGCTGTTTTCTTCCTGTTGATCCATCCTTCAAATCACACTTGAATTGGAAATGTTTATTCTCCACTTTTGAAATTCCCTGAAGGGAGCCGGAACCACCTACAAAAATAGCATTTTCTGCAAATTCCTGATTATCTGTTTATTGAGGAGTCGGGCCTCACTTAGAATTCTCTCTACCCCATTTTCCAACTTTCATTACTATGTAATGCAAACAGGCCTCAAGATCATACTGAAAAAAATCAGGTGTTTTATTAGGAACCTGCCATTAGATATAGAAATATACTAAATGCAGACATTATTGAAAAAAAATATAGTCATGGAGACAAAGTGCATATGTATAAGATGTAAATGTATATTCTGGTTTATCACTTTCCTGCTGTGTCTGAGAAATCATTCTGCAATGGAGCTTTTAAAAAAATGTTTAGCATGTATCGCCAACAGGCATCCACAGCTGAAAGTTCTTTTCCATCAATGTTTCAATCTAAGAAGATGTTAAAGTGACAATTATATATTTGTAAAGGCAAAGGTTCCCCTCGCACATATGTGCTAGTCGTTCCTGACTCTAGGGGGAGGTGCTGATCTCCGTTTCAAAGCTAAAGAGCCAGCGCTGTCTGAAGACGTCTCCGTGGTCATATGGCCGGCATGACTAAACGCCGAAGGTGCACGGAACGCTGTTGCCTTCCCACCAAAGGTGGTTCCTATTTTTCTACTTGCATTTTTTACGTGCTTTTGAACTGCTAGGTTGGCAGAAACTGGGACAAGTAATGGAAGCTCAATCTGTTATGCAGCACTAGGTATTCGAACCGACAAATGGCTGACCTTCTGATTGATAAGCTCAGCGTCTTAGCCAGTGAGTCACCGCGTCCCTCTATATATTTGTATTTCTTGTTTTTAAAATAATTTGAAACTAAGCAAAATGGGAAACGAGATATCATAAAAACTGGAAAACAGCAAAGCTGCTTGAAAAAAATGGAGGAGGAGATGGGTCTGCACTGCAGACACCAGTAATGAACCTGAAGATGGGAGTTCATTTAGACTCCACAATAGCGCCACAGGTTATTTGGATTTACCAAAGCATTCGCCTCTGTTTCTGCTGGGAACCACCTCATGATTCATGACACAGGGTTGGGAGATGGGGCTGGGTAGATGGACTCAATTTATGGACCTGCTGTGCTGCCAAGGGAGCTTTTGATTTCTACTGAGGATCTGTTAGGCAGTTTGGCCAATGCCCTGGTTACAGCCTGAAATAGGTGGGTGATTGAGGCCCTTGACTAGATTGTGCCCATGTGTCAGTGGTGGGTTCCAGATCCCAAACCAACTTGTATGGTTGGAACAGGCCCAGCGGTGTCCACATGGACACGTGCAGCGCTCGTGATGTGTCTTAGCGCTTTCGCGAGCCTCCGCAATGCTCCAGCTGCTCAGCCATGCACGGAAGCGCCCAACACTTAAAAGACTGGTAAGGAGCTGGGGTGGCGGGTGGGCCCTCTGGAGCACCATACCAGAATGGTATCCAGTGCTCCAGGCAGGCTCCGATACGCCTGTACCGGGGAGTACCACCTGCAACCCACCACTGCCATGTGTGCCAATCCTGGGGTCCATCATGGTTTTCTAGGAAGCTCAAAGACACGAAGCACCAGAAGTGATGCCTGCAGCGACACTGGAGAAAGAGAAAAAGTGACAGTTTGGGGCTTTGGGCCTATATCATGGTGATAAGGATGATAAACCATTGTAATTACTCCAACCTTTTAGTTACTTCTGGTGGTAAATGGTAGCCTGACACCTTCCAAAATTCTCTGAAGGGAAGAGAGCCACTGCAGCTTTTGAAAGCCACTGGCAGGAGATGTCTGTGGGCTTTTATCTCCCTGGATCAAAGGGAGATTAACAGATTAACTCTGTGTTTTCTGAATGGTAACTCCTGATTAAACTGCAGAGATGGAAAAACATTTGCAGATAGACTGAGACTTGAGCTGTTGGGAGCCCTGGACTTTTCTCTAAGAGCCAAGGTGGCGCAGTGGTTAAATGCAGCACTGCAGGCTACTGCTAGATCAGCAGGTCAGCGGTTCAAATCTCACCGGCTCAGGGTTGACTCAGCCTTCCATCCTTCCGAGGTGGGTAAAATGAGGACCCAGATTGTTGGGGGCAATATGCTGACTCTCTGTAAACCGCTTAGAGAGGCCTGAAAGGCCTATGAAGCGGTATATAAGTCTACTGCTATTGCTATTGCTATTGCTATTGCTCTGTGTTCCTAACTTCAGAGAAACTGTTACAGAGTTTACATCCTTGTTCTCCCCATCTTTTATTCACTTTAAGAACTAATTAATTATAGTTGAAGAAAGATTTCCTTTTGCAGCAAAAATAAGGCTCCTTGCAGTAAACTAAACCTTCTTTTAAAACTACAAACTTCAGTTTAAAGATTAAAAACATATGAGAAAAAGAGAGGACCTATTAAAGTTTTCAATGGCTAGGGGGACAGTCTTTATTTTTTATTTAGCTATTCGTATTTTTATTGCTTTACTTTTGATGAAAGTGCTTTGATACAATTTATTATTGAGTTAGTTCAAGAGAATAGCCTTTAGATGCAATGTGTGCCACCTCTCTCAAAGCTTTGCATGACAAAATATTAGGAGCATGATGTTAAGTAACCATCTGCCTCAGAGGTGGTATTCAATAGGCTCTGACCAATTCTGGAGAACCGGTAGTGGAAATTTTGAATAGTTCGGCGAACCTGTCAATACCATCTCTGTCTAGCCTATTCCCTGCCTCCTGAGTCCCAGCTGATTGGGAGGAAATGGGGATTTTGCAGTAACCTTTCCCTGGAGTGGAAAGGGAATGGAGGTTTTACAATATCCTTCCCCTGCCAGGCCCACCAAGCAGTGCCCACCAAGCCATGCCCACAGAACCAGTAGTAAAAAAATTTGAATCCCACTACTGATCTGCCTACAATAAAAATGACCAATAGAAGAATGACAAAGGAGGGCAGAGTAACCTAGAATTATGCCTGCAGAGTCACTTGGTTGAGTTTGGCAGCTAAAGAAATTCAGTGAATTTTTTAAAAAAGTAACAATTGTTTTGGACATAATTGAATATTTGCAAGAAAGCAATGATAAACAAGCTGTAGCAATCTTTTGGAATGCAGAGAAAGCCCTTGAAAATTTGAATTGGGATCTTATGTTTAATGTAATTGACTTTGGATTGAAATTTGTACATGCACTGACATCTATTTATACATTACAGAAAGGCCAGATTTTGATAGATGGAAATCTGATGAAAGCATATGAGATATAGAAAGGACAAGATAGGGGCGTCCTTCATCCTGTTTATTGTTTTATCTTGGTGTTTGAATTACTAAGCAGAGACAATAGACAAGACAATGGAGTAAGAGGATTACAAGTAAAGGCACACATATATACCAGTATGTATAGGTTAGTTGACTTAGTTCTGACTCTACAAGATCCTTGGACAATATTGAATATGTTATGAAGAAGTTTAAAATATTTGGAGAACTTGTGGGGATGAAAATAAACCAACAAAATAAAAATGTTGCTAAGAATATGAATGAAGAATTGGAAAACAAAACACAACTATTAGGATTCAAGGTTGTGAAAAAGGTAAAGTACCTGGGGATGATTCCCTGTAACAAAAATTCTATATTGTATAAAAATAATTGTGTTAAAACTCATATGTCAATATGTAGAAATAGGAAAAATGAGATCTGTCACTGACAGGAAGAATCTCTGATACTAAAATGAGTATTTTACCTAGAATGCTATTTCTGTTTAAAACCATATTGATTTTGATTAAAGACCTCTCCTTTAAACAATGGCAGCAGGATATTTCCAAATTTATTTGGCAAAGTAAAGTAAAAAAAACAACAACAACCAAGAATTAGCTTCTATAAGGAGCAAAAGAAAGGGGATGTCTTGGATTGGTACTATAATGTCTGTTGTTCGGTACCACTAAAAGAATGGATAGTATTGAAAAATTCAAGGTTGTTGGACCTTGGAGGTTTTGAAGGGTGGTATACATATTTATGGTATGAGAAAATAAAGGTTTAATCTAGTTTTAAGAATCATTCAATTAAGCAATTGATGGCTATATGTGGATGAAACATAAAATAAGATTGGCTACTAAGGTACATTGTGGCTGTCATCACATGATAGGAAGTAGTAGTAGTAGTTTATTGGTCATGTATGCCGCCCACTCCCGAAGGACTCCGGGTGGCTTACAATAAACAAGGAAAGGGGATAAATAGACAAAACAACAATTTAAAATACACAACATTCATAGTTACCGTGGGGCTGGGTACTTCACCAGCCCCCTGGCCTGCGGGAGCAGCCAGGACTTAGTGGCTTTGCGGAAGGCCGGGAGAGTAGTGAGGGTCCGGATCTCCATGGGGAGGCTGTTCCAAAGGGCTGGAGCTGCAACAGAGAAGGCTCTCCCCCGGGGAGTCGCCAGCCGACATTGGCTGGCAGATGGAATCCGGAGAAAGCCTAGTCTATGCGATCTGATCGGTCTATGGGAGGTAATTGGCAGGAGGCGGTCTCTCAGGTACCCAGGTCTGATGCCATGTAGGGCTTTATAAGTAACGACTAGCACAAGGAGATGTTAATCACATCTAAATGGATGACATTGTCAGGCCTGCAGTTACATTCCTTTTAGGATCTTTGGCCTGCCACACTCTCTATTATTTTCCTACGCTGTTTCATTAGTGTAGTAATTGGGAGGGGGAATAGAAAGGAGTAGAATTGTAGAATGTGTTGTTGTCATTCCTTTCTAGAAGCTCAAGGTCATCTTTTGTCTCCGCACCTCTGCATCTGACTGGAACCACCTGGGTGGAGATGCCAGCATGGCCGAAGAAGATTGGACCATGTGATGGATTTATGGGTGGGGGATAAGATCAAGAACTTTCAACTGGGTGGAATCCCAGGAAGCTTTTAGATTTGGTAGTCCACAGTTTGTGCCAACGTGTCTGTCTTATTAAATTGGAACTTTAAGGATAGCTCTGCCTTGGACTCTGATTTAATTCTGCATGATATTTGGAACACTGACAGACATATTGTGATCTATTGATATTGGTAGAAAATCCTAAGATAAAATCCAGGGAACAACTAGTAAGTGATGGATTTAATTGTGATTGGTTTAATTGTTCAAGAATATTTGAAAAATTTCAAATTGATAAAAAATGTTTTGCTTCTGCTGGAGACAGTTAGAAATGGAATTGAGCTTATGTTCTGGGGATGACCATTTGATTTCCAAAGTCTATAAACTGTTACTTAGGATGAATTTGGAAAAGATAAGTATGTTAAGAACTGCATGGTAAAATGGGTGAAAAACCTTGGCCATGACTTGACTAGGACACCTACCTAGATCCCTCTCACAGTTTCTACTGTTAAGCCTGTTATTCTATATCTCTGCATTTTATTTTTCTTGCCCAAGGATAGAACCTTACCTTTCTCACCAATCAACTGCATTTTATTGGTAGAGCCAGGTGTGGGTTTCAACTTTTTTTACTACTGGTTTGGTGGGCATGGCTAGATGGGGGGCATGTGACTGAGTGGGCATGGCCAACTTGACATCACTCATGCACACTCAGTCACATGACACACCCCCACCCCCACCCCACCAAAGCAGTTGTGGAAAGTTTTGAGGGGTGGTACGTGCCAGGCAGGGGCTCTTTGCTGTCTTTTTTGGGGGAGATCCCCATAGCGGCTTTGTTTTATTTTGTGGGCTCCCTTACAGGCAGCTTTGCTTTCTGCCCCACAAGCAGAGAACAAGATTGCTACCTGGCCCCGCTTCCCCCAGTCTCCGCATCGCTGCCCACCGCCAACCAAGACCAGGCTACAGAGGGTGCCATAAGCCAGGTTGATCAGGGAGGCATGCTGCTCCAAGAAGGCCAGCACCCCAAAGAGGTCCGTGTGGGGCTTTGTTGGCTGCAAAGTGCGGCATGAGGGGTAGAAGCCCCCGAACCCAGCAGTGCAATGCGGCTCCAGCAGCAGCAGTGCCCGGCTGCCTGGGATCAGGCCCGCCATGGGGCCCTTGTGCACAATACCCACTGCCCCATTCCCACCCCGATCCCAGGCAGTTGTTGAGTTTCTTTTGAATCCTGAGTCTCTCTTCCAAAGGGTTAGCTATTCCCCACAACATAGCCTCCTCCCTCTTTAACAGAGGGGCAAGATTTGACTTCAGTAAGAAATTGCAGATCAATATCTTTGTTGAATGATAAGTTGTTCACAATTTTACCTTAAAGATTGGAAATAATTTTGCAAGAATATATTCATGAAGATCAATGTGGGTTTTTACCTAAAAGACACTTGAAAATTAATGGTAGAAGTGTGTCAGATACCATATGAGGTATAACTGAGAACAATTAATCAATAAAACGGCTTGCTTCCAGGAATTGTGGGTGCTCCATTACTGGAGGTTTTCAAGAAGAGACAAGGCAGCCACTTATCTGGAATGGTATAGAATGTGAAAGAGGAGAATATTTCCTGACGGATCGTCCACAAACAATAAGAGTTGGGTCCTTTACATCTTCTGTGCTGAAGCTCAGCACAGGCTCCACTCAGAGCTGTGTGCTCAACCCCTACTTGAACTTGCTGTATACATATGACTGCATATCCTCTCATCCATCCAGCATCATCGTAAAGTTTGCAGATGATACAACGGTGCTGGGTCTCATAACTGGAGGGGATGAATCAGTATACAGGGAAGAAGTCCATAAGGTATCCACATGGTGCTCAAGAAACAACTTACATCTAAATACTAGTAAGACAAAGGAGATGGTGCTAGATTTCCAGAAGCACAGAGAGGAACCTGCCCCACTGTATATCGAGGGGGGCTGTGTGGCGAGGATTTCCACTTTTAAATTCTTGGGGGTGTTTATTAGTCAAGATCTCACCTGGAAAAACAACACATCCCTAGTGATTGGTAAGGCCCAACAGAGACTTCATTTCCTTAGAGTCCTGCGAAAAAATCAGGTGGAACAACGGCTGATGACCTCTTTCTATCGGTCCACCATAGAAAGTGTCCTCACATATTGCGTTACAGTATGGTATGCTGGTTTAACAGCTGCGGACAGGAAGGCACTACAGAGAGGGATCAATTTGGCACAAGAAACCATCACCAGATCTCGCTGCTTTAGCAGAATAAGGAAGATACTCCGAGATGATTCACATCCTGGTCAGTGTCTCTTTGCACTTCTACCATCAGGCAGAAGACATCAAAGTATAGCCAGCCGAACAAATAGTTTAAAAATAGTTTCTATCCTTGGGCTTTCAGACTTTTAAATACAACCACAATCACTCCATGCACACGTGAAAATGTATGACTAGGTTTTTTTCTTTCTTTTTTCGTTTCCGCTATAATTTTGCACCAGTGAGGCTAAAACCAATTTTCCTGTATTTATTTTGTACAGTGGCAATAAAGACTAGACTAGACTATTTCTAGCTCAGTGTTGAAATGAGGTGGTCCAGTTGTTTTCTCTGAGGTTGGCTGTTTTCTTGGAGATGTTTCATTACCCAAACTAGGTAACATCATCAGTGCATTACTGTATCAGTAGTATGGGATCTGTTGCCACAGGAGGTTGGACTCTAAAATCTCCAAGGCCTCATCCAATTCCATCAATCTATATTGTGTGTTCTATTTTGGAATATTTGGACAACATAACGAAAAACAAGCATCACTGGATTTTTTAAAATGCAGATAATGTTTTTTTTTTAAATTTGGACTTTTAAAAAATGTTTTGGAAGATCTGAATTTTGAGAATTTTATAAAATGGGTGAAATTTATTCTTCATAGAAATTGCAAATAATCATTAATGAAGAATTGACCCAAACCATGTCAGACAAAAAAGGAGCACAATGGTTATCCACTGTCTCCTCCTTTGTTTATTTTAGTCCTTGAAATATTAAGTTAGAAATATAAGATAAAATGAGATTATGGGAGTAAAGATTAAGAATGAGTCATACCAGTGAAGCACCTTTGTGGATGACTTGGCTTTGATTTGGAAGAATATTTAATGGAAATTGAACTTTTAATGAATAAATGGAAAGAATTTGGATGATTAAGCTTAATAAATGACTAAGATATTAACAAAAATGTGAAATTATAAGACCAAACAGAACTGAGGAGAAATTTCCTGGCAGTTAGAACAATTAATCAGTGGAACAGAACTTGCCTTCAGAAGTTGTGAATGCCCCCACACTGGAAGTCTTTAAGAAGATGTTGGACAGCCATTTGTCTGAAGTGGTATAGGGTTTCCTGCCGAGACAGGGGGTTGGACTAGAAGACCTCCAAGGTCTTTTTTTGTCCTTTACAATCATGTCCATTGGACATGATTAAGAAGAAGGGAAAATATTTGGACATCATTTTGATTAATATGAATGCATTTCAAAACAATTCAGTTAAGAATGGAATGAAGTTAAAAAAGAAATGTCAAAATGAGATAAATACAATTGTCATTGCTGGGGAGAATTTCAGTCAGCACTTGTTTTGAGAACTGATGTACTATTTAAACAACCAGAGAAGAATGGCAAAGGAAAAAACACTGAATTTAGTAAACTACAAGCTGCAAAAGAAAAAGGAGGATTGATATCAATAGATTTGAAATTATATTTTTCTGTTTGCCATTTAGTTTGGATGAAAGAGGGAGTTTGGTTAAGAAATAGAAGGTTATTGGGTTTAGAAGGTTGTTACATGTAAGATTTGGATAGGATGGATGGGATGATAAAGCTAAGGTCCCTTGTAATTTCAAGAATTCTTGCCAGAATTCAGAGTGGGTGAAACAATAGCAAACCACATGGCCAGAGGTTCGGCAGGCACTGGATGAGGTCAGAGAAATGTATAAGAAACACGCTGACAAAAAGAGGACCCTGCAGGAAAAAACCCATGGGGGGTGGGTGAAGTTTATTTGTCTACAAGTATCTGCAGTTTAGACAACCTTCAAAAAAGTTTGTAGGTCCTTTTCCCAGTGTAAGAATGATTACCCAGTGACTGTTGAACTTAAATTACCTGTTGGGAGTATACTCCTAGTGTTGGGTAGGCAATATATATCTATATACAACAACAAGCTATTGTAAGCTATTGTTTGTTCTTTGAATTGTGTTTGGACAAATATCTACTATCTACTATCACTGCTTGTGAAGCAATTATCAGTAGTAAAGCTACTTGTTTTTACTAGCAGTGTCTGAAACTCTATTCGTGTGTTTCTACTAGCAACATTCTTTCTCTCTAGCTGCAACATTTCGCTGCACTACTTTCTGACTCCCAACGGAGATACCCCTAACACTGGTTATGGGCCCAGTGTACCCAGTATATCCAGAGTGCCAGCTGCAGCGTTAAGAGGGTGGAGTTGCTACACACTTTATAATTTTGCAAACATCTGGTTAGTCAGATATACCTGGGATGATGGCACAAGGCCAAACTCTGAATTTATCGTTGGTCACCCGGTTGGATGGCACAAACTACGTATCCTTAGGAGGATACATCCGGTCTTCCACTGCAGTCTACTTAAAGTAGCCAAAACCCCTCCTTACAACCCCTTGCAGAAGCCCCTTCTCCTCCTGATCTCATAGAAGGCAAGCAACATTTTGAAGGAAAGGAAATTTTGGACTCACATTTCCAGAAGGGCAAACTCCAATACCTGATCTCATGGAAAACATTTCCCCTCCGCTGAATAAATTAAATTATTAACCTTTCACCTTTTCTTTTCATTTCCAGGACTGATGCCTTTTCCCAAGGAAGGCAGAATGTCACCTGCCACTTTATGCCGCGTGTGTTTCATTGCTATGTAGTGACAGGCTGCCGTGAACGTTTGGGAGGGGGAATGTGAACATGAAAGGACATGTTTGGTGAACATTTTTTTTAAAAAAGTAAAACATTTTGGATGCAAATATATGCATCAATTTAGAAAAATTTAAAGGTTAAATCAAGTATTATTGAAATCATAGATTGGATCTCTGAGAAGCCTCTAGAAAAAAGTCCCAGGATTTTATCCTTAAAAGGATAATTGCAGTGAGACTATTACATGTTTAAAAGTAAAGAACCGAGGTGGCGCAGTGGTTAAATGCAGCACTGCAGGCTACTTTAGTTGACTGCAGTTCTGCAGTTCGGCTGTTCAAATCTCACCGGCTCAGGGTTGACTCAGCCTTCCATCCTTCTGAGGTGGGTAAAATGAGGATCCTGATTGTTGTTGGGGGCAATATGCTGACTCTGTAAACCGCTTAGAGAGGGCTGAAAACCCTATGAAGCGGTATATAAGTCTAACTGCTATTGCTATTGCTAGTGACAGAGACTCGAAACAACCTACGACAGAAGAAAAAAGCACGATTTGTGATTTTAAAGATTAGGGAGGAAAAAAGAATAATAGAAAAAAGGGTTTTTTTGTCATAAATTTTGTGCTCATACTTACATTTGCTGCAAAGGAAATTGGAAGCTTCTTGCTATTTGTTTTCACAAATCTACAATCCTCCCTCCCTTAGTTTTTATATCTTTTGTAAACTTTCAATAAAAAATGTACAAAAAAACATGATTCCAACCTTACCACGTCTGCCAAGAGTTTTCCAGCAGCCTGTTTCAGAGGGATTCTCTCCAATAGGGAGAATTGGGCTAGAGGACCCTCTACAGGGCTATGGGGAGGCATTGTCATTCATTCTGCAACTAGTCCTTCACTTATGACCATTTGTTTCACAACTTTTCAAAGTTATGTACTGTACTTCTGACTGTCACACCACCCTTGAAGTCAATTTGGGCACTTAGCAAACACTTGCATTTACGACCAATTCCAGTGTCCTGCAATTACGTGATTGAGATTTGCAACTTATTTTTTGCCAATTTTTACCAAAAAATACCACTAGTACTTAAGGCTTATACATCGCTTCACAGTGCTTCACAGCTCTCTCTGAGCCATTTACAAGAGTCAGCCATCTGGGTCCTCATTATCCCACCTTGGAAGGATGGAAGGCTGTGCCAACCTTGAGCTGGTCAGGATCGAACTGCTGGTAGTCGGCAGAATTGTCCTGCAATACTGCAGTCTCACCACTGCACCACCACAGTCCTTCCTTCCTTCCTTCCTTCCTTCCTTCCTTCCTTCCTTCCTTCCTTCCTTCCTTCCTTCCTTCCTTCCTTCCTTCCTTCGCACTTAGCAATAGCACTTAGACTTATATACCGCTTCACTGTGCTTTGCAGCTCTCTCTAAGCAGTTTATAGAGTCAGCCTCTTGCCCCTAACAATCTGTGTCCCCATTTTATCCACCTTGGAAGGATGGAAGGCTGAGTCAACCTTGAGCTGGTAAGGATCAAACTGCTGGCAGTGGGAATGAAGGATCAGTCAGCAATACCACATTCTAATCCACTGTGCCACCATGGCAAAAAATGCCTTTGGGGAAGCTGGATTTGCTTAACAACTGCTATAAAAATTGTCATAAAATTGGGTGGAGCTCACCATGACTTCCGATGAAAATTCTGGTCTCAATTGTGGTTTTAAGTCAAGGACTACTGTGTGGTGGATAAGGTTACTCAAATACGCTTAGAGGTGGGCTGTGGCTGGATGTCCAAGTGAGTTTCCTGAGGCTTGTGAGGTTATCTGGATGAGTTCAGTCCTGGGACACCTGAGGATGTGGACAAAACCCTCCAATATATGAGACCACCCACCCATCCAGCAACCAGGCCCTTGGGTCTATGCAATGACATCAGCACATTTGAAGGAACACTGTTCTTTCTTTCTGCCCTTGAAGAGGAAGCAGTGGGTCTCTTCCTCAAGATAATTTTGGATTTGCATTTTAACTTTTTAAAAAATAAACAAAAATAGAATAAGGAAAAAAGAGGCTATTGCTAGACAATCTAACAACCCCCTCCCACCCCCACCCCCATTCTGGATAACTATTGGCCATTTTCCAATCTTCCCTTTTTGGGAAAGGTTGTGGAGAAGACAGTTGGCGAGACGTTGCAGAGGATCTTGGAGGAAATGGATTGTCTAGATCTGCTACTGTTAAATAGGTTTACAGTGGTTGAGTTTGAGAATGATGTTGGGTGGAACTGGGAAGGGGCTGGTGTATTCATCCTTATGCCCTTTCCTTTCTCTTTGACCAGGGTAGACGTATGGACTGGATAGGGGGGGGGTTGGAGGGGGAGGCCCTGTGTTGCAGTGGCTTGCCTCCTTCCTCAGTGATCTGTCTTGGTCTCCTCTCAATTGGCAGGAGAAGACATATCATGCCCATGGCCCCTCACTTGTAGGGTGCCTCAGGGTTCCATGCTTTCTCCCCTTTTGTTTAACACAGGGGTCAGCAACCCGTGGCTCTGGAGCCGCATGTGGCCCTTTCATCCCTCTGCTGTGGCTCCCTGTCGCTGGTCGGCTCCACAATTGATAGGGCTTTCGGTTAGGACAGGTAGAGGAAAAAGGAAACTCTTTGATGGAGGAACCGGACTTCCAGTCGGCAGGAGAAAAAGGATGCCATGCTAGGAGGAGACTCTATGGTAGGGGAACTGGACTTCCGGTCAGCTCCAGAATTGAACAGGGGGCTTCCGGTTAGTGTGGCTCTTTGAGTGTTTAAGGATGCTGACTCCTGGTTTAACATCAAATGGAACTGCTGGATGAGGCAATCTGTCAATATGCTAATGATACCCAGTTGTACATTATAACATAGCTGTCAGGCCTGCAGTCATATTCCGTTTAGGATCTTTGGCCTGCCACACTCTCCATTATCTTACTATGCTGTTTCATTAGTGGAGTAATTGGTAGAGGGAATAGTAAGGAGTAGAATTGTAGAATGTGTTGTCATTCTTTTCTAGAAGCCCAAGGACATCTTTTGTCTCCGCCCCTTTGCACCTGACCAGAATTAGATGGGTGGAAATGCCAGTGTGGCAGTGGAAGATTGGACCATGGGATGGACTTGTGGGCGTGGGGCAAGAGGATGAACTTTCAACTGGGTGGAAAACCCAGGAAGCTTTCAGATTTGGGTTTCCCACAGATGTACCAACATGTCTCTCTTAATAAATTGGAACTTTGAGGAAAGCTCTGCCTTGGACTCTGATTTAATTCTGGATGATATTTGGAATGCTGACCTTGCATTGGGCAGGTGAGACTGTTGATGTATTTGACCTAATATCTAGAGCAGTGGTAGACAACTTGGTCCCTACCGCCCATTAGTGGGCGTTCCAGTTTTCATGGTGGGCGGTAGGGGTTTTCTGTAACTCTGCTTTATAAATTTTATAAAGTAAAGTTACTTCCCTACTTTATAAATCACCATTACTGTGGAACCGGTGGGTGGTTAGAAAATTTTACTACTAACAGAGATACAAAAGTGGGCGGTAGGTATAAAAAGGTTGACTACCCCTGATCTGGAGGCTGGTTGGGTCTGGATGGAGTAGAACTGTCACGGGTCTGCCCCTGGACTGATGTTCTGGCCCAGCTCCCAAAAATGACCAAACCTATGAAATGAACTCAAACGCAGGCTAACAAGTCCATCTGGCAGGGAGATGAATAGTTGTCTGCTGCATCTATTCATCTCCACCCCCTGCCTTTTATCCCCAGAGCTAGGGTGGGGCTTCGCTAGCAGTGGTGGCTCTTCCATCCCAAGGACCGGCCCACAGATTTCCACTGCTCTCCTCTCCTCTGCCTTCTGCGCATTCATGTGTCAGGCACTGGAGCCAGCTGTTCCTCCTCTTCCTCATTAGTCACCTCCAGACCTGGGGGCTGTTGACTCTCCATCTGAGGGCTGATGGATGGCCCAGGCTCCACCTCTCTCTCTCTCTCTCTCTCTCTCTCTCTCTCTCTCTCTCTCTTTGCCAGCTCCATTCCCTCTTCCCACTCGGAGCTCTCAGGTTGCCTTGATGCTGACCTTGACTCCCATGACTCCTCCTCCTCCTCTGATTTGGCTGCAGGTTCAGAGGAGGAGGAGGGTCAGTTTCGGTTGGCAGAGGAGAGTGAGGCGCCAAGCATAGCTGGTTGGGGAATTCTGGGAGTTGAAGTCCACAAGTCTTAAAGTTCCCAAGTTTGGACACCCCTGTCCTATAGGATTCTAATCTTCTGCTTGAAGGGCAATTTGAAGGGCAGGTATTTGTACAGGTGCATCTTGTGTAATAATCGTGCCATTTCCTTGACCAGGAAGCCCTTCAGACGGCCACTCAGGCCCTGGTCACCTCAAGGTTGGACCACAGCAATATGGTCTATGTGGGGCTGGCCTTCAAAACCATCCAGAAGCTGCAGCTGGTACAAAATTCGATGTTATGAATCACTACTGCTATGTGAGCTTGCCAGTTGGCCTCTGGGTGCCATTCAAGTCATTATTACCTATAAAGATTTTCATGGCCTAGAGCCCACTTAGTTGAGTGACTTTGTGTCTCCAATTGTTTCAGCTTACTTGGTACATCTGGGCTCCACTCAGCGCTGCTGTCTTGTCCTCTGAAGCATTTCTTTGTCAGGTGCCCCTCCCCTCTGGAATAGCACACCCCCCCCCCCCCCCGAGATATTGCTTTGGGAGAGCCTTTAAGATCTGGCTCTGTTCCCAGGGCTTAATGTGCTTGTTATATATTGATGAAGCCTGTCGTATTTTTATGTTGCTTTATAGCTGTTTTGGTCAGGGTTGTCCCTTTCTGTAGGTTCTAACTGTTTTAGTGCTTTGCAAGCCTTCCAGAGTTTTCACGACAAATATAATGATTAAATTAAATTAAAATGTGCCTTACCATCATGGTGCCTAAGTGATGAAGTACACCCTGTGATGTGTTAGTGCAAATACCGTCTCTCTGAATTTGTTTTGTGATGTTCCAGGCAAAACAGAAAAGGTGAAGCTTGGATTGTGACATTGTGAGACATACTTTATCGGACTTCCCAACCCTGCCCACCTCACACAGACACCCATGGGAGAACCGGAGATTGCTGGGAATATGAAAGACAGATCCACTAATTTAACCTTCTGGTGTAATAAAGCTCATTCACAGAGCTTATGTATTAGTATAAATGTCTGTTCCACAAAATTGCATAGGAGGAGCCCCACAAGGCTGCAACCAGCAGCTCATCTCCACTTAATAAAGGTCTTCAAAAGGCTTTGAGTAATTAAACATTAAATAATCCATGTAATAGAAATCATAACTACGCTGCCTTTGAGAAGGAGAAAGCTGTGTAAAATATTGTTGTGTGATCTGAGTGGTTGTCCTCTCTTCATTGGAATGTCTATCTTTAAACCTAGGAAAAGTCAAGTTCTGGGGAGCATTTATCAAATGGAGGAAAAAGTTAGCGTCTTCTTCCATGGTTTCAAATTTCCCAATGAAGTCATAGTCTACTAAGCAAGGACTACAGAGCCTGTTGATGTGATCCCAGTGGATGTCCATGCCAACCGGCCGATGCACATCCAGAAGATATTGAATGAACTCTTTGAACTTGACCCCAGAGCCTGTCCTCAGAGCCTCCTTGGTGGCATTGGGGCGATACTTGGAAATAATGGGCCTGCCAAAGACGGGATGGTAATAATTGTTGGGATGCTCAAACTTGTCTCGAAATGCCGACACTAACTTCTCAAAAGGTTCGCGAACAAAGAGCATCTTAGTGTAAGTGCTGAGCCTGTAGTTGATCCCTTTGTGATCGAAAGCATCCAGCTTCTTCAAATAATTCCCATAATGGACCGTATTATGCTGAATCACCCTGGTTGAGGAGGCCAGTCCATTGAGAACCATGAGGACTCTCTTCCAGTTGGAGCAGCCGGCCTTAGGGACTTCACAATATAAAATCCGATATTTATCTTCCACAAATATCCTGGACACGTGGTAAGGGGTGATTACTCTCTTGTTGTTGCTCTTGTACTTGGAGCAAGTCTCTCTCATGATGCGCTTCCTCTCTCTCTGGACCTCATAGAGGCTTCTCCACCTCAGCTCGTCCTTCGCCTCAGCTTTCAGGATGGGCAGGCCGAGGAAGGAGCCATTCACGGCAATCCGGAGGGGGCTTCTTTTCAGGACAAATTTCCTCCTCCGTTGAGAGGCCCTGGCAGAATTAGGAGCTGAGCCTTTCCGTGGTCGGTCTCTGGTCCCTGCTGAAGCCTTCTGGACTTGGCCCGAGCGTTGCTGCTTCACCGACTCCTCTTGCACGGGGTGTAATGAAGCCCTCTGCTTTCCCACCGGAAAGGGATCACCTCCATTTGCCTGCGTTTTCCCGCCCTGATCATTGCTCGACGCGCCTTCCTAATGGAAGAAGAAGAACCAAGGCATTACTCAGGGAAGGCAGCATTCATCACAGCTGGCAGAGTTTAATGATGCCATTCAGCTCTACCTTTTTAGTTCAGCCAAACTTCGGCACCTGGAGCCCTGCTTTACACACTGCACTGAGGCCGAGGTGATGGGATTTCCCCCCCCCCCGCCCTTCCTACTTTTGAACGTGTGGCTATTAATCTGAACATCAATTCTAGAGCTAAACCTGAGATCCCTGCAAGGAAGCAGGTTTCATATTTTCAAAGCTTAGTGTCTATGAAGATTCTCAGTCATCCAGGTCAAAAGGGGTTTTTATTTTTTGAAAGAGGCCATTTATGTTAACAATGAGCAGCCCTCTGCCAATAGAAGGGGAGGGATAAGACCACCCTCTATCCCCAATTTACAAGGCAGCTCTTTTGGTTGTTCCAAGAAAATCCCAAACCTTTCGTTCAGGTGACCCTGAGGTGAGAGATAAAGCCCCAAGGAACCACAATGGCTCCCAGAGAGCGTTAAGACCAGTTGACTGAGAACACAATTTTTCCACCCACCTCCCATCCTGTCAGAACGTACCATTTCCCCCTCCCATCCACTAATCTCAACTGTCCATAACTGTCCTCCCGTCTCCCACAGCATCCAATGCAACAGATGAAGCATCTGGGATAGGAATTGAAACGTTTTGTTTTCCTCAAAAAATCAGTCCAGTTGCCTTTTCAAGAATAAAAGCCACTTCTTAGATGGAAATGGAGGGGCATTTTCCATTTTGGAAGACTTTGCCTTCCGACAGCAGTTTGCAGGATGTGGGGGAGAGCAAATGCTGGAAGATGGCAGCCAGGGCCCGGTTTTAAAGCCCCGCCCCTTTTGTATGCATGGCAGAAGGGGTGGGGCTTAATCACCATGCCACATTGCCCAGCTGGAGGCATCATTTTCCCCTCCAGGCAGATGCCCAGACTTTCAAGGCTGAACTTCGAGGGACGTGTAGAAGTGAGGATAACGGTTCTATCTCTACCGCAAAGTTCTCACTTTTCAGCCTAATTAGAATGATTCCCAGTTATGGACCCACTGAGGCCATCAAGTCCAACCCTTTCCTCAGTCTCATTAAACATATCAGTCAAATGGCTGTCCCAACATCTGGGCATTCAACAACATCAACATTCAGCAATAAAGGGGAGCTCAGGTTCCTTCTGGATCAGTTGCTCTGTTGCTAAGAAAACGTTTTTTTCTAACATGTTAATATAAGTAGTCCTTGACTTACGGCCACAACTGGGCCCAACATTCTGTTGTTAAGTGAAACAATAAAAAAATTGGTGCTCAGTTCACAGTTAAAGTGAATTTTGTCCCATTTGACGACCCCTCTTGCCACATTTATTAACAGAATCCCTGCAATTGTTAAGTTAGTAACATGGTTGTTAGGTGACTCTGGCTTCCCAATTGAAGTTGCTCATCAGAGGTTTGCAAAAGGTGATCACGTGACCCCAGACATTGGCCATACATCCCTTTTTTCAGTGCCATTGTAACTTTGAACAATCACTAAATGGACTGTTGTAAGTCGAGGACTCCCTGTATTTTTCTGAACCCTGCACTCTGAAACACCAGAGGACGGATCTTGAGGTTCTGTGTGATGACCCTCCAGGGGGTGAAGCAGTTCATCCACTGGCCTTTTGGGCTCCCAGACATACGCTGGATGTCGCATCACCCTAGAGGATGTGGGAGTGTGTCATGGATCCAGCCCCAGGTCCCAGAGGTGACCTTAGAGGAGGCGGGTGAGTTTGAGTCTGCAGAGGAAAGCTTGGAGCCAATTACTGGTCAGGATGCCAACTGGTCAGGCTGGGCATGTGCTAACTGGATGGAGCAGCCTCAGCTAGGTCATTGGATGAGTGACAGGCAAGCAGGTGAGACACAGCCATAGTCTGCCAGGAGGCTCCAGGCGAGAAGCTGGAGCAACTGCTGCCCTTCAGCAATGAAGAGGAGGTGCACCTCCTCCTGATCCACGGACACGCAGAGAAGAGAGAGGAGACTGGCACAAGGCAGGCAGCTGGAAACTCTCTCTCTCTCTCTGTGTGTGTGTGTGTGTGTGTGTGTGTGTAGCAGGGCAGCACAGAGTGTGAGGAGAGGAACTGGAAGGGAATGGGACAACTTGCCCCAGCCAACATGCTGTGGCCAACTCACTAAGGTCAACTCGCCACAGGCAATTCATCCCAGCCAACTTGCCATGGGGCAACTTGCTGCGGGACAATATATACAATTCTATTTATTTAAAATAAATAAAAAATATTTACATTTTTGCCATTCATATTTCATTCTTTCCTTTCTTTTTGCACCCTTTTTCTAATGGTTCTATTCCACCATTTCTTGGATCTCAGTGTAACTCATGTCCCGCAGCCAGTTGTCCTGTGGCGAAATAGCCATGGTGAGTTCTCCCGCATCAAGTTGGCCATGGAAAGTTGGCTGTGGCAAACTGCCACAGCCCCATCAACAGGGCATGCCAAGAAAGGGACCATGGTTGTGCGATTGAACTACTAGCACTTTTCTACATGTATTGCACAGATGATTTGATTGTACGACCACAGTTTCCAGCTTGATTTTCTTCGTACCTCCCTCCTCGCGCCCCCCAGGACAGCCCTGCAAATATCTGTATTTGTCCTGGGCAGTCTGGTCAAAACTCTGTCCAGTCTCTGTTAATCAAAGAACGGTTGTGTTTGCACAACACATTGGACCAGCCTAAAATGGGATAATTTGTAGGTGAGAATGTTGTGGGGAAAAAGCAACTGACTTAGCACATTTTGCAATTGAGACAATCACATCAAGTTGTCACAAGAGTTCTTTGCTTGGTTATGATGTTCTTGTTGGTTATTTGGGTGTACTGTACAATTAGTGTCACAAGCGGTAAGTCTAGCTACTCACTGTTGAACAAAAAAGATTTATTTAGTTATTGGATTGACATGGTTGCATAATTCACAAAAATGCAACTCTGTGGCATGCAGCAACAAAAACCGAGTATAACAATTTCCATTTCTTTCAGACATAGGTTTGAATTATGGTATGTCAAGTTTGTGTCTGAATTTCGCAGATGTGTGAATAAGGCAAGCTACTATAATATGTGCCAACTTGAGGATGCTATTAGGAGTAAAATGTGTATATATTTTGACACAGATTGCTCCAGCCATATTCACTTCTCCTTGCAATTTCTGCATTTCTGTTCATATTTTTCATACGTATGCTTGTGTGCACTTATACATATATCCACACTTGGAATATGCATCTAATTTTGGTCACCATAATATAAAAAAAGATGTTAAGACTCTGGAAAGAGGGCAGAGAAGAGCAACAGAGATGATTAGGGGACTGGAGGCTGAAACTTATGAAGAATGGTTGCAGGATTTCTAGTCTAGTGAAAAGGAGAGACACGATAGCAGTATTCCAGAATTTGAGCTGCCACAAAGAAGAGGTCAACCTTTTTCTCAAAGCACCAGAAGGCAGGACAAGAAACAATGGCTGGAAACTAATCAAGGAGAGAAGCATCCTGCAATTAAGGAGAAACTTCCTAACAGTGAGGACAATGAACCAGTGGAACAGAAGTTGTCTTCAGAAGTTGTGGGGGCTTCATCACTGGAGGATTTTAAGAAGATACTGGACAGCCACTTGTGTAAAATGGTATAGGTCAGGTGTATCAAACTGAAACGCCACAGCCTGCATCCAGCCCATGGGGTGCTTAGATCTGGCCCATGGGGCTGCCCTGGAAATAGTGAAGGACTTCTCCTTGGTGCTTCTGCCAGCAAAAACGAAGCTCCATTTTCGGCTGTGACAGCCTCCTGTAGCCACCTGCCTATGAAAACGGAGCCCATGCGCAGCACTCCCTAGCTCCGTTTTCGCTGGCAGAGGGCTGCAGGAGGATCCCTCCCAGCCCCACCTGGGCCACCACAGGTGCCTTCGACATGAGTGACGTTTAGCTGGCCATGCCCCCCTGTCCCGTTCCCTCCCCCCAAGGTCAAACACAACCCTGATGCAGCCCTCAATGAAATCAAGTTTGACACCCTGGTATAGGTTCTCCAGCTCAATCAGGGGGCTGGACTAGAAGACTTCCAAGGTCCCTTCCAACTCTGTTATTCAATTCTGTATGTATATTTGTCTATCTGGTTATCTAACTTTTGATCATTTGCCTGGCAAAATTCAGAAAAAAATGCATAATTGGGCTGATAGCTAATTAGAACAATTGATGGCAACCTGTGGCACTTCAAATTTACCAAGTTTGCATTGCAGATGTGTATCCCCCTGCCCCTGGCAATTCCCCTCCCCCCAGCCAACAGCTCTCCCTTGCAATTATGCCAATAATAGGAGGAAGTAGGAGTTTCTTTGGATTATTCCAGATGATTTCCAAAGGCTGGACTTGGTTTCCCTGCCCCTCTTCCGCAGAGCCCTTGGTGACTGCAAAGGGACAGCAGGGGGAGCCTTTCCCTCAACTTCGCTTTCCTTCAGAAGGAATTGGGCATCTGAAGAAGTTTCTGATTAGCCAAATTGGATGCAAAACATGGTTATATGTGGGATATTTCTTGTGCATTCGACTTATTCAGCCTAGTCAACTTCAAAAAAGGAAAAGAAAAAAAGGTATATTTCAACAAGTGTATTTGAGCAGCCTTATAAATCCAGAGGCGGCAATGAGGGGATTTACATTCAAGGAACCCCCCTCCTCTCTTCAGGCCGCCTTCCTTCTTCCCCTCAGCCTCCCCCACGGAGTTCGGAAAGGAAAGGAAAAGGTAGCTTACTCTTTTAGCTTCCTGAGATCCCCGGCCGTTTCTCATTCCTAAAGGAAGAAAAGACAGAGGATTGTCACAAGGGGGATCTGCACAAAACGTTCCATTCCCTTTCACCTGGTTGGCTTAGCGTGGTGCTTTCAACCGCAGGCAGTAGTCCTCGACTTACAACCGTTCATTTAGTGACCATTTGAAGTTACAACGGCACCAAACCAAGTGACTTAAGACCGCTTCCCCACACTTACGACCGCTGCAGCATCCTCGTGGCCATTGCGTGATCAAAATTCAGCTTCTTGGCAACGGACTCATATTTATGACCGTTGCAGCATCCCGAAGTTACGTGATCCCCTTTAGTGACCTTCTGACAAGCAAAGTCAACGGGGAAACCGGATTCACTTAACAACCGTGTTATCAACATAGCAATTTCAGTGATTCACTTAACAAAGGTGGCAAGAAATTTCCTGTCAACCCTGAAGCTAGCCTGGCCGAAACCATTGTGAGGCCTCAGTGTTGCCACACTGGAGCCGAGGGATAGGAAGAGGGGATTAGGGACAGCTGGGGTCGTATAGTCGGAACAAAATACTTTGTCTTGGGAACCAAGGACATTCTCACACCTGGTCAGAGGAAGGAGGAGTGATGTCACCGGGCAGCCAGATGGAGCTGTGATTGGACCATGTGACCGGTTGCTTTGAGGAAGTGAAAACCTTTTGTTTTTAATTAGGTGAAAACCGCGGGACCTTTCAGAGTTGTTTTTCACCAGATCTGTGCCAATATGATCTTCTCAATAAAGGTATTCTCTTGAGGAAGCTACTTGCCCTGGAGGATTGCTTGATATGAATCTGTAACCTGTCAGGTCATAGAATGGGGCAAAACTCACTTAACAAATATCTCAGTTAGCAACACAAATGTTGGACTCTATTGTGATTATAATTCAAAGACTACCGTAATTTTCAGGCTGTAAGATGCACCTCCCCCCCCAATAGAGTGTGGAAATGTTGGTGCGTCTTTTACACTGAATACAGCCATTTTTGGCCTCCCAAAACCCCGCCCCCCACACCCCATTTTTGTGAAAAATGGGTCGTTTTTGCCTTGCCCCAGCCCTGCTGAAGCCTCCAGAGGGCTGCTGGGGGCTGAGGGAAGGCAAAATCTTTGTTGTCTTACTTACCTTCGAAACCCTGGTGTGTCTTATACACCGGTGCATCTTATAGTCTGAAAAAATATGATACCTCTTTTAACTGCCCCCACCTTCATTTTCTATTTCCACCCACTCCAATCTTCTGCCCTTAATCCTCACTCTTCCCCCTGGGTGGGCTTCCAAAGGGGTTGGTGGGGGACATCCCAAGCCAAGAGGACGGGGGCAGAGAAGAGAAAACAAACTCAGAAGGAGACCAATCTGGGACTTCTTTATTTTTCTTGGGGATGACACTTTTAGGAAACAGGCAGCTCGCTTGGTATAATTGGTGGCTTTAACAGGAGGCATCTGAGCTTCTTTGGAAACAGCTCTCCGCCTTCTGTCTTTTTTGTCTAAAGCAAATGCCAACTTGCACAGGGTGCTTTAAGCAGTTTACATATTCACAGGAAGCTCGTAATTGCAACATGCTCTACATGGGGCTGCCCTTGAAGAGCACCCAGAAGCTCCAGTTGGTGCAAAATGCAGCGGCCCGCATGACTTTGTGCAGAGCCCGGTGTGCTCATGTATCACCTCTCCTGCGGGAGTTGCATTGGCTGCCGATTTGCTTCCGGGTACAATTCAAGGTGCTGGTTGTCCCCTTTAAAGCCCTTCATGGCTTGGGACCAGCTTATCTTGCCAGTCATATCTACCTGACCCACCAGAGCGAGGAGGCTGGGAATATTGCGGGTCCCATCCCCGAGGGAGATACATTCTGGTGGGACCCAAAAGAAGGGCCTTCTCTGTGGTGGCTCCCCTCTCTCTGGAACATTATCCCCCCCGAGATTAGAATGGCCCCCTCTCTAGTACTCTCCTGGAAGGCGCTGAAGAGCTGGTAGCAATCTCTCCTGGGGAACCCAGAGCCGGATGGAGCCCATTCAATGGCTCATGTGATGCGTTGTTGCTGGGGTGGTTGTGGTTATTATATTATTTGATGATTTGATGATTCTCTTTTATTAGTTTTATTGTTTTATATATGAGGTTTTTATATTCCTGTAAGCTGCCTTGAGAGTCATCATGTGTGAAAAGGGAATATAGACTTCCTAGACGAATAAATAAATAAATAATGGTGTAGTTGTCAATCTGGCTTATAGTTTAAATGTAAAGGATAGGTGGATTCATCACATCACCAGAGTAACTTGGCGGCCTGGGATGCTGGAACTGTGGATGCCTGCCATGCCCCCAAACCAGTTCTCTCAGCGGCACTGTAGGCGGCATTAGAGGATCGAGGCAGGAACAACGCGAGAGCCAGGACGTAACAATAACAACAGGAGTTTATTCAGAAGTAGGAGCTGACAGTGATTCAAATGTAACAATTCCACGCCAAGGTATTTATACTTGCTAGTTAAAACAGGGGAACCAATGGGAGGCCTGGTAGCGTCTAGCAACTGCTGACGTAGTACCCTGGCCAATCAGGTTGGCTCGGTTGGCTAGCAACACGCTATGCTGCGCCTCAGCCAAGCAGGGCGCAGCCTAGACTGTTGCTGGCCTCCTGGTTGTAAGTGGAGGATTTTATGAATCCTCAACAGCGGCGCCATCTTGTTTTTGCCTGCTGGGCATGCATAGAGCATTTTTTGTTGCATTCTGTATGCTTGTGCCGCACGCATCAACTCCCAGAATCCCCCAGCCAGCACAGCAACTCAGGGGGAAAACAACCCTTGTTTTGAAGCAGCAATTAAGTTGTATCAATTGATCCCACAATTTTAATCAACTGAAGAGAATGGAGACATACAGGATTGCCCAAACAATCAAAATGACTTTAGATGCATCTGATCCAATTTGAAGGTTCAGCTTGAGATCCTGATTCAATTCAGGAAGTCAATTCAATTTGGGGATTTGATCCAATGACCTTTAAATTGAATTGGCTTTTGGGATAGCTCTAAAACCAGGATCGGTATATATACCAATTCGCCATTTATTAAGGTCCCTCACTGAAACCTGTGAGTAAACTTAATAGTTGCAAGGATGGAAAGCTTGTCTTTTATTTATAGATTTCTTAATTCTTCAGGAAACAGAAAGTCTAAGAATCAATGGGTGATTTCCTTTTTTCAGTAGAGGGGTTGAAAATTGTTTCCCTTAAGCATCTGTGTTGGAATTAGAGCTTTTAAAAAAAAGTATTTCAAGTGTCTTGACTTGGGGATAAGCATGGAATCGGTCATACTTGCAGATAACATCAAATATTTCAGGGTGATGAAGCCCAAAGGTGATTCCATCAAACAATGTCTTTAAACCGGCTCAATGGATTATGAACGGTCTGTAATTGGGCAGGAAAAGGATCTTGAGATCCATTTAGTGCAGGAACAGACAAATCCACCCTAAAGATTTTTTGGACAGGGACTGGAAATGAAACTGCCAGTGTTGTAAAATCCTTATACAAATCCATGGCATGTTTACATCTGGAATATGTTGTGAAGTTCTTGTTGATAAAATGCAGGTAATCCTCGACTTATGACCACAATTGTGGCCAAAATTTCTGTTGTTAATCGAAACATTTGTTAAGTGAATTTGGCTCCATTTTATGACCTTCCTCGGCCCAGTTGTTAAGTGAATCATTGCAGTTGTTAAATTAGTGACACAGTTAAGTGAATCTGGCTTCCCCATTTGCTTGTCAGAAGGTTGCAAAAGGTGACCCTGGGACACTTCAACCATCATAAATATGAGTCAGTTGCCAAGTCTGAATTTTGATCACATGACTCAGGGATGCTATAATAGTCATGCATGTGAAAAATGGTCTTCATTCACTTTTTTCAATGCTATCGTAACTTTGAATGGTCATTAAATGAACTGTTGTAAGTCGAGGACTACCTGTAGAAATGGGAAAAGTAGAGAGGCAGGCTACCAAATGAACAAGGGCTCCAAAACCCTTGGAGTTCTTTTGCTTAAAAGGCGATGGTGTGAATAAAAACATGCCTTGCTTAGAGAAAGGGAGATTGACCCAATGATCAACCAGTGAAGTTGCCCAGAAGGCAATTTAAAACAAATTAAAGGAAGTCCCTCCTCAACATGCCACATAATTGACTGGTGGAATTATGACAAGGTAGGATAATGGCCACTAGCTTTAAAACCAGTGGCCTGAAAAGCATAGGAGGTGTAGACTCCGGAGGGCAGGTAAGGCACAAGGTGATAGGTAGGTCTGGGGTTTGGGTCCATGATGGATGGGTGTATTAGAACCTACAGAATTGCATTGACCTCATGAACTGCTGAGATGACATTTATGAGCCTCCGAGGTATAACCTTTCAAAAGAGACCATTCACCATTCTGTGTTCTTGATTCCTTGTTCTGTTCTTTAATTCAATTGGTGCAGCATTTCCCTTTAATTTTCTTTTAGGGTTACAGCCAGCAAAAATAGAAGTTGCTATTCCCAGCCATTGAAAAATCTGCCTGGTTTTTGTCCATCTCCATTCACCCCCTTTTTATAGAGAGCTATATGCAAGCATAGAATTAGACATTGAATTCGATGCTTGCACATGGCTCTCTACCTCAAGCAGGTGAATGGAGATGGACAAAATCCAGGCAGATTTTTCCAGGGTCAGGAATAGCAACTTAGTGGACCAGAGAAATGCTGTTGATATGATTTACTTGGACTTCAGTAAGGCATTTGATAAAACGTAACTGGCTGACCAACTGCACTCAATGTGTAGTCCTCAATGGAACTGCATCTACATGGAGGGAGTATGCAGTGAGGTACCCCAAGGCTCTGTCTTAGGCCCAGTACAACATCTTCATCAATGATTTGCATGAGGGGTAGATGGGGAACTCATCATCTTTGCAGATGACAACAAGCTGGCAGGAATAGTCAACACTCCAGAAGACAGGCTTAAGATACAGAAGGACTTTGACAAACTTGAACATTGGGCACGATCTAACAAAATGAAATTCAATGTTGAAAAAAGTAAGGTTCTACATTTAGGCAAAAAACCCCAAATGCACAGGTATAATATATACCTGGCTCAATAGTAGTAATTGTGAGAGGGATCTTGGAGTCCTAGTACACAATCACTTAAATATGAGCCAACAATTTTGCAGCTACCAAAAAAAGTCAACACAGTTCTAGGCTGCATAAGCAGAGGGAAAGAATCAAGATCATGTGAAGTCTTAATGCCACTTTATAATGCTTTGGTAAGGCCACACTTGGAATACTGCATCCAATTAAGGGACTGGAGGCTAAAACATATAAAGAACAGTTGCTGGAACTGGGCATGTCTAGTTTTATGAAAAGAAGCACTAGGGTGATATGATAGCAGTGTTCCAATATCTCAGGGGCTTCCACAAAGAAGAAGGCAACTTATCCAAAGGTAGGATATGAAACAATGGATGGAAACTAATCAAGGAGAGAAACAACCTAGAACTAAGGAGAAAGTTAGAACAATTAATCAGTGGAACAACTTGTCTCCAGAAGTTGTGAATGCTCCAACACTGGAAGTTAAAGAAGAGATTGGGCAACCATTTGTCTGAAATGGTAAAGGGTTTACTGCCTTAGCAGGGGGTGGGACTAGAAGACCTCTGAGGTCCCTTCCATCTCTGTTATTCTGTTCTGCTCCAACTTCCATTAAGATCTGTGTTTCTTATTTTCCAGATTTTTCTGGAGCTTCTTCCCAGACCTCCTGAGAAACAGGGCCTGCTGTAGATTCATAGGATCCTGTTGTGCCCCAGAGAGCCCATCAGAGAATCAGGGTGGTAGGTTGCTGATCGCAGTGCATGAATGGGGATGGCTTAACAAGGCTGGGATGCCTGATGTTTAGCACAAGGGGGAATGTGACTCCCCCCCCTCCTGCTCCCTTCTCAGTGAATGTGACTGACATTAAGCAGCCTCTTTTGTGCATCTCCTTAGAACAGATGCTGCCACTTGTCAATGTCAGAGTTGCCTGGGGAAGCCTCCGTTTAATTAATGAGGACCTGCAATCACTGACTGCAGGTCAGCGCCTGTCACATGACAGCAGAAACATCTCTTGGAAAGCAAAGCTCGGTCCTAGCAGATGAATTTCGACCAGTCCTATCAGGGCCAGGAGAGCAGGCAGAGAATACCCTCCTGGGCTGTGGGATGTGGCACCAGATTCAAGTGGTGACAAACAGGCATGGGGTGAGGTGGGAGCCAATGAGGAAGACGCCCCTATACTTATTACCAGTGGCCTGTCCCGGTCTCTGAGCTCATGCCCAGACCCTGGACTGGACAGTGGACCCACAGAGGCTGCTGCTAATGAAAGCCAGGTCAGTCAACAACAAGCCCCCCGCCCATTTGTGATCTCACTAACCTAGTGTGCACCACCAAGACCTGGGGGAGGCCAAATGGGGGAATTTCCCTCTTGGAAATGGTTTGGCAGTAGCAAGCTCCCTGGCTGAGCTGCTGGAGGCCACTCATTTCTCCAAGGCTGGTCCCAATTCAGGTTCATAGGGAGCAAGGGGTCCAGCCCACAGTCATTCCTTTGGGGAGAGGGCGTAGGGCTCAGTACTTTCTCTGCTCCATTTTAATATCTACGTTGGGTGAGACCATCTGACACCATGGGATGAGATATCCTAAATATGGGCCTGTTTTTGCACAAAAATGGGCTGTTTTTGGGAGGTCTGCAGAGTGCAAAACCTTTTTTTTAAAATTTGCCTCTTCAAAATCTTGGTGTGTCTTATACTCTGAAAAATACAAAATGTGGGGAAGAGCAACAGAGACATAGAGGGTAAATCATATCAAAAATGGTTGAGGGAACTAGTGTCAGGCCTGCAGCCATATTCCTGTTGGATCTTTGGCCTGCCACACTTTCTATTATTCTACTATGCCTTTTCTGTTGTGGGAAAATGAGAAGGGGGATTGTACAGAGTTAGATGCTATGTAGCCATAACAACATTCTTCTCAGAAAGCCAAGGTCATCCTTTGTCTCTGCACCTCTGCACCTGACTGGAACTGAATGGGTGGAACTGCCAGTGTGGCAGTGGGAGATTGGACCATATGATGGACTTGTGGGTGTGGGGGGCAAGATCTTGAACTTTCAACTGGGTGGGGGAAACCGGAAAGCTTTCAAATTAGGGTTTCCCCAGATGTGCCAACATGGCTCTCTTAATAAATTGGAACTCTGATTTACTTTTGGATGCTATTTAGAACCCTGACGTTTAAATATGTCCAGCCTACTGAAAAGAAGAATTGGGGGACAACTGTCTTCCGGTATTTGAAGGTAATAATGATAATGAGGTTCACTCATTATCCAAAGCACCAAAGGGCAGGAAAGACCTAATGGGTGGAAGTTTGTCAAAGAGAGATTCAATCTAGAAGTAAGGAGAAATTTTCTGATTAACCAAGGGAGCAGATTGCCTCTCGGAGTTGTGGGTGCTTCATCACTGGAGGTTTTCAAAAATATACCGAGCAACCATTAGACTGGGATGGTAGAAGGACTCCTGCCTTGAACAGGGGGTTGGACTAGAAGACCTCCAAGGTCCCTTTGAGTCCTGTGATTCTATCTTCTATGTTCTAAGACATCTTACACCAATAAAACCAAGTTTAAAAAGTACAGAAGTGAAGAATAAAGTCAAGAAAACTAAAATCAAACTTAAAATCAGGACAGTTAGTATCAATCTAAGAAAGGTTGCTGAAATAAATTGGATTCTTTTCCTCAAAGTTGGGAGCGTGGAAGCCAAACGCTTCCCTGGGAGAGAGTATAATTCCAGATTTTCCTGTCATCTGTGCAGTTTATTTAAGACAAAAAGGAGATGGAGAATCTTTATTAAAATAAAAGCACACCGAAATCCTGATTTGATCCAGTGGGTGCATGACAAATGGTGGGCACTGAGACTCCACCTGTGCCAGATTGGAAGAACAGCTGAAGGTGGGCACAGGATGGGAAACTGCTTGTCATTATCTTCTTTTAATGACCCCCATAATCCCTTGTGGGGTGGGGTCTGGGCAGCTGAATGGAGCTGAGTGCTTACTGGCCGGATGCCCTTCCTGTTGCCAATGCCGAGTTATATTCAGCAGATATATTCTCATTGTGCCCAGCCTCTTGAATGTGAGGTGAGAACGCCGCCTCTAGGCCACAGCACCACTCAGGATGGGAAACTGCTTGGGATGGCAGTGTTTCCCAGACTCATTTGGCCAGAGGTCAGCTGCTGTTCTTTCCTGGCTTCTATGTTCCCTCCCACTGGTTGCAGGAGGGATCTGGAAATCCAGGAGATTTGTGTCTTCTCTGTCTCAGTATCAGGAGTGAAATGCTACTGGTTCGGGCCAGTTTGCCCCAAACTGGTAGTAAAAAATACTAAAAAAAAGTTTTTTAAAAAGTTCCAAATATCGCATGTTGCACAGCTGAGCTCTGGAACTTTAAAAAAAAAAACTTTTAAAGCATTTTTTTACTACAGGTTCTCCAGAAATGCAGTGGTGGGGGTGGGGGTCCGTTTTTGCTCCCAGTAGGCTTTTCTGAAGCTTGTTAGGCCAAAAATCGAGGGTTGTGGGTGTTGAGAAAGAAAGAAAGAAAGAAAGAGAGAGAGAAAGAGAGAGAGAGAAAGAAAGAAAGAAAGAAAGAAAGAAAGAAGTGGGAGGGAAAAAGGAGAGGAAGGAAAGACTACAAACCTGGCACTGCAGGTTCAGAGGATAATAAGCCAGGGCTGGAAGGGACCTGGAGGTCATCTAGTCCAACCCTGCTCCAGCAGGACCTTGTGAGTTTCTGTCTTTTGATCCCCCAGTTGCATGACTACATAGCCACGCCCACCCAATCACATGACCCCTCACCAAGCCACACCCACAGAACCGGTAGTAAAAAAAAAGAGTTGTCTGCCTTTGGGATTTGAGCTGGAACTGGCTTCTTCTCAGCCCTCGGATGCAAAGACTGGAGAGCAGATTGAACATAAATAATTTTTTATTGCTGTTGCTGATGAATATTTATTCATGTTGCTTGTTTGCTTTAAATTGCTACTAATTCTTTTGGCCAAGGAGCTCTCGGCCTCGTAGACCAAGAGATGTTGTTCGTCTCAACCTTTCTATTCCCCAATATTGTTTCAGGAGAGGGAAAGCAGGTAAAGCAAGGAGAGATGGGCTGAATTCTCTCCTTCTCCGTGGCTCCCTCTCAAGTGGCCAGTAAAACAACAGGCCGAGCCAACCTTGAGCCCGTGAAGACCCTGGACCTGGGCAGAATTAGGTTGCAGTACCGGTCGTCCTCTGGCCACAAGGGAGCCCAGAAGTTAAGTGGCTAAGTGAGAAATTTGAGGTGTCCAATTTTACGACTTTTCTTGCCGTATTTGTTAAGTGAATCACTGCACCTGTTAAATTAGGAAGATAGTTGTTAAGTGAATCTGGCTTCCCCATTGACTTTGCTTTTCAGAGGGCCGATCCCATGACCCTGGAACACTGCGACCGTCATAAATATGAACCACTTGCCAAGCATCTGCATGTAAACCACAATGTCTATGGCGACACTGCAACGGTCATAAGTGTGAAAAACAGCCAGAAGTCACTTTTTTCGGTGCCATTGTAACTTTGAAAGTTCACTGAATGAACTCTTGTAAGTCAAGGACTTACAGGAGCCGAGGTGGCCAGTACTGCAAGCCACTTTAGCTGACTGTGATCTGCAGTTTAGCGGTTCAAATCTCACCGGCTCAAGGTCGACTCAGCCTTCCATCCTTCCGAGGTGGGTGAAATGAGGACCCGGACTGTGGGGACAAGTTGCTGACTCAATTTGCTAAAAAAATGTGTAAACCGCTTAGAGAGGGCTGAAAGCCTATGAAGCAGTATATAAGTCTAATAAACAAACAAACAAACAAACAAATACTTGCCCTGCATTCTAACCACTGAGACTCCACGGCGGACAGATCTGCATTTCGGAGGCCCTTCTGTCCCCCGGCCTCTTTGCACATTGCAGTGATTCCAAGGGTGAGTAGCAGAGGCCTCCTGCCTCTCCCCAGAGCATATAAATACTCCCCAAGGATGACGTCAGTTCATTTAGTGACCATTCAAAGTTACAACAACACTGAAAAAAGTGACAGGATCATTTTTCACACTTATGACCATTGCAGCTACCCCTTGGTCACATGATTAAAATTCAGGTGTTTGACTCATATTTATGATGGTTGCAGAGTCCTGGCGTCATGTGATCCCCCTTCTGACCAGTAAAATTAATGGGGAAGCCACATTGGCTTCACAACCGGGTTCCTAACTTAACAACTGCAATGATTCACTTAAACCAGTGTTTCTCAACCTTGGCAACTTGAAGTCCTGTGGACTTCAACTTGTCAAGGTTGAGAAACACTGACTTAAACAACTGTGGCAAGAAAGGTTGTAAAATGGGGACAAGCTCACTTAACAAATGTTTCACTTAGCAACAAGTTTTGGGCTCAATTGTGGTCATAGCTCGGGGACTATCTTAGTGAAACATTGTGGTAGGATTGTGGGAATTTCGCATGGGCCGGAATTGCAATTGTATGAAACGAAATATGGAATGTTTTTGTCAGCTTCGATGTATTTCTTGTCCAACAACTGTTATAAACTATAGTTTCACCTTCGAAACAAGTTGTTGAATATTTGATGTTTATCAGCTTAATGAAGAGAATTGCTCAGGAAAACATGTTTCACTTTTCTTTTGAGGTTTCCATTTAACTCTCCCTTCTTCTCATTAATTCTTAGAGAATTTGATGTCTTTACACAAATATCAGAAGATGTAGATCTCATAGGTTTGCCCAATTTGCAAAGTCTCTAAATAGGAAAGGTGAAGATTAAACGATTTTAGCATATTAGGTAAATGTGACTACTGCATCTTTGACTAACCTAGGGAAGTTTGCTATATCTACCTCATTTTTAGAATTTCAGTGGAAGAACATATTATGAGTCCTAGTGGACAACCATTTAAATAGGAGACAGCCGTGTGCAGCAGCTGCCAAAAAGGCCAACACAGTTCTAGGCTGCATAAACTGAGGGATAGAATCAAGACTATGTGAAGTGTTAATACCACTTTATAATGCCTTGGTAAGGCCACACTTGGAATCCTGCATTCAGTTCTGGTCACCACGATGTAGAAAAGATATGGGGACTCTGGAAAGAGTGCAGAGAAGAGCAACAAAGAGGATTAGGGGACTGGAGACTAAAACATATGAGGAACGGTTGCAGGAACTGGGTATGTCTAGTTTAATGAAAAGAAGGAACATGGGGAGGCATGATAGCAGTGTTCCAATATTTCAGGGGTTGCCCCAAAGAAGAGGGAGTCAAACTATTCTCCAAAGGACCTGAAGGCAGAACAAGAAGCAACGGGTGGAAACTAATCAAAGAGAGAAGGAACTTAGAACTATGGAGAAATTTCCTGACAGCAAGAACAATTAATCACTGGAACAACTTGCCTCCAGAAGTTGTGAATGCTCCAACAATGGAAGTTTTAAAGAAGAGACTGGATAGCCATTTGTCTAGTGGTGTAAGGTTTCCTGCCTAAACAGGGGGTTGGACTAGAAGACCTCCAAGCTCCCTTCCAACTCTGTCTATTCCATTCCATTCTACTCTTTTTACAAATAATTCAGGACGGTGAAGCTATATAATACAATTTCCTCACGACAATAACAACAACAACCCTGTGAAGTTGATCGGGCTGAGAGAGAGAGACTGACTTAAGGCAAGACTTGAACTCATGTTTTCGTGCTTCCTAGATAGGTGCCTGGATGACTAGACCCTGTCAGGAATAGAATGTGATAGAAAAGAATTTGAAAATGTTTTGTGCTTAAAGATGAACATGTGATTACAGACAGTCCTCGACTCACAACAGTTCATTTTGTGACCGTTTGAAGTTACAACGGCACTGCAAAAAGTGACTTACGACCGTTGCAGCATCCCTATGGTCATGATCAAAATTCAGACACCTTGCAATTGACTCATACTTATGACTGTCACAGTGTCGTGGGGGGGGTCACGTGATCCCCTTTTGCGACCTTTTGACAAGCAAAGTCAATGAGGACTTTAAGCTACTAGCTCAGTGTTTCTCAACCTTGGCAACTTGAAGATGTCCGGACTTCAACTCCCAGAATTCCCCAGCCAGCATTCGCTGGCTGGGGAATTCTGGGAGTTGAAGTCCGGACATCTTCAAGTTGCCAAGGTTGAGAAACACTGTAAACTAGCTTAATAACTGCAGCGATTCACTTAATAATCAGGACAAGAAAGATCCTAAAATGGAGCAAAGCTCACTTAACAAACGTCTCCCTTAACAACTGAAATTTTGGACTCAACTGAGGTTGTAGGTTGAGGACTTCCTGTACTAAAAAGTATACACTTTTTAGTGTATTTAGTGATTTAAAATGGAAGAAGAGCAAGTTAAAGAATGTATAGTAAAATGGGCATATAATTTTAGTTATAATATTCAAATAAATCAAGGGAAGAGAAGATGGTTACAAGGTCTGAAATTCATTTGTCTCACGATTTAAAAGAAAACTTTTTTAAAAAAATTATGTACCATGGATATCTGACTCCAGAGGAATTGTCTAAGATATACAAAGGAACTTCTAATCACTATTGAAAATGTGAAAAACGTAAAGAGACATTTTATTGTGCATGGTGGATTTATGAAAAAGTGAAAAGGTACTGGATACAAATACATGTGATGACGCAAGACAGACACGGACTTCAGAGGATAATTAAAACTGCAGGAAAAACAAAGACTACCATCCTGCCTTCCATTGAGGACCTGTCCACTGCACGAGTCAAAAAGAGGCTGTGAAAATATCAACAGACCCCTCACATCCTGGACATCAATTGTTTCAATTCCTACCCTCAAAACGACACTATAGAGCACTGCACACCAAGAGAACTAGACACAAGCAGTTTTTTCCCCAAACGCCACCACTCTGCTAAACAAATAGTTCCCTCACCACTGTCAAACTATTCACTAAGGCTGCACTACTATTACTATTAGTCTTCTCATCGTTCCTATCACCCATCTCCTCCCACTTATGACTGCAGGACTGTAACTTTGTGGCTTGTATCCTTACGATTTATATTGTTTCCTTGTGTGATTGATTGCTTATTTGTACCCTATGACTATCATTAAGTGTTGTCCCTTATGATTCTTGATTAATGTATTTTGTCTTTTTATGTACAATGAGAGTATATGCATCAAAGACAAATTCCTTGTCTGTCCAACCACACTTGGCCAATAAAGAATTCTATTCTATTCTATTCTATTCTATTCTATTCTATTCTGTTCTATTCTATTCTATTCCATTCCATATTTCTATTCCATTCCATTCAATATTTCTATTCTATTCTATTCTATTCCATATTTCTATTCCATTCCATTCAATATTTCTATTCTATTCTATTCCATTCTATTCTATTCCATTCCATATTTCTATTCTATTCTATTCTATTCTATTCTATTCCATATTTCTATTCTATTCTATTCCATTCCATATTTCTATTCTATTCCATTCCATTCCATTCTATTCTATGATGCAGAGTTTTAAAAAATTAACATTTCGATGAGAGTGGGGCTTAGGGGTGTTGAACTAGAAAAGGCTCACGGTTGTCTGGTTTCCTGTAGCCAGGCTGTTATAGGCACAAGGATGGAAGAGCACAGAAACACCAGCGATGGATTGTGAAGGTGGCCAGGTTTGCAGAAATGGCTAAATTGACTTGTTTGATTCAGGAGGAAACTCCGTTTATAAAAGATTGGAAAACTCTTTACAGACTCTTTGCTGAAAAGGGATAAACACGAACTGCTGATTGGGGGATTTATTGATTAAAAAGCTTTGTCCATGGGAAAAAAAGAGCCATGAGCCGCAACATGGAGGATGGGAGTGGCAGCTGGCAACTCCTGCACACACAGAAAGGGAAGCCACTTCTTTGGATCGCTCTTGTTTTCCTTACTCTTTTGTCACTCTTCACTTATTCTTTTATCCTTCTATAATCTCTTTCTTTACCTCTATATTTCTATTGTTTTAAGAATCTTTGTAAAATGTTCCTTTAATAAAAATTATCCATAAAAAAGAGGAAATGTGAAAAAGAAGAAATGAATGCTCCTACCTCCCAGGGGCCTCGGGTTTACGCTATTTTGGACTTCAGGAAGCCTCCCAAATCCACATTTAGTACAGGTAGTCCTCGACTTACGACCACAAGTGAACTCCAAATTTCCATTGTTAAGCGAGACATTTATAATTTTGCCCTATTTTACAACCTTTCTTGTCATAGTTGTTAAGTGAATCACCACTGTTGTTAAATTAGTAACAAAGTTTCTGGATTCTCCATTGACTTTGCTTATCAAAACATCGCAAAAGGCGGTCAAGTGACCTGCAACCGTCATAAATGTGAACTAGTTGCCAAGCATCTGAATTTTGATCATGTGACGATGGGAATGCTGCAAAGGTCATAAGTGTGGAAAATGGTAATAAGTTACTTCTAAATGATCTGTTCTACATCGAGGGCTACCTGAAGTTTCCTGGCTGGGCCGCATCTGTTAGCCAATGGGTGGCCTCACCTCTGTGTGACTAGTTGGCAAAATAAAACACTGACAAAATTCCCTAAAACTGCTTTTTGGTTCCTGTGAAATGAAATGAGAGAATTTTGAGCAATTTCCTGCATGATGGAAGAGAGAGAGATGGCAAACTCAGCGCAAGCAGAGGCTCCACAACCTCCTGCATCATTACAAGCACAAGTCGAAACTTTATGTTGCTGCTTATTCTTGTAGGCATCCCAATTAGAGCGACATTTCCTGGACTTAATTAACATTCAGTTGGAATTCTACCCTGAGAACAAAGATGCCAACCTGGGGCTTTTAATTCCTCCCCATCATCTCTGGCTCTATTGCCAGGAATAGCATTAATTAGCTCCATCAAGGTTCCGGCCCTGTCAGCACATACTTGTGGCTTCTACTTAACAACTCTCTGCTGTCGCATTTAATATTTGCATGAAGACAGTATTTGAGAAAGCACAGTGATAATAATGGGGCACTTGCAAAAAACTGATTGGCCACTGGAGGGTGGCCAAGGGATGCAGAAAGGTTGTCTTTGCCCACTGCCCTCTAGTGGTCATTCAGATTCTGCAATCCAGTCTGGCAGACCTTAAACCAGCACCAAATTGCCAATGGTTGGCTTAAAATGGAGACATACCAGAAGTGGTATTCAGCAAGTTCTGGAGAACCGGTAGCAGAAATTTTGAGTAATTTGGAGAGGGGGTAAATACCACCTCTGACTGGCCCTGCCCCCATCTATTCTCTGCCTCCCAAGTCCCAGCTGATCGGGAGGGAATGGGGATTTTACAGTATCCTTCCCCTGCCACGCCACACCTACAGAATCAATAGTAAAAAAAAATTGAATCCCACCACTGAGACACCCCATTAGAATGGGTAAGAAATGTGTGGTCTATGTTTAATCTTTTGTAATTTTGAAGTAATGTAAAAATTAGAGTACTATCTGCAAATCTCTTATTTGCAAAAGTTTGCTGTGGTTTTATATCATGCAGTTTATAAAATTGAAGAGAATAAACAGAAATCAACTGTGCAAAAGTTGGTTATATTAGGAAAAAAGGAATGGGCCTTCCCATAAGATTTGCATAGCTTGAGCAAACTGCCTTGCAAAATTTGGAGAAGAGAATAATTCTAAGGGGAATAGCAACTGCATTTGCATTTTAATTAAGAAGGTCTGTGCATGTGTGTTCTGTCAGCTTACTGACTGAGCTCCACCTCTAAGTTGAGCACCCCTTTTCTAGTAAAGTACAAATCTGGTATTTAAAGAACTGCATATGCAAAGTTTTAGGCAGGAAAAATCCAAGGGCCACTTTCTCCATCTTTTCGTAACTGAAATCTGGCCAGGATAATGGATGGAACAATGGATGGAAACTGACCAAGGAGAGAGATTCAACCTGGAAATAAGGAGGAATTTCCTGACAGTGAGAACAATCAACCCATGGAACAGAAGTTGCCTTTGGAAGTTGTGAGAGCTTCATCACTGGAAGCTTTCAGGAAGAGGCTCGACTGCCATTGGTCAGAAATTGTGCGGGGTCTCCTGCTTGGGCTGGGGGTTGGACTAGATGACCTACAAGGTCCCTTCCAAATCTGATAATCTTTTAAAGCAGTGGTCTCCAACCTTGGCAATTTTAAGACTTGTGGACTTCAACTCTTAGAGTTCCTCAGCCAGCTTTGCTGGCTGAGGAACTCTGGGAGTTGAAGTCCACAGGTCTTAAAGATGCCAAGGTTGGAGACCACTGTTTTAAAGGATACAGGCTGGAATCTTTATTCCTTACAGACACTTTGTTCTCATTGCCGCAGACTGCCAACCAAACTCAGCCCTACTAGTTCATAGCTAAATGTCTATGAAGATTCCAGGTCATGATTGTCCCAAAGGTGCTTTTTTCAGGAGGCAACCGGACTTCCTTGTTTTTTTTTTCTTTTGAAGACGTTTTGCTTCTCATCCAAGAAGCTTCTTCAGCTCTGACTGGATGGTGGAGAAGGGAAGGATTGATACTCCTTGTACGCAGCCCTACCAGCTGCTATCTGATTGTTCGACAATCCTGGAGCAACCACAGGGCAGGAAGAGGCAGGGAACTGAGCAGGTGAAGCACGGAGCCAAACAATTTCTAAGTCATTATACCACCAGCATATTAAGGGAGGCCTCCAGCAGCAAGGGGCAACTTCCAGGTTTTTTACTCCTTCCTTTTAACCACGTTGCTGCATCGGTGCCGGCCTCCCACCTGGCAGCAAGCAGATGTGAGCCCGAGCAGACCAACCTTGGTCTCACCTTGATTTGCAAAGGGGGTTGCAAGCCATTTGTTCTGAGGAGGAGACACCAATGTGCACCCGAGCGTGGATTGCTGTCCAAAGTTATAGACAGCAGAAGCGATCGCTTTGAGCTCAGTGTGTGAAATATGGAGAGGCAGCTCCAGCCCATCCCTCCCTGCCCCAGAAAAGCAACATGCTTCTCTCTTTGCAAAGCCAACTTAACAGGGGAATTGAAAGCTATCAGACGTTTATGTCTGAAAGATTTTTCCATTAGCCTTCGAAGATGGAATAATCACAAGAGTATTTTATACCGTATGTCTCTGCACGTTTGCTTGCAAATAAGTCTGTCTGAAATGCCCAGGACTGGCCTCTGCACAGCAGGCCCCGTTGTTGAGGTGCGCTGGAGAGCTTCCGGCAAATTGTTGCCTGGCCCTCACCTCCTGTTCTGCCTTGAGCCACCTATGAAGTGATGATGGGCAACACCTACGGGAAAGCCCCATTTCAGCTGCGTGTCACTCCCGGCTCCTCCTTCTTTAAGGCTGAGCATGGAAAACCCCACAACCACACCTAATGAGGCTGCTTAGAAATGACCTGTAAAAGAATTACATAATAACTATTTAATATAATAATGGAATTGGAAGGGACCTTGGAGGTCTTCTAGTCCAACCCCCTGCTCAAGCAGCGATAGCGAACCTTTTTTGGCTCGCGTGCCATAAGCGGAGGGAGCGCAGGGGGGGGCATGTGTGGGCATGCCACACCAATAGTGCAATGTGCGACACACACCCAAGCATGCATGCGCGCATGACAGGCGCGACCCCTTATTTTTTGCATGCTTTTTTGCCCTCCCTAGCTTCAGGAGCCTTCAGGGACCTTCAGGAGGCTTCCCTGAAGGCTCCGGAGGACTAAAAACAGCAAACTTCCGGTTTGCTCATAGGGTTGTTTTTCATCCTCCGGAGCCTTCAGGGAAGCCTCTGGAAGGCCCCTGATGGCTCCTGAGGGCTTAACCCGGCCCTATGAGCAAACCGGAAGTACATCCCCGAACTTCCGGTTTGCCCATAGGGTCGGGTTTTTGTGCTCCGGAGGCTTCAGGGAAGCTCCTCAAGCCTCTGGAGGGCCTCTGGGTGGGGGAAGTTGTTTTCGCCCTCCCCAGCCTCCTTATAAAGCCTCTGGAGCCTGGAAAGAGAAAAAAATGGCTTTAAAAAAGGCTGAACTCAGCTGGCCAGTGCGCGCATGCAACTGGCAAATGGCTCCACATGCCACCTGTGGCACCTGTGCCATAGGTTCACCATCCCGGCCCTATACCATTTCCGACAAATGGTTGTCTAATCTCTTCTTAAAAGCCTCCAAAGTTGGAGCACCCACAACTTCTGGAGACAAGTCATTCCACTGACTAAATGTTCTACCTGTTAGGAAATTTCTCCTTAGTTCTAGATTAATTCTTTCCAGATTAGATTAGTTGATTAGCTTCCTTTAAGAAAATACCCACCATAGCCAACTCCATCGTGTGGAATCGAACATTAGCAAAAGCTTCTGGCTAGGACTTAATGCTCACCACAGTCACTCCCTTCAGGGGTGAGATGTAGCATCTTGAGCCTTGGCCTGTGATGTGATGAGATCTGTGGAGATGCCAGAGTTATTCTGACATATTGACAGGCTTGCCAGGAACTGCAGGCATGAATTCTATCTGTGACAACTCTGATGTTTTTAAAAATTAAATCTAATTATGGTAAACAAATTAGGACTTAAAAAAAAGCTGTTTCTATAACGTTTCTTTATTCTCAACATGATTAGAGTTACTGATAAATATTTCCTTTTGCTCCTGGGAAGTCGATAACCCTTTATTTTGGCAAACATCTTCTTGCTCTCTTTCCCGCCCACACTGCTCATTTCCTTCCCTTTGGACTAATCAAATTTACTTTGCAGTCAATACTACATTGAATATTATATTTTTTAAAAAAATCACATATACTTGTCTTTCCTGCATCACTTCCAAGGCACTTGCTGAATTAGTACAGAAGCTGCAGAATACACAATTCAAGGCTGCCATGCATGAAAAATGGCTGGAGCGTCCAGCCACCATTTTGATATTCCCCACCCATCCCGAAAAGATGGATGCCGATAGGCTCCAAGGAACAGAAGCTGCCTGGCCAAAGAATCATAGAATTGGAAGCAGAGGTGGGTTCCTACCAGTACGGACCGGTTCAGCTGAATAGGTAGTAACTCGGCCAAACACGTGACTGAGCCGGTTCTACCCTTGGTGGCACCCTCTTTATTTTCTGTTCTGCACATGCACAGAACAATCTTCATTGAAATAATGTAATTTCCCCCCCTTTTTAATGTTGCGCGCATGTGCAGACCTTTTAAAGTGCACACACATGCATGTAAATCTGGCGTGCGTGCGTGCAAACTTTTTCGGGCTCTGAACCAGTAGTAATGCCATCAGGAACCCACCCCTGATTGGAAGGGACCCTGTTGATTGTTTAATCCAATTCCCTGTGCATGGCAACGGACCCTATATACCAGGGGTGTCAAACTCAAGGCCCAGGGCCCAGATCTGGCCCGTAAGGCCGCCCTGGAACAGTGAAGGACCGGCCCACAGTGACTCTGCCAGTGAAAATGGAGCTTGGGAGGGCTGCACGCAGTGGCCCTTTTTGCTGGCAGAGGGCTGCAGGAGGCTATCACAGTTGAAAATGAAGCCCAGAAGTCTGCGCCTGGTCCCCCAAGCTCAGTTTTCTCTGGTTGAGTGCTAGCAAAACAAACTAGTAGCAAAAGTGACTCCTCCTAGCCCTGCCTGGGCCACGATAGGTGCACCTGACACAAGGGACATCGAGCTGGCCACGACCATCATGCCTACATTCCCTGGCACCCCAAAGCCCAACACAATCCTGAGGCAGCCCTCGATGAAATTGAGTTTGATACCCCTGCTATATACCACCCCTGCTATATACCATTCCAGAGAAATGGATGTCCAATGTCTTCTTGGAAATCTCCAGCGATAGAGCAGCCACAATTTCTGGAAGGAAGCCATTCCACTTGATCGTTCTCACGCTCAGGACATTTCTTCTTAATTGTGGATTGGATTTCTCTTTAATGATCTTCCATCTGTCACTTCTTGTTTGGCCCTCAGATGCTTTGGAGAATAGTTCAATTCCTTCTTTCCTTTGACAGTCCCTTAAGGATTGGAAGACAGCTATTGGGTCTTAATCTTCATTAGAGTAGATATACCTAGATTCCACGACCATTCATCATATAGTTTAGCCTTCAGTCCCCTAATCATCATATTTGCTCTTCTCTGCACTCTTTTTAGAGTCTCAATATCTTTTTTGTTTTAATATCTTTGTGGTAACCAGAACTGGACACAGAATTCCAAGTGTAGTCTTACAGTGCAGTAGAAAGCAATATTATCACTTCATGTGATCTTGATACTATCCCTTTGTTGATGCAATCCAGGACTGGATTGGCATTTTTGGCATCTGCAGCACACCTCTGACTCATATTTAAGTTGTGGTCTGCTAGGACATCTGTCTCCCTCATAGTTACTACTCATGAGCCAGGCACCACCTTTTCTGTACATATGAATTTGATTTTTTCTGCCTAAGTGCAGAACCTTACTTTTCTCACCACGGAATTGCATTTTGTTGTATAGGGCCCAATGTTCAAGTCTGATCAAATCTTCCAAAGTGTTGGCTATTCTCCACAGCTTGGTGTCATCTGCAAATTTGATTTCTTCTTCTGTCCACTTGTCTAAATCATTTATGAAGTGTTGAATAGTATTGGGCCTAAGACAGACCCTCAGTGCACCCCACTGCATGCTTCTCTAAATGTAGAGGTCCATTGAGGAGGTCCATCAAGGAAGTCCACTGAGGACTACTTGTTCAGTGCAGTTGGTCAGCCAGTTATGAATCCATCTGCTGGTAATGCTGTCTATCTCACATTTTTTCTATCTTATCATGAAGCAGCGTGTGATTTATTTTGTCAATTGCCTTATTGACAAAGTATACTATGTCCATAGCATTTCCCCCAATCCTCTCATTTAGTCACTTTGCCAAAGAACAAAATAAGGTTGGTTTGGCATGAGTTGCTGTAAAGAAGAGGACAATCAAAATCCCAGTGCACAGTGGGTTTTCTTTCACACAAATAACTTGGATGTCCACATGTAGACATGATGTCTAAAAACATACTCTTCTGTAATAAAATGCAACACCTTTAACTGATATCAAACATTTTAATGCTAAGATAAAATTCTTACAGACAATTCCTAAAAGTGAGATTGCTTTAAACAATATGGAATACCAGCAATGTTGGGATAATTCAGCTAATTTGATGACACTCTCCTGCTTGCACTCTACATTGTAAAAGGGGAGCTAGAAGATGGTTTATGAGATGATTAGCAGCTTTTTGCATCATTTCGGAAGGAAGAGAGATGCAGCAAATAAATCTTGTTTATTTTGCTGCAGTCCACTGGGCTAGTTAGGCATGCTGTTCTAAGAATATTTTGCTGAGATCAGAACCCTCATTTTACACCTGTCATACAAATCTAATCCAAGCCAGAAATCAATACTCCCCGCTAAGAATTTGCTAGTCCTTCTTGCATTAAGAGCCCAGAGTTGAGATTCAGTAGAAACATGATAAATGTCAGGCTTTCTGTCTTCCTCATCTTTAGTTATGTCCAATTATAAAGACAGCAATTGCCTCTAAGCTGAGAGCAAGCATTGCAAGGTGCCATTTGAGGGGGGCACAACAGCAATCGCCAGGAAGTTCGGGTGAGAAGGATTCTTAATAAAAGGAATCCCCAGAAAAGCTAGCCACCAGCCACTTTTAGCATCCTTGTTTTGCGCATCAAGATTGCCCCAATGCTTTTGAGGTTACCTGAGTAATATGAACCCACACAAAGATGTTTAGGATTTGCAGAGAAGGCAGCTTTAAAAAATGTAAAAGTTAATTGTTTGATTGATCATAAGAAATGAGTACAAAGCATGAATGTGCCCTGTATTAACTCCTATCCCAGGAGACTATAATTCACTTGTTTTTTTTGGAGAGAGCAAATGAATCTCTTTGTTTCACCAAATGGTATCCTGGATGGATGGATTTCTGGCACCCCCAGCTTTATAACTGCAACCAGTCCATCTCCCCTTTCCCAACATTTCCTAGCATTGCCCAGGAATGACACAAATTTGTCTTGCTGCTTTGCAAGAACATAAGCCTTCTTGCTTTCGGTGTCAGTTCTTTAAAAAATGTTCCAGCATCACCACAAAGAAGCTTGAAAATTCAGCATCCCCTCTTTGAACTCACTGGATTCCAAAAGCAATCAAACTTTGGCGCAAGCAATATGCATTATGAACTGAAATTACACCCTACATCACTGGAAGTTGTGTTTTTGACAGTTAATGGAGACATACAACAGAATCACAGAATGATAGGGGATGGAAGGGACCTTGGAGGCCTTCTAGTCCAACCCCCTGCTCAGGCAGGAAACTCTATACCATTTTAGACAAATGGTAGTCCAATCTCTTCTTTAAAAACTTACTTAGATTTTTATTTGAAAACTCAAAAATATTGAGACACCTAGGAGAAGCTGACAGATATTTCCTGGGATTAGCGCTAATTAAGACTGCAATTTTTACACGAAAGGTCTTTTTGAAGAGCACAGACTATGTAGAACAGATTGGGGTTAACTGTAGAGATGACAATTTACAGGTAGTCCTTGGGCTATTTATTTTTATTAGTCATATATCACATTCAGAAACTGCTCTTCTCCCTCACGGGCAATAATTGGGACAGAATTGCCATTGTTAAGCAACGTGGTCAAAAATTGAAATGTCACATAACATAGCGTTGCTTAGGGATGGCAGTCCAGGCAGTCCCAATTGCCATTGTTAAGCAAGGATCATCCGTGTTGTTAAGCAAGGACTGTGATTTCATGTGACTGTGATTTCCTGCCAGCTTCCCCATTGACATTGCTTATGAGAAGCCTGCAGAAAGGTCATAAATCTCGTGACCACAAGGATGCTGCAATGGCCACAACTCCTGGGATTGGTTATAAATATCATTTATTCAGTGCCATCATAATGCAATGGCTACCAGTATGATGACTATGCCCTACTGATTTCTCTATATTGATTTGATACAGTCAGACAAGTCGCCAATAAGATTTCTTGTTGTTCTGGAATGAGGATGTTACCTTGCCTACCTCCTGCCCCTCTCCCGAAATCTCTGGAAAGATTTGGCAGTCTTACAGGAATAGCAATAGCACTTAGACTTATATACCGCTTCATAGTGCTTTACAGCCCTCTCTAAATGGTTTATATATTGCCTCCAATAATTTGGGTCCTCATTTTACCGATATCGGAAGGATGGAAGGCTGAGTCAACCTTGAACTGGTTAGGATTGAACTCCAGGCTGTGGGCAGAATTAGCCTGCAATACAGCATGCTAACTACTGCACCACCATGGCTCAACCACAGAAATTCTGGTCTGCAGCAGAGTGAGTCTCCAAAGAACATCACAAGAACCATCCCTTCCTAGCCTGCTGGAGGTTTACCAACAAGAGTTGGATGGCAGCAGCTGAAGCCCAGAGGCTGAAAGGAGCAGAGTAAGAGAAGGAGGAGATTTAGAATAAGAAGAGTTGAGAGACCGCCTGCTGCCAATTACCTCCCAAAGACCCATTAGATCCCACAGATTAGGCCTCCTCCGGATTCCATCTACCGGCCAATGTCGATTGGCGACCACCCGGAGGAGGGCCTTCTCTGTGGCTGCTCTGGCCCTCTGGAACAAACTCCCCGTGGAGATTTGGACCCTCACCTCCCTTCAGGCTTTCCGTAAAGCCGTTAAAATCTGGCTGTTCCGGCAGGCCTGGGGTTGATGAGTTCCCTTCCCCGCTCGAATTGTGTGACTGTTGATTGTTTTTAAATTTTTCTCTGTATCTTGTTTGTTGTATTACCTTATTTGTACTACCCCCCTCCCCTGGGTTTGTTAGCCACCCTGAGTCCCTCCGGGAATAGGGTGGCATATAAATGCAATAAACCTTTAACCTAACCTTCACATTGTGAAGAACTCTTCTTATTCTAAATCTTGGTGCACCTTGGTGCCCTCCCGACTTCTGATCCAGAAATGACCACCTAAAGGAATACATGATTGCCTTTGGTGGCTGGTTCCCAAGTGAGAAGACGCCAGGCACAGAACCAGCAATGTAGTTAACCAATTAGGGTTGCACAATCACATTAAAGTCAACCTCCATTTTCCCTTGCTAATTAAATGCAGAGGCCATATCAAAACAGAATTGCATCTGTCATGATAATCTGCTAAATTGGAAGTGGCAGCCAGATAGGAAAGCAAGTATTATCCATCTATTATAGATGGCTTTGCTAAAATGAGCTGACTGAGAAAACACAAGATTTATAATCATTTCCTAGGATTTGTAATTTGAAACACAGGAAAAAAAAATAGGCTTATTTCTCATTTTGAATTGTTTCCCTTTAAAACGAGTCCTCCCAACACACAGGCTTATGACCTTAAAAATGCCTGATTCAGGTCGCTTGTATCTTCTATCTAAGGAACCTCAGGGAGGTCCTTGGGGAGAAGTGGCCTCTACTTGGGGACACCTCTGGAAAGTGAGAGCCTTGGAGGTAATCTGGGTTTCTCCTCTCCCCTTTGCAGTTGGAGGAAGGGGTGGGACAGTAACTGACACCTTCTCCTCAGAAGGTGCCCTGAAGTCTTGGAGTGGGCTCAAGGCCCTTTCAAAGGCATGGAACTGCAGGTGCCACACCAGTTATGCAACCCATTATTTCTTTATCGATTTTTCAGATCTGCTGCTCTTCAAAATGACATTAAATGAACATAAAAAAGGAAAATGCTGACTACAGCTAAGCTCCTCATGAACACAACCAGAAGCTTTCATGAACTTTTGCATTATGTATCGGTGTACCTGTGTGGGAGTCTCATTTTTATTCTATGCTCTTTGGCAGCCTTCTTCACGATTCTTTTGAATTCCTTCCAGCTTAGAGGCATGATCCTGGGCCACAATAAAAGTAACATTTTTACATCACGTTCTGAGTATTCACAGGGCTGCACCAAAATCTCAATAATTTTCACACAAAATGACTTTATGAAGTCGCTGTAATCGGTGACCTCGAGAGAGCTAATTAGCATAAGGTCTAGACTGACGAGCAGGGAGAGCTCCAGACCTTTAGACAGCGATGGCGTCCCATGGCACATCACCTGGCCTCTCATTGGCTGGCTGTCTTCACACAGAAGGTTTGCCTAGCAAAGCCTTCTTTACCAAAAGAAAATGCTAAACTATAACGGTGAGGTTTGTAATATAGCAAGCCAAGATCCAACCGTAGTCTGCCTCAATGGCGAGACGCTGCTGGTTTAACAAATGGTTCGGTGAGTGCATGCTTTGCCCACATGCATGCTTTTGAACATGTGCACAGCGCTGAAAATGGAGCATTGAGAAGCTCAGCTGCTTACTTTCCAAGTCAGTAACGGTAAGTAAAACAGTGAGGGGGGGCCCAGAATCAGCTGTGCTGCACAATTGAGATGCTCTAGAAAGCAGGAAATAAAGGACAGGATAGGGCATCCAGCTGATCGTTGGTTCTACTGGTACGCTCCAACCGGTCCGAACCACCTGAATACCACACCTACTTCACAGTTGTGTGTGTGGTGGGTGCATGAAACATTCTGCCCCACCCCGAACTTGTTAAACATTTTAAAACTGTGGTCAATGGAACGATGGGGTAGGAGAGTGGTTCTTAAACCTTTTAACTATGGACTCTTTTAAATACCTTTTGTAGCCATGGACTCCCAAGACTTAACTCAAGATCGAAATCATTTTCAAGCCCCCTGTGATGACATCAAGCCCCCCCCCCAGCCCCAGGGGTCTGCAGGCCACAGGCTGAGAACCATTGGGATGGGGACGATGGGACTGATTTTCCGTGGCGGTCAGAGGGTTGAGCAGAAGCATTCAGGCCACCATTCCTACCCCAAAGTGAGGCAGGGAGACGTCACTCCTCCCCTCCAGACTATCTTCCAAGGGAGACGTGGGGAGAGGGTTGGCAACAAGGAGACGCCTGAATGGGGTGGATAGACACAAACGTTTCTTCTCCGCCAGCACCTGCTATAAATCTCGGTATGATATCACTTTCAGATGCTGCAAACATTAACCTTTGAAACAGTCTCTTTTATAGTCCCACATCACTGGCAAGTCCAGACAATGATAAATTGCACACTAGCAGCCCACTGTCCCCCCCCCCTCCCGGCCTCTCAACTGCCTGTTCTCTGTCTTGGGGAGGGGGGTGGCAAGTTCCTGGAAAGGAGGGAGCACATTCTAGAAAGGGGGGTGGGTGAGGCAGCCCAGTCCGGAGTTGGATAGGAGGAAAAGGAAGAAAGGATGCTCACTTCCTAGAATCTCCCAGGGGATATTATCCATTGAGATGCGAGTAGTAAGGGTTTAGTCTGGCAAGAGTCTGTCTATTGTTGTGAACAAATAAAGAACTGAACTCTGGCTAGTTTGTTCTACATCATTCTTGGGTTTAACCTGACTGAGTGGCACAGACCATTTAAAACAGGGGTGTCAAACTGGCGGCCTGTGGGCTGGATGCGTCACGCACAGGCCACACCCACCCCAGCTCTTGCGAATGGGGAAAATGTTGCAAAATGTGACACCGTGAGTTTGACACTCACGATTTAAAATATGAGGTTATGAGGTTAGCTTTCATGACGCTGCATGCAAATTCCTCAACGACTTTGCAAGTAACAAGGCCTGGCCGAGCAGTGGTGCAGTTTTGTATTGTCTCCACACCTGCTGTTTGTTTCCTGTTTTATTTATTATCATCATTCGTGTTGTAATCCTTTAAAGAGGCAGGTAAAATCACTTGCAAACATGAAATAATCACCATTGTTAGCTAAAGTATTTTTAGATGGTTTGGCGCTGCAGCCCTCAGAATTGGTCACATGATGATTCTGTCAGCATGATTTAAAAAAATAAGATTTGGGAGATAATTAATAGCGATATTATCACACAAAATATACACAATGTGACACCATTGTGGTCCCCACTGGGTGTTTAAGGGCAGATCTCCTGGGTGCATTGTTGTGGATTGTAAAAGGAACATTTACATTTTCTGGCATCTTGAATCCCCCAAATCTGCCACTTTAGAAGCCCTAACACAAATGACGCACCATTAATAGACAGCAGAACTAGTTTGCATGTGAAATTTCCTATTTTTGCTCTTGTTATGTAAAAGAAGCCAGTTTTATTTAATTATTATTTTATTGCATTTAAGAGTGACAAAAAAGAAATGAAACTGCTCTGCAAAGGTAAAAAATACATCGCCAAAGAAAACAAAAATATATACAGTACATAGAAAGTGCTTTTATAAGAAAGTGAAAAAAGGCAACAGAGGAAAAAGAAAAAAAAGCATCAATTTGATATGCAGATCCTAAGAAATGAGTAGAAAAAAAGAACTAGAGGTTCCTTATTACCTTGACAATTTTTTAACTTCCATAACGAGTGAACATCAAATTATGACTTGTACAACACAAAATATTTAGTATTTATTGCACACTTATGTTTATACAGAAAATGCTGTCAAAAACAGGTATTTGTTAGAAATGCAATAAGATGACATTTCTTTAAAACACAAGTTTTTACAAAAACAGTTCTGTACTAAAATGTTCAGATGATAATTTTCCTTTGAACTAGATATCTAGTATTTGAAATTTGACAGCTGGGCAACACAAATGGATTCTCCATATCTTATTATGGCCAAAGGATAGATGTTGCAGTATTGGAAAGATAAATATGTGGCCTTTTTCACTCAATGAATTGAAGACCTAATAGCCCTTGCCACTTAGGAGTGGACTTCCTATGTATAGTATGTAAATATATATTTAAGACTAGGCCAATGGGAAGCAGTGATGGTGTGCTTTGATGAAGCCATTTGGGTTGTGGAGGCATCTCAGTTCACATTGTCAAAGCCAGTTTACTCCATTCACCTCCCTGGATTGCTTTGGGAGGGTCAGAACTGCCCATATTACATGCGGAAAGGGATCTGGAAGGCCCACCTGGGCTTCGGGGGGGAGCAGGACTGACAGCTTCATGCATAAGAGTTGCAGGCATTCCTTTGAAGAGAAGGACCAGGGGAGATAGAAGAGCAGTCTTCCAATATTTGAGGGGCTGCCCCAGAGAGGAGGGGGTCAAGCTATTTTCCAAAGCACCTGAAGGCCAGGCAAGGAATAATGGATAGAAACTGACCAAGGAGACATTCAACCTGGACTTAAGGAGGAATTTTCTGACAGTGAGAATGGTTAATCAATGGAACAGAAGTTGCTTTCAGAATTTGTGGGCACTTCATCACTTTCAAGGCTGGACTGCTATCTGTCAGAAATGGTGTAGGGTCTCCTGCTTAGGCAGGGGGTTGTACTAGATGACCTACAAGGTCCCTTCCAACTCTTTTAATCTCTATGTATCTGTATGTAGCCTGGTTGGAGGGGAGGTATCGTATGTAATTATGGCCATTAACATGAACATAATACAAACCCACTGGCTTTCCAATGGTGGGAAGATTCCAAGAAGTGCAGCCTGGGGTGCATTTGCCAAGGGGTGGGACCTGTCGTCTTCAGGCATTCCGGTGGCCAAGATGGTCAGCCTGATGTGCCGGGCCAGAGGAGGTGGGTGAGGGCTGGGGCAGCATTGGGGCTTCCAGGGAACATTGCTTGAGCCCTGTGAGCAATGGCCTTAGGTTTTTACTCCGATCAATCCAGACTAGAATTAATGGGATATAAATATTTGCAAAATGGTCTCCATAGGTTGACCTAGATCTGTAACTGTGAAGCCATTAGCGATAAAACTATTCTCTCTCGGGTGGGCAGTGTCTGAATCGGAGGTAAGCTCACTATTCCTCTTTTATTAACTTGGATCTGATCCATTTAAAAAATCCATTTAAACAGTTAGATCACAATGACTTGCAGCAGAGATTGTCTGCTGTTTGTTAATTTATTTAGATTAGATGCTGGAACGAACCTAAACAAACTGCCATCTCCAGACACACACTTGGGCAATTAGAATGGAGCTCACGCGATTCTTTTATAATTCAAATCAGAGAAACTTACTGGAGTCATAAATTAAGAAGCTCATTACATTCTCAATTGTGTTAATAGGAAAATTCAACTTGCTTGGTTTTTACTGAAGAATTTATTAATAAATCATTGGAAATGTGCCTGTGTGTTTTTTCCCTTCCCTATCCTCATTAATTCTTAGTGCTAAGATTGCTGTGCCATGTTTGCTCCTGTTCTTGTCACTTGAGAGTAAAGTAAAGGCAAAAATTGGCGGAATGTCACGGGCAGGATCCAAATTCTCCAGCCAAGATGTGCTGAAGGGCTGCTTCCCGTCTGAGATGCCAAAGGAGAAATACGAATAGAGGCTGGTTGCCATTTGACTGTCAATAAGTGACCGCCTTTGCACAGGAACTGGCACTGATTTGCCACATGCAATGAAACCAAATAATGACCTTTGACACTTCTTTACATTTTAGTAATGCAGAACAAAGAATCGAAAGGCTATGTGGAAGATGAAGCTTAAGAAATGGCTGTGATTTATTTTATTATTTTATTTTACTTGGCAGGCATTAACAACTTGGTAAGTCAACGCAAACATAAGCAAAAAGACAAAACGTTTTCTATTGAGCGTGCCAGGAATGGTCTCTAATGAAATTAAAGAATCATATGCCTCAGATAGAAAGTCCCTACAAAGAGTGGTGAGTACAGCAGAGAAGATTATAGGAAGCTCGCTTCCTGTCATTCAGGATACTATTTAAAAGCGCTATGTGCTTAGAGCTCAAATCATTGTCAGAGACCCCACACACCCATTTCACGGTCTGCTTCTGTTGCTCTCCTCTGGGAGGAGGTTTTGAAGTATTTCTAGCAGGACTTCCAGATTCTGTAATAGCTTTGTTCCCTACGCCATCCGTCTGGTAAACTTGCAAGATTTGTTTATCTCCCCATGTACACGTATACATCCAGACTAGACTGTGTTGTTTCTCCATGTCATATAATATATGTGGGTATATGCATAATTTTGTATTTATTTTGTCATGTTCATATAGTGTATATTGGAGGCAGAGACCCTTTGAGAGCTGTATGCAATAAAATTTCATTTTGATGTATGCCGATTAGTTTACATTAAAAGTGACAATAAAGTTATTCTAATATCATAATTTTCTGGCAGTTTCTTCCCATGTACTTATATTCAGCTACACATAACCCATTTCCCCTGAGAATAAAATGAAACCACTTCCCTAAATATCAGAATGATGGGGGCAGATAAAATACCCAGAAAATCTAATTCCTTAACCCCTCAGAGAAGTAAAATCTGCAGCTTCCTGTTCAAACCATGCAAATCACACCCTGATGATATTCTGAGATGACCTCTGATTGCCAAGCAGACCAACCAGCCTTCGCACATGATGTAGGTTGTGGTCTACTTTGTCAAATGACTTATAGAAGCCTAAGTAAACTAGGTTCACAGCATTTCACTGGTCCACTAATTTAGTCACTTTGTCAAAGAATGCAATAACATTTTTCTGGCATGATTTGTTTTTGGCAAACCCATGTTAGCTTCTAATAATAGCTTTGCTTGCATCTAGATATTTGTAGATTATCTTTTGCTTATATTATCTTTTCCAGGATTCTCCCAAGTATGTGTTACGCTAATTGGTGTACAATTTCCTGGATCTATTTTAGTTTTTCTTTTCTGAAAATGGTGACTACCTCAGCTTTTATCCTGCCCTCTAGTAATCCTCATGTATTCCAAGACCTTTGAAAACTATGGTGGAGTGGTTCCAAATTCACATCTGTCAGCTCCTTCAGAACTCCGGGGTGTAATCCGTCAGGTCCTGGTGATTTGAATTAATCTAGGATGGACAGATGTTACATTACCATATTCCTACTTATTTTAACTTTTATTACTAATCTGTCTTTTATGGTTCCAGTTTTGGTAGGTTGGCTTTTTTTTTTCTCCTTTTGCACGAAGACGGATGCAAAGAATGAATTAAGCAGTTCTGCTTTCTCCCTGCTGCCCATCACTTCCTTGCCATCTTTTGCCATTAGTTGACTGATCATTTCCTTGATTTGTTCCATTTATTTGTTTGGAAACAGCAGACTTATCTGGGCACAGCAGCAGGTTTCAGCTAATTAGGGTTAGAATTCAATTTGTTGAGTAAACCTAGATTTCAAAGGGACATTCAGTCTGCATAAGTTTGAAATGTTAGTAAGTCCAGAAGAACAACATATACAGTATTTGCCAGTGGCTTCATAGTGATAATAATAATTAGAAAGCTCATCTATGGGGCACACCTGAGAAACCGTCAGGTCTGTCCCAGCATGAGAATTTCTTTTGTCAAAACATGCTGTTTAATTTACAGAGCAGTGTTTTATGAAACCATATCATTCAGAGTAACATTAAGTACTCTTCTTAAAATAATACCAGAAATATTGGGGTGGTGACAATTTCTAATTTTGCACATTTCAAATTGGATCCAAATTCCTTCTCAAATCGGAGGGAAAACCTTGGCTATGGATTTCCTAGAAACAATGATTTTAGATTTTAATTGTATTTTATAAATGGGGAATCCCTTTTGGTTGCAAATGTTTCAATCAACACCATTTTCTTTAGAAGAGACTTTAAGCCGAATAATGTGAATATTTACAACTGTCCATTTACCCAACTATCAGATCCCGGCGAAGGAAAATTAAAAAAACAGAGAAACCATCAGGTCTGTGCCAGCATGGGGGTTTAAGAAACTCCATTTGTAGTTTTCTTTTATAGCAGGGGTGTCAAACTCAAGACTTGGGGGTGGCCCTGGCCTGCGAGGTACTTAGATCCGGCCCCGGGGCCCTCCCTGGAAACAGCGAAGGACTAACCTGCAATGCCTCGGGCAACAAAAATGGAGCTAGGGGGGTGGCTGCATGACCCCCCCCAGGATCTGTTTTCGCTGGCAGAGGGTTGCAAGAGGCCGTTGCAGCCAAAACTGAGTGTCAGGGTTCCAAATAGCATCCGAATGTAAATCAGAATCCAAGGCAAAGGATTCTTCAAAGTTCCAATTTATGAAGAGAGTCATGTTGGCGCATCTGGGGAAACCCAAATCTGAAAGCTTCCCGGTTTTCTCCACCCAGTTGAGAATAAGTTGAAAGAATAAAATAAGTTGAAAGTTCAAGATCTTGCCCCCACACCCACCAGTCCATCCCATGGTCCAATTTCCCATTGCATGCTGGCAGTTCCACCCATCCAGTTTCGGTCAGGTGCAGAGGTGCAGAGATAAAGGATGACCTTGGCTTTCTAGAAAGAATTTTGTTATGGCTACATAGCATCTAACTCCGTATAATCCCCCCTCCCATTTTCCCACAATAGAGAATGCACAGGAGAATAATAGAAATTGTGATAGGCCAAAACGCAAAAGAAAAGATGGCTGCAGGCCTGACACTGAGCTTGGGAGCCCATTTTCACTGGCAGAGCGCTTGGGCCACCACAGGCACCCCCGACATGAGTGATGTCCAGCTGGCCATGCCCACCCTGGCCACGCCCACTCCAGCCCCCCAAGGTGAAACACAATCTTGATGCATCCCTCAATTGAATTGAATCTGACACCCCTGTTTTATAGTATACTTTTACTAAAGCCAAAAGGTTACAGCATAAGCAAAGCCTCGTAAGTTGAGGAGTCCTTGTACATTGTGCAAATCCAATCATTTTGAAATCGGCTAGCTGCAGTTTCAAGACAAACCCTGGTGCATTTTTCCAGAATTGCAGCCAGAGTATATTTTATTTCAGCAAATGGCTTGCAAATAAATTCCTGATTCTTTTCACTTCTCCACGTGAAAGATAAACACGCACAAATGCATTTAGCAGCCACGTCTGTCTTTCCTCGTAAACATCAATTTTAAGATGAAGCTGAAACCCACCAAGAACACTTTTGCCTACACATCCCTAGTTAGTGGTTGTTTTATTTTTCATCTCTGGGTTCCCTTTTAGCAGAGTGAAAATAACATTTCAACTCTTATTTCCTTTTTCATTTTCGGAGCCAGAACTCGTTAAACCCCTTGAGTAATCTTTCTGTCTTTTAAATAATTCGGGGTTCTGAAGAAAATACGATACTTTAAACAATACGCTTAGACTCCAAAATGATTCCCTCCATTAATTTTAAAAAGCAGAAATGAAGCTTTTCCAGCCTCATTCATGTTTATTCACAGTGAGGCTGCTAACAATGATCAACCACCAAGCCTCAGCCCCGTTTTGTCATTCGCTTGCCTAGCAATTTACCCTCTTCTTTGTTTAATGCCAGAAATGTCATTGAAAGGTTGGATATTTCACAGTGTGGCTCACTCATTACACAATTTCTACGGAAAGCTGTCCATCAATGAGAAAGTGCTTCCACAGACTGCCCCCCTCCCCTAAAGCCCAGATTGTCCTAATGCCCACCCTGCAGGAATCAATCATCCCTCGCATTGCTAGGCACCATGCAGCTCTCCTGAACAGCATCATAAAAAGCTTCCAGGGTGAATCAATTAAGGCCATTTCCTCTTCCTCCACCCCCGTGTCCAAGGGCCTTTGGCGCTTTCCTCTCAGGGACTGATCGGACTTTGGAAGTAGCCCCAGACATGGCCAAGAGCCCCCTACAATCTTCTGACTTTCTAAATTTTAAGCAGGACAAACTCTAGGTTGCCTTCAAGTTCAATTCAGAAGGAAAGAAGAAGGCAGCAGAATGGGCAACCACCAGAGAAGAGGGAAAGGTCCCTCTGTCATCGAATAAAATATAGGATTAATTTGGTTGTTAATTTTAATTTAATTTTTAAATTTTTATTGTAAGTATCAATTGGGTTTTTTTTTGGATACTTTGTCCCTTTTAATTTTTGTAATATGTGTTTTCTTTCATGTTGTACGCTCCCCTGAGTCCTTGGGAGAAGGGCAGCATATAAATCCAATAAACCTAAAACCTAAACCTAAACCATCAGGATTTCTCTGAAGAAGACCCTTCTCAAGAACCGCTGGCCTTCGGAAGTTGTGAAAGCTTCATCCCTGGAAGCTTTCAAGAAGAGACTAGACTTCATAACTAAAGCATGATGAAGGTCCATCCTTGCAGATGGAAAGCTTGCCCACAGGTCATATCAGGTGATCCATAATATCAATTGGCAATAATTGATATTATTGATAATATCAATAATGGATGGAATCTGACCAAGGAGAGATTCAACCTAGAAATAAGGAGGAACTTTCTGACAGTGAGAACAACTAACCCATGGAACAGAAGTTGCCTTTGGAAGTTGTGGGAACTTCATCCCTGGAGGCTTTCAAGAAGAGGCAGGACTGCCATCGGTCAGAAATGGTGTAGAGCTTCCTGCTTGGGTGGGGGGTTGTACTAGATCAGTGGTCTCCAACCTTGGCCACTTTAAGACTTGTGGACTTCAACTCCCAGAATTCCTCAGCCAGCTTTGCTTTGGGAGTTGAAGTCCACAAGTCTTAAAGTGGCCAAGGTTGGAGACCACTGTACTAGATGACCTACAAGGTCACTTCCAACTCTGTTAATTTGTAAACTCCTCTTCTGGCCAGCTCAGTGCATGGCGTGGAGGTTGCAGCCGCTTCCAAATGCAACAAACCTTCTACGGATAATCCTCAACCCACAACCACAACTGAGCCCGAATTTTCTATTGTTCAAGGAGACATTTGTTAAGTGAGGGTTGCCCCATTTGATGACCTTTCTTGCCTCCGTTGTTAAGTGAATCACAGCAGCTGAGGTTAGTAACCTGGCTGTTAAGTGACTCTGGCTTCTCCATTGACTTTGCTTGTCAGAAGGTCGTAAAACGATCCCGGGACACTGTAATGGTCATAAGTATGAACCAGTTGCCAAGCACCCAAATTTTGATCACATGATCCCGGGGAGGCTACAATAGTTGTAAGTGTGAAAAACGGTCATATGTTACATTTTTCAGTGTCATTGGAACTTTGAATGGCCATTAAGTGAACTGTTAAAGCATACCACTGCCTTGTGGCTACATCCACTCCCGGAAAAGGCTTCAGGAGTCAACCTCCAAGCAAAATCCAGCCGGAGTCCCGGAAGCAGTTCGTGACTGTGTAGAACCACATTCTGGTAACTCCTGCGATGCAGCTGGAACCAATCGTATCGGCTCTGCCGTTCCATTGGACTATTTCAGCCAGGTGGAGAGGGGGGATCTGCTGCTTGGGTAACAGTCTATCCTCCATATTAATCCACCCAGACCTCCTGCTCTGGAGAGGACACTCCAGCTTTGACCTCTTTCCAGAGCACGATTCCATAGTCTTTGGAGACTGAAGGATGCCAATGCCAACTATTATGAAAGAGCAAAAAGTTGTGATTTGATTTTAATGTCTTATTTTACTGCAACAGAGTCGGAAGTCAATGCTTCTTTTTTCTTTCTTTTTCTCATCCTTCTTCTTCCCCCTCTTCCTCCCCACTGTTTCCCTATTTACTTTCGTATTTTGTATCTTAGAATATTTTATAACTCAATAAAAATGTTAAAGCAGATAAAAATCAACAACATCATTCACCAACTTTCCTCTTTTTAAAAAAACTGTTTTGCTTTTCTTCCTGCTCCTCTGTGTGTGTGTGTGTGTGTGTGTGTGTGTGTATGTATGTATGTATGTATGTATGTATTTATGTATGTATGTTGTGGCCCAGCAGGTGCCGTTGGAGCTGCCACCAGACTCCGACAGCGAGGGGCCCTCTGAGTTGACTCTGGAGGATGTGGAGGACTCTGGACAGGGTTCCGACAATGAGCACGGTGCAGAGAGGCTGGTTGGCCACCAGGAGGCACCTGAGCCTTGGACCAGTGGGGAGGAGACAAGGGAGAGTGAGCCGGGGGCCAGTAGTGAGTTGTTCCTGGATGCACGCCATTGAAGAGCTACTAGGCGGCAGGAACAATTACGCAATTACAGGAGGTGATTGTACTCAGCTGGTGGTCATTAGGCTCCTCTCCAGACTATAAAAAGCTACTTGTGCACACGGCCCTCTTTGCAGAAGTCAATGCAGGATTGAATGTCAGAGGACATTACTGGGAGCTTGGCAGACTGAATTGCTACCAAGCCTTATCTGTGTTTATTGCTGCCTGAGTTTGTCTGAGTTGCTGCCAAGGTCCTTATCTGTTTGTTCTGCTTGGCTTTCAGGCACCAAGGCTTTGGTGTCTTGCTATTAAAGTACATTCCAGTTAAGCTTGTCTCGGCATTCGTTACTGGATGGAGGAGAAGGTCAGAACACACACACACACACACGCACACACACACACACACACACACAGTTTTTATATTTTGTCTTTGACTGTCTGTCACTTTGGAAATGCTAAGTGAACCAGAACTGATGCGAATAATTGATAACAACATTGATGTGAAATTAGAGCAGACTACTTCTAATACATTTATAAGTGACACTGAGCGTTTAATCACAGGATAAAATGCAACAAACATAAGGGAAAAAACTTTCCTCGTTTTAGGCCCACTGCTGAAAGGGAAGCAAGGAATTGTCCAAATTGGCAGCTCTGAAATGCTGTGGTTGCCAATGCTTTGCCTCTCTTAGACACAGCCAATTGATTGATCTCGCTCTTATAAGAAATTCAAGCCGCAACTTTCGGCTGTCACTTTCAGCTGCCCTGGAGAATGCAACAAGATACTTACTTGGAAATAGAAATAATGAATCCGGCAAGGTCTTGGAGGCGCTTTGTTCTTATTCGCGCATACCCTGCGGAGTTTCTCTGAGGAGGAAGGTACTAAAAATAATTCCAGCAGCCAGGTAGGATTCGTCTTCAGGGACCACAATCATTTGCACAGCTCCTTCCAGGTTTTCCTTTCCGTTTTTATCGCGCCAATCAAGACGGTATCAAAGAAATGATTCAACCAAATGGCATGCATGTAGTTGCAGCAATTCTATTGGCCTCCAGGGAACGGGAGCATATATCAAGGGGTCCCCGCAGGGGTTATTGCTCCCAAAGTTCCACTTGTCTTGTGGCGCTTGTAGGGATTGTAGGAGAAGAGAAGAGAAGGGAGGGGAAGAGAGCTGGACGGGATCTTGGAGGTCTTCTAATCCAGCCCCCTGCTCAAGCAGGAGAACCTATACCATTCTACTTGTCTTATGGTGTTTGTAGGGATTGTAGGAGAAGAGAAGAGAAGGAAAGGGAAGGGAAGGGAGTAGAGCTGGAAGGGACCTTGGAGCTCTTCTAGTCCAGCCCCCTGCTTAAGCAAGAGGACCTGTACTATCTCAGATAAATGGCTGCCCAGTCTCCTCTTAAAAATCTCCAGTGATGGAGCTGCCCCAACTTCTGAAGGGAAGCAATTTCACTGGTTAATTGTCCTCACTCTTAGAAAGTTTCTCCTTAACTCCAGGTTGCTTCTCTCCTTGATTAGTTCCCATCCATTGTTTCTTATCTGGCCTTCTGGTGCTTTGGAAAATAGGTTGACCTTCTCCTCTTGTGGTAACCTGTAATGGCTCCTCTCCTAACCTGAGAAAGTAAAGACTCTTGAAACGGATTATTTCAAAAGGAACCTTTAATCAAGCAGGATGAAAACCATTAGAAGCAGAGCAGCATCTGAAAACCTTTAGGCCATGCAAATGGGATTCAACTGATAATGACCCCTCCCCTTTGTCCAAATGCAGATTCTGACCAATACACAAGTGTGAAGATGCTTCCTTAACTCTTCTGCCCCGGGAGTCAATAAAGCACACGTTCCCATGGCTATGTCTATGTCTATGGTTAGACATCAAAGTTATATATCCCACATGGCTACCATAAACATCCCTACAGAGATGTTGGGACCTTCAGTCTCCGGTGACAGGAAACCAGTTGTAAAGTTGTAAAACTCAGTTGTTTCAGATGTAGCTAATGATTTAACTCCGAGGCTCCCCTCCTCCCAATTGAATGGCAGTATCATTTTTAGGGATCTGACATCCTCTCAAATACTGGAATGCTGCTATCACTTCCCTTCTAGTCTTTCTTTTCTCTAAACTAGCCAAACCCAAATCCTGCAACTGTTCTTCATATGTTTCAGTCTCCAGGCCATTGATCATCTTACTTGCCTTCTCTGAACTTTTTCCATGTATGTGGACCCCAGGATCCTTGTAGTGCAGAATTATGTCATTGGAGAGAACCTGTTTTGATTCAGTCTCATTTAAGGTTTTCTTCAACTTCCCTGTACGATAATTGCTTTTTCACGTAGAAAATTCAACCTTAGTTCTGCAGCTGAAATTCCAGAAGGTAATTTGGGAAATGCTGTGAAAAGCAGGTGAGCCACAGAGGCTTTCAAGGCTGCTCTCTCTGGCACTTTTTTCCTTCCATTAACAATGAGGAAACAATTGTTCTTATTTAATTTTATTCTAAACTATGCTTTAGTTGTAGTAGTTAATTTTATTCCTATTCTCCAGCTCCCGGAAGAATCCAAAACCCCAAACCATTAATAAGAGAACATTTCTAGGAGAACATAATCAAATTAAAAAATAAAACCAGCAGTGCTTAAAATCAATAAATGCATTAAAACCATGTTTGCTTTACAGAACAGAAAATGAAGGGTCTGTTTTCAAGGCTGCAAATGGCAACTTCTGGCCAGCCCCACCCACAGTTGGAGGACAACTTCTTTGGATGCTTTGCCTGTTTTTATAGCAGCCTATACAGGTAGTCTTTGACGTACAATGGCTCATTTAGTGACAGTTCAAAGTTACGCCATCAGTGAAAAAAGTGACTTAGGACCATTTTCCACACTTACATCCATTGCAGCCTCCCCATGGTCACGGGACCAAAATCCAGACCTGTGGCAACTGGCTCGTATTTATGACGGTTGCAGTGTCCCTGAGGTCTGTGTGTTATGTGATCTTTTTTGCGACCTTCTGACAAGCGAAGTCAGTGGGGAAGCCAGATTCACTTAACAGCCATGTTACTAATTTAACAACTGCAGTGATTCACTTAACAACTGAATTGAATTGAATTGAAAAGTTTATTTATAGGCCGCCCTTTTCCCTGGGGGGACTCAGGGCGGCTTACAATTCATGGGGAGGGGAATACAAACAGTGAGACATAAAACAATACATAATTAAAAATAGAACACAACATTCATCATTCGGGTGGGGACGGATTACAATCTAACCCCAGGCCTGACGGGCTAGCCAGGTCTTAAGGGCTGTGCGGAAGGTCTGGAGGGTGGTGAGGGTACGGATCTCCACGGGGAGAGCGTTCCAAAGGGTCGGAGCTACTACCAAGAAGGCTCTCCTCCGCGTAGTCGCCAGTCGACACTGACTGGCAGATGGAACTCGGAGGAGGCCTAATCTGTGTGATCTAATTGGTCGCGAGGAGGTGATTGGCAGGAGGCGGTCTCTCAAGTACCCAGATCCACTACCATGAAGGGCTTTATAGGTGGTAAGTAGCACCTTGAAGCGCACCCAGAGATCAACAGGTAGCCAGCGCAGCTCGCGGAGGATAGGTGTTATGTGGGTGAACCGAGGTGCACCCACAATCGTTCGCGCGGCCGCATTCTGGACTAGCTGAAGTCGCCGGATGCTCTTCAAGGGCAGCCCCATGTAGAGCACATTGCAGTATTCCAGCCTTGAGGTCACAAGGGCACGAGTGACTGTTGTGAGAGCCTCCCGGTTCAGGTAGGGTCGCAACTGGTGCACCAGGCGAACCTGGGCAAATGCCCCCCTGGTCACAGCCGACAGGTGGTAATCAAAGGTCAGCTGTGGGTCCAGGAGGACTCCCAAGTTGCGAACCCTGTCTGAGGGGTATAGTGTTTGACCCCCCAGCCTGAGTGATGGAACACTTGCCAAATTATTGGGAGGGAAACACAACAGCCACTCGGTCTTATCCGGGTTGAGTACCAGTTTGTTAGCCCTCATCCAGTCCCTAACGGCTTCAAGGCCCCGGCTCATCACGTCCACCGCTTCATTGAGTTGGCACGGGGCGGACAGATACAGCTGGGTATCGTCCGCGTATTGATGGTATCTTATCCCGTGCCTCCAAATGATCTTGCCCAGCGGTTTCATGTAGATGTTGAATAGTAGGGGGGATAAGACCGAACCCTGTGGCACCCCATATGTTAGGGGCCTAGGGGTCGATCTCTGCCCTCCAACTAACACCGACTGCGACCTGTCCGAGAGGTAGGAGGAGAACCACTGCAAGACAGTGCCTCCCACCCCCACCTCCCGCAGTCGTCACAGAAGGATACCATGGTCGATGGTATCGAAAGCCGCCGAGAGGTCAAGGAGAACCAGGATGGAGGCATGGCCTCCATCCCTAGCTCTCCAGAGGTCATCGGTCAATGCGACCAAAGCGGTTTCTGTGCTGTAACCAGGCCTGAAGCCGGACTGAAATGGGTCAAGGTAACTAGTTTCCTCCAAGGTCTGCTGAAGCTGGGAGGCCACCACTGTGACCAGAAAGGTCATAAAACAGGGCAAAACTCACTTAACAAATGTTTCATTCAATCGTGGTTGTAAGTTGAGGAGTACTACCCGTATTGCAAAATTCCCGGTGGATTCAAAAGTAAGCCGTTGAGGGGAGGGGGGGGGAATCATGTTTTCTGGTATCAGATTTATGCTGGCATCACTCCTAATGGTGGAACGTGTAGTGTATATACGGTGGGCTTATGACCCACTGTCAGGTCTGCAGTGTTCTTTTGGATCTTTGGCCTGCCACACTTTCTATTATTCTACTATGCCTTTTTCTATTGTGGGGAAATGGGAGGGGGGATTGTACTGAGTTACTTAATGTATAGCCAAAACAAAATTCTTTCTAGAAAGCCAAGGTCATCCTTTGTCTCTGCACGTCTGCACCTGACCGGAATTGGATGGGTGGAACTGCCAGCATGGCAATGGGAGACTGGACCATGTGATGGACTGGTGGCTGTGGGGGCAAGATCTTGAACTTTCAATTAAGTGGGGAAAACCAGGAAGCTTTCAGATTCGGGTTTTGCCAGATGTGCCAACATAGCTCTCTTAATAAATTGGAACTTTGAGCAATACTTTGCCTCAGACTCTGATTTACTTTTGGATGCTATTTGGAACCCTTTGCCATCTCTAATCAACCCCAATTTCCTCGCTGCTGGATGCTACCCTTGATTTAAAGCCAGAGAAAAAAACAGTTATGCCTTTGCTATTAACTCCTCTGATTTTCCTTTATATCAGGAGTCTCCAACCTTGGCAACTTTAAGCCTTGGTGGACTCCAACTCCTAGAACTGCCTGGGGAATTCTGGGAGTTGAAGTCCGCTAGGCTTAAAGTTGCCAAGGTTGGAGACCCCTGCTTTATATTCTCCTTTCTTTTTCAACAAGCATTACTCAGTGGTGCAAACTTACAATAGGGCATCAAGATGGGTGCCTTGTTCAACCTGAACTGCCAACAAGATTAAACTTTGCTGTGTATTTAGGACACGGATCTATGTCCAGAAGCCACTTCATCTTGAAGACTTCATGGATGATGGGTTGACCTTTAGTGCTGGAGAGAGAAGTCCACCCCTCTCTCGAAGTTCTTTTATGAGGTGAAAGAAATTTAGCTTTAGGTTTTTCTGTCAAAGGACACAAGAATGTTGGTTGAAATTCGTGAGTGGAGTGTGACAGTTTTGCACATACTATTTATGAAATGGCCAAGAGCTGCATGTTTTTTCCTATGCTTTCTGACAACCTCCATGACTGCTTTTGGCTCAATCTCAAAGACCCCAGACAGAACTTTTCCACTGGCTCTTTTCAGTTTGTGGGCTTCAGAGAAAGGAAGGAAGAACAATATCAGACGTCATACAGATCACAGTGTTCAATACTGCCAAAGCTCAAGCAAGTGCACAGCTGTAATTCTTAAAATCTGGAAGATTTTAAAGCCCCTTGAAAAGCCTCCTTTGCAAGCAGTTGGAAAAGTACAAGACAGTGCTGCAAAGGGTCATTCAGGGCTGTGGAGGAATCCAATTATAGGATTCCAGCCTTCCCTTGAGGATATCCAGCAAAGTGGAGCCCACCACATCTCTGGGTCATATGTTGCTCTGTCCAGCTGCTCTGACAGTTAGCATATCATCAGCATCTGCCTTCCTACTCTTAAAGCAGTGGTGTCCAAACTTGGGAACTTTAAGACTTGTGGACTTCAACTCCCAGAATTCCCCAGCCAGCATAGTCCAACCGTGGGAACTTTAAGACTTGTGGACTTCAACTCCCAGAATTCCCCAGCCAAGTTTGGACACCTCTGCCTTAAAGGCATTGCTCCATGTTCTGCATTCAGGAATCAAAGAGAACGGATCTCAATTTTCTACTCCAAAGCATCCTTTCTGGGAGGAGTGCTATTGTATTTTCCTTGCACAGCCCTTCCCAAAATTCCTTCAGTCTCTCTCCTCAAAACCTAGGTTTGCAGTCTCCTAGTAATCCTTGTTGCCTTTGTCTTAACCTGCATCCTTCGTTTTATATCTTTGGCATCAAATTACTGCAAACTGCTTGGAATCAAATAAACTAGCCAACCAGGGATAATTAAAAATTATTGTCATTTGGGAATTGCAAAATCAACGTATTCTCCAACGCACCTGACAACAGGACAAGAAGTAGCAGATGGAAACTTATCCAAGAGAAATTCTAGAAGTAAGGAGAAATTCTTGACAGTGAGAACAATTAATCAGTGGAAGAGCAAAAGTTATGGGTGCTTCAGGACTGGAGGTTTTTAAAGAAGAGACTGGATAGCCATTTATCCAGGATGATAAGGGAAGACCTCCAAGGTTCCTTCCAACTCTGTTACTCGGTTAAAACAAAATTAATCTGATTTGTTAAGAGGATGTGTGAGAAAGATGCAGTTGGAATGGCATACACTCATGGTAGGGGGTTTGTGGCTTGGAATTCTGCATTAGGGCAGCATTTGGGGATGATAACTGACAAGTAGCTGAATACAAGCCAGATGTGAGACAGCTGCTACTTCGATTCTTCTTTTTAGACGAAGACATATTATTCCCCACCACTTGGCATTGTTTTTTTATTTTTTTATTTTTATTTTCAAAACAAACACAACACATAAAATCTTTCTTCTTTATATACTGTAGAAAGTGTAACAGTGGTTACAAAAGGCTTTCATGCATCTCTTCCACAGTCATCAAGCTTAATTCATATTAACTCAAGTATTTTAACTCAGATATTTATACATGTTACCCTTATACCTCCATTTTTATTTGACTATAATTGTTTAAATGTCCTTCATCATAAAATATACCAAGATTTAATACATAACCATATACTGGCATTTCATTTAATATTTCTAAAATCCTCCAATAACACTGAATCCTTATGGCCTATTCTAGCTAAACATCCATAATATTTAATAACAAACTTTTCTAACCCTTTTTTCCAAATCACTGTTTGCAATTTTCATCCAGTTTCCTTATATTGTACACATACATACATACATACATACATACATACATACATACATACATGTGTGTGTGTGTTGTCATCATTATCCCTCCTTTATTTGAATATATCCTGTATCATAATATTTCCCCCCAATAATCAAAACTTAACTGTATCTAACTTAGTTCTTTTTTATTAACCTTTGTATATAATCCAAAAAGATTTCTAATCTTCCTTTCATGGGTACCATTCAATATTCATATCCAATTATTACTTAGCATAACACTACACATTGTATACATTATTTTCATTATCAATTATTTATTTAACTATATCTATTATCACTAAATTTCATTAAGTTTAACTAGTTTTAAGTTATATTCTTCCATCTATCAACCTGTATCTTTCCAATAACAAAACAATCTCATATCTTCTGCCATTTGTGGTACCAATCATCTAATCATCTTCTTGATCAGCTTTGTATGGACTTCTCTTAGCAACTCCTTGCTTATAAGATATCTCATATAATCTTGATGCCCTCTTTCTGTTTTCTTATTCAGTTTGTCTTTGATTGTCAGCAGTGTTATCAATGCTTTTGCTAATGGAATTTCTTTCTTTAAGTCCATATATTCTTTAATTTTATCTTCTTCTATATCTTGACCTTTGGAATAGATTTCCTCTCCATTTAATTCCCCTTTCTGTATTCCATTCTTTCCATTTTCAGGAACAAACAAATTACCATAGTTATCAGCAGGTTTAGTCTCTTTATATTCATTTTCCACTTCGGTTTTTTGAGTTTCAATCACCCCGTTTTACATTTGATGAACATTTTCAATTTTTTCATCATATTTTCTTGCTATGCGCTCTAGGTATTCTAGTTTTTTCTCTACTATATTTGATAATTTCTGTAGTTCTGAAAATATATTTTGCAAAGTTAAGACCTCTATTTTTTCTTGAGGTTGTGTAATTCTAACAAATACAGCTGCTCTAACTTGGAAGATTAATAAAATTAAAGCATAGATTCACAAAGAACGTCATTTTCACTTTTCTCTGATTGAAAATATACTTCAAAGGAACATCTGTGTGCTCTTATCAGTCTGTAGCCAAACAGTAAAACCTTGTGGTGCCAAGTCAAAGCAATCCGTGAAAGAAAAATAATGTTCCGTTTTGAATACACAAAGCTCCGATCAACAAAACCTCCCAGCCTCCGAAGTGTAGACACTGTTAAAGAGTTTCTTTTTGTATCTTTTTTGTATTTCAAATTAGAATAAGAGGTCTAATCTTTAAATGAATTAGAAAAAATACCCACAGCAATAAAAGAGGAAAACTTTCATCTGTAAATTACAGAGAGTCACAAAGAGAAGGTAGAAGAAGAAAATTTAATCCATCCATTTCAAAAGGTTTGCATAGATTCGATCCATGAAAATAACATTTAAAAAGTAAGATAACCACTCTCCAAAACCATTCCAAATTTAATTCCGCCGCTTGATTCTTCTATTCTTCAATTTAAATTGATTTTTGAGTTTTTATAGGCAGTCTCTTTTTTAAAACAATGAAATTTCCTCACCAGCTGGAAACACTTTCTCTTTCCGTATCCTTCCATTTTGAAGCTGCCCCGACTTTGTCAGCCTTGGCTGGATTTTTTGTTGCGGGCTTGAAAAACTTCTCTTGCTTCTTTCAGGGATTTTGCAATATCCCCAAGATCAGCAAGACATATTCTTCCTGTTCACCCTCTCTTCGGGATGGTTTAGGTCCGTTTGGACCACCCAGTGGCAAAAATGTTGGCTGTGGTCTCAAGAGCATTGAAACCACACAACCATATCATCGTGACATTGGCTCCTCCTCCCTCCACTTGGCATTGTTGAGACCACTGTGGAAGTTATGCACACAGTTCTGGGCACCATGTTTCTAGAAGAATATGGAGAGGTTGGAGAGGAGCTAGAAGAAATGATAGAGGGACTTGAGAAGCTGTTTAGTGGGAAAGGCTGACAGAAGGTGGGACATTCAAGCAGGAGGAGAGAAGAGTGAAGGGAAACATTAGATGTTCAGGTACAGTATAAAAAGGGCCATTGGGAAGATGGACAGGAACACTACATTGGTTGCAGAAACTAGGATCAGAAAGAATGGACGTAAGTTGCAACTACCTAGATTTCATTTAGAAATACAGGAAAACCTCTTACAAGTTTACTTGGGCAGTAAACTTCAGATGCCATGTTTCTCAAACTCTGGAGGTTTTTAAGAGGCAGAACAGCTTCCTCTCACAAATGATTTATCTGGCTTTCCTCAGTTCCAGTAGATCCTTGTGATCCTTCCAACTTCCCAATTATATGATTCTAATTAGGAAAACGGCTACAAGAAGTGATTCAAGCCTGCTGCCACCCACAGAAAGGCAGGGATAGATTTGGGATGAGCAGGCATTGCACTTATAGTAAAGCATCTGATGGGCTTTTGTCTGTCCTTTGAAAGGTCCATAGCCCACCCGCCTCCATTTTGCACTCCCCTCCCCATATTTCTTGCTCAGCCCATGTAACCACACGACATGATCTGCACAATATTTTAAATCTCTCCTGGCCCATTTCTGTGAAACCTTAAATTATTGAGCACAGCCCATGTTGAGAAGAATAAAAAAAGATGACTCTGGCTAGGAGAAGTGTGAAGCTGAGAGAGAAGAATTCAAGAAGGCAAGGAGGATAATGACGCTCTGGGGCTGTATCTCCTCCGGATGAGAGTGGGTCAGGAGCTCCCTCTTTGTCAGAACTGAAATAACTTTCCTCAGAAGTTCAGGAGAGGTAATGGCTTTGCTTGGATCTGAACCACTGACCTGGGAGATTAAAGGTCTGAAATCCCATTACAAACTCCAGCTCCAGCGTGTTTTGACACTCTTCTGTGAGCACAGAAATGAAAAGATCCCATCATCTTCGAAATTACTGGCTGCAAGGAGCTGGTTCCATTGCTTGCACTTCCAGTTGGGGTCAGTGGTTGGGTTCACCATTGAAATGCAGGCACCGACCTGAATGAGCCTCCTGGCAGTTGCTAAAGGCTTCCTCTCACAGGAAGCTTGCAGAAGTGCAGAGCCTTTCAGGTAGGACAGCAATAGCACTCGGACATATATACCGCTTCACGGTGCTTTTACAGCCCTCTCTAAGTGGTTTACAGAGTCAGCCTATTTGCCCCCAACAATCTGGGTCCTCATTGTACCAACCTTGGAAGAAGGGAAGGCTGAGTCAACCTTGAGGTTGATGAGATTCGAACTGGCAGTTGGCAGAATTAGCCTACAATACTGCATTCTAACCACTGCACCACCACAGCTCTTAGATACAACGATTCTTTCAAGGGCCAGGGTAGCTGATGGCCCATTGCCAGGAATGTTTCCCAAACCGATTTGGCATTCATTACAGGACATTTGTATGTGCCACCTTCTTCGTTCTTGGATGAGCTCCCAAGCAGTTATAGCGGCGTTTCAAGTGCCGATTTCCCTCTGGAGCAGTTCCAGCCTAGGGACATTGATGTGGTGATGGACTTAATCTAAAGGAATCCTTCCCAGGAGGCAAGATTTCTCCTGAATGAACCCCTCCGGGAGGGCAACCTGAGACTCCCTTGATTAGGATTTATCACTGCTCTTGGGAGCATCTGCAGGGCCATCAAAGTGTCAAGATGGTGGCCATACAAAGTCTCACTGTCAAGATTGAACTGCTTTGCTCCTTTCAAACCTTAATGCTTTTCAACTTGCCAATGAACTGTGGGGGAAAGAGGAAAGGGAATACTAAGAACGTATGTGGAGATTGTGGGACCCTGGAAACCATCAAGGTCACTCCTGCAGGTGCTAAAGAAAGAGACAGACTGTTCCCATAACAAAAGGATGTCTCATCATTGGACAATGTGATCACCCGGGGGTGGGGAGAAAGGGAAGCTATTGTTTAACCAAGCAAGCTTTTGAACAGGAAAACCTGGTTTTGTTTCTTCAGTACCAAAATGGTGTATCCAATAAACTTTCACTTTTGGGAATTCAAACCTCCCAAGAGTGTTTCCTTCTTTTGGGTTCACTAGTTGGACAGTTGACACACACCCTTTTAAAAAAATATGATGAAAAGGGACTCAGTCTTTGATCACATGGCCATCTTGACTTTTTGATTCCCCCACCCTGGAAATGTCCCTGATTTGCATATCCTTCTGCATAGATTGAAAAATGAAGGATGTGGGGGGGGGAGCTTCCTGCCTTCATTCCCTGATGTCACTGATGAGGGGAATGCCTGCAGAACGAAGTCAAGGATCACCTTGCTACTAACTCCTTTTTAGTATGCTTTTTTTTTTTAAAGGTAGGTTTTCCTGTGGTTTCTTTTTGGGAGTGTTATATGACCAAGATTTTCAACTAAAGTTTAAAATTCCATCTTTTATGTGTAGCCTGATGCATATTTTAAATATATTATTAATTACAATGTTTTCATAGTTTTCAGTATTATATTGGCTGTACATATTTCAAACTGGCAATTTTACTATTATTCTAAACAATTATTTAGTTGTATATAAATGATATCATACTTTACTATATTAATTGTTACACCTCAAATTCTTAAACTTTAACTTCTATGCGTGTTTTACTGCAATCAGTTATGGCTCTTTTGTTTTGTTTTGCTGGTCAATGATCAAAATAAAATGATTGACTGACTGACTTCAAACCTTCCACAATGTGACAGCCCTTTAGGTATTTGAAGACAGCTATCATGTCTCCTCTCAATTTTCTCTTCTCCAAGCTAAACCTACCTAGGTCTTTTAACTGTTCCTTGTAAGACTTATTTTCCAGTCCTCGTTTCCCATCCTGGAACCCCTGTCTGGTCCAGTGTTTTTTTTTTTAATTTGGTGTGCAAAACTGAACACAATACTCCAATCGAGGCCTGAGCAAAGCAGAGTAGAGTGGGATTGTTACTTTCTGCAGCCTTGACTCCATCTCCCTCTTGAGGTTCTTCAAGATACTCTTGGCCTTCTCTGCAGCTGTGTTGGGACATATGTTCTACTGCAGGGCTGTCAAACTCCCGACCCATGGGCCGGATGTGTCACATGCTGGCCACGCCCACACCCAGTTTAGCAAAAGGGGGGGGAAATCCCTATACGTCACGTGACACCATCATGATGACGTGAGTTTGACACCCCTGTTCTACTGGAACACTCAAGTCTTTCTCTAAGTGGTTCTTTTCAGCCAGATTTTCCCCATTCTGTCCATGTTTTCCCCATGCCCCATGTCCTGTCTAATTGTTTTCTTTAGTTAGACACATGAATTTACATGTCTCCTTGTTATGAATGTTATCCTATTTATTTCAAGCCTAAGTCTTTTTGAATGTTTTCCTTCTCCCCAAATAATAGCCACTCTTCCTAAGTTTCTACCCTCTACAAATTTGGTAAGCATTCCCTCAACTCCTGTATCCATATCTCTTATAAAGTCCCTGAACATCACTGGATCTAGGCTGGCCCCTGGCTCTGCATAGAGATTTCAACCCATTTATAATTCCCCTTGGAGTAGGATCCTGGAGCCAATTGTGAGTCTACCTAATGACTGAGTTGTAAAACCCATGGATTTTATGAAAATGCCTCAATTAAATTTTGTATCAAGCTTTATAGAGATGCATATTTTTTCAAAGGCAAAACAGTATAAAAAGTAAATTGTTTTTATGTTGAGCTTAATAAGAGAAAACTAATACTTAATAAGAGAAAACTAGTAATAATAAAATGAAAACCAACATTTTCATTTCATACAAGGTGTGTGTGAATTGCTTTAAATGAAAGCATAAAAGAAAATTTGATTGAAGGCACTTATAAACTAAGATGGACTGGCATATATGAACACCTGAAGACCAACACAAGCAGATTCACAAAATAAGAGTATTTCACATTTTTATATTTTATGAGAGCTGCTTAGGGTGTAAAAACTTGACAACATTAAAATTTATACTGTTTGCCTTATGTGAGTTGAAGAGAGATACTGGTAGAAATTTAGTTTGACATTTATCTCAAAATCGGTGCATGCTGTCAGGACTTAATATGCAAGTTGTAATTATCTTTTAACCAGTAAAGAGGGCCTCTGAAAGTGCAAATTATTTTTGGAATGGTTCACTGGATAGTAAGATTATGAGTTGGTACTACATTTCACCTTTTTTTTTTTTTGAGGAAGGAATAACTAGAATTAAAATTAAGTCTGCTCAATTTATGAAAATAATGCCCAAGCAATTAATGCTCTCTTTTCCAAATAACAAAGATTTCCTTCTCCTCCCCATTAACAAGGTTCACTAGCACATTACATCATACTGTGATTCACTCGGCTTTGTAGCATAAGAAATAATGTGCAGATTTCATACAATATGCCTTGGAAGCCCAAATCAAATCAGCCACCTGACTGCATTTGGAGAGAGGCAACCTTGGCACAAGCTGCCTCTTCAGTGTGTAGGGAGGCTGCAGCAGGTTCCTGGAGGGATGATGGCATCCCAAATCTGACAGGCCCTCTCATAGCCTTTTGGCCCCTCAGGCAAGATGAAAACATCTCATCTCACCATGATGTTTTCTTAGAAGTCCTTTCTCTTTCCAAGATACCTGAACAAGCTTTGCCTCTTTTGTGATGTGGAGTGAGAACTGGTAGATAAAAACTCCAGAAGAATTTCTTTGCTGGCCAATAGTAATCTGGGCACAGCCAGGGTGGACCCAGCCTGCAAACAGCCGCCCTCTGCCATTATTTTAACTAGAAAGGTGGCATTTTCCTCCTCCTTGGGCACACTGAAGGAAATTATCTCTCCCTTACATCCAGGGGTGAAATCCAGCAGGGTCTGACAGGTTCTGGAGAACCAGTAGCAGAAATTTTGAGTAGTCTGGAGAACCGGCAAATGCCACCTTTGGCTGGCCCCAGAGTGGGAAGGGAATGGAGATTTTGCAGTATCTTTCCCCTGGTAGTAAAAAAAATTGAATTTCACCACTGCTTACATCCCTTATAGAGAAAGTAAGTTGGAGCTCAGCTTGTATGGAAGTCCCTAAATATGAGCCAGCAGTGTGCAGCAGCAGCCAAAACAGTCAATGCAATCCTAGAGTATATTAACAATGAAGGAAACGTGAAGAATTGGTACCACTTCATAAAGCCTTAGTAAGACCACACTTGGATACTGCATCCAGTTTTGGTTGTCATGATATAAAAAAGATGTAGAGTCTGGAAAGGGTGCAGAGAAGAGCAACAAAGATGATTAGAGGACTGGAGGCTAAACAACATATGAAGAATGGTTGCAAGATTTTGGTATGTCTAGTTTAATGAAAAGAAGGACTAGGGTGACATGATAGCAGTGTTCCAATATTTGAGGGGCTGCCACAAAAAAGAGGGAGTCAAGCTATTTTACAAAGCAGCAGAAGGCAAGATAAGAAACAAAGGATGGAAACTCATCAAGGAGAGAAGCAACCTAGAACTCAGGAGAAATTTCCTGACAGTGAAACAATTAACTAGCCGAATGGCTCCCCTTCAGAAGTTGTGGGTGCACCATCACTGGAGGTTTTAAAGAAGAGATTGGAAAGTCATTTGTCCAGATTACTATAGGATCTCCTGCTTGTGCAGGGGATTAGACTAGAAGACCTCCAAGGTCCCTTCCAACTCTGTTATTCTGTTCTCATTGTCCCATCGTGTCAACTATGTCAGCACTCATGTTATATCCTCAAAATTCCAAATATGCCCATTGGTGAGAAATGGATGAGGAGCTCTGAGGTTTGGCACACAGTTTGAAGCCTTGAGAAGCCTTCCGCACAATCAACAGTATGCTAATTACCAGGATTTGTGAAATTGTATTCAGAATTGGTCTGAATTAGACCAACCTTCTACGATAACTTGAGCAATAAGCAAATGCCACAACCAGAAATCTTTAGGATTTTAGAGATAATTTAAAGTCTTATTTAATAGTTTCAAAGGTCCAGCTCAGGTCTCCTTTTCAGAGGTTCCGACTTAGAAAAACAGCCAACATTTGCATAATGATGAAATGTAATTCCTATCATAATGCTGAAAAGCAAACAGGCATAAAAGCTTTTAAACGTCCATTTCAAACATGAAGGACTGATTGTTAACATGATTTAAAACATGTTTATTATTTGGAAAATATGATTAGGTGAGAAGAGGTCTCATTCACTTGGGCATTCTGACAGCACCGAGTGATGTTTTTCTTTTTGAAAACTTGATTTACTGACAGTCAGACATATGTCTGGCTCTGAGACCCATTCATTTATCTCAGAGATGGAATCTCCATCCGCTTAAAAGACAGGCCCCAGGTCATGTATACAAACCACTCTATTTCTGCTAGGTATGAAAAGGGTTTCATCTTTGAAAAGACTGCAGAGAGAACTCCAAGAGAAAAGGAACCAAAAATTGGATATTGAAGGGGAAGAGTAGGAACAGAGTTAGAATTGTCTCCAAATTTGGATTAAAGTTGATTGCTTCTGCATAAATTAAATTCCTGCATGTCTTCTTCAAACTGGCATTGTATGACCTGCTTGGAGTACCACACAGTCCAGCATATCCTTATCTGGAGAATTTTCTGATTTTATATGTGTTTTGAATAGAGGAAATTTTTTGACTCTCTCTGTTTTAGATTTGATTTGATTTAAATTTGATTTTATTTTTTTCTTAACACACAGATTAACAGAGTTGCGGGGGGGGGGAACCTTGTAGATCATCCAGTCCAACCCCCCCACCCCATGTTCTTGTAACATTGGTCTGTCTTTCTGCAGAAGGAAGGGGAAGAAGAAGGAGATGGACTGTTTTCCACACACATACCATAAAGCTAGAGAATCCAGAGGTAGCACGCTAACTTAGGGACTTTGGGGAAAGTATAGCAAACTGAAGGCGACTGCTCCAAAGACCAAGGAACTGGTGAATACACCTGCTGCTTGGAACTCTCTGGATAACAAGAGGAAGGGAGATCGCTCACATATGCTCTGGACAGCTGTTCCCTGCAAGGAGAATGCAGGACAGCAATTTTCCACAGGGATGAGCACGGATGACGACAAGATTGAGTATCTTCTGCACACCTTTGGCAGAAACATTTAAAGGACAATACGTTCGCAAACCTAACTTTCTAATCATTTTGGGAAATTGCTCATTAACTACTTTTAAGCTGTTACCAACCTTCACAACAACTACTTTGAAAATGCCAAGTACCTTCAATCCTGAACAAAAGAAAATTTTAATCATGCACTATGTTGATCTTAGGAAGTTATAAATGTATTATGATCCAGGTACAAATTTGAATTTTTGATTTTATTTTTTTGATTTTATATAATTTGTTTTCGTAGATTTTCACAGGTGTAGGTATGCTGGTCTTGTTGTATTTGGGTGTTTTCCCATGTAAGATTTCTTATAGATAATAGATAAACTTACATGGGAAAAGACCCGAATACAACAGCTTTATAGATCCAGGTTTGGCTTTTGCAAGGTATTATAAGATAGGAAATTTCATAATTTCAAAAACTGGACACTAAAGTTTTTAGGTGGAAGAAAGATTTACAAGTCTGTACTACGAGACAAACGTTGTAACAATAAAAATACTGAAGGAGACTTTTAAAAAATGGAATCAGAAAACAGAAGCCCAATATCAATTGTGCCAGTAATGACAGTATTCTTCTATCGCTAGAATATGTCCAAAAGATGTTATTGAAGAAATGACAGATGTGGAACAAACGTTATCTAAGAAGATAGAGATGGCATTGAAAGAGGATTTACAGGCCCTGACAGGCCCAGATAATGATATAGAAAAAGATGTTTCATTGGATCTATCCAAGGAACTGGCTGAGGTGTTAACATTTAAAAGGGAAATACAAATGAGAAATCAAAAGGGAGATTTCTTCTTATTGGATTTACAAAAGAAGGTTGCTACAGCCTTTAATAATCCTTCACTGTGGGACTAAGAAGAAATGAAGAAACATCACATCCATCCATGCTTTTTTAATATAGCTTATTAAATAAAGTTTAAATGCTTCCTTTGCAGTCTTTCATGATCTGACCTAACTCAAGGCCTGGTTTAGAGAAGATTTAGCAATAGCAATAGCAGTTCGACTTATATACCGCTTCATAGGGCTTTCAGCCCTCTCTAAGCGTTTTACAGAGTCAGCATATTGCCCCCACAGTCTGGGTCCTCATTTCACCCACCTCGGAAGGATGGAAGGCTGAGTCAACCCTGAGCCAGTGAGATTTGAACAGCCGAACTGCAGAACTGCAGTCAGCTGAAGTAGCCTGCAGTGCTGCATTTAACCACTGCGCCACCTCGGCTCTTTGGTGGTAAAGATTTGGTGGTAAAGGGATGCTTCTGCTATGCAATCTCTTTAATATTCTATTTTATTTATTATAAATATTCTCACACCTATGAAACATGCTACATCACATGGAATCCATGGTAGTTCTCACAAGGTCCCTTGCCACAACTTGATATGCTATCTATTTAAATTTCTCCCAAGAGAGAAGAGAGCATCAGGTGACATCAGACGTGTTATCCAGTTCCTATGTATGTATGTATATGTGTATGTATGCATGCATGCATGCATGTATGTATGTATGTATGTATGTATGTATGTATTAAATCAGTATATTAATTCCATTGTTCACATCTACATGCTGTTTTAATGTTGCAGTATATTGGATAAAAATATAACTCTTTCTTTTTGTTCCTACTAGAATCCAGAAATTTATCGCTTCTCTCCCTGGGAATTAAAAAAAACCAATTCAACAGATGTTTCATTGATATAGCTCCCATAGCTATTCTCTCAGATGATGCTGAATTTCATTTGCATCCCACCTTTTCTGCAAGAGATCAGGTTGACATGATGGCATTAATGATGATGACACTGTAGCAAATTTATATGCCTCCTGATTCCCAGTAAGGTTTGAGGTTCTGTCCTCAAAATAACTTTGTGAGGAAGGTCAGGCTGGTGGGAAGGAAAGAAAGACTGTCCCCGAGGCCACCCATAAGCCTGGGCTTCCTCACTCCAGGTCTAAGCCCACTTTTGGTCTTAGAACCTCTTCGAAAGCTATCCATCAGCTGACTGCATGACAAAGCAAGCTTGTATTCAATGGAGGTCTGTCTGGGTTTGAACCTATTGTTTCCCTGAATGACACACTAGGCAGTGGCTTCCCTCATAAGCATGGTGCAGTCCATGGCTTCCTTGGAGCAAGACATGTGAAATTGAAACCAGAATCCATGGACACCAGCTGGCAGTCAATTGCCATGATCCCAACTCCCTAATCGCGACCCACAAGGACACCGAACAGCACCAATTCAATTGGAGCAATACATGAATCACCGGCCACATTCCCACGCACACAAGTTTATTGAAGTCTGGCACCCCACAAGCAATTCCATTGACAGACACATTGACCTAAACCAGCCTAAGAACCCCTGGGATTTGAATCAGCCGCACAGCCAACCAGCAATGGCATCAACCCTTAACCCCCCATGCAACCCCCCCATGCCCCCAACCAGCACCTCCCAATGATCCTCACCTGATCTACTGATCACACAAAGGCCGTGTAAATAGAGGAACACTGATATTGGCATCTCTTAAACTCTGCTGAAGATGTTATGCAGCCTGGTAATGAAAGGTTCGGAAACCAACCCAGAAGCTTGGGGAGAAGGAACCTCCACCCTCATCATGTGTGACTCCGGACAACAAGTCCTGCACTTGTTTGATGTGTTTACTGAGTGACCAAAAAGCAAAGATTCACCTTTGAATGTTGGCTGGGAGGGCACCACTGCTACGGGGTTTAAGCTGCAAAAAGAACAGAGGTTGAGGGCAGAGGGAATAAGAAGTATTGCTTTTTTTGAGCATCACAGTGGGGGCCATTTTTCTCCATTGTACATGTATCTTCTCCCATTTGCTGGGAAATTTATTATATTTTTAATGCATCATCCTTCATATCTAAACCCCTTTTAGGAAAGGAATGAACCCTTGCAGGGCAGAGCTGAGGATTATGCCCAATTCTTAGCGGACAAAATTGCTCGGTTTCGATCGGACTTGGACTCCACCCCTGCAGTTCCAGCCGAGGCACAAGAGGATCAGATGGAACATCTCTGGGTTGAGTTTCAGGATGTTACCCCCGGGGATGTGGACAAGGCCATGAGGGCTGTGAGTGCCTCCACCTGCGTACTGGACCCGTGTCCCTCATGGCTGGTTACCAGCAGCAGTGAGGTGACACGAGGCTGGATCCAGGCGGTCGTGACCGCCTCTCTTCGGGAGGGGAACTTCCCCGCCGCACTGAAAGCGGCGGTGGTGAGACCCCTCCTAAAGAAGCCATCTTTGGATCCAGCTGTCCTTAATAACTATCATCCAGTCTCCAACCTTCCCTTCCTTGGGAAGGTTGTTGAGAAGGTGGTGGCCTTTCAGCTCCAGCGGTCCTTGGAGGAAGCAAACTATCTCGACCCCTTCCAGTCAGGCTTCAGACCCGGTTACAGCACAGAAACCGCTTTGGTCGCATTGACTGATGATCTCTGGAGAGCCAGAGATGGAGGATTTCCCTCCATCCTGGTTCTCCTTGACCTCTCAGCGGCTTTCGATACCATCGACCATGGTATCCTTCTGCGACGACTGCGAGAGGTGGGAGTGGGAGGCACCGTGCTGCGGTGGTTCTCTTCCTACCTCGCAGACAGGTCGCAGTCGGTGTTAGTGGGGGGGCAGAGATCGTCCCCTAGGCCCCTAACATATGGGGTGCCTCAGGGTTCGGTCTTATCCCCCCTACTATTCAACATCTACATGAAACCGCTGGGAGAGATCATCCGCAGGCACGGGATCAGATACCATCAATATGCGGACGATACTCAACTGTATCTGTCCGCCCCGTGCCAACTCAATGAAGCGGCAGATGTGATGAACCGGGGTCTGGAGGCGGTTATGGACTGGATGAGGGCTAACAAGCTTGTGCTCAACCCAGAAAAGACCGAGTGGCTGTTGTGTTTCCCTCCCAAGGATTCCACCAATATTCCATCTCTTAGGCTGGGGGGTCAAATTCTATACCCCTCAGAGAGGGTCCGCAACTTGGGAGTCCTCCTAGATCCACAGCTATCGTTCGACCACCATTTGACGGCTGTGGCTAGGGGGGCATTCGCCCAGGTTCGCCTGGTGCGCCAGTTGCGACCCTACCTGAATCGGGAGGCACTCACAACAGTCACTCGGGCCCTCGTGACCTCTAGGCTGGAATACTGCAATGTGCTCTACATGGGGCTGCCCTTGAAGAGCATCCGGCGTCTTCAGCTGGTACAGAACGCAGCCGCGCGAGCGATTGTGGGTGCACCGCGGTTCACCCACATTACACCTATCCTCCGCGAGCTGCGCTGGCTACCTGTCGATTTCCGGATGCGCTTCAAGGTGCTGTTAATCACCCATAAAGCCCTACATGGTAGTGGATCTGGATACTTGAGAGACCGCCTTCTGCCAATCACCTCCCTGCGACCAATAAGATCACACAGATTGGGCCTCCTCCGTATTCCATCGGCCAGCCAGTGTCGGCTGGCAACTACAAGGAGGAGGGCCTTCTCAGTAGTCGCCCCGACCCTTTGGAACGAACTCCCCGTGGAGATTCGTACCCTCACCACCGTCCAGGCCTTCCGCACAGCCTTGAAGAACTGGCTAGCCCGTCAGGCCTGGGGATGAAGATAGTTGCCCCTCCCGAATGATGAATGCATGTTGGTTACTGTTTTTATTATATGTGTCTTTGTTATTGTCTGCATTTCCCCTTCCCTGATTTTATGTGAGCCGCCCTGAGTCCCCTCAGGGAAAAGGGCGGCCTACAAATGTCAATAAAATCAAAATCAAAATCAAATCAAATGAAACTTTGGGAGAGCCAGGATCAGGTTGGGATGTCTAACTTCAATCTTGGAGGTGTGTGGAGTGAGTGCTGAAGCCAACTTTCATAATTTCAGAATGCACAAATATCACTTTTCGAGGTTACAGCAAGGAAGTTTTTGGTTCTTGTGTGTTTGTGTGAGTTGTGGTGGCACAGTGGTTAGAAGGCAGTACTGCAGCTAATTCTGCTGACTGCCGGCTGCCAGCAGTTTGGCAGTTCGGGTCTCACCAGCTGAAGGTTGACTCATCCTTCCATCCTTCCGAGGTGGGTAAAATGAGGAGCCAGATTATTGGGGGCCATAAGCTGACTCTGTAAACCACTTAGAGAGGGCTGTGAAGCACTGTGAGGCGCTATATAAGTCTAAGTATTAAGGAAGATACAGTATATTTAAAAAAAACCTTAAACGAAGGAAGAGGAAAAATAAAAAGGAACTTTCTCCTTGAACAGCTTGTGTTCCACCAGTGACAGTGGGGAGAGACTGAAAGATAACAAATGGGACATCAGCAGCCAAGGGACAAGGGGGAGTGAGTCCTTTGGCAGCTTATCTCACACCAAGTATTGTTGATGTCTCAGACGCTGAACCTGGACACGCAGACCAAAAAACCCCATGGGAGGGACAGGAGAGACAGATGGAGGGCAAGTCTGTTGACTGTGGATCTCATGAACTGCCTACCCAAATGGCAGGAAACCTGGGAAAGATAATTCCCAATATAATTGAGAGGCCCTGCTTTGCTAAGCCTCCCTATAAATGAGGATGGGAAATTCCTCCTGCTGTTTCCAAGATTTTGTCTTTACCATCAGACCCTCATGAAAGAGACTTTCTTGAAATCTCTGATTCTTGTATCCTTGGAGCTGTTGGACTGGTGGGACTTGTCACCACCGAAAGGATATCTATCATTCAGGTAAAACAAAAATAAATGTCAGGCCTGCAGCCACCTTTTCTTGTGGGTCTTTGGCCTGTCACACTTTCTATTATTCTGCTATGCCATTTCTACTGTGGCAAAATGGGAAGGGGGTTTGTATTGAGTTAAATGCTATGTAGGCAAAACAAAATTCCTTCTAGAAAACCAAGGTCATCCTTTGTCTCTGCACCTCTGCACCTGACCGGAACTGGATGGGTGGAACTGCCAGCATGGCAGTGGGAGATTGGACCATGTGATAGTTTTCCCAGATGTGCCAACATGGCTCTCTTCATAAATTGGAACTTTGAGCAATACTTTGCCTTGGACTCTGATGTACTTTCGGATGCTATTTGGGACCATGACAATAAGTCCCCGAGGTTGCGAATACAGCAAACCTGGGTACATGTCAGCAGCTGCAGGGTGGAAACGCTTAGCATGCTAGTCAGACTGAGGATCAGCCCTGAGCTCAAGCTGGGTTCTTTCTTTCTACTCTTGCAAGGGTTGCAGCCGATAACAAGGACCTTCTCCACGTGTTTTGTCTCATCACCCTACAAGCTCCTGCCCTCCAAGATGGAAAGCTCCAAGGTTGCTAATGCCAAGGGCCCAATGGCCAAAGCCAAACCGTTGCAAAGGCTGTCATCCAACCTGCCCTTTCAGTCCAACGGGGCCATCCCTCAGCCCCTTCATAGGCAGCCAACCCTGCCTTCCCATAAGTGCCAACTGTCCCTTTTCCATCTGCTTCAAACAAAAGCCTGGCAAAGATTTAATCTGCTCGGAGAGATAATAAGCGAATTCTCCAAACGCCAAAGTCGCACTTCTAAACATCATTAGAGATAATTTTATTATTATGCACAGCTTTGTAAATATGCCCATTAAACTGCAGTCAGGGAATTTAGAATGGAAGTAAATACTGTAATGATTTGTCTCAGACTGTGGGGGGAGCGCCCATGTGCTCCTGCACCCCGCTGGCTGACGGGAGAAGCACCGAGTTGCTTTTGCAAAAAGGCATTTAATTTAAAAGATGGAGCTGGTTCTCCATTGCTGCCTCTTTTTCTTTGGGAACACTTTCAAGCCTGAACAAGTATGGGTGAGCTCATACATGATCCTAGACTGCAATGTGTTTTCTCTGGCATAATATATTGTGAGAACCTAAACATACAGGGCAGGAAACCCCATTTTATAGATCAAGTCACGGTTTACCTAACAAATGTTTTTCAAAGTTTAATATGATGTGTAAACCAGCAGAACTGAAAGGCAGAGGAGGAGGGGTATAGCAACCTTGATAAATATGTTGATGCTTGAGGGACTGAAGCTGCAATCAGACATAATTATAGGAAGTCTCCTTGAGGAGGCATAGTATTAAGTAGATATAGGGCAGTGCTGTTCACATGATGTTTGTTTTCATCATCAGAATTGAATTTGAGATCTCACTGTACTAAGTGCTCTTCAGACTGAGAAACAACAAATAAAAGATTGTATTATGTACAACAACTACAGCAGTATAATTTCCAACCAGCAGATGGCAGAGTTTACAGGTTTGCAGTTGCATCTATGGTATACTCTGTCTTTTCTCTGAATAAATGTTTCCTGCTTCCTTGTGGCAGTTACACAGAAAAGCACATGGGGACTGTGCAGTGTCTGTACTGTAAGGTTATATGCAGGCACAAGATTCAATGTAATTTCACCTACTAAGGAGCACAATTGTGTAGATAGTTAACACGCTATTGAGCTTTCTTGAAAGATTCATACCAGCATTTCTGTTCTGGAGATGGAAAGTCAGCAACTTTATGCCCAGAATCATTTAAAAAAACTGTTAGAAGTTTCAGCATGTTATGCTTTATAGTAGCATCCTGAGGGGGGAGGTTGAAAGAGATTATGTCCAGGATGTGATAGGTCTGTAGATATTTTCTCAGCCCTCTTTCCGACCTGTGCAGGATACAAGTCCTCAGTGGAAGGCAGGCTGGTTGCAACTGTTTTTTCTGCAGTCCTAACTATCAGCAACAACACAGTACGTTCCTGTCTAGTTTAGTTGCTGTAACAAACAGGCAGTTATCGAAGTATAAATGACAGATTCAATAATTCCTCAGAAGACAGTGATATCAACAATAAATAAATAAATAAATACATAAAATTCATATTTTTAAAATTATATTTGAAATTTCAAGTCAGTCTTGACTCCTGGTTACTGTTTGGGCAAGGCCTTTCAGTTTTCTTGGCATGATTTTGGAACTGGCTTCCATTGCCTCCTTCCTAGGGCTGAAAGAGAGTGACTGGCCCAAGGCCACCCAGTTTGGCTTTGTACCTATGGCAGGATTAGAATTCATGCCCCCCCCCCCAGTTTCTATCTTGATGCTTAGTCAGTATATCAACTTGGTTCTCTAGTCTAAAATATTAAAATATATTCATTTAATTCATAATCAATTATAACCGGAAATTATCTCTGTTTGTAATCCCTGGCTTTATTTCATATCTTACTCCAGTGTTTCTCAACCTTGGCAACTTGAAGATGTCCGGACTTCAACTCCCAGAATTCCCCAGCCAGCATTCGCTGGCTGGGGAATTCTGGGAGTTAAAGTCCGGACATCTTCAAGTTGCCAAGGTTGAGAAACACTGTCTTACTCTCTTATCTGTTTTTTTGTTATTTTCTTGTTTATGTATTTTCTCTAAAACATCTAAAAATGTTAATAAAAAGTAAACTCTTGAGGGATTATGGCAACTACTGATGAAATTGCAAGAGTTTTGCACCATTCCTTAAGAATTTTATGCATTTTATTTGTATTTATCCAATTTTATGCCATTTTCTCCCTGCTACCTGTGACTCTTCTTATTCCCACATGAGAATGTTGAAATCTTACTTGATCGTGCATATGAATGCTAAAATCCTACGACATCTCAGTGAAACCTTGAAATATTTGGGAGGAGTCTACAAAAGTTTAGGAAACTGGTGAAATTCCATTAGAGGGAGGGGGACTCCCTGACTGCTGTACAATGTGCCTCCTTTACTTTCTACCTGAATCACATTGGTCTTCAGCTGGAAGAGAGCTTCTCTCCCCTCCAATTCATTTTCATATTTGGGGGAAAAATCAATAACAATAATGGAAATAGCCTCACTTAGGTTTGGCCAACCACCAAGTTTACTTCACTGTATTGATTTTGTAGATTTCATTCATGCAATTTTTTTTAAAGCTTTCTTTAGTCTTTTCATGTAAAGTAAAATTATACATCTAAAAACCAAATACATCTGCTGCACAACAGCTGAGCTTTGTATAAAGGGAGTTCAGAGCTTGGAAAATAATTGGTTTCCTCTCCTCTGCCCTGGCAATCCCCACTTGGATCACCCTTTTTTAAGCACATTCAGAACATAAAGAGGGATAGCCTGACACCATGTCCTACAAGGATCGATTAAAGGAACTGGGGATGTCTAACTTGCAGAAGACACAAGTGGTGGAAGATACAATAATAATGTTCAGATCTCTAAAGGGTATAGAGGAGAGAGTAGAATTGTTTTCTGTTGCCCTGGAAGACGGGACCAGACCAACTGCAAGGAAGCAGTTTTTGGTCAGTCATAGGGTAAACCAGGCAAATGTTATTCAGAGTTCGTCATCATTTTTACTTTTATGGAACAGAGAATTATTTTCCAGTATCATAAGAAACTGAACTGTGTGGCCTTGGTGGAATAACACTTGGGTAATTGAAGTATCCTCAGGGCAGTAGAGCATTCCCTGGGTTGGTGCTGATCCCCTTCCTGCCTTCTCTCCTTTCCCAAGCTCTTGTCTTCCAGAACTCTTTGGAGTTGAAAAGACCCCGAGCAAATGAGAAACCACCACAAGGGCAGAGGCACTGGCACCCAATTCAATTTAGCAGTCTGCAGCGTATAATATCTTCCGATTCTTTGGCATTTCACCAGCTTCTTCCTGGTTACTAATGCTCAAGAATGACTTCTCTTCTCAGATATATACTGTCTACATGCATCCATGCATACGACATACGTGTATGTTTTAAAAAGAACACAAAAGCTAACACGAACTAATGCAGAAGAAAGAAAACAAAGACATTGAGAGAAAAGGAAGAAAAAGAAAAAGGACAGAAAAAAAAGAAGATAAAAAGAAGTTTCTGATTGCGAAGTTATTTCTTACTCTACGACTACCCTCCCCCTCACGATTTCTGTTGTTTTTTGTTTCCTGCTTATAAAAACCACAAATAGTAAGTGCACTTTTTTGGCTTCATGGAAAAACTAGTTTTTTTGTCTAATCAAAATAGTTACAAACTAAAGGCTGCCAAGGTTTAGGCACAACTTAAATTTATATTTATACCATACTCTAAGAATGGCCCATCTTCATGTAATGATTTGGAAATCTGCATTAACGTTAGCTTTATCATACCATAAATATCTGTACTGCCCAAATCTCAGATCATGTCTTATAATTCAAATAATCTATTTCTTAACATCCCCCACAATTTCATTCATGCTTAACAGTGGGTAGCAAAATATAACTTCAAATCTAGGTGGCCCAATCCTTCTTAGCATCTTACAATACCTCACATTTGATTGTGGTATCCCCCACCCCCTTATCATACAAATGTAGATAAATCCTTCTGCCTTTGTTTAAATGGTAAATCAGTTGTCAAAATAAGTATTGTTTGAAACAAAAATAACATTCTAGTTATTCATCTTAATCGCAGAGATTCTACCCAACAATGACAAATGTAATTTATCCTATCTTGACATTTCTGTTTTAACTTCACTGCATGTCTTAATATGGCTATTTGGAATAACATACAATTCATACTTGTCACAGTTATACCCAAGTATTTTACTGTCTTTTCCATTTTAAAATCTGTTTTATTCTTCAATTCTGTGATCTTGAATCTTCGTGTATTTTGTTAACATTTTTACCTTGCTATTAATTTTAAAACCTGCTAATATACCAAATTATTTTAATTTACTCATTAATAGTTCAAACCCTTCAATGGGGCTATCAAAATCAGAATCAGGTCATCCACAAAAGTTCTTAACATGGATCTTTATGCCCACAATTCTCTAACCCTGTGTCAGGTGCAAGAAATCAAGAGACAAGATGGTTCAAATGAATGTAGGTTTATTGCTTGCTAACACTGTCTAAAATAATCTGAACTACTAACAATCAAACCAATTTGGCGGTAGAAAAGAGTCAACAGAATTCAAGGTGGGCTGGACTCTTGTGGGCACAAAGGGACTCCAGACTGATGACGCACTTCATCCCTCTGGCCTCAGCCTGACCATCTCCTACATCCTGTCTTATATCTTTATATCAGTTAAAGACTAAATAAACAAAAGAGGGGAGAGCGAGCAACCTTATCTTGTTCTTTTTTGTACCTCACAGTTTGATTAAATCTCCATTAACAACTATTTGTGCCATTGACAAAATATAAATCAATTTCCCCATTTAAGAATTCTCTCTGAAATTCGTATCTTCGAAAATCTGAAACAAGCAAGTCTAGTTGAAACTGTCAGAAGCCTTCTCTGCGTCTAAAAAAAAATCAATGCGGTTTATTTTTCATTATGTTGTTCCACATATTGAAAAGTATCCAACATAGTTCTAACATTATTCTTTAATCATTTTTTAAAGTAAAAACCCTGTTTCTGGGCAGTTTCTGTCCACTGTTCTTCCCCAGAAGCAACCTACTTTTTCACTCAGATGAATAATATCCAGGAACGGAGGTTTGTGTGAGCTTCAGGCCTGGAGAAAGAGAAGTCAACAAAGCTGGATTCATTCTAACATTCATCTTGACCAGCCGAATGGCATAGTTACCCATTCTTAATATCTGAAGCCAGTGCTCGCAATCAGATTCAGGCCTGAGTTTTAGATAATTATTGAGATGTCCATGGTTTCTGCTCAAGATGCAGGATAGTAAAAGCTATCCTGCATCTTGAGTTCTATTATGCTCGAGAGGACTTACATAGGATTGTGAGGGATTTTATTTCAGATTCTCAATTAGCACTAATAAAATCCAAGTGGAAAAAAATATCAAAATTCCATATTTCTTTAAGATTTGACTTATTATTAACTTCCCTCTGTCTACGGTTTTCCTGTTCAATTCTGAGAGAGGGGAGGGAAGAGAGATTTATACCCTCTAACAGGATTTGAATTTGAGCTTGTATTCTGATTGGTTGTCAGACTCCCATGGGGCCATGCAGGGGTAACTTTGTAGGTTGTGTGTGTCCCAGGCTTGGTTGAGCCTTGCTGGGTGATGATGTAATGAAAGGGCTTTGGGCAATTCCTCCTATGGCTCTGCCTGAAGGAGGTAGATCTTTGTTATGTAGAATAGACTGGACCAGGCCTTAATGGCCCATTGACAAAGGTGATGGTGGGGAGTTTCTGCCTCAGTTTTAGAGGAAATATTCTGCCCTTTTAATATTTCCTAAAATATCTCATTTTCCTAGGAGAGGGTTGCATCCTAACTTCCTACAGTATTAAGCGTGATTTTAGTTAACTATTTATGTTTATTGTTTTATTGGCTTGCTATATACTGCCCAGAGTCCCTTTCCGAAGATGGGCAGTCATATAAATGTGACCCATAAATAAATCTGCCTAGCAACTCCCGTGGTTGCTTGTGAAAGGAGAGCAGCGCCGTGACAGTTTCCAGGCTACACTTTGAGACATTTTGAATGAAAAGATATCTTCTCCTGTCAAACATTTTTAAAAAAACCCTTCTTCTTTCTTCCCTCTTCCTGAAAACCAAAATAAATGGCTATGCTAGAATTAAACAGGACAAGAAGTGAAGTCTGTGTTTGCTTTATGAAGTCTGGAGAAATTTGATAATGAGGCCTCTAAAATATATGATATGGCAGCCTTTCTAATTCCAGACAGATAAGAATAATGCTTACATATTTCAACTTCAAAGACAAAAGTAACCTTTTATTACCTAATTTAACAGCCTTCCTTAGCAAAATGTGTTCCAGGAATGAAATTGTTATTTAAGTAATAACACACACTGGATTTGAATGGCCAAGGTTTTAATTGCCATAATCAAAGTCAAAACACATTTCTCTGCCAGCTCTAAATAGATCTGCCTAGTGACAATTTTTCCCTTAATGAGGACAAGAACAAAAGAAAGATGCATTTTTGTTTGACTTCCACCTGACAAAACGTCTGGGTTTATTTAATAAGTTCCTAGTTAGAATACACGAGGAACTGTTAATCTGATAATCTGAATTCAGCATAAGAGAACTGCACTCCACCCAGGGGAATTTCAATCAAATTCTTGTGGTTGGTGGAAATTTCAAAAACGAATTCTTTTTCCCCCCTATCCGATTGAATGGAACTAGTAAAAGAAAAGACAATTTTTGTTTGGCCAGCTGGAGTGTGAAAGTTGTGAACTGCCTACTCTTCTGTGCCAGGAGTCCCAAAGTTTTTGCTGGCTGGGGAATTCTGGGAGTTGAAGTCCAGACATCTTCAAGTTGCCAAGGTTGAGAAACACTGCGTTATGGAGTTGCAGATTGGACACTGGGTTGGGGAATTGGGCGGGGGGAGGGTGCTGGGTAAACGTTTGATATGAACATGTTCCCGCCTTTCTGGCTCAGATCCTGCTTTCCTTTTTGCTGCTTTCACTTCATTTCTAGTAAAAGTACGTTTATCTCTATTCACATGGAGTTGAGGTTTTTCCTTCTTGGATATTGAAGGAGGCATGCCTGACACACACCCATGAAAGAATATCGTGAAAATCAGACATGTTATTGCTAAATTTTCCAATTGCAAGAACAGCTTTTACACAGCTCATCCCAGGATTAGAGTCAAGACTTTTACTCATTCCTGAAAATCTTCACACTAATTAGATGAAGGTGGAGACTGCCTTAGATTTCCTACTACATAAGTATAATCTTTTTTGTCATTGTACTTAAATACAACGAAATTGGTTTCTTTACATGTTTCTTTCTTCCTCTGCTTGGTCTTGAGCTGGTCACTCATGAAGTGTCCAAGTTCATCTTTTATATTTTGGTTTTAAAAGCTCACTCTATTGTGGTCTCTGTTGATTCTCCGTCGTCCAGGTCATAATTGTCTCAAAGGTGCTTTTTCAAAAGTTCACTTTCCGGATAGAGGAGACCATTGGTTTGAAAGAGAGGTAAAAGAGGCCATTTAGGAGATATCATTGAGGAGATATCAACATCACCATCAACAGAGGGGGAGGGATAAGATATCACCGATCTCCTCTCTATAATGCAACCCTTTCAACAGTTCCAACAAAATTCCACTTCCAATTGCACTTTGCACAGATAAACCCACAAGCAATCTCAGGGGGAGTGCTACTGACAGATGACTGCAAAGTAATTGGATCCTTCCCAACTCCTCCCCATCCTGGCATAACTAATTCTTCCCTTGCCCATACCATCCTGCCAGAACCAATGAAACTTCTTGGATAAGAAGTGAAACACCTTCTTCCACAAGGGAAAAACCCCAGTCCTGTTGCCTTTTGAAAAAGCACCTTTCAGTTACTTCTGCTTAAGCGCTCTGATGTGAGGCCATGTGATACAGGTTGATTAATAGCATAAGAGTCGGGAGGCAAGGAATATTGTGGGTCCCATTCTCTAGGGAGTTGCACCTGGTGGGACCCAGAAGAAGGGCCTTCTCTGTGGTGGCTCCCTCCTTCTGGAACATAATTTCCCCAGAGATTAGACTGATCCTGACTCTTTAGGAAGGTGCTGAAGACTTGTTTCTGCCAGGGGGGCTGGGATGGAGCCCATTAAATGACTTGTGTGATGTGTTGTTGCCGGGGTGGGAGGGGCTATTATTTTATTAATTTATTATTGTGTCAGGCATGCCTCATTCAACATCCAAGAAAGAAAACCCCCAACTCCATTTAATTAGAGGAAAAGTACTTTTACTGGATATACAATGAAAACAGTGAAAGTGAAGCAAGATCTGAGGCAAAAAAGCGTGAACTTGCACATATCAAAAGTTTTCCCAAATCCCTCCCCCCAGTTACCCCAACCCAAGGTCCAATCTCCAACTCCCAAAGGTGACGTGGGGGGGGGGGCGCATCTTCAGGTGGTCTCATTCAGCTGGTATGCGGAGACAGTTGGCCTTGACCAAACCCAAACACGAGCCATCAGCATGTCTTGGCTGGTTATTGGTCAGGCAAGCTTCACTCTGGTCACAAAGGAAAGTGGCCAGGAGCCCATAACCCAAGACAAGAGAACATGTACCTATATGCCTTATTTTTTTTAGCATTCTGCAAGATCTTATTTGAATTGCTTGTTTCTTCTGAAACTTTTACCACATTCAGTGTGAATGTTCTGCTACTGCCACTGAATAATTAACAATTTTATCTTGAACGTAGGAGACTCATCTATAAAAATAAACTTTTTTTCTGTCAGATGAAAAATCCCCCTGATGAATAGATACATTTAAATGATGTAAAATGGTGCAGGGTATCAAGAAAACTTCATCATTACTAAATGAAAATATATAGCCTTCTCTTTTATCCATTAACAAGGTAGCATACCTAAGAGAAACCCCCTCTTGGTTATCTAAAAAAATGTTCAAGAATTGTTGTGGGGGTGTCAAATGGATCAAGATGGCAGTGGCAACTACCCCACTGAAGCTGGAAGAGACCTCGGAGGTCCTCTAGTCCAACAACCTGCTTAAACAGAAGACCTTATACCATTTCAGACAGGTGGCCACCCAGTCTCTTCTTAAAAACTTCCAGTGATGGAGCTCCCTCAACGTCTGAAGGGAAGCAGTTCCAGTGGTTAATTGTCCTCATTGTTAGGAAGTTTCTCCTTAATTCCAGTTTGTTTCTCTCCTTGAGTAGTTTCCATCCATTGCTTGGGAAAATAAGTTGACCCCCTCTTCTTTGTGGCAACCCCTCAAATACTGGAATATGGCTATCATGTTAACCCTAGTTCTTCTTTTCTCTAGTCTGGCCATATGCAATTCCTACAACTATTCTTCATATGTTTTTGTCTCCAGGCCAAATCATCCTAGTTGCTCTTCTCTGCACTATTTCCAAAGTCTCAACATCTCTTTTGTAATCTGGTGACCAAAACTGGATGCTATATTCCAGTCTCCCCCTATAGATGCCCCTGAATGATTTTATTCTCTCTCTCCTCCAAATTTAAGATTGTAGAATAATTACATGCAATAGTTATACCGAAGGGCAGTTTTGGTGATTCTGTGGATACGTCCAAAATTCTCTTCTGGCTTAACAAAATGGGAAGGGGGGTATGTCACATTCCCAACTAAGACAAAGATGCTTCTCAAAATACAGAGAATCACAAAAAATCCAGTTCAATTTTTACCCATTTTATCTTGTGCAAACTTAGCTATGCAATCATGCAGCTCCCCCCTGTTTTTACAGCATGTTGTGTGAACTCTACACACCCAACTGTTTTTTTTAAAGAAATCATAGTTAGCCAACACAATGTATTTCAAAATTTAGCAATTGTAGCAGAGTGATTGCAATGTATTTTATAAATAATGCTTGGGAGGGGGATGGAAAAGAGCCAAAATATAATGTGCTGGAAGCCTTTGAATTAGAGTTTGCTGGGAAACGTGGATGCTGACAGCTTCAATAGCTTTGTTGAGCTCCTGATGCATAACTTGGAAAAAAAACCCTACATGCCATCATTCTTATTAAATAAAATGCAAACAGCTGTCATTCTCCAAACTTATAAACAGCAAACAAATTCCTAATCAACCGATGATTGATTTGTTTAGAATATCAGGCCTCCATCTGGGCAAACGCCAGGGCTGCCAAGGGAAACTAAAGAGAAAAGTAACATTGTTAGTCTGATGCATATGGCAAGAAACTTCAGTAATGCTTTTGTTTTAATCTGTTTGGATTGTAATTTTAAACTGCTTGGGGACCTTCTGGAAAGACAAGACATAAATAAATAACTTCATTCTTTTAATAGAGGAAGCAAACTTCTCTGTTCCAGATCTTTCAGTTGAACAACAATCTATATAAACACCATTTTATAAGGGCTGCCGTTTTACTGAGCCTAAACATGCTTTGATAATCTAGAGACTGAATTTCAGCAATACTCAGTGGGAGAGCTCTTGAAAGTGAGATGGGAATGGCTAAAATTCTGGAAGGAAGGAAGGAAGGAAGGAAGGAAGGAAGGAAGGAAGGAAGGAAGGAAGGAAGGAGATTTTCCCCGTCACAGTCTTCACAATCTACACAAATTTCAGCAATACTCAGTGGGACAGCTCTTGAAAATGAGACAGGAATGCCTAAAATTCTCTTTTCAAGGAAGGAAGGGAGGGAAGGAGGGAGGGAAGGAGGAAGGGGAGGAGGAGACAAATGCAAATGTTCTTTCATCCCTTCCCTGGAGATTTTCTTTCTCCCAATCTTCACAATCTACCCAAATCTTCACATTGATGGGAAGGCTGCACATGGATCATTTCTCTGCAATTCATTCAAAAGGACATCATGCTGCATGGCTGTCACCCAACTGAAGTCTCCTAATACTGTATCATGCTTTGAAGGAAAGGCTCTTGCCTACAACCTCTCCATATCTTGCATATTCCTTCCTTTCATTTCTGCTAAGAGTCCTTGTTAAAAGTACAAAAAGCAACAAGCCTCAAACAATAACTGGGCCTATTCTGAAAAGCACCGATTGACATTTCCCTGGCCCTCCTTCCCTCCCTCCCTCCACACATTGTCTGGGTGATAATCCTGTTTCATAATGAAATTCAGAGAGTTCGAATAACAAAAGGAAGAGGAGAGGACTTGTTGGATAGCAAAGATTTGCATAATGATGAATATCGTGATTTTATTAATATGCTTTGGGGGAGGGGTGTGAGACTTTGTGGCAACAAATCACAACAATGTGGAAATCGGCACAAAGCCTTGGTTTGAACCACTATTTTCTCTTTTGCTTGGAAGGCCAGAGAATCTGTGGCCTGCAGTTCAGCCTGGCTTATTATCATCTTCCAACCACTTCTGGTGGCCCAAATATCCCTACCTAAGTGGTTTATGAGAGTGAGGGAGGGTCTGAGGGAAGTTTTGTCTTAGCACTTGGCCACCACAGATACCCCCCCCCGACATGAGTGATGTCAAGCTGGCTACAACTCCCCCTGATGTGGCCCTCAATGAAATCGAGTTTGACACCCCTGCTGTAGTTTAACAAAAATAGCAGCCCAAGGCATTTCAGTCCTTTCAGCAGTTCTGCTTAATTCTTTACTGTTTTTTGTGGCACACAAAGAAGGACTAAGGGAGACATGATAGCAGTCTTCCAATATCTCAGGGCTGCCCCAAAGAAGAGGGAGTCAAGCTATTCTCCAAGGCATCTGAAGGCAGGACAAGAAGCAATGGGTGGAAACTAATCAAGGAGAGAAGCAACTTAGAACTGAGAAGAAATTTCCTGACAGTGAGAACAATTAGTCAGTGGAACAGAAGTTGCCTTCAGAAGTTGTGAATGCCCCAATACTGGAAGTCTTTCAGAAGATGTTGGATAGCCATTTGTCTGAAATGGTATAGGGTTTACTGCCTAGGCAGGGGGTTGGACTAGAAGACCTCCAACTCTGCTATTGTATTGTATTGTATTGTATTGTATTTTGTATTATATTGTATTGTATTGTATTGTATTGTATTGTATTGTATTGTATTGTATTGTAAACATGACCATTTGACCATTGCCAATTTATCAGTGGCAGTGATCAGTCACTGCCAGCACAGATAGTCTCCTTCCACCTGCCAGAAATCAGAACCAGGAACTTCTAGATCAGGCTCGCATCGTCACGACACATATCGGGACTTTCCCTCCCTTTGCTAAACTGGTTGTGGGCAACGCAAGATGCATTCAGCCTGCAGGATGCCCCCCCCCCCCCGGTTCTACATGAAGTTCTGAGCTGGAGAATTAAGACCCCAAGAAGAGGTGTTTTGGGACTTAATCCTGTTGTAACCTTTGAGATGAGGACAAGCAGCCATTCTGAACAAGATGGGTTTATCAACTATTCCTGATGAGAATCCGGATGAGCAGAAAATGGCAAATACCTGTTAGGAGCGCCAGCGGAAGAGTGCCCTTGAAAAATACTCAGAAGCATCAGCACCTGCTGAACCTCACTGGTTCAACAGCTCCCCTGACACCAGGATGTTTCCTGCAGGTTTCTACAAAGATGGTTTCTACAGAAATCATATATAATGCATAAATAAAATGCAGAATAAATATATATGTAAACACACACACACAGTCACACACTATTTTTATTCTCTAATTTTTCTTCCCTCTGAGGAATGCCATTTGATTTTAATACTAGCTACAACAGGGAGCTGAGGACTAACTTTTAAGAATTATTCCTGGATTAATTTCAAGAGGTTAAAACCCTCCATAAATCCTTCATTAAAAAATCTTCATTAAAAAAACCTAATTTTAATTAAACATAATTTTAATTACATTTATAAATCATATCTAGATCTTTTCATAATTTTTTTAAATTGTATATAAAAAGGATAAAAAATATTATTAATTATATTTTCAAAAAAACATTTCTAAATTTTACAACTTTAAGAGATCATGCTAAAAAGTCTTATTGTGTTCTTTGACAAAGTGACTAAATTATCGCTAAATGGACATAATAGACTTCAATAAAGCATTTTGAAAAGTAGACCACGACCTATTTTTTGATAAGAAAGAAAAATGTGGGATAAACAGCATCACCATCAGAGGGATTCGTAACTGGCTGATCAGTGCAACTGCACTCAATGTGTAGTCATCAATGGAACCACATCTACATAGAGGGAAGCAAGCAGTGGGACACCTCAAAGTTCTGTCTTAGGTCCAGTACTCTTCAACATCGTCACACATGATTTAGATGAAGGCATAGAAGAGGGACTCTCCAAATTTGCAGAAAACATTAAGTGCAAGGGGGGGGGGGAGAGACAGACAACTCAACCTGTTGATTTTATCCAACATTTGAGTTGGATAAACTCAAGATCCAGAAGGATCTTGACAGACTTGAACAGTTGGCCCTATCTAACACAATGCAATTCAGTGGAAAAATAAGTAAGATTTTACACATGGGTAAATAAATTTTGCAATGTGGTCACCACATTACAAAAAAAGATGTTGAGATTTTGGAAATAGTGCAAAGATGTTTAAAGGCCCAGAGACAAAAACGTCTGAAGAATAGTTGCAGGATTTGGATTTGGCCAGTCTAGAGAAAAGAAGGACTGGGGGGACATGATAGCAGTCTTCCAATATTTGAAGGGCTGCAAAGAAGAGGGGGTCAAAGTATTCTCCAAAGCACCAGAGGGCAGGACAAGAAACAATTGATGGAAACTAATCAAAGAGAGAAGCAACCTGGAATCAAGGAGACACTTAACAGGCAGGACAATTAGCCAGTGGAACAGCTGGCCTCCAGAAACCATGGGTGCTCCATCACTGGATGTTTTTAAGAAGAGACTAGACAGTCACTTATCTGAGATTGTATAGGTTCTCCTGCTCCAGCAGGGGGCTGGAGTAGAAGACCTCAAAGGTCCCTCCCAGCTCTATTCTGATTGACCAAAACCAAATGCACAGGTTTAGAATTCGTGATAGCAGCTCAACCGCACTAACTATGGGACGGATCTAGGAGTCCTATTACAGTCCTGTTTGGGATATTCTATTTAATTTTTTTTAACTTTTGTAATATGTCTTTTTTTTTAATGTTGTACACTGCCCTGAGTCCTTGGGAGAAGGACGGCATATAAATCCAATAAACCAAACCAATACAATCACTTCAGGTGTGCTGCAACTGTCAAAAAGGCCAATCCAGTCCTAGGCTTCATCAACAGATGGACAGTATCAACATTATGTGAAAACTTAGTACCCGCTTATACTTCTTTGATAAGACCAACCATGGAAGATTGCATACAGGTTTGGATACCACAATACTAAAAAGATGCTGAGACTCCATGAACAGGGAAGAGAAGCGCAACGAAGATAATTAAGGGATGGCAATTTAACTGTAGGATAGCAACAGATAGAAATAGCCCTTAATATCACTCCATAAGTGCTTTACAGTCCTCTCTAAGTAGTTTACAGAGTCAGCCTCTTGCCCCCACAACCTGGGTTCTCATTTTACCCACCTCAGAAGGATGAAAGGCTGAGTCAACCTGGAGCCTCTCAGGATTGAACTCATGGCAGTAGGCAGAGTCAGCTTGCAATACTGCATTCTAATAATTGTGCAACCAGAAACTGGGAATGTCTAATCTAATGAAAGAAAGTCTGGGAGGGTAACATGATATCAGTTTTCTAATATTTGAGGGGCTATTATGGGGTGGGGTGGGGTGTCACTAATTCTCCAAAGCATCTGAGGGTGAAACAAGAAATAACAGATAGAAGCTTAACAAAGACAGATCCAACCTAGAATTAAGGAGACATTTCCTGTCAGTGAGAACAATCAATCAGTGAAATGGCTTGCCTCCAGAATGTCTATGGAGATTAGCAGTTATCCAGGTCATGGATGCCCCCCCTCCCCCAGCCACAAAGTTGTTTTAGTTCTTATCCAAGAACTCTTTGAACAGAAGAAGCTTCTTGGATGAGAAATGAAGCATCTCTAAGGAAAAAAATAAAGTTCAGTTGCCTCTTGAAAAACCACAGTTAGGACTTGTCACAATGGAATGAATGGAATGAGCTGGAAGGCACCTTAGAGGTCTTCTAGATCTGCCCCCTGCTCAAGCAGGAGAACCTCTACCATTTCAGTTAAGTGACTGTCCACTTTCTTCTTAAAAACATCCAGTGATGGAGCACCCACAAGTTCTGGAGGCAGGTTGTTCCATTGGTTAATTGTCCTCACTGTTAGGAAGTTTCTCCTTAATTCCACGTTGCTCCATCACTGGAGGTTTTTATGAAGAGAATGGATAGCCATTTGTCCAGAATGGCATAAGTTCTCCTGCTTGAGCAGGGGGATTGGACTAGAAGACCTTCAAGGTCCTTCCAACTCTGTTTTCTGCATTTTATAATGTGTTGATTATCCCATTTAAAGCTCTGCATGGCACAGAGGCATCTCCTTCATCTCTTCTGAAGACCAACTGCCTTATGAGGTCTGAATTGTCTCAATGCACCTTGGTTGGCATCCAGGAGCTGGCACCTGCCCCATGGCACAACTTGAGACCCCGAGGGCCCAATCCTCCTGGCCTTCCACTTGTTTCTTCCCCAGGTGCTGGGCTCGGATAGCTACTAAGGCCAATACTTATCTCATAGCCCCTTGGCCATTGTCTTACAGTTTTAACTTTGGTTTGGCATTTTTGTTATTATGCACACATTCTACAGTCATTATTTCAGAACTTCTGCAAACCATTTGGGATGCACTGCAGTTTGGCAGACTTGAAACTAGAATATTTTGTTTGTTGTTCTGGTGGTTGATCAAAATAAAACCTGGAGGTTCTGATGGTCTCTTCCTCCCCTGCTGGGCCCATGAGCTTGCCTGCCCACCAACTTTCCCCACATCTTCTTCTCCCTACCTCCCCTTAGCAGCTGTGGATGCTGCTGCCAACAGTTGGTGGCTTTTTTCCTTCCTCTCTCCATGGAAACCCTTCTGCCCAGAACATTGTGTTGTTTGGTCTGTATCTGGAACGAAGCACGTATTTAGGTCTCCAAACCAAACTTGCTTTGATTTGGACATGGACCACCTAAAAGAAGTCACTTCACGCAAGGAAAAGTTCGTTTATTTACGTGTATCCTGCCTTTATTATTTTTACAAATAACTCAAGGCGGTGAACGTATCCAAATCTCCTTCCTCCTCCTCCTATTTTCCTCACAACAACCCTGTGCGGTGGGCTGGGCTGAGAGAGAGGGACTGGCCAAAGGTCACCAGCTGGTTAGGGTTAGGTAGGGCATGAACTCACTGTCAGGTCTGCAGCCATCTTTTCTTTTGGGTTTTGGCCTGCCACACTTTCTATTATTCTGCTATGCATTTTCTATTGTGGGAAAATGGGAGGGGGGATTGTAAGGAGTGAGATACTATGTAGCCACAACGAAGTTTTTTCTAGAAAGCCAAGCTCATCCTTTGTCTCTGCACTTCTGCACCTGACCGGAACTGGATGGGTGGAACTGCCAGCATGGCAATGGGAGATTGGACCATGGGATGGATGTGTGGGGACAGAATCTTGAACTTTCAACTGGGTGGGGAAAACCGGGAAGCCTTCAGATTCAGGTTTTCCCAGATGTGCCAACATGGCTCTCTTAATCAATGGGAACTTTGAGCAATAATTTGCCTCGGACTCTGATTTACTTTTGGATGCTATTTGGAACCCTGACACTCACATACTCCTGCTTTCTAGTCTGGTACCTTAACCACTAGACCAGGGTGTCAAACTTGATTTCACTGAGGGCTGCATCAGGGTTGTGTTTGATCTCGGGGAGCCAGAGTGGGCGAGGCCAGCTTAATGTCATTTGTGTTGGTGCCTGTGGAGACCCGAGCGCTCTGCCAGCGAAAATGGCCTCCTGAGTGCTGTTTTTGGCTGCGACAGCCTCCTGCAATCCTTTGCCAGTGAAAATGGAGTTCAGGAGCCCGTTTTCCCTGGCAGAGGCACCACGGGCCGGTCCCTCACTGTTTCCAGGGCGTCCCCACGGGCCAGATCTAAGCACTCTGTGGGCCGAATCTGGCCTGTGGGCCTTGAGTTTGAGACCCCTGCACTAGACCAAACTGTTTTATACAGTTAGCACATTTTTTCACATTTTGCATATTATCCCATGGCTTTAGGAAACTTTTTTTTCTACTGTGAAGCTTTTATGACTGCTAAATTGAACTTATAAAATAATGACAATGGAGAGTTGGAAGGACTTGGAGGTTTCTAGCCACTGCTGGACAAATGGCTCTCCAGTCTCTTCTTAAAAACCTCCAGTGATGGAGCACCTACAACTCCTGGAGGCAAACCATTCCGCTGATTAATTGTTATCACCGTCAGGAAATTTCTCCTCAAATTGTACGTTGGATCCCTCCCTGATAACCTTCCATCTGTTATTTCTTGTCCTGCACTCAGATGCTTTGGAGAATATGAAATAATCTAAAAAGTAGACAAGCAACTGGCAAGAACACCCGAAGCCAGATCTACTGCAAATGATTCAAATCAGCATGGTCCAGGGGTCACCATGCAGGGAAGCTCCTGTGCATTCCTGGTAAAGATTATGACTTAATATCTGCCTATGCTCATCCCCGATGGCAGGGTGACAATTTATGTCCAAGAAAATTTCCTTTCTATGCACAGCAGGAAAGATATTACAAAAAAAAAACCATTTCAATATAATCAAGAGATCACCTATGAGCTCATAATAAGGAAAACGTTTCATCTGTCTTTGGGGATATATAGGTCACAAACCCTGTTTGAGTTCTGCATGGTTTTATCTGGAGACATAAAGCCCATTGTTGGAAGAAGCAGCCCAATAAACCAAACCAAAATCTCTTCTCAGTGAAGAAGATGACACTATCAGAGAAAGAAAGCTGGGCCAAGGATATCTGAATGAAAAGAAGGACAGAACAATGTTGAGCCTCTAGAAAGAGTGCAGAGAAGAGCAACCAAGAGGATTAGGGGACTGGGGACTAAAATATGAAGAACGGTTGCAGGAACTGGGTATGTCTAGTTTAATGAAAAGAAGGACTAGGGGAGACGTGATAGCAGCCTTGCGATATCTCAGGGGCTTTCCCAAGGAAGAGGGAGTCAAGCTATTCTCCAAAACACCCGAAGTCAGGACAAGAAGCAAAGAATGGAAAGCAAACAAGGAGAGAACCAATCTAGAATTAGAGAGGAAGGTTCTGACAATGAGAAAAATTAACAAGCGGAACAGCTTTCCTCCAACACTGGAGGCTTTTGAGAAGAGACTGGACTGCCCTTGGTCAGAAATGGTAGTCTCCTGCTTGGGCAGGGGATTGGACTAGAACAGTGGTCTCCAACCTTGGCAACTTTAAGACCTGTGGACTTCAACTCCCAGAGTTCCTCAGCCAGCAAAGCTGGCTGAGGAACTCTAGAAGTTGAAGTCCACAGGTCTTAAAGTTGCCAAGGTTGGAGACCACTGGACTAGAAGATCCTCAAGGTCCCTTCCAACTCTGTTATTCTGTTATAAATGAGCCTGAGGAGAAATGTAGCTGAGATCCAACCAGGAATCAGATACAAAGGGACCAGGATGGCCAACAATCATGAACATGAGACATAGATAGGCAACATGAAAATTGCCTTGTGGCTTTTCCAATTGGGGAAAATCATCTGTTCACTGTTGCTGGCACTCCCAAATCACCCCAGCCATTTCGCAGATAAGACTCCAATTAAGGGGTGTCAAACTCGATTTCATTAAGGGCCTCATCAGGGTGGTGTTTGACTTTGGGCGGCTGGCCATGGCTAGGGTGGGGGTGGTCACTCATCGAGGCTCTGTTTTTGGCCACGACGACCTCCTGCAATCCTCCTCTACCAGCCAAAGCAGAGCCTTGGCAGGCTGCATGTGACCTCCCCAAGCTCCATTGTCACTGGCAAAGGGCTTCAGGAGGCCGTCACGGCCGACAATGGCTCTCCCAAGCTCCATTTTTGCTGGCAGAAGCACCATGGGCTGGTCCTTCCAGAGGTGGGTTCCTACTAGTTCGCACCTATTCGGTAGAACTGGTTCGTCAAATCTACCGAACCGGTTAGAAGAGGTTCCACCAGTGGACCCGGAAAGCAGCCCACACCTACAGAAGAGTTTTCAAAATTTTTTGAAACCCACCACTGGTCCTTGGATATGATTATTCTACACTATCATGCTCATATTTATAAAACTCAGTGCCTCTGTGAAAGGTAAGGATGACTACTGCGTTTGTGGTGCAATCAGAACATTCCGTGTGTTGAAGTTGCTTTAACGCAAACCAAAGATGCCTTTTAAAAAACAAGTTTACATCATATTCTTATGCATGCCAGTGCTGTGTGTAAGGTAATTTAAGGTGGTTCTGACAAGTGTCGTGGGCATCTTCATATCCGGTCACATGGGCGGCAAGCCACTCCCATCCGGTCACATGGGCAGCAAGCCACTCCCACAAAGGAGGCCACACCCACAGAGTAGGTTTGAACAATTTTTGAAACCCACCACTGGGTCCTTCGCTGTTTCCAGATCCGGCCCACGGTCCTTGAGTTTGACACCCCTGCTCCAATTGATTGATTGAGACACAGCTAAAAGCTCCCTTCCCCCACCCCACCTCTGAAGTAACCTCAAGGCTAGAAGTGAATTGGTGCACAAGCCCTGCATGGAACAGCCTGGCTGATGGAAAAACAAGGGCTAGCTTAATATTTTATGCCTATGCAGAAAGGAAGGGACACACGTGTGAATGAGATTTCCACTGTAAAAGGTACATTTATTCTTTTCTCGGTGCGTCTCCCACCTTGCTGAGGTAAAGAAGGAATGTCAGGAGGAAAAACCTCTCCACTGACAGCTGCAAAATGCCTCGGAGCAGGAGCAAACAAGCAGCCCAGGGGACCTCTGCCGCTTTTCTTCACCGCGCCTGGCTCCTCTGTCATCGGCGTAAGGTGCACAGCCCTCCGCGAACAAATGGGACTGACAGATGGAAACCTTTGGAGAACTTCAAGGTAACATGGGAAAGCGCTCCAAGGCATCCTTGACCCATTTCCTTGGGTTGTGGTGTTTACCTACTCCTGCAACTTTTGCAAATTCTCTCAGAAAGGCTCTGCGTGACTTAAACCAACATTTCAAGTTCCTCACAGACATTAAATCAATAAAACTTATTGCTTCAGATGATTCCTTTCGTGCGCTCTTCAGTTTTGCCACTCCTGTCTAAAAATATGCATCTGTTGCAGAGCTGAGCAACTTGTCCTAAGAGCCATTTCCTCACTTTTCTAAAATAATCCAGCAAAAGCCGAAGGGGGAAATATTCTCTCTAAACTAAAAAAAGGCATTCAGAACACAAGGCCTGATTTTGGGAGCAACTTTCTGTGTCAACTCAGAAAGTTCAGACTGCCCCAAAAGCTGCTGATTCAGTTCTACAGAGGAATGATTGAGTCTGTCATCTGCACCTCCATAACTGTCTGGTTTGGCTCTGCAACCCAACAAGACAGACAGAGACTTCAGACGATAATTAAAACTGCAGGGGAAAAAAAGTTCCTACTAATCTGCCTCCACTGAGGACCCGTATACTGCAGAAGTCAAAAAGAGGCCCATGATAATATTTACAGGCCCCTCGCATCCTGGACAAAAGTTCTTTCAATTCCTACCCTCAAAATGACACTATAGAGCACTGCACACCAGAACAACTAGACACAAGGACAGTTTTTTCCGCAAACACCCTCCTCACTCTGCTAAACAAATAATTCCCTCAACACTGTAAAACCATTTACTAAATCTGCTTTACTATTACTATTAATCTTCTCATCGTTCCTATCACCCATCTCATCCCACTTACAGGTGAAATGCAAAAAATTAGAATATCATGCAAAAGTTCATTTATTTCAGTAACGCAACTTAAAAGGTGAAACTAATATATGAGATAGACTCACTCATTACATGCAAAGCAAGATAGTTCAAGCCATGATTTGTCGTAATTGTGATGATTATGGCTTACAGCTCATGAAAATTCCAAATCCACAATCTCAGAAAATTAGAATATTACATGCAATCAATAAAACAAGGATTGTACATAGAACAATATCGGACTTCTGAAAAGTATAAGCATACATAGGTACTCAGTACTTGGTTTGGGCCCCTTTTGCAGCAATTACTGCCTCAATGCGGCGTGGCATGGAAGCTATCAGCCTGTGGCACTGCTGAGATGTTAAGGAAGACCAGGATGCTTCAATAGCGGCCTTCAGCTCTTCTGCATTGCTCGGTCTCATGTCTCTCATCTTTCTCATAGATTCTCTATGGGGTTCAGGTCAGGCGAGTTTGCTGGCCAATCAAGCACAGTAATCCCACGGTTATTGAACCAGGTTTTGGTGCTTTTGGCAGTGTGGGCAGCTGGAAAATGAAGTCAGCATCCCCATGAAGCTCGACTGCAAAAGGAAGCATGAAGTGCTCTAAAATCTCCTGGTAGACCCTAGACTTAATGAAGCACAGTGGATAAACACCAGCAGATGACATGGCTCCCCAAATCAACACAGACTGTGGAAACTTCACATTGGACTTCAAGCATCTTGCAGTGTGTGCCCCTCCATTCTTCCTCCATGCTCTGGGTCCTTGGTTTCCAAATGAGATGCAAAAGTTGTTCTCATCAGAAAAGAGGACTTTGGACCACTGAGCAACAGACCAGGCCTGTTTTTCTTTAGCCCAGGTAAGACGCTTCTGACGTTTGTTGTTCAGGATCATCTTGACAAGAGGAATACGACATTTGAAGCCCATGTCCAGGATCCATCTGTGTGTGGCGGCTCTGGATGCACTGACTCCAGCCTCAGTCCACTCCTTGTGAAAGTCCGCAACACTTTTGAATGGCCTTTTCCTGACAATCCTCTCCAGGCTGCGGTCATCCCTGCTGCTTGTGCACCTTTTTCTTCCACACTTTCCCCTTCCACATAACTTTCTATTAATGTGCTTTGATACAGCACTTTGGGAACATCCAACTTCTTTTGCAATTACCTTTTGAGGCTTTCCCTCCTTATGGAGGGTGTCAATGATGGTTTTCTGCCCAACTGTCAGGTCAGCAGTCTTTCCCATGATTGTGATCCCTACTGAACCAGACATTCTGCTAAGAACAATTGGGGATGCTAATAGTAAAAAGATTTTATCATTTTGAAGTGAGACTTTTTCTTGCATGGTAAACGTCTGAAAAATTAGCTGGCTTCCTTCCTTCCTTCTTTCCTTCCTTCCTTCCTTCCTTCCTTCCTTCCTTTCTTCTTCCCTCTCTCCCTTCCATCTCCTCCTCTTCCTCCTCCTCCTCCTCCTCTTCTGTGCTTTAGGAGTAGCCACAGCACTTAGTTCTTCATTTCTATTTTGTTCTTAGTTTCTCCAGCAAACTGTAATTATTGCATGATTCAAGACGGGGTCCTGGACTTAAAAGCTTCCTGCTCAGTGGAGTGGCAGAATTGTGTTTTCCTCTTCCATCACCTTCTTTCCATCTCAGACTCACTAATATCTCCATAGCTCCACTCCCTAATTGTCAAAAGCTGAAAGATCTTGTTCAAGTTTAATGGTGGATCTTCACTCTGTTAATGCATTGTGCACATGACCTCTAAAACATTCTGGGGTCAAATCCAATCTTGGGGGAAACAGACGCCACACGCAGACAAGATCCCCACATGCTGACATCACGGCTCATTTTGGCTGCCAACAACAAATGATGGAATTTGAAAAGATGTTGGGGACAGGTGAACAGAAATCTCTTTAAAGTAATGAAGAGTCTGCTAGCAATTTCCTAGATGACTTTACATTGCTTGAAAAAAAAAACAACCAAAGGAAAACAATAATAAAACAGTGCTGACCCAGATTGTTGGGGGGCAAGAGGCTGACTCTGTAAACCACTTAGAGAAGGCTGTAAAGCACTGTGAAGCGGTACATAAGTCTTAAGTGCTATTGCTTATGATCAGCTCTTGCAAGCCACTCGCTTTGCAGGTCAATGGCATATAATTTCCAAATTGCTCCATGGCAACGCTTGGAAGTTGGTGCCTTCAAAGATGGGCCAATGATGCTGTAGAAATGCCACTCAATTACAAGACAGGATTTTCGGTGCCAGATGTTTGTCGCTAGGGGGGAAACGCAATTGCTCAGGCCATTCAAGCAGCTCTAATGCCAGGAAGAGGTTTAGCAGGCACAAAACTACTGACTAAAGAGGTACCTTTGCAACCAATATGTAGACAACCTTTAGCACAAGGATCAGAAAACAAAACAATGGACCTTCTAATTATGGTTGGTACCCAATTAGATAGATGACTTATTCACATACAACTGTATATAAAGAAATAGAATTTTAAAAAGCCAACATAGATTTACATGACTTATCAAGGAGAACAGTGCAGAGCAAGGGTCTCAAACCCAAGGCCTGAAGGCCAGAGATGCTTAGATCTGCCCCAGAGGGCTACCCTGGAAACAATGAAGGACTGGCCTGGATGTGACGCTCCCAAGCTCCGTTTTCATCGGCAGAGGGTTGCAGGAGGCTGTCCCAGCTGAACCGGGCCGAACTGGCAGGAATTCACCCCTGCTCCCCAGGTCAAACACAACCTTGATGCGGCCCTCAATGAAATTGAATTTGACATAGGAGGAAGAGCCTCTACCCAGGCAACAGTTAGATAGTCAGGGTTTGATCTGGGGCCCAAGAAAATAACTTGACAAAATGTCTCAGATCAAGCTAGTTAAAATAAAGATTAAAGGGGGAAGCACGATTCTACTACCATAGCTCTCACAACAGAAGTAATTCTGTCCTCCATAGCATTGGTTTCTTAGTCAGGTGTACCTTGCTTAGGTGACAATTGGAGGCAGGTTTTCGTATGCATCTTTTGGGAAGAAAGACATAAATAATTCTCCCTGTAGGTGTGAAGAGTTCTGAGAATGGTTTATGGAATTGGGAGGCAGGAGGAAAAACCGCAGACTGGACAACCTGCATTTAAAAAACATCTCAGCCGACAGAAGGAGGGAGGGTGTAGGAAGGATTTCAGAAGGGACCCTCTCTAGTTTAGAGTTTACTTTAGAGAGTAAAAGGAAAGGAAGGAAGAAATATTTCAGTCTTGCAATAAGGTAGTCCTCGACTTACGACCACAATTGAGCCCAAAATGTATGTTGCTAAGTGAGAAACTTGTTAACGTGGGTTTTGCCCCATTTTATGAATTTTCTGGCCATAGTTGTTAAGTGAATCACTGCAGTTGTTAAATTAGTAACATGGTTGTTAAGTGAATTGACTTTGCTTGTCATAAGGTCACAAAAGGGGATCACGTGACCTCAGGACACTGCGGCCGTCATAAATATGAGACAATTGCCAAGAATCTGAATTTTGATCACATGACCATAGGGATGCTGCAGCTGCCTTAATTGTGAAAAATGATCATCTCACTTTTTTTCAGTGCCGTTGTAACTTCAAATCATCACTAAATGCACAGTTGTAAGTTAAGGACTACCTCACGTGAAGTGTTAATACCACTTTATAATGCCTTGGTAAGGCCCCACTTGGAATAATACGTCCAGTTTTGGTCACCACAATGTAGAAAAGATGTGGAGACTCTAGAAAGAGTGCAGAGAAGAACAAGAAAGAGGATTAGGGGACTGGAGGCTAAAACATATGAAGAACGGTTGCAGGAACTGGGTATGTCTAGTTTAATAGAAAGAAGGACTAGGGGAGACATGATAGCAGTCTTCCAATATCTCAGGGGTTGCCACAAAGACGAGGGAGTCAAGCTATTCTCCAAAGCACCTGAGGGTAGAACAAGAAGCAATGGGTGGAAACTAATCAAGGGGAGAAGCAACTTAGAACTGAGGAGAAATTTCCTGACAGTTAGAACAATTAATCAGGGGAACAACTTGCCTCCAGAAGTTGTGAATGCTCCAACACTGGAAGTTTTTTAAGAAGAAATTGGACAACCATTTGTCTGAAGTGGTGTAGGGTTTCCTGCCTAAGCAGGGGGTTGGACTAGAAGACCTCCAAGGTCCCTTCCAACTCTGTTATTCTATTTCTATAGTCTGTTAAAGTAACCTTACAATAATTATATCAATTGTGCTCATGGTTATGCTTCTTGTCTGGACTACCCTGACAAGCTAACAGTTTTCTAAGATGGACATTAACTTGAGATGGTTTGACTTGAAATGCATTTGACTGATCCAAACATCCCTACACAGAGGACTCTGATTCTGACATTGAACTAAATCAGTGGAGTTGCTGGTAAGCAAGTAAGGCAAATCAGGTAAACCACAGGACTTGCCACAGACTCCGAAAACATAATGTAGACAATTATACCACAGTGTGGAAGAGCACAGAATCAGATATTATTAACAAATCTTATGAACATTAATGGGATCATCATTCTCGGCCAAGACTATAATGCAGCATATAGAAATTGTAGCACTCCAGGGTATACAATCCAAAGTATGGATCCAGCATGTACACAATACTTTTCTCATAAGAAAAAAGGAACAAGTAGAAAAGGCACATGAAACAACCAACAATTAACCGCTATTGATTATTATTTATTCCTTCAAATGAATAAAAAATAAGCAACAATATATTACCCTTCCTGTATTATCATCCTCTTTATTAAAAGTTTTAAAAAAGTTTTACAAATATATATCTCCCCCCCCCCGAACCCAACTCCCTCCCCCCAACCTCCCAGAGCAAATACAGGGTATAAACATTAACAACCATATTCCAAAATAAACTAACAGACTTTAGCATCATCCCTCACTTGTACGTTAACTCCCCTTTTGTAAAGCTAACTTTAAACAAGTTGTATCATTCCTTGCTCATTCACTCATAAGCTATCTGGAGTTTCTTAGCCCCATGTTTATTTTGAATGTAATCAATCCATCTTCTCCATTCCAGCTTGTATTTCTCATCTGAATGGTCCTTGAGATATGCTGATATTTTAGCCATCTCTGCCAACTTTGTTACTTTTAATGTCCATTCTTGAATAGTAGGCCATTCTTCCTTCTTCCAGTACTGCGCCACCAACAGTCTTGCTGCCGTTGTTAAATTCAGAATCAAATTAATTTCTATAACTGTACAATCTGTAATTATACCTAACAAGAATAACTGAGGGGTAAACTTTATCCTCTTTTTAAAAATATTTTGCATAATCCACCATATTTTTATCCAAAATGCTTTAACCTTTTTACAAGTCCACCATATATGGTAATAAGTAGCATCAACACAATCACATCTCCAGCATTTAGGTTGTAAATTCGGTATCATCATCCCCTTTTAACGAACCCATAATCCCTTGAGGGGTGGAGTCTGGGCAACTGAATGCAGCTGAGTATTTACTGGCTGGATGCCCTTCCTGTCGCCAATGTGGAGGGTTTTTTTTCCAGCAGATACATTCTCAGGGTGCCCAGAGAGAGGAATATCTGCCTCTTCCTAGGATCAAACTCACAGCTTCCTGATTGTGAGCCAAGAGCTCCATCTTTAGGCCACCGCACCACATTACCCTTCCTGTACATCCCCGTCAACAGAGGAAAGGACAGCAAATTTTTTAAAAAGCAAATCTATTAAAAAAGCAAGATGGCACATGCCATGACTGCGTCTTTAGACCAACCCAAGCCCTCCAAAACCTCTTAAAACAAAAGCCCAGTAGTCTTAAGGAGAAAACCAGGACTCACCTACAACACACAAAGTACGAATTGTAATAGGCATTGTTATAGAAGAGACAGGCAGAAGTCTATCAGAGACATGCATGAATACCAACCAGCAGTCAGACGATAGGGTGAAAACTCCTTAATCATGAACAGATTCAAACGTAGTTTCAGCTGGAAAATGGAGCATTCTAGACCAAGCTAAATGCCAAAAGGCAAGAGAATTCCTGGAAGTTTGGCATTCACACCAATCAGCCATCAATAGACACCGTATTAAATCACATTTATACACCATTCAAAAGAGAACATAAAAAAGCTAGGATGGAGAAGATCAGAAGACATCCTACCAGCAGCCAACACTCAAATAAGCAGGGAATAACACCAGATAAAAAAATCAAGCAAAAAACAGTTATTCTGGACAACAGCATTGAAGAAGGAAGGGGGGGGGGGGAAAGCAAATTCTGCATGTCTTCCTTTCTTTCCCCCAGCCTCCCAAAAACTGTTTTCAGGGCTTGATGAAATTCTGAGCCATTTGGGTAATGAGGTGCCTCTTCAGAGGGCTGCCAAATGCAGCTTCAAAATCAACTGCAGCCACCATAAAGAATCTCTTGCAACGCCAGTCTGAAAAGTTCATTGGGTGGTGAACATTTAAAGCCTTTTGTTTAGCCTAACTGTGTGTCATCCATGGAATAGCTGAACTGTAAGGCAGCATTGCTGATTTTCCACGACCCTAGAGTGTCTCCCTTGTAGGATAATATTTCCCTTTTCCGACCCTATGTATGGATCTATTAAATCCTACCAGCTAAGCTTTGTATGTGCATCTGCTCATGTGGGAATCCTCTTGCTCTTCACAAGACCCTGTAAATCAAGCAGGTAAGCCAGACTTTCATTTGAAGGAAGTCCTTCGTCAGTATAATTTTTAAGCATCTTTATTCAAACCATGTTTACATTTTCTTTTGCCATTTTGAAGACAGCAATAGCACTTAGATTTATATACACTCTCCATAGTGTTTTACAGCACTCTCTGAGTGGTTTACAACATCAGCATATCACTCCCAGCAGTCTGGGTTCTCAGTTTACAACCAGGGAAGGATAGAAGCTGAGTCAACCTTGAGCTGGTCAGGATCGGAACTGCTGCCATTTGGCAGAATTAGCCTGCAATATTACATTCTAACCACTGCACCACCATGTCTCAGAAGATGCGTTTGCCTAAGCCAAATTTGAAATCTGGAAATCAACATTGGCATTTTTCACATCTGCAGCCCTGGCCTTGGGGGTGGGTGGGTGATACTTTGAAAGTAAAAAGTATTGAAAAATCGTACTAAATGGTTTAGGCTGCCCCATCCTGCCAAGCATCTCCTTATCTCTGAGATTTTATTTACCAATTAACAATTATGCCATCTTAACAAATAATTTTCATTGGTTACACAGCTATTACAAACAGAACTCATAGAAGTATCTATCAGCTGATAGCATTAAGGAAAATGGCAGAATAATTTATGATGTGTTCCCGGAATGCATAACACTGAACTATTTCCAGAAATGTGCCATCTATTACACTGGTGCTAATGCAATTCTCAGATCGCTATAAATCACACACCAGTGTTAATGAAAGTTTTTGCAGGCCATATAACTATATGAAAATAAATGATATTGTACACATAAGTTTCAGGTACATAAAGTAATTGTAATAGTTTCTTTCTTTCCCCGTACCATCTCTCCTTTGGTGCTAAAGTAATGATCTGTGCTATCACAAAATGCCTCCACTAAATCTTTCGAAATGTCAGTCGAGAGCTAATATTTACATCAGAATAATAACTACAATTACTTACCCACTTTCCAATTCATTTGGAGTCAATTATTCCTTAGTGCTGTGTGAAATCGAGCTGTACTGGAATGCTAGAATGTGTTTAATTAATCCTCTTCTGCAGACGGCAGGCAGAAAAATGAAATTCAGCCGGTAACCTAAGAGCTGAGGAAAACCGTACAATATAAGGGTGCCTGAGTGATGAGCTGTTTAATTTATTAGGGAGAGCAGCTTTTTCTCATGACCTGATATTTCTCTAGATCTCCCATCCATGGATTTAACTCCAGACTCATTGAAGGTTTGCTGTACTTAATTTTATGGACATCCCCGCCCCCCAGGTCTATACTTCTGGTCTTCTCTTTGCATCAAAAGGATGATTAAAGAAAGGGCTGCAAATTCTCAGAAGTTGTATTTGCAAAGTTTTTTTAGGAGCCAGAAGAAGGTGATAGATTTATCGAGCAGATCTTTCTCCCGGCTGATATATTTTCATCATCAAGGAGGGGAAAGAAGATAATTGGATTTAAATGTCACAGCATTCCCTGGGTAGATCTGAAAACCACACGTCTATTTTCTCAGCTACTGGATGGAGGGAAATATTGGTTTGATTTGTGTTTATGAACATGATAGCCACCTGGGGCTCTGGAAGGCATGAACGGTTGCTGCAGAAGAGTGCTAAACATCACATTTTAAGACTTGAGTTTGATTGGTGGAGAGATGGAGAAGTTGTGAATGGGTACTTCCCCAATCCTCTGTCAGTGGCCATGGTGGTACTTATAGCTGGGATGTTGGGAAAGCAAAAGCTTGCCTCTCTTAAGGTCACTACAGAAGAATTCAGAAAGTGAACACACAAAAAATAAGCAGTATGTAAGGTTTCCTAAAAATGTCCTAATTGATTCATGAGTATCGAGCCAAGTTTCAATACAAAAACAGCCATTTATTAGGAACAGCATCATAGGCAAGATTTTTTCGCAGTCAAGTGTAAGCTTTGTTTCACATATAGCTGAACTTTAACCCTGTTCCTCCCCTCCCCTCAGTCTGTGTCATAAATCACATTCCCCAGTGAGGTGCACCCCTCCCAAGCCTGCTGCGGTAATCTGAGATCCGACCTTAGCCGAAAGTGTGCGTGGAATGCACTCCCCCTCCCTTTCTCTCACTATGACAAGGTTGGGTGTTGACACAGTGTTGATGGGGAACCTAAAAGGGGAAAGATCACCACCAGGTGTTGGTCCTACTGTCTCACTCTGGTCTTCACAGTGAGGGACCGTGATGTTCTCCAAAGAAGCACCAGGGAGAGGTTATTGCAAAAACAAAGTGCCTTTTCTAAGATTGGCTCCTCCTGAGTCAATATCACCTGAGTCAAAGCAAAGCCAGGTACCCACCCATACTTATTTAGTCAATTATTAGATTTCTACTCATCCTTTCCTCCAAGAGCTCTGACATAAGAACTGACCAATCAGAATCAAATTCAGAGAAGAACAACAAAGGTGGTGAGGAAACTGAAGACCAGGAATTGGTTGGAGAAACTGGGTATGTCTAGTCTAATGAAAAAGAATGAGGTTTGACATGAGGGGCTGCCCCAAAGAAGAGGGAGCCAAACTATTCTCCAAAGCACCTGAGGGCAGCACAAGAAGCAATGGGTGGAAACTAATCAAGGAGAGACTTAGAACTGAGGAGAATTGAATTGAATTGAATTTATTTAGCTTGTATGCCACCCACTCTCGGAAGACTCAGGGCGGCTTACAAATAAGAGAAATTTCCTGACAGTTAGAACAATTAATCAGTGGAACAGAAGTTGCCTCCAGAAGTTGTGAATGCCCCAACACTGGAAGTCTTTAAGATGATGTTGGATAGCCATTTGTCTGAAAGGGTTTAGGGTTTCTTGCCTGAGCAGGGGGTATTTTGCAAATTGTTGTCAACTTTCTGTTGGTCTAAGTCAGTGTTTCTCAACCTTGGCGACTTTAAATACTGTGGACTTCAACTCCCAGAATCCCCCAGCCAGCCACAGGACTTAAAGTCGCCAAGGTTGAGAAACACTGGTCTAAGTAAACTATGTCCATAATGTTTCCCTTATCCATTCATTCAATGACCTTTGTCAAAAAAAGGCAATAAGGTTTGCTTGGCATGATCAGTTTTTAACAATTAGAACCCAGATTGTTGAAGGGCAATAGGCTGACCCTGTAAAACGACTTAGAGAGGGCTGAAAAGTTACTTTACTTGTCATTGCACCTCAATGACATTAAACGCCATCTTTAGTGTACATTGTACATAAAAAATAAAACCCAAACGCACGTCCTTCACATTCTATACAATTGAATTGAAAACCCCGGATATTGCATTAATATGGCACTATACCCGTGATGGCAAACCTGTGGCACATGTGCCAGAAGTGACACACAGAGCCCTCTCTGTGGGCATGCACGCTGTCACCAGATGCTCTTCTGGTTTCCGTTATGCACATGTGCACCAAGCAGCTGGTCTTTGCGGGCGCCAGAGCACCGGAAAACGGCCTGAAAAATGGCCAAAACCAGACTGTTTGGGGGCTGTTTTCAGGGTGATTTTTTGGCCGTTTTCAGACTGTTTTTAGGCTGGTTTTCGGGTCAAAAATGGCCTGAAAACCAGCCTGAAAATGGTCTAAAAACAGGCATGTGGACACCAGCCAGCTGGTTTTCGGGTTTCCAGCGCTCTGGCATGCGCGCATTCATGAGCATGCATGCATGTTGCGGTTCGGGCCTTTGGTGCTGAAAAGGTTTGCCATCACTGCACTATACAGAGGCATTCAATCTAGTTCCTGCTCTGGGATAGAAGCTGTTTTTCAGCCTATTTGTTTTTATTGTCCTGTACCGTCTGCCGGATGGTAATAGTTCAAAAAAAGGGAGCCCAGGATGAGATGGATCCCTGTGAAGTGGTATTTAAGGCTAAGTGCCATTGCTATTTACATTTGGATGCCTGACAACTGACTCACATTTATGACGCTAGCAGTATCCCGGGGACATATGATCCCCTTTTGCGACCTTCTGACAAGCAAAGTCAATGGGAAAGCCAGATTCACTTAACAACCGGGTTACTAACTTAACAACAGCAGCAATTCGCTTAACAACTGAGTCAAGAAAAGTCATAAAATGGGGCAAAACTCACTTAACCAATGTCTCACTTAGCAACATAGATTTTGGCCTCGATTGTGGTCGTAAGTCGAAGACCACCTGTACCTAATTGCACTTTATTCCTGCGAAGTCTCTATTCTTTCAAAATACATGGAATTTTGTTTGAAGAGAAGGCGGTTTTGAAATTTCTTCCTGGCACTTTTTCAAAGGCCTGACTTGGAGAAAGTAATATGTTTAAAACGACTTGTTTAAACAACACAGGTTAAGAAAATGCAAAAGTCTGCAGATAAGTTTGAAATATGACTTAAAAACAAAAACAATTTGATCAGAAGGTCCCTTTTTCCTCAGACTCTGCTTACATTCTGCTGAGTCACAAAGCATCGAGGATTATCAAAGTCTGAAAGTTCTGCTTTTCTATTCTAACCAAGGAGAAGGGGGCTTGACAGCATTGTTTCTCCGCCATCAACATTGTTTTATAAATAGCAATCCATTTTAACCTATTTAAAAATGTTAAAGCCAGGTAATTCAATCACTCTCGAGATTAATCAAATAACAGCATTACTCATCATCTGGATGTCTATTTTTTCAGGAGAGCTGAACAAATGCCAAAAAAAAAAAAAAAAAAAAAAACAGCCGTCAAACCAGCTTAACTTTGTTTTAAAAAATGAAAAACCGCAATACTTGCTAATTAGCAGAGCAACAGAAATAAGTGGGTCCGAGTTTCCAGAAATGTTAAAACATTACTCAAGAATCACATGCAAAACCACACCAGGAGCAGATGGAAGAGAGGTAGCAGAAAAATATTCAGCTGGAAAATTGCCTGGGCACAGAAGGGCACGAGCCTTTGGGAAGGAAGAGGGGAGGGCTGCCCACTCAAAGGTTTCAGGATAAGGCCCTGGGCATCCTTGGAAAACAGCAGGCTGGATTTTGGATCAGTTGGTCTCAGCCACTGGGGGTGAAACTCGATTTCATTGAGGGCCACATCAGGGTTGTGTTTGACCTGGGGGGGGGCATGGCCAGCACAACATCACTTATCAAGATTCTGTTTTTGACCACAACTGCCTCCTGCAACCCTCTGCCAGCAAAAACAGAGCTCGGGGAGGCCACGTGTGACCCACCCAGGCTCCGTTTTTGCTGGCAGAGGGCTGCAGGAGGCTACCGTGGCCAAAAATGGAGCCCGGGCAGGCTGTGCGTGGCCCTCCCGAGCTCCGTTTTCACTGGCAGTGGCACTGCGGGCCGATCCTTCCCTGTTTCCAGGACAGGCCCACAGGATGTAGGCACCCCATGGACTGGCTCCTAGCCTTGAGTTTGACACCCATGGTATAGGTGCCACTTTAGCCCTTTTCTTCGTCTCCTGCCAATCAATACACCTTGCTGCTGTTGCCTGCACTTCATGACTCTGAATACTGGTAGTTCTAGACTTATAACAGTTCATTTAGTGACCGTTCAAGGTTATAACGGCACTGGAAAGAGGTCATAATTCATACTTGCAACCATTGCAGCATCCCGAAGGTCAATGATCAAAATTCAGACCCTTGGCACCAGATTCATATTTATGACGGTTGCAGTATCCCGGGGTTGTGTGATTCCCTTTTGCGACCTTCTGACAAATAAAGTCAATGGGGAAGCCAGATTCCCTTAAGAACTGTGTCACTAACTTAACACCTTGAAGGGATTTCCTTAACGACTATGGCAAGAAATGTTGTAAAATGGGGCAAAAGTTCACTTAACTTGCTTAGCAACAGACGTTTTGTGGCTCAATTGTGGTCATAAGTCAAGAACTACCCATACATGGCGTTGGCTTGTTTCTTAACGCCTGCTTTTCCGTGTGGGATCTTTCCCCCCTTCTTTTGGGACCCTAAAGCAATGCCTACTCGAAGGAGAAAAGGGAAGCCTTGCTCCTGCCACGAGAAACACAATCCTACAGGGCACAATAACTCTTGGGTGGGGGCTGGGGCTGGCCAGGGATGTGAGGGGTCTTCAGTGCTTTGAGCCTGGCTGTTTTCTTGCAGATGTTTCATTACCCTAACTAGATAACATCATCAGTGCTAGTAAGGAGTGGCGTTTGCTCTCAGTTTATATTCTAGACGCTTGCCATCTCAATTCTGTTGGGGTTGATCTTAGAGGGTCTTCGGTTGGGGTGTTTATCCTTGGCTTGCTTGGCAGTTCCTCGACTGGGGTACTCTTTACTTCTTGATGACGGTCCAAGTTAATCTTGGACTGGATCTACGTTCATCTGGGTGTTGATTGCTGGTGGAGAGGTGCTTGGGTCTTTTTGTTCCCTTTTGGGCTTGTGGACGGTCTCTTTTACACAGTATATAGCCGAACCTGTGGCATGCCTGCCAGAGGTGGCACGCAGAGCCCTCTCTGCTGGCATGTGCACCATCGCCCCAGGTCAGATCTCCGTGGCATTTCTTTCATGAGCTTCTGTTTCCCTGCAAATGATGAAAGAGAAACTCACGAAAGAAAAAGATCTGACTTCTTGATACACTGCCACTGTCAGTCTTTGGGTTTCTGCTGCACATGCACATTCGCACATGCATGTTTGCACATGCAACATCTTTCAGTTTGGGCATTCATGCATGCAGTTTGGGCACTCAGCGTCTAAAAGGCTGTGTCAGGCCTGCAGTCAAATTCCTTTTGGGATCTTTGGCTTGCCACACTCTCTCTCGCTTTCTTTACTATGCTGTTTCATTAGTGGGGAATTGGGGGGTGGGGGAATAGTAAGGAACAGAATGTGTTGTTGTCAAAATAAAACATTCCTTTCTAGAAGCCAAAGGTGATTCTTTGTCTCTGCACCTCTGCACCTGACCGGAACTAGATGGGTGGAAATACCAGCGTGGCAGAGGAAGATTGGACCCTGTGATGGACTTGTGGGTGTGGGGACAAGATCATGAACGTTCAACTGGGTGGAAAACCCAGGAAGCTTTCAGATTCGGGTTTCCCACAGATGTACCAACATGTCTCTCTTAATAAATTGGAACTTTTGAGGGAAAATCTGCCTTGAACTCTGATTTAATTTTGGATGATATTTGGAATGCTGACAGGTTCACCATCACTGGTATATTGTGTATAGCTATTGTTTATGTCTATGTGCCTATTGATGGCTAATCGACAGGCACACAGACTGCCCAGCTTCTAGAAATCCCCTAGCATTTTTGGACTTGGCTTAATCTCTGATGGTCACCCTTAACTCTCCTTTTTAACCCTGAGCTACAAATATCCTCCTTTATTGGTTCCATGGATATGTTCAAACAAAGTCTGGAGACCCACCTCCCTACCTCCCACCCACCCCCAATCCTAGGATACTTTGGTTGACCATTCTGGGATTGAGGTGGCTTTTTTCTCATGTTGGTCATGCTAAATGCACATCAGGGATCAAATGGTCAAAAAAAGTCAAGATGGGGCCAGAGTGGTTTGCACCTAATACCAGGTGAGGCCTCAATCCTGTCATTGCAGTCTTCCCCACCCCTGCAGACCGTTTTTTCATTCCCCCCCCCTTGTTTTTAATTCATTCATCCCTTGTTTGGCCAAGTCTGCTTCTGTGCCTCCCATGTATTTATCAGGAAGCTTCCTTCGGAGCGTCAAAGGTTCACATGTTTCCTCTTAGTCTAAGCCCAGATCCCACCGCCTGCACTGGAACAGATGGAAGAGAAACAAGCCCAGGAAGCGTAACCTTGATGTCTTCTGAGAGGATCTAACTCCGCATTAATTGTATTTGCAATCTAATCACTGCCGTATTCCCAAGGCATCAGCTTTAAAAGAGTTGATGTAACGGGCTCTTTCCCATGGAAGCTTTTAAAGGCTTAAGTCATGGTGCAACTTGTTGCCTAACAAATAAACAAACCGAAAGGCTGTGACTGAAGACTCTTGCTGGAATTCAACGTGGGTTGATTATTAAGCTGTCGGATCACATTTACCACCTCCAGAGAAGGAGATGTTTGGGCCATCAGGGCCATCATTTGCAATAAGCAGTTGAACAATAAATACATCCTGAATACATGAATATTTTACTTCCCTGTTTGAGGCCTCCTTATTAATTTGGAGAGGCAGATAATTGGGACTCGGTTCTTGACTTGGAGGGAGCCAGTGCAAGGCATGCTGCAAATGGGGACTTGACTCGGGATACGGCAGCAAATGGCTTTGAAAACCATGCTGGGGAAGGAAAATAAAAATGGAGACAATGGAGAGACTCCAGGAACCTAAGCTGGGAGGAAAATAAAGGCCATCTGGCTGTGAGAAAAGATGGCGCAATCTGCAAACTGACCTTTCCACTGAGCCCTGCAGTAATGCTAAGAAGGGTGTCTGTGTCATGAGCAGCCAGGAAAGGCAGACACAATGCTCCGAGATAAATACGTCGGTCATAGTTGGAAGGTCTGTTGACTTGCCAAGCATCCATGTTTCTCTGTTCATTTCCATGGGATTAGCAGGCTATTTTGCATGATTAGAAGCCACAAAGAGGCTGCAAGAGACAATGTCAGGGTTCCAAATAGCATCCAAAAGTAAATCAGAGTCCGAGGATTCCTCAAAGTTCCAATTTATGAAGGGAGCCATGTTGGAACATCTGGGGAAACCCGAATCTGAAAGCTTCCCAGTTTTCCCCACCCAGTTGAAAGTTCAGGATCCTGCCCTCACACCCACAAGTCCATCGCATGGTCCAATCTTCCACTGCCACGCTGGCAGCTTCCACCCATCCAGTTCTGGCCAGGTAAGGAGACAAAGGATGACCTTGGCTTTCTAGAAAGAATTTTGTTATGGCTACATACCACCCAACTCCGTATAATCCTCCCTCCCATTTTCCCACAATGGAAAATGAATAGTAGAATAATAGAAGGTGTGGAAGGCCTGAAGCCCAACAGAAAAGATGGTTTGCAGGTCTGACACACCAACATTGGGTGGGAGGTTCTGCAGAAAAGAAGAGACCAATAACAGCTGGATGGAAAAAAGGGGTACAGGGGAGCCTTTGCTGCCTGACCTGAGACTGCCCCAAGGCTGCATGCTGAGGCTGGTTGTGGGGAAAAGCCCGTCCTTCCTTGATGAAGCAGCCCTTGGAATACCAGCTGCCATTTAACTCTTTTAAAGTATGGGCTCTGTAAACCTAACATCTGTCAACTTTGGCTGGGATGGCTTCCTGAGCCATTTGCCTTTGAGGCACCGAGATTGAGTGGATGTGGGTCGTCACCTCCCATGGGATCAGAAGACCTGGCATCTCCGATTCTATTAGTTTGATGGTCCTCCTGGACTCCTGTTAGAAGAGCTGGTGGCAACCACGGCCAGAGAGGCCTTTGCAAAAATTCATCCTGTACATACATAATTGTGCCCATGCCTGCATGCTCAAACTGCTCTACCTGTGGTTACCCTTGGAGGACATCTGGAAACTGCAGCCAGTCCAGAATGCAGGGGTGCATCCAGTTTTGGGTGCCATATAATTCACCTCACTGCTGTATGAGCTGCACTGGCTCTCAGTTGAAATTTGGGAAACTGCTTATCACCTTTAAGGGCTTACATGGCCCAAGCTCGGGTTATGTACAAGACCACCAGCTCCTGAGGGCGTCTGCCCACCCTTCTACGTTAGGTAGGCTGAGTGTGCTCCATGTCCCCTGCCTTAAATGTTGCACTTGGTGGGAGCTTAGAGATGCACCTTTTTGCCTTCCACCTGGGATCTGAACGGAACCTTTGTTGTGGCCTGCAGTGGGCATCTGATCTGGCAGCAGATTCGGAGAGTGAGGAGGTTGGGGAGGAACCTGGGCCAGTCCTGGAGTCTGGGGAAGGCTCTGCCAGAGGCAGAGAGGGGGGCAGGGCCATCTGACAGTTGTCAGCAGCCTTTGGAGTCGGACATCAGTGGGGCAGAAGAACAGCTGGAGCCTGTTCCCAATGTGTGCATGCCCAGAGCTGCCAGGAGAAGGGAACAGCTAAGGAACAAGGGCTGACTTGGGAGTAAAGGCACAGGTGGACAATGATTGGCCCCTCCCTTAGGGAATAAAAGAGGAGCAAAAGAGGAGGGGAGGTTGCAGGAGACCATTAGTTCAATTCGTTAGAGTGAAGATCTCTTCCTGAATTCTTGCCAAGTATTGTCTGCTACAGAGTGGTGTTTGGAAGATATAAAGGTCTGTAATTGTGGAATCGCTTGAAAGATGGTTGGCCGGGACTTTGCTGGAGAGGAATTCCCTTTAGCCTAAATAAAAGGGGTTTTATCAGGATGAGGACTCAGCTTCATGAAGCCTAGGTCAGAACAACCTTCCCCTTTAGCACCTCCCTCAAGCACTGGGCCAGGACAGGGGTTGAGCTGGCGGGCTGTTTAGCCTGAGGGGCAGGATACTTCTGCCTTTAATAACTTCTTTATGGATTGCTACAAGCTACCTAGAATTATGAAACCGTCAGCTCTTTAAGTCCTACATGGCAGTGATGGTGAACCCTTTTTGCTTCGGGTACCAAAAGCATGCATGTTATTATGTGTGCATGCATGCCCACAGCAATAATTTAATCACCCCCTCATGCCGTACCTCCTGCGCATGCACACGTGATTCTCCCCCTTTGCCCCGTGCATGCGTGCATGGCTTTTTTGGAGCCAGGGGAGGGCAGAAACGGTTGCCCCTGCACCCCCAGAGGCCAGAAACGCCCTCCCAAAGCCTCCACGCAAGCTCTCTACTTACCTGGCATTGCGTGGCGACTCCTGGGAAGGGAAGGGCAGCATGGGCATGTCAGCCGAAAATCAGCTGGCCAGCGCACACATGCGTGTTGGAGTGGAGCCAGGGCAATGGCTCACAGGCTCACAGGCCCGCTGATATGGCTCTGCATGCCACTTGTGACATGCAGGCCATAGGTTCGCCATCACAGCCCTACGGTTTACATGGATTACTGTACTAAATTACTAAATGAATTACCAAATGCCAATTTGTCTTTTTTGAAGTAGGCTGTTTGGGCCAGCCAAGTTTTGGTTTGGCCAAGCTTTCTGGTACAAATAAAGGTTTTTGCTGCTGCTCGATTAAGTTCCGATTTCTGGCGTGGCTGAGGTCAGCACCCAGCACCTCTAAGTGACTACCAAGGTCTCAGAACCTCTCAATATTCACGTATCTCTTGAGCTTTTAAATTGATAGAAAGGAGCATCAGCAGGAGAAGTCCAAAATATCAAGATGTTTAAGGCTCCTGCTAATTTTATGGATGTTTCACAGCGTAGTCATGTTGCCAACGTCATCTTGACAACTTCAATCATCTCTGTAGACACCTCTGACAGGCTCTACACACAGTCAATCGGCACAGATGAGATGACATGTGAAAGCAGTCAAAAGTGAGACCGAGTGACAGTTGTGACATTGAGAGCAAATAGGCGGTTTTGCAACATGAGCTGAAAAACCATTAAGGAAAACTCTCCTGGGATTGTTGCAAAAAGACTGAATTTTTATTCCTTGGTTTTCTTGACAATTAATTTTGAGCTGGGACTTTGGGTGCATCTTACATGCTCTCAAATGGTACCCAACCACAACAGTGTTACACAAGTAAAAGCACATGGGAAGTTGTTTAAACATTGATGGACATTTTGAATTTTGAGGAATTTGTTTCCAGGAGAGTTGGGTAGGTTTTATTAAATACAAAATTCTAATCTGTTTAAGATATTCTGTCTTAAGGCTCAATAAAAAAAATAGTGTCAAGTAGACACACCTGAGGCTTTGAAAGCAGATTTGATATGATACATAATGTTGACATCACAATACCAAAGAAAGGGAAGCCCAATGTAAGTTGTAAGATGGCTAAGATTTCAAAATGGTGAAAAAAGAAATTTTTTTGGTAGAATCCTCAATATATAGTACTTAAAATAAAAAGTTGTACACTTCATCTGTTCCATTTTGCCACATGTTAAAAAAGCTTTAGAGCAGAACGTCTTGTAAATCTAAAATACCAAAGTGTACTATTGGGACTCCTATTAAAATTACAATTTAAAATCAGAATACCATAGTTCAGATGCCTCTGACTTGACCATTACAATTGCATGAAGTCACTAAACCTGCAGACAGATGCTTCCTATTTTATGCTTTGCAAAGGGATAGCCACATGAAACCATCTGGGTTGTAAAAAGGGAAGTCACAAGCTGGGTGGTAGGGAGAATAGCCAACACTTTGGAAGATAGACTCAACACACAGAAGGGTCTTCACAGGCTTGAACACTGGGCCCTATCCAACAGAATCCAATTCAATGGTGAGAAAAATGAAGTCCTGCACTTATGCAGGAAAAAACAAATGTATAGGTACAGAATAGGTGGTACCTGGCTCAACAATAGTAGCCGTGAGAGACAGGGGTGAAATCCAGCAGGTTCTGGAGAACCGATAGCAGAAATTTTGAGTAGTTCAGAGAACCAGCAAATATCACCTCTGGCTGGCCCCAGAGTGAGATAGGAATGGGCATTTTGCAGTATTCTTCCCCTGGAGTGGGGAGGGATTGGAGATTTTGCAGTATCCTTCCCATGCCACGCCCACCAAGCTACACCCACAGAACTGGTAGTAAAAAAAAATGATTTTTTTTTCATTTGGTGAAATGGTGAGAGAGATCTAGATGACCTAGTGGATCACCATTTAAGTCTGAAGTGTGCTGCAACTGCCAAAAGAGACAATGCAATCCTGTGGTCCATCAACAGAGGAATCATATCAAGTTCACGTGAAATGACAATACTTTATACTGCACTGGTAAGAATACACTCAGAATATTGCATCCAGTTCTGGTCACCACAGAGATGTTGACACAAAAAAAATGTTAGACCCTAAAAAGAGTACAGAAAACAGCAACAAAGATGATATGGGATCTGGAGGCTAATCCATGTGATGAACAATTGAGAGAACTAGCTATGGATGATTGGGGGAACTAGGAATGTCTATTCTAAGAAAGAAAAGGACTAGGGATAATATGATAGCAGGCTTCCAGTACTTGAAGGCTGTCAGAGAGAAGAGAGGGTCAATCCAAAGTGCCTGAAAGCAGGACCAGAAATAATGGCGGGTGGAAACTTGCTAAAGATATATCTCATCTAGAATAAAGGAGAAATTTCCAGACAGTAAGAACAATTGATCAGTGGAAGAGTTTACCTCCAGAAGTTGTGAGTGGTTCCCTCACTGGAAGCTTTCAAGAAGAGACTGGACAGCCATTTATCCAGAATGATATAAGTTTTCCTGCTCCAGCAGAAGGTTGGACTAGAAAACCTCTAAGGTGGTGTATTATTCTATGTTGTAACTAGTGACAGCAGCTGATGATACTAACTTGAGAAAATTTCACAGTCAAGAACCCTTTAATTCTTGCAAATATAAAGGAAGGCAGAAAAACCATTCAGACTTTCAAGATTCTGTTACCTATAAGCTTATAATTTATCTTTAAGTGAGATGGGCAGTTTGGAAACATGAAATATATATAAATAAATAACACATTTTATTTATTAAATTTATATGCCACAATGACCTGGATGATTGAGAAGCTCCACAGATCTTGCATCTGATGTTCATCCTGAGCTCCTGCTCAACACAATCAGTTTTCACTACAACCAAGAAATTATTATCTTCTGATTTCATGCTACCAATCTACCTTCTGTCAGCTGCACTGTCTTGCCTTTTCCCAGGGAAAAAGTAGTGTGAAGTTTCTCCTTGGAGTGTTTCCTCTGACAACATAATTCATTCAAGCTTTCTATCAAGCGAATAAATAACATGATATTTTGATTTGCTGATATGAACCTACATGGAAAATGTAATTTCCAGGTTTTAAAAAAATCCACATCCTTCCTGTAAGATTGCATTACTATTAATACCCCAAAGAGAAGCAGAGCTATAGATAAAAGCAATTGCAAGAAAAGCTCAGAGTTTAAGGAGTACATTTACAGTATGTCGGGAGGGCCAAAGTGCTTCCGGGTTGAAAGGATTGAATGGTGACCTCACCATTGCCCGAGAGACAGACAGTTGGTGGTTTCTTTCATATCCCTGTTAAGTTGACCACCGAAGTGGTACCCATTTATCTACTTGTTGTCATGGACTTTCAAGCTGCTGAGTTGGCAGGAGCTGGAGCAAGTGATAGGATGTCCCAATAGAAACAATCAGGTCTTGAATGCTGGGCTGCCAATTGTCAGCCCAGCATCCTAAGCTCATGAGCGACTGCGCTCCTACCATGGACGGAGGTAAGAATTATTTCAAGAAGGCAAATGGGCATGCTGTGAGGTCAGCATATGTACAGGAAGCCCATGGCCCTATTGCTTTTCCTCTAATATATATTCTGATGAATATGCCAAGTTGCAGAAATTATGCAAGAGACTTCCAAGGAAAAAAATTGTACGTCTTATCTTTCATAGGTATATTTTATTTTTATTGCACAAGTAGAATTTATCCAATAAAGTCATTTTGCTCTAAACATAACGTTTTGATTACAATTTGGGAGTTAGAAAAATAATAATGTCACCCCAAATTTGTACACGAAAATGTTTAAGGTATCCCTCTACCCCTGTCTCTTTGCCACGAAGTCAGCCTTCACAGTGATTCCTAAGGAATATCACTTCACAGTGATTTTATAAGGAATAGGAAGCACAGAGGAAGGGGGGCTGGATCAACTCAACTACTGTACACTTTTGTAGTTATATCAGAACTGGACGTAAACAAAAGTAATGTGTGCATTCATAGGAACCCACTGCACAGAAGCATAGAACTGAATAGAGCTGAAAGGGACTATAAGGATGATCTGATCTACTGCTCTGCATTGTGCAGGAAAACCAATGAAACCAATCCTCAAGAATTGGTGGCTATGCAATGTTCTCTTTAAAAAAAAAACCAAAGTTGAAAAAACACAAACTCTATAGCAATGCAATCGCACTTAGACTCATAGACCTCTTCACAGTGCTTTACAGCCCTCTCTGAGCCATTTGCAGAGTCAGCCTCTTGCCTTCAACAATCTGGCCCCACATTTTACTGACCTTGGAAGGATGGAAGGCTGAGTCAACCTTGAGCCTGGTGAGATTTGAACTGCCGGCTACCGGCAGTCAGCAGAAGTAGCCTGCAGTACTGCACATTAACCACTGCACCACCGTGGCTCCTATATGTAGGTTGTTTCCCTTTTGCACCGATCTGACTGCCAGGATGTTTTGCCTTACGTTAGAATAGAATTTAGGTGGATGCAACTTGTACCCATTATTTTTTTTGTGGTCATGAATAATAGATCTCCCCTATGGTACCTTTTCATGAACCTAAATTTGGCTAACATGTCTTCTCCTTTCCTTCATACTGAACATGCTAAGTTTGTTTACCATGTCCTCCTAGGGCACAACCTCAAATCCCCATTATCACCCCTCTTGCTTTCTGCTGAATCTGTTCTAACTAATCTATATTGTTTTGGAAATGTAGCACCCAAAACTGTACATACAGGAGTCCAAAAGTGGTCTAAGCAGGACCAAGAAGAAAGGAATAGTGATTTCATACTCTCAACAGAACAACAGTGTTGGAAGGGATCTTGGAGGTCTTCTAGTCCAACCCCCTGCTCAGGCAGAAAACCTTATACTGTTTTAGATAAATGGTTGTCCAATCTCTTCTTAAAAACTTCAAGTGTTGGAGTATCCACAACCTCTGGAGGCAAGTTCATTCACTGATAAATTGTTCTGTCAGGAAATTTATTCTTAGTTTTAGGTTGCTTCTCTCCTTGATTAGTTTCCATCCATTGCTTCTTGTCCTGCCCTCAGGTGCTTTGGAGAATAGGTTGATCCCCCTCTTCTTTGATATTGGAACACTGCTACCATGTCACCCCCACTAGTCCTTCTTTCATTAAACTAGACATATCCAATTCCAGCCACCGTTCTTCATATGTTTTAGCCTTCAGTCCCCCATGGTATCTTCAATACTATGCTGCTCTGATGCAGCTCAGAACTCCGATTTCCTTTCTAGCAACTGTCTATGTCCAGCTAATTCACCCCAAGTCCCTCCCTGCTACAGGGATTTCCCATCCTCAGTCTCATCTTATATGTGTGCCCTCCATTTCTCCTCCTCAACATTAATACTTTACATATCTCCCCGTTGAAGGACCTTTCTTTTCCTCCTGAAGAACGTTCTAATGTAACACTGCTCATTAAGTCTGTTGATCATATGCATACACAAACAAACATCATCTGTTTTGAATATCTGCAGAATTCTATTTCTCAGGTGCAACAGCTGCAAGATCAGAGGCAAATCTCACAGCCTGAGAAAGGAAGGCTGGGGTGGAGGCACCTCTGTGCCCAGGAGATCAACTCAGTGGAGCCTTTCTCCACTCATCCGAAGGGCTTTCCACCCATCCTTGAGATGGGAGGGAAAAAATCATGGCGTGAAATCTGCTTTCTCCATTGTTGATTCCTCCTCTCTGCCTCTCTTTACAATCACTGCAATTCCTCTCCACCTTAGCAGGTGAGGACCCTGGGGGCATTTGGAAGGGAGGTAAAAAAAAGTCAAGAGGCATGACAATTGCAACAACTGTATGCCCATTGTGCAATTATACTCTCTTGTACCAGGAGCCTCCTCTATTTTTCACCAACTTGATTACAGTCTGATCACACGCTTTGCATTTGAAATCTCCCAGGTGCAGTTGGTCTGATCTCCGAAGGAGCTCATTTAATTTTATCCCTTCTTCAGAGCAGCTCTTCCCATCTGGCTTTTACTGTCATCAAAAAAAGAGGACACGTCCTTCTGCAAGTCAAGCTTGAACTCTGCTTATGCTCTATAATTATTTAGAGCAGTCACGAGAAGGAATACAACTTGGCCACGAGATCACGGCTGATCAGGCTTAATAAGCATTTTCAGCATGGTTTCATGCAAATGCTCATGGGAGACACCAAAGAGGGGGGAGCTCCACAGAATAGATTGGCATCTTCTTCAGATGATGGATCCCTGCAGGGTCTGCTTAGAATGGGGTTTTTCTCTGTGGGGAACTTTTGACCCTGTTTGCAAGATTCTCCTATCTAGGCATCAAGGATGAGCACTAGATAGTGACAGAGGGAGATGCAGAAAACTCCCTTCTAGTGGGCTCCCAGGAGCCTTGCAGCCCAGAAATTGCAACCTCTTCTGCACAAAGCAAACAAACAGAATAATATTATTATTTATTTTTGGTTTGGTTTGGTTTGGTTTATTGGATTTATATGCCACCCTTCTCCCAAGGACTCAGGGCAGCGTACAACATTAAACAAAACACATATTACAAAAGTTTTTTTTAAAATTAGAATATCCAAAAAACAAACCCGATTAAGATTAACAATAAGATTTTAAAAAAATCGATTAAAATTAACAATAATCAATCATTTATTTTATTTTGTTCAGGCCAGGCCGGCTTGCTGGAAAAGCCAACTTTTTAGGGCACGTCGGAAGGACCGGAGGTCGGGGATTATGCAAAGCTCCGGGGGCAGCTCATTCCAGAGGGAAGGCGCTCCCACAGAGAAGGCTCTCCCCCTGGGGGTCGCTAGCCGACACTCTCTGGCCGACGGCACCCTGAGGAGGCCAACTCTGTGGGATCACATTTATTTTTTAGCTCACCTCCTGAGAGAGTGAATATTTATGGTGTGTCCTGTCTTAATAAAGGCATTGTGCATTCTTTATCTGTGATTATATCCCTTATTTGGAAACTGTCATCTTTCTCCTTCTGTCCTGGCCACTTTCTACAGAGGCACAATTGAGGGCGTGTTCACAAATTGCATCACTGTTTGGTTTGGTGGCAGCAGCAGTTCAGTTAGAAAGTCCATACAGAGAGTGGTGAGGACAGCTGAGAAGATTATAGGAAGCTCACTTCCTGGTATGCAGGATGCTGCATATAAGCGTTATGTGCTTAGAGCTCAAAGCATTGTTACCCACAAACCCACTTCATAGTCTGTTTCTGTTGCTCCCCTCTGGGAGGAGGTTTAAAATTATTTCTAGCAGGACTTCCAGATTCTATAACAGCTTTGTTCCCTATGTGCCATACCTCTGGTAAACTCACAAGATTCGTTTTTCTCGTCATTGATGGCCAAATATGGCCTTTTCAGCCTCGTCCCTCGGTGTGCATATTTTCCAATGAGACAAACCAAGACAGGAAGATCATTTTATTACAATTTATCATTCAGACCCAAGGGATTCCTCATTCAAAGAGGGAACCCCAATCTTTAGTTTACATCCCCTTTTATAGTTAACATAACAACGAAACCTGAAAGAGGAAAGTTGATTGGACGGGATAATATCATACATGTTTACTAAAACGAGGTCTGAAGGGGAATAAATCGTAAGGAGAAAGATTGTTTAGGGTTCACAAGAGATAAGCCACACTCCAATTTGTACAAACAAACTTTTCTTATCTGGAGCTAGTCTCCAGCTTGTTTATCAGTTTAGGAATGTTAAAAGCTGATAAATCTTGAACATCACTTTAAAAGAAAGAATATAAATCAGATTAAAATACAAACTAACTATATTAGTTAAGAAATAACAAAACTCATGTTATTTGCCCCTCACCATGTATAAGTATACATCCAAACTAGACTGTGTTGTTTCTCTGAGTCATATAATATATGTGGGTATATATGTGTGTATTTATTTATTTGTTTATTTATTTATTTATTTATTTATTTTGCCATGTTTATGTAGTGTATATTAGAGGATACCCTTCGAGAGCTGTATGCAACCTAATTTCATTTTAATGTTTGCCATTTAGTGTACATTCAAAGTGACAATAAAGTTATTCTAAATTCTAAGCAAGCTAGACAGTGTATCTCATATTTCTGAGGTCATGTTATAAGCAGCCCCCTCTGAGCAGTTTACAGAGTCAGTCTCTTGCCTCCAACAATCTGGATTCTCATTTTACCCATCTCGGAAGGATGGAAGGCTGAGTCAACTTTAAATCTGTTAGGATCGAACTCCTGGGTCTAGGCAGAGTTAGCCTGCAATACTGCACTCTAAGCACTGTGCCACCATGGCTCAAAGACCATCCTGATTGGCAGCTGGTAGGAAACGTTGCTTAACAATTTTCTACAATCATGGATTTATGCATTTGGAAGAGCTCCTGATGTTACAGCTGATACTTCACACTGTAATTAGAAGTTATTTACAAGAGCAGAAACATCTTTTATTATGCCATTTGAGAACATCATTCAAGAATTTAGTGTGTTCTCTCTTTGACAATTTTGCTAGTTCAGAATGATGAAATCTCATAATTCCCACATTCATTCCAAGAATGTTTTAGGCAGAAGCTTTACCTAGGGGAATGTACCACCTTTTCTTTAATTTTGTATTCAAGCTATGTAAAAATATTATTTTCTCATTCGTGCTGAACTGAACCGTTAACAAAGGAATAGTAGAAAGTTATTCCCTTTCTCCAAATGTGCCAGACACTCAAGGTAAGAGACGTTCCATGGAGAAAAAGCAGTATAAATTATGAACTGCATCAAGTTTGCATAAAAGGTACTAATGATGTATTTTTAAACACCGCATCTCTTGGCTGCATTGCTCCAAAATGAGTCCCTACCTTAAATAGAAGATGCAAGGGAGCTACTGCCTTGGGGGTGGGAGATGATAATGTTTAGGAGGATGGCTTTGAAGTCATCATTGTTTATTTCCAAGAATAAGCACCAGTCAAAAAGGCAGCTGGCCACTCACACGCCAAAGCCGCCTCCTGCAGAACATTTGTGGGTTTCCTGTTTTTTTTGCAAAAATTGGAGGGAAATGGGCAAAGCACTACTCTTGCCCCAAGCAGCCTCAGCAAGGGTAGGAAAGACTCTTCAGACACATGTGAATAGACCAATTTGACACTGATGCCTGAAATAACTAAGGGTAGCAATGTGGAGGAAGTCCCACTCTGGCCAAACAAATACAGGTAGTCCTCGAGTTATGACCAGCACTGAGCCCACAATTTCTGTTGCTAAGTGAAACATTTGCTAAGCGAGTTTAACCCCTTTTCACAGTTGTTAAGTGAATCGTTGCATTTCTTAAGTCAGTGTTTCTCAACCTTGGCAACTTGAAGATGTCTGGACTTCAACTCCCAGAATTCCCCAGCCAGCATTCGCTGGAGTCCCAGACATCTTCAAGTTGCCAAGGTTGAGAAACATTGTCTTAAGTTAATAACACGGGTTGTTAAGTGAATCTGCATTCCGCGTTGACTTGGCCAAAGGGAATCACATGACCCTGGGACACTGCCACCATCATAAATATGAATCAGTCGACAAGCATCTGAAGGTTAATCATGTGACTATGGAGATGCTGCAAGAACTCGTAAGTGTGACAAACTGCACCATCCTTTTTCAGTGCCCTTATAATTTTGAATGGCCACTAAATTAACTGTTGTAAGTCGAGGACTACCTGTGGCTGCTGGTTGAGGTCCTACTCACACAGTGCAAACATGAGCCTGTGCAAAGCATCAGCATTAGTGGGGGGGGGGGGTTGTTGCATTTTTTTAAATTTTTAAACGTTAAAAAAACAACATAAAAAAATTCTCATCCATTCCATCCAACATGTCGTTTGGTTACAAGTGTTTTTGCATCCATATTCTCAAATTACATTTACAATCACCGATTTTCCATCCAGTATAACTAAATACCTCACCTTCATTGTACAACGTATATTCACTTACGATTAATATTTCTTTCTTTTCAATAAACCTAATTCCTTTACATTCTTGATTGTCTGTTTAATAACAATATACCTTTATATAATCACTTATCCCATTCTGAATATTTTTACAGTATAAAAGAATTTACCAACTGTTTATATTTATATATCACTATTTTGAATTATGTATAATCCCACCAATCATCCATCCATTATGCTTATGTTCGTTATTGTCCTTGTACATCATACATTCAAACAAAGATGTTATTCCTTCATTTTTCAACAAGGTATTCTAAATATTCACTTCATATCTATGTATCTATGTATCTATGTATCTATGTATCTATGTATCTATGTATCTATGTATCTATGTATCTATGTATCTCTTGTATAAAATATTTTATTCAATTTTCACATTCCATTTGCAATCATTTATATACAGGGTATTTACTATAAGAAAAGAAAAAAAAAAGAAAAAGGGAATAAAACGAACAAATAAAAAGGAAACACAACTCATCATTCGCAACCCCACCTAACCCTTGCATCCTCCATACACCCCATCTACCCCCTCCAACTTTCCTTTCTCCCTCTAACACTCCCCTCCTACTTCCCTTTCCCCTCAAACCTTCCTTCTCCCCTTACTCCCCAGACACCCTCCTTACATACTCCTTACATTCCCCTTACTCCTCCCTCTTCCTTCCCTCTACCTCCCTCCTTGGTGTATGCCTTTATTCGAGTGTTGTTTGATCTGATAAAAGTAAAGTGAACCAAGGAAAATAATAATAATAATAATAAAAAAAAGAACCACCGTATATAAATACATTCTTGTTCTTATTAAAACTATATTAACACCCCCCACCCCACCCCCCACAATCCCCATCCCTAATCCTCCCGACTTCCCAGGGCCCACACCTGGCACTACCTTCTATCTAAAATATCTTGTATACATATGGATTAAAAAATAAAAGTAATATATAAAAAAAAAAAAAAAAAAAAAAAAGGGAAAAGCAGAGAAAGGAAAAAAAAAAAAGGAAAAAAAGAAAAGAGAAAAGAGAAAAAAGAAAAAAAGAGACCACTCTTTGTGTTGATCTCAGCCCCCCATCTTTATCTATGCTTAAATAGTATAAATCATTCTATCTATATTTTATTCTCATCTCTTACTTCTTTGCTATTTACCCCGACCTTCTGTAGGCTCTCCCGTTCCCTTCCTAAACCTCATGATCCCTTCCAATAAGATTTAAGCAACGTGGTTCATGCCATATATTCAAATATAACTTTACAGACAAGTAATCAAACTTTCCCTTCTAGTAAAATTTAAACAACGTAAGTGATCTTTCTTTACCCCTTTTTCAAACAGTAATTCAAAATAATCTAACCAGATTTCCCCTTCTTAGTAAAGTTAAGCAGCGTAGATCAGATATTACTTTACACAGGAATCAATTTCTATCTTAAGATAATTCCAACCGACTTCCCCTTCTAATAGAATTTAAATAACTTAGTTCATTCCACATGTATTTTACCCTCATCCCCCACTTGTCTGATATTTACCACTATCAAATTTATACTACCATTTGTTTAAAATATAACTCAGAGCGATTTGTAGCATAAATCATTCCACATATTCCAATAATACTTTCAGCAAGAATCAGTTAACCTTCTATTTTAAGGTAGTCGCTTCTAACAAAGTTTAAACAACATAAATCATTCCGCATTCTTTTTACAGTTATCTTAAAATAATCCCAAGCGGCTTCTTATTCTAATAAGCTTTAAACAACATAAATTTTGCCCTCTTCCCTTGCTTGTCTGGTATTTACCTCAAATAACGTAGTTCATTCCACATGCATTTTACCCTCATCTCTTGCTTGTCTAATATTTACCACTATCAAATTTATACTAGCGTTTATTTGAAATGTAACTCAAAACTATTACAACCAACTTTCCCTTCAAATAAAAGTTAAATAGCATGGATCATATTCAAATAATACTTTCAGCAGGAGTCAGTTAACCTTCTATTTTAAAATAGTCCCATCTAACAAAGTTTAAACAACATAAATCATTCCGCATTCTTTTAACCACTATCAAATTTATGCTAACGTTACTTTAGAATCTAGCTCAAAGTAGTTTCACCCAGCTTTCCCTTCTGATAAAAATTAGTCCACTTTTTCTACCGGAGAGAGGTCTCAAACCCCCATTCAGTCCTCAACTTTAGGAAGTCTTTTGAAGTATCTAAATTCTTGATCTGCGTTCTTCTGCTTCTCCGAGGGAGGAGGGGCTACCCCCTCCATCTTGCAGCCGCATGGCCAGCCGTTTGCTTTCTCCTTCCGCTTGTCTCTCCTCTCTTCCAAGCGCATCAGGAAATCCCGCCTTCAGAATCCTACAATAGAAATCTTGAGCCTCTGAAACAGAATTAAGACGAAATCTTTGATTCTCAAATGTAACCGTGATGCCGGCAGGGGCCTCCCATCTGTATCGAATCTGTTGACTCCTAAGCTCTTTAGTTAAAAAGGTGTAGTCCCTTCTTGCTTTCAACATCTGGGAAGGTATATTTTTGAAGACAATCACGTCCTGGTCATCAACTCGGAGACTGTTATTATGAAACTTTTGCACAATCGCGTTTCTAGATTCTTTGGTAGAGAAATGTATAATTATATCCCTCGGGAGCTGTCGCTGTTCCGCTGTCAATGAGTTCTGGCGATAGATTTTCCGAATCTGCCAATCAAAGTTAAGTCCCGGGCTTCCCAGCGCATGGCTGAAGGCTTCAGCAAAGGTCTGTTTCAAATTCTCTTGCTCCTTTTCACGGAATCCCCTGACTCTTATTGAAAATGCCTTCCTATCAAAATTTAGCATCATAAGCTGTTCTTCGTTATTTCTAATTTTTTCTTGTAAAATTTGAATATTGGTAGTCAAATCAAAATTAGCCTTCTCCAGACTTTCCAATTTGTTCTCTATTTCAGCAGAGTAATCCGACAGGGCAGACACGGCTGCAAACGTATTCGCCTTCATTTGATTAACTTTAGATTTTAGATCATCATAAAGTTGCAATACAAATTCCTTAAGTTCTTGCTTAAAGGCATCAAAAATTTTAAAGAGATATTCCTGTGTTAAAACTTCTCCAGTAGAGGGCGTAGGAGACAAAGGCTGTATTTCCAAAAAAGATTCTTTAAATTCTTTAGACACATTTGTAGCAAGACGCTTCTTTGATCTGGGTGCCATAATAAATAAACAAGTAAGCAGCGCTTCGCTCCCCTCTATTTCCAAAGAAAAAGAGTTTATTTTGTTAAGGAGCGGTCTGCAGGAAGATAAGCCCGGCTAAGTACATCCAGTAATCATCCACGGAGAGAAATCGCCATTTTGTAGTCTATTTAAACAAAGAAGTCTTTAAGACGAATGGTGCTGGTATTTAAGATAGTAATAAAAGCATAAATCTCACAGGGGTGGTACCCTCCCGTATCAAATCTAGCTTGAAAAAAACTTTGTTTTGTCCTGGGGGGGGCTAGCCTGTCTGGGGCTGCCAAAAAAAAAAAAGGCAGCTGAGAAGAACTGGCCGGAGATAAAAGCTCCGCTTCGGCTGGATCTAATCTCTTCCACAGCCAAAAAAAGAAAAAGGCTGTGGCTTACGAATAGACCCTAATTCCTTTACATTCTTGATTGTCTGTTTAATAACAATATACCTTTATATAATCACTTATCCCATTCTGAATATTTTTACAGTATAAAAGAATTTACCAACTGTTTATATTTATATATCACTATTTTGAATTATGTATAATCCCACCAATCATCCATCCATTATGCTTATGTTCGTTATTGTCCTTGTACATCATACATTCAAACAAAGATGTTATTCCTTCATTTTTCAACAAGGTATTCTAAATATTCACTTCATATCTATGTATCTATGTATCTATGTATCTATGTATCTATGTATCTATGTATCTATGTATCTATGTATCTATGTATCTATGTATCTATGTATCTATGTATCTATGTATCTATGTATCTATGTATCTATGTATCTATGTATCTATGTATCTATGTATCTATGTATCTATGTATCTATGTATATATATATATACCAATTTTTGATTTCTTCCTTATTAAAATTATTTATCAACAACAGGATATCTTTATAATATATACTTAGGGTTATACATTATATCACCAAACCTCTATCAAGTATACATAGATTCATTGTTATCCTTAACCATTTTAAAATGGACTTCCTGTGGCTGCTGGTTGAGGTCCTACTCACATAGTGCGAAGCATCAGCATTAGTGTTTTTTGAGCTGCCTGGCTTGTTCTGCTGTTGCTCCTGATAGTTAGGTAAGAATAGCTGAGCCTCTGGGGAGGTATTGATTTATGAGCTTCTTAAGTTTCCATCCTGAGCAGCCCTCTTGCAACCTTTCCCAGAACAGCCCTGTGGGGCAGGCTAGGCGAAGAGAAAGTGGCAGGTGCAAAACCCCCAGAGAACTTGGGGCTAAGGAGAACTCGGAGCCCAACGCCTGTTGCTCAGGATGAAACCAGTCAGTTGCACCTGATGCAGTTCCTTAGAATCAGGGAGGATAAAAATCGACGATTACTTTTTAAGTTTAAAAAAATCGGATTTTTAAAATCAAATTTATTTTAACAAAATGCTTTTGGAGTAAAAAAAAACTATATAAAGACAGTTTTCTATTTAAGATACATTCATAATTTAGTTTATTCAGCATAAAATGGCGTTTAGTTCGTGTATGTAGCGTATGAGGTTGTAGATCCTGCAAATATTGGGACAGTTGGTGAGTCAACAGCAGGTCAGAGGAGAAGCCACTGCGGGACAGAGATGATAGTTGCTCTTTAAAAATTATGATTTAAATCGAGTTGATTTACACAAGCCTTTTTACTACTGATTTAAATCATGGTTTAAATTGTGATTTCAATTGTGGTTTAAATCGTGATTTAAATCAAATCCACCCTGCTTAGAATGGAGTTTCCAAACAGCAAAAGATCATACAGTCTCCTGAATCTTGCCCTCCATCACAAATAAAGAAACTCCCCATATCAAATCAGTGACCTATCAGGGAAAGGACGGGCTGCAAGTGTCTTTCCTGATCTCTGCCTCTTCAGTTAAGGGAGTTTTATCTTACACATGAAGATAAAATAGGTAACCTGGAACCCCCCTTTTTTAAATTTAGTGGTTCTCTTCCAACTACCACTGCCAAATTGCCCTGCGACCTGGGTGCAGGAAGCATAACTGTAGTGTTGAACCCTTTCTGATGGGCTGGGTTTGTACCACACCTTAGAAGAAGAAAGCACAAAGCAAGGTTAATATTAAACAAGTTTCAAATGTTGTCGGAATGCAGCCAATACTCTTCTACAATACGATTTTTAGACTGAAAGGTTTAAACTGGATAAAATATGTTATGGATTTGACTTTGTTAAAAATGAACTGGAAATTTCATTATGTGGCAACGATGAACATTATTGCTAAATTCTATAAAATGTTACCCTGCTTCAGTGAAAATAAGACCTCCCCGGATAATAAGCCCAATTGGACTTTTGAGCGCATGCGCTAAAATAAGCCCTCCCCCCAAAATAAGCCCTCCCTGAAAATATTGCAACACAGCAGCAGCCAAGAGGTCTAAAAGACTAGAAGACCTCCAGGGTCCCTTCCAACCCTATTTATTCTCTATTCTGCATTCTTTCAAAAACTTGCCTTAGCAGATTATGTATGGATCCACATGGACCCGTGGTCTTTTATTCTCTTCCAAATTCTTTGTTTGTTTCATTATGTAAAATTCAAAGAAAAAATAGAAATAGGAAATTAAGGGGAGGAAAAAGAGGGGGGGAAAGAAGATGGGAGATATAAGGAAAAAAAAAAAGGTGTTAACTTCCGACTCTTCTTAGCACAGGATGCGATAAAAAGACTCCAGCCTCCAGTTTTTTCTTTTACACATTCATATATAACCATTTCTATAACAACAAATCTTTCTGATCAACAAAACCAAAGTCAACGTTTCATTTTTTCCCCATCACAAGCACAAAATCCAGAAGTGATATCCAAGGAGAAAACATGTTTAAATATATTCTTCTCTTTGAATAAAATAATCAATTTAACCATTCCTGCTTTATCTTCCTCGATATGGAAATAGCATGTTTTTCTATTTGCACCTAATAATTTTTGTGAATTGTCACCATTTTTATTAACAAGATTCATTGTATTCTTTCAAATTCCTGGACCTTACCCGGGGAGGGGACAACAAGGACACTTTTTTCCCCACCTTTTTTTAAAGTGCTAAATCTTCTTTAAAAAATTGTTTAAGTCAAAACTGCTACTCTTTCTTTTACTTCTTAACATACAAACTTTAACTTCAGTGTTAAATTTAGATCCCTCCCTCCAAACTACCCTTATAGAATATTTTAAAGATCCATGATGTTTAATATGACCCCATATTAAAGTGGCGGGAGATACGTTATGCAGCATGCTCATGTAAATATGCACACAAACATGCCTACTGCAGTCCCGAAACTCTGGCTATACAGATTCTACCATTGCTAGGTATGGTTCATGTTAGGCTTTCTGTTTCATTTGGAGTAGCTGCTCATCCTAGGTCAGGGGTAAACAAACTGCGGCTCTGGAGCTGCATGTGGCTCTTTCCTCCCTCTGCTGCGGCTCTGTCACCAGTCCGTGCCACAATTTTGAGAGGAGCTTCCGGGGGAGGGGGGAGGGGGAAGAGAAGCACAGTGTGCCAGGAGAAGATTCTATGGCAAGGGGAGGGTTTTCCAGTTGTCTCCACAATTGATAGTTTTCAGTTATGACAGGTAGAGGAAAAAGTATGTCGCGCTAGGAGGAGACTCTATGGTGGGGGAATTGAACTTCCGGTCAGCTCCAGTTCCTTCCAGTTAGGACCTTTGTGGCTCCCGGAGTTTTCTTTTCTGTGGGAAACGGGTCCAAATGGGTCTTTGAGTGTTTAAGTTTGCCCACCCCTGTCCTAGGTGAAGCCTCTCTAATCTTTGATGGCCATCTTTCTCTCTGCAACGGTGTCTATCAACCTTGGCAATTTTAAGAGATGTGGACTTCAACTCCCAGAATTCCCCAGCCAGCATGAAGTCCAGCCCTCTTCAAACCGTCATAGTTCAGAAACACCACTCGACGGTAACTGCTTCAAGGGAAGAGACATACCTCACTCTTGTATGTTGCCTAGGATGTATAACCAATTTGCTTGTATTTATTTTGTACAATGACAGTAAAGACTATACTATATTATGTGTGCTGCCTGTGGTGTAAGTGTGCATGTTCAGACTTTTTTTTCCAAGGAATATCAGCACTTTTGCTGATGAACTTTAATATGTACCCAACTTTTTCCTATCAACCAATGTGCTATTCTGCTCACTTGTGATGGTAGTTTAGTGGGCTTCTTAATGTTCCCCTGAAACTCCCTTCATCCAAAAACCAGAATTGTCCCAATGAAGTCCAGCTGCAAGCAGACCAATGCTAGTCCACAGAGCAATGGCCATGGAGTCCACAGGGCTTGAAACTTTCCCAAACAAGATAAACCCACCAGGCAAAATTAAATCCACAACACAAGAAGATTCACAAGGAAAGAAAAGTCCACATTTCCCAAGGCATGATCAAAAGTCAAGGCAGGACTCACAACCACCAGAAAACACACAGCAAGCAAACAAATATGTTGTTGCATCATCATCTCCATTTGTCTGCTGTGCTAAATAGCCAGCTTCTGGTGCAGCTTAGCAAGAGGCCGAGGCTGCCTCCTCGCAAGCAATCTGGTTGACCTTCTCTGCTCTGCCTTTTTTCTGCCCTACACATTCTCAGATCAGACGCAGAAGGCAATTCCTCTTCCTCATCCCTAACCGGCTAGAACTGCATGCTTTCTCCACCTGAAGCCTCAGGGTGTCCTGCAGTGGTGGGATTCAAATAATTTAACAACCGGTTCTCTGCCCTAATAACCAGTTGGGTAGGCGTGGCTTTGTGGTCCTGTGACTGTGTGGGCATGGCCAATTCAATGTCATTCACGTCGATGGGTGCTTCACCTTAGCTGTTACAATGTAATAAGGATTAATCAGAGATGCAGTTTCTGTAAGCAAGGCAATAAAGATCAGGCTAGAAACAACATTAGAATGTTTCCTTCCTGCCTTCCTTATAGGATTAGCCCTGTAAAGTGGGGAAAAAAATGAGATTTCTTCCAACAACCGGTTCTCTGGGCTGCTTAGATAGTTAGCGGCCGGTTCTCCCGAATAGGTGCGAACCGGCTGAATCCCACCAATGGTGTCCTGCTACAGCTGTGCTTCAGCCAAATCCCTCTCCTCCAGCTGCTCGTCCAGTTTCTCTCCCATCGACCTCTCCCCCTGACTTGGATTTGCAGCCCCTGCCTCGGAGCCATTGACCAACTCCTCTTCTGACATGCCCGGTTCATCCTCGTCTGAACTGACACCCAGAGAGGCATCTGGGGAAGCGTTTGGAGGAGTCATTACATAAGGAGCCACTTATTACTCTTTCTTCCTTTTGCTTTGTTTCTGCTCACCAGGCTTTCAACAAGCGGGCCTCCCATCTTCCCCTGGACATTGTTGCGTTGTCCTTTTAAGGATTTTAACATTCCAGGCATAGTTCAATGTTCCTTACAGCTTCCTGTATTGTTTGAAGGATTCGCTGATTTGTATTCATTGGACATCCTAATAAACCTGCCATGTTTTCATTTCCTAACCATGTACAAAGGTGCTGATGAAGGAAGGCTAAAATATGCCAGATTTGGGGGGGGGGGGGGATGAAAGTCTTCCAAGTGCCTTGGCATATAAAGTGACAGATTAAAACTTTAAAAGCGGGAACTTTTCCAATTTCATCAGTCCAAAATCACTTCCTTTATTGAAAGAGTAACAAAAGAAATGCAGTGAAACTTGAAGATTGGTTCATGTGGGTTTTGTCAGGTATAATTGCAGAGGTCAGCACCTTTCTGTAGCACATTAATTGTAAAGATGACCTGCAGTCAAAATATTCTTGGACAAAATCTCAAGAGACTTTCTGACCTGTGCATAAAATACACTTAACTGTGCCACCATTAGCTTATGCCAGCTGCCCATCAATGGTTCAGGCACTAGGTTGTCACACCAAGATCTAAAAAGTCTAGACTCAGGGCCTTGAAAGCTAGGATGGAAGAGAAGCCACCTGTCAGGACTGCCATCCTGCTGCACCAGCTGTGCTTGTCCAGATGCCAGTCTGCCATAGGCAAAGGGGGGAGGGAGCTGCGGAGAGGGAGAGGGGATTCAAAACTTTGTGCCATGCTGTGGGAGCCCCTGGCCGTGCCAAGGTCATGGAATGGAAGATTATGCTGTGATGGCACAGTGGTTAGAGTGCAGTACTGCAAGCTACTTCTGCTGCCTGCCTGCAATTTAGCAGATCAAATCTCACCAGGCTCCAGATTGACTCAGCCTTCTGTCCTTCCGAGGTCGGTAAAATGAGGACCCAGATTGTTGGGGACAAGAGAGGGCTGTAAAGCACTATGAAGCGGTATATAAGTGTAAGTGCTATTGTTATGCCATCCATCCAGAGACTGTTACTAAAACGATTTGTTTAAATGTAATTGGACAAGGGGAGATATGTAGAGGGGAAGGTGGGGAGAAGGGAAAAGTTAATCAGATGCTTTGGGCGTGAAAGTTCAGATCTGGCATTGCTGCTTTGTAACCACATGGCTTTAGTAAAGTGTACTTTCCTACGCTTACTAGCAACATGAAGGGTGAACATGATTAACCACGCACTTATTTGGAGCCAGTGGAATCTCATTTAATTTAGAACAGCCAGTGCTGGGGAGAACTTGCCACCTGCTCCCTCTACCTGCTGGCTAATCTTAGCTAGCCAACCACTCAGAAAGCCCAGATCTTTTGCATTTCCCACTTTGCATGCACTGGGGGGGGGGGGGGGCAGCCAGCCAGCTTCCAGTGCTCCAGGGTCAGAATAATTGCCATGAACTATTTTTAGCCAAGTAAGATCGCTACAATTCTACATGCAACTATTGATAGAGCCTTCAATAAAGAAGAGAAATAGGCGGTGAAAAGCTGCATGAATATTTCAATGTCTTTTATAAAATCCCAGAGTTGAAGGAGCTAAAAGACTGAGAAACGTCTCAGTCATCCATTCAGGAGCTCTGCCTTTATTTCTGGCACAAGTGAATTGCACTATTTAGGCCATCGCTATTTTCATCCTGAACCCACAGAACAAAAAGCCAGCAATCTTGCAAACCATGGGGGAAAAAAAAAACTTTTCTTTTTCTCCATATTTATGTCTTCTCCACCTTTCTGGGGAAAAGTCATCCTTGGAATGAATAATGTCTCTTTCCTTCATTAACAGGGATCGAAGCTGTGTCTGGGTGCCTTCCTGCGTTTTGCAGATAGGACAAAACAATAAAAAAAAAATTAGGAAAGAAAACTTCTTCACGTAAAGGAAAATAACTTTGTTAGGGAAAGGTTTTGCAATAACCCTGAGTCATTCACAGGGGGTGAGTAGCATTAGGCTCAAAGCGGGTATTTCCCCCAAGGAGTGAGAGAGAGAGAGGGAGGGAGAGGGAGGGAGGGGAGAGAGGGCGAGGTAGAGAAGAAGAGAAGGAGAGAGTGGGGGGAGAGAATGCCCATATCATCCTACTTGCTATCTTTTATATTTCTTTTTTTATATTTTATTGATCTTGTAACCTTTTTCATCGTTGTGAGTTGTCCAGCATCACTGACAATCAGGCAGCATACAAGTTTAATGAATTGTGGTTCTTCACACAGTCAGCCAGTTGTTCAGACTGGGTTTGGCATTTTTATCCCCCTATCGAGTCCTTTCCAAAGACCTGGGATAGGCAGATGTGGATGTTTGATAGAGGTATCATCACATTTAATGTTTCATCTTTCTCGTTGCATAAGCGACATTTGCTGTTGTTACTGAAGTGTTGAATTTTTGCTTTCATGGAATTGGTCTGCAGGGTTAGCGTTAGGGTTCTATTGCATATCCAAAATTTTTAGCCCAAACTATCATTGTCTCCTTTACCTGCTCACTTTCAAGTTTAATACTTAATTAGTAACAATATATTTTCCTTATCAGTTTTTCATCTGTTTCAGTTAATGTCTGGTCCAATTCTGTCAACTCTTTATTGAAACCATTTTAGCATCTTTCTCATATCGAGATTATATCTGGATTTTTGGCTACCATGTGATGTCCATACATCCCTTGACTACTAAGATCCTGCTTGGTTTTTAATTCAGAATATCTTTATATCTTACAATTTTTTCCATATTAATAACATTAGGATATATCAATGCCATTGTGGAAAGCCAGGCTGGTATTTTCAAATAATGTTGTTCTTTAATTTTGACCCAGAGAGATAGCAATGCATTCTTAACATAATGTCTTTGAAAGTAGCTATGTATCTTATTCTTCCCATACCATTAAAAAGCATGCCAATCTAATTGAAGGCCGTGTCCTTCTAAAGTTAATAGTCTTTTGTGCCTCAAGTTAATCCATTCTTTCACCCATGTAAGTACCAAGGCCTGATAATGCAATTCCCAATCTAGCAAGGCTTATTCTTAGGCAGCCAAAATTAAGCCTTCACTTTCTTTCTTTAGCATCCCTTTTCTCAACTATCTCCATGTTAGCTTTATATCTTCATTTCCTTCAATGTCCTTCAGGTATTGGCTGCACATAGGATTCTTTTTCCAGTTAGAAACTCGATGCCCAATTCTGCTTTCAATCTTGTCATTTTCAAAAGGTTTCCCTTGTTCACCTTCTTCAGCAGAGGCTCTTTTGATTTTTTTTCTGTACTCATTTAAGACGTGTTTTTCCTCTTCCGGAGTTTGTTTCACCTGTAAGAGACCTCTGCCACCCTGAGATCTTGGCAATCAACGTCACTTTTTGGGTGCAGAGCAAGGGTGCATTGTCATTAGTTTTTTTTGTCTTTTGATCCAAGTTATCAAGTTCTAACTGAGTCCAATCAATTATTCTGGCTGAGTATTATATTACAGGCACTGCCAGGTGTTAATTGCCTTTACAATATTAAAGTCAACTGAACTCAGTCAACTGAACATTTAAAAATGTAACACACACACACACACACACACACACACACACACACGTTTTCTGAGGTTTTCGCAGGTGTTTGTATGTAGGTCTTTGGTTATTCGGGTTTTCTCCTGCGTAAAATTGGAAGTGTCTTTAAACCAGCCTGAAGATGACGAATTGGACTTCGTCGAAACGTCGCCAAGACACTTCCAATTTCACGCGGGAGAAAACCTGAATAACCAAAGACAGACAGACAGACAGACAGACAGACAGACAGACATATATGATTTAATCTTCAATTTGATTCAAATTGTGGGACTGGTAAAAACTTTACAGTTCAAGTCCTAACCATAAGAACTGTTAAGATAATTTCTGAGTATATAGGATTGTTGTTGTTGTTGTTATTGATAATCATCGCACAGTCAGACAGATGTTCAGTCTGGATTTGGCATTTTTGTCTACTTATCGAGTCCTTACCAAAGTCCTGGGATAGGCATATTTTTATTTTTATAAAAACGTTGTTGTTGTTGTTGTTGTTATTGAAGTGAGATGCTCTAAGAGCCTGTGTTTCTGAAGTTGTGGTGCTCCTAATAAGTGGACGGAAGTAAGGAACAAGAGAGTCCAAGTGTCTTTCAATGGGTGGAAGCTCTGCAGAAACACAGAGAGTAACTATGCTACTCCATTCCTAGTATCTCCAATGTCCAAGGACATCTCCAAATGTCCTAGGACATTTATTATTTGTTTGTTTGTTTGTTTTTCAATAGTTGCCCAATTCAATTAGTTGCTAAGGTTGAGAAACACTGATCTACATCATTCCTTGTAAGAGACTCTTGACCCGAAGACAATTGCTGGGTCTCCTTGTTCTTCCAGGTACCTTCTCTTTGCTTTTGGACAATGATATTGACCCCTGATTTCTCAATCCAAGGGAGGCCATCTCACCAGGTGCTCCTTGCAGTTCTGAGGTCCTATTCCTGGATAATCCAGCCTGTGCCATTGGGTTGGTCTTGCTTAACTCATCTCCACCTATGAGTCTGCCATCGGGGATGGGTGGGAAATAACATCCTCTCTATTACCCATAATTCTTAATGAAGGGTTGAGTCAAGGGGAGAAAACTTAATACATTTCTAGAAAATTCACTGATCTTAAAGAAATGGTTTGGTTCACTAAAAGGAATTATACTTTCAGCCATGTTACACTTAAGTATGAGTTGTAGAAAAAGCCCAGCCTTTTCAGCTCCTGATACAATTGGGTTTAAGAAACTATGGCCAAAGTAAGATGGAATTTATGTTCTTTTCAAGCAGAAGGTCTGTATCCTTCATCCAGCCAAAGTTGCAACAATGAAGTGCATTCTTCCCTAGAAATAAGGAGTCCACCAACCTTATTTTCAATTTAGGCACATAAAACTTCTACTATCCACGGCCACTGGCTTATCTGGTTTAAATTTTTGATTTTTTCCACTGTTTATCATACTATAAATTATGTATCAACTACATTGATTGTTATATGCCACATGTAGATGTGCAGCATGATTGCTCTACTTAATTGCTTGCAAAGAATAACAAGCATGACAAGTGAGAAATAGAGCAAAACATTGCAAGAGGTTCTCATCTCCTATGAAGGAATCCAAGGAGCTTTGCCCTCAAAGGCTAATGCACCATTCCGTTCCCCACTTTCCTCCTCCTCACTTATATTGAGAGAGGGGTGGGGGGGTAAAGAATGGAAAGAAAGCCAACAAAACGATTAGCCCATGAATGAAAGAAGAAGGCAAGATAGTGAAGGGCAGCAGAGAGGAAGTGGAACTGTTTGATTCTTTCTTTGCATCGGTCTTCACACAAAAAATAAAAGATAAAAGATACTTCAACCTAATATCTAATACATTTGGAGACATTAGAACACTATTTGTCGGCTGTGACCAGGAGGGCTTTTGCCCAGGTTCGCCTGGTGCACCAGTTGTGGCCCTATCTGGACCAGGAGGCACTTCGAATGGTCACTCATGCCCTCGTTACCTCAAGGCTTGATTACTGTAACGCACGCTACATGGGGCTGCCCTTGAAGAGTATCCGGAGACTACAGTTGGTCCAGAATGCAGCCGCGCGAGCGATATCAGGTGTACCTCGGTACACCCATGTTACACCTATCCTCCCCGAGCTGCACTGGCTCCCTATTGGTTTCCGGACGCGCTACAAGGTGCTGGTGATTACCTTTATAGCCCTACATGGCCTTGGACCTGGATATCTGAGAGACCGCCTCCTGCTTCATACCTCCCAACGGCCAATAACAACTCACAGGCTAGGCCTCCTCCGAGTGCCGTCGACCGGACAATGCCGGCTGGGGGAGAGCCTTTTCTGTAGCTTCTCTGGCTCTGTGGAACGATCTCCCCACAGAGATCTGGACCCTTCCCATTCTCGTGGCCTTCCAAAAAGCCACCAAAACCTGGCTGTTCCGGCAGGCCTGGGGCTGTTGATCTATGAATTAGGTCCAGCCCCCAGCTAAGCCGAATGTATGTTGTATTTTTTAAACTGTTTTCATTTCTCCCCTATTTGTTATTTTATCTTATCTCGTATTTGTAAGCCGCCCGGAGTCCTACGGGATTGGGCGGCATATAAGCTTATTAAATTACGAATTACAAATTACGAGATATTAGGCTCTGACTGGATGGTGGGGAACAGAAGGATTTATATTCCTTGCATTCATTTGCATCCTTTTTAGAGAGTTGTTGAGGCCACCTGGAGGTTTATCTGTATTATCAGGTCACTTGAGTAGCGCAAATGGGTGTGGAGGAGACTTCTTGGATATTTATATTCCTCTGAAAGGAATATCAATCCTTCCCTTCCCCACCATCCAGTCAGAGCTGAAGAAGCTTCTTGGATGAGAAGCGAAATGCCTTCAAAGAAAAAACAGAAAGGCCAGTTGCTTCTTGAATAAAAAGCCCTTTTGGGACAACCATGGGCTGGATGATTGAGAATCTCCACAGGCATTTGGGTCACAGTGATCTGATGCTGCTTTCATTTCTTCCCTCTCTTACCCTCTCACTTTCTCTCACCTCTAACCAATCTCATATTTTGTATAATTATCCAGCTGCAGGCAAGATCAGTAAAAACGGGGATCTTGACGATGCAGGGCTGTGTGAATTTCACTCAACCCTTGATGTCTTTAACCTCTATAACAGTGGTCTCCAACCTTGGCAACTCTAAGACTTGTGGACTTCAACTCCTCAGCTGGCTGAGGAACTCTGGGAGTTGAAATCCACAAGTCTTAAAGTTGCCAAGGTTGGAGACCACTGCTTTATAAGACTGATTAGAGAAACCAGGAGTACATCAAAGCAAAGCGAGAAGGCTGGGTGCTTAGTTTGAGCCTTCTTGATGTGACTGTTCTCCAAGCTTCCAAGGGGCTTCATTCAGGAACTGAATGCCATTCATAAGAAGTCATTGGAAGAAGAATGGTGAGGAATTAATTCCCACTGTTGTAGTGGCCTCCTACAGCTTATGCTTTTCATTTGTCACTTCTTCCACCCTAGAAATATCAGGAGAGCTCAAGAGACTTTTCTGAAATATTCTCATCCTCTTTTTTTCCTTGCTGCATTCTGCTGCCTGAGATTGCCCACAACCAGGGTTTGGGGACTGTCCTCAGCCGAGGATGTTTACTGTTATTTAAAACGACCCATATAGAACATCTGCAAAAGCAGGTCACTTGATGGGCTGCTGGTAATAGACAGCAACACTGAAATTGTTGAAAAACAATTGCAAAATCCATGCAAGAAGCTCAAAAGTAGAACCAGAATAACTGAGTCTGAAGGGACCTTGGAAGTCTTCCAGTTCAACCCCCACTCAGGCAGGAGGCCTTATACTTCTTGAAAACCTCCACTGACGGAGCACCCACAACTTCTGGAGGGGAGCCCTTCCACTGATTAATTGTTCTCACTATCAGGAAATGCCTCCTTTTCTCCCCCTAGAAGCAGCATCCTCCAGAATGAGGGCATGAAGAGAGCACAGCAATTTGAGAAGCAGAGAAGGAAGAAACGGACCAGTCTCCCCGTGAATCAAGATGCTTTATAGAAGAGATGGGGGGGGGGGGGAAACCATCTCAGTCAAGATGGCCAAATATAGCTTTTTCAGCCTCGTCCCTCGGTGTGTATATTTTCCAATGAGACAAACAGAGACAGGAAGATCATTACAATTTATCAGAAGATTCAGACCAAAGGGATTCCTCATTCAAAGAGGGAACCCCGATCTTTAGCTTACATCCCCTTTTATAGTTAACATAACAACGAAACCTGAAAGAGGAAAGTTGATTGGATGGGATAATAGCATACATGTTTATTAAAACGAGGTCTGAAGGGGAATAAATCATAAGGAGAAAGATTGTTTAGGGTTCACAAGAGATAAGCCACACCCCAATTTGTACTAACAAACTTTTCTTATTCGGAGCTAGTCTCCAGCTTGTTTATCAGTTTAGGAATGTTAAAAGCTGATAAATCTTGAACATCACTTTAAAAGAAAGAATATAAATTAGATTACAATACAAACTAACTGTGTTGGTTAACGAATAACAAACCCCCATGTTATTTGCCCCTCTCAGTTAAGATCTTAAAATAACCGGTCTCTGCAATTTTCTACCAACGATCATTGACCTTTCAACTATTGATTTACCAATATGATTTCTCTATCCTATGGGCATTCATGCACAAAAGTCTCATCAGGTTTTCTGCTTATTATCCATATGAATCTGGAAGATGATTTCACTCAAGCTCAGCAATGTTAGGAAAAGAACGTTGGAGGCCAATCTTCTTCAAGATGAGACTGGCTGAGTGGGAGCTTCCATGTTGTTTTGCTGGCACCAATGTGATTGATCGCTGATTGTGACCTCCCAGCCTAGCGGGAGCCCTGGAATTCCCCTGCATTATGGTTTTCTTTTTCCTGGATTTTGCAGAAATTCCTTGAAAGGGAAACGTAATTAAGCGGCAGGCATTTGGTGGATCCCACTTCCTGGTTTTATGTTAATTCCATTTTGTTTTATTGCAGATGGAAAAGGGTACAGCCGGGTAGCTGTGTGGCATGAATTCGTACTTGTTACGCTATAATACGGGCAGGCAAAGCCGAGTGAGTGTTACTGTATCTCTTGCCTTCTGGGTGGCCTTAAATGCTGATTCTTCTTTTTTGTCTCTAATTTGCAGGGGGGAAAAACCCAGTGCTTAAAGCAAGCAAATGAAACGATTCAGAAAGAGGTCAGGGAGGAAAAGGTTATTATACAAAATGAGTCTCGGGGGAACTTGTGAAAGAAATAGTGTGATTAATGCAGCCACATGAATAATACCAATTGCACCACTCACAGACTGTCCTCAAAAGCCTCACTTTGAAAACAACTTGGCATAATTACTAGTTTGCTGTCGAATCTATTTTGTTTCTTTTCCCTTCTTTTCATGTTAACTTTTTGCAGAGAGGCTTCTCCAAGGCCAGCCTGCCCGACTCCTCACAGACTGTGCCTTTGGGAGGGATGCCAGCTTCTCTCCAACAGAGAAAGCTGCATCCAACCCTTCCAGCTGCCACCCAGAGCCAGCGAGAACCAAGGACCTGCTATTGACCATGGCCATCTCTTGCCGCCCCCCCCCCCATTTCACCTCTTGTGCTCATGGAGTCCATGGACTGCAATTGTAAAAGGGGGCAGGCTGTGCAGCACTAATGAACTTTAAGTTGAGGGCAAGAGTTTGAGTGTGGGACATTATAATCTCTAGGGCAGTGAGTGGTCCCCAACCTTTCTGGCTTTATGCACCAGTGGAGGAGGAGGAAATGGTTCTAAATGAGCACCAGATATGCGCACAGCTCCATTTGTGCGAGTGGTGGGTACTTATGTCAGCATTTGACTCTGAAGTATGGCGTACATTTTATCATCACTGTCACCTCTTCCTCTCAGTGCCATCTGCTAAAAAAGGGGTGGTTTGCAACTTGAAACTCTGGTGTGGTGGTGGTAGAGCAGGCTGATGCAGAAATTGGGCGGCCATTTGTCCGGAATGGTGTAGAGTCTCCTGCTTGAGTCGTGGGTTGGATTAGAAGACCTCCAAGATCAGCCCTATTATTATTCTACATTCTTTGTTCTAAGATTAAAGACTGAGCAATTCAGAAGGCTTCCTTCACAATGGCCAGGGGGCTTATTGAATTAAATAGGCAAAGAATTCTCAAATCAGGAAGACAGGGCTAATTTCCTGCAGCTAGCAGAGACTAAGGGGTCGAACAGATTTCCTTTCCTTTCCTTCCCCTCAAGAGGGGCTTCCAGATAGATATTCTGTTTTTATAAAAGTGTCTGAAAGCTGCTCGTCAAGAGCCCTTGTGGAGCTATGATGGAAAATAAAAAAATATGAATTCTATAGAGCAAGATTAAATTACAGCACATGCTCTTGGGTGGAATCTTAAACACAACAAATTAGAAAGGCAGGAAACTCACTAATAATTTTGAATGGCATGAGATAGTCTCTAGTCTCTCTCTCTCTCTCTCTCTCCTTCTCTCTCTCTCTCTCTCTCACACACACACACACTCACATGCACACGAACACGCATGCACACACACACACACACACACACAACACAGACAACTATAGGTACGCATCAGTGAAAGCAGATGGTGGGGGGATTGGGAGAAGATTTCTTCAGGAGAAGAAAACAGGCTTAGACCAAGTTCTCAAGGGAAGGTAGGAGAAGGGATTCAGCCATTGCCTTTATACAAGAATAGGAGGTCATTAATACCATCTGTGACAAAATGCATCACCATCACACTCGCAGCTAGGAAGAACGAAGGCGCAGCTCCCTGGGGGGATGAGTCACAAGGTTTGGGGGCATTTATTTACTTGGAAAACAACACATTTATTTCAAGGCCTAGCAGAAAGCAGCTTGCTGAATTGTTTATTAATCATTGGCCAATTCTGGAGATGGTAGATGGATTGTTAAGAATTGCAAGCCAGGAGTCAAACTTCCACGAACAGTCATGAGGGCCTCTGCTCTCTTGCGCAGTGAGCAAGTGCCGTTCTCTTTCTTCTCAAGGGTGGAGATGACTGGAACACTGTTACCTTCCCACCAAAGGTGATTCCTATTTTTCTACTTGCGTTTTGTACGTTCTTTCGAACCGCTAGATTGCCAGAAGCCGGGACAAGTAACGGGAGCTCACCCCATTACACGGCACTAGGGATTCGAACTGCTGAACTGCTGACCTTTGTGAATGACAAGCTCAGCATCTTAGCCACGGAGCCATCACGTCCCAAATAGAACGCTGAAAAGCGTTCGGAGACTACAACTGGTCCAGAATGCAGCCGTGCGAGGGATATTGGGTGTACCAAGATACACCCATGTTACACCTATCCTCCACGAGCTGCACTGGCTCCCGATCGATCTCCAAACGCGCTTCAAGGTGCTGGTTATCACCTTTAAAGCCCTACATGGCTTAGGACCTGGATATCTACGGGACCGTCTTCTGCCACATACCTCCCAGCGTCCGATAAGATCTCACAGGGTGGGCCTTCTCCGGGTGCCATCAACTAGACAATGTCGTTTGGCGGCTCCTCGCAGGAGGGCCTTCTCTGTGGCTGCCCTATGGAACGATCTACCCCCAGAGATCCGGACCCTCCCCACTTTCGCGGCCTTCTGAAAGTCTATTAAGACCTGGCTTTTCTGGCAGGCCTGGGGCTGTTGACCTCTTGAATGAGGTCCAGCCCCACTAAGGTTGAGTGCATGTTGTGTCTTTTAACTTGTCTTGTCTTCTACTTTTTAAACTTTTTAGTATTCTTTTAAATTGCTTTTATGTAAGCCGCCCGGAGTCCTTCAGGATTGGGCGGCATATACATTTATTAAACATTAACATTAACATTAACAAATGGCTGTAGCCACCTCTATTTCTGACAGGGATTCATTAGAAAACAAATAAGGGTGAGAAGCATCTTTCCTTGAAGATGCATCTGAGAAGCAAGTTCTGCTGGATGCTTGTGGCTGCCAAGGGGTGGGGGGGCATTTCCTTCAGGGTTAATTGCTGTTGCTAAGGATGGAAGAAGGCAGCCTCTGGGCAGCCTCAGAGCCTTTCTTCAGGTCCAAAGCACAAAATAAGGTATTGTCCTTCTGCAAGCTTCTGTGGGTCAGAAACAGAACAATCTGAAAAGAACCAAATGAAGGACCAAACTCTTCTGTGGTCCATCCTTGACGTGAGAATGTACTTTGTCATTGCTCAGATAAAAAACCAACAACAACTGGGAATAAACAAAGTCCTCGCTTGAGTTTCTTTTCTTTGCTCACTGTGACTCTTGAATGCAGCAGAGGATTAGAACAGGGGTGTCAAATTCAAGGCCCGCAGGGTAATTAGATCTGGGCCACAGGGCTGTCCTGGAAACAGCCAAGGATCAGCCCACGGTGCTTCTGGCAGAGAAAACAGGCTCCCGAGCTCCATTTTCGGCTGCCACGGCCTCCTGCAACCGTCTGCCAGTGAAAATGGAGTTTGGGAGGGCTGCGTGCTGAAAACAGAGCTCGGGAGCCCGTTTTCACTGGCAGAGTACTTGGGCCACCACAGGTGCCCCCGACAGGAGTGACGTCGAGCTGGCCATGCCCGCCTCCCCCCACCCCCCAAGATTGAACACAATCATGATGCGCCCTCAATGAAACTGAGTTTGACATTCCTGGATTAGAAGAAGAAACCAAATTGTTAGGGCGTTTTTACAGTCCTAATACAAAAGAGCCTTTCTCTCTCTTTCCTTTGAAGATGCTTGTTATCAGTGGCAGCACAGACCAGACTGGCAAGCACTCATCATCTTCTTGGAAGCACCGAGGATGCTCTGATGATGCCCGGGAAGAAACAAGCTTGGGTGCCCTTTACACAGTGGCTGATCAATGAGTGAGCCATTTGACCTTTGCAAATGCTGATTAAAAAAAAAAAAATAGCCCGATTCTCATCTCCCTCAATCTGTGCTGCAAATTCAGCCTGAAGGATGTAGTACTTTCTGGGGTAACCAGAAGATCAGCCAATCAGAATAGAGCTGGAAGGGACCTTGGAGGTCTTCTAGTCCAGCCCCCTGCTCAAGCAAGTGACCCTACACCATTCTAGTCAAATGGCTGTCTAGTCTCTTCTTGAACACCCTTAGTGATGAAGCACCCACAACTTCTTGTGGCAAGCTGTTCCACTGGTTAATTGTCCTCACTGTTAGGAAGTTTCTCCTTAATTCCAGGTTGCTTCTTTCCTTGATTAGTTTCCACCCATTGCTTCCTGTCCTGTCTTCTGGTGCTTTGAAAAATAATTTGACCTCCTCCTCTTTGTGGCAACCTCTCAAATACTGGAAGATTGCTATCAGGTTACCCCTCATCCTTCTTTTCTCTAAACTAGCCAAACGCAGTTCCTGCAAACATTGAGGGATGTCCGACCCAGCTAGGTAATATCATCAAGCCTATTATTGTGTAGGGCAGTGGTCTCCAACCTTGGCAACTTTAAGACCTGTGGACTTCAACTCCCAGAGTTCCTCAGCCAGCTTTGCTTCAAGCAGGAACACTTATGCTACCTTGACATGAGATGGCTTTTTTGGTGTGGTGTGGTGGTGGGGGTGTCCTTTATTGCTTTTGCTGCAGTGAAATATTACAGCTATATCTCTATAATTTGCTACAAAGAACCTGGGGTGGGGGGGGGAGTCACGAATCAGCCATTTCAAAGTTTACTAGTGAATTATCATGTAGGGCAGTGGTCTCCAACCTTGGCAACTTTAAGACCTGCGGACTTCAACTCACCACCACACACACACCCCAAAAGATGGGCCGCACTGGGAATCCTGTCCTTCGCTTGCTCAAAGACATCAGAGGATGGCAAAACACTTTTCATGGCTGTGGACTTTGTAAACGATAGCATGGTTGTCCTAGCAACATGAATACCCTATGGGGAGCCAAATGGCCCTTTTTAAATAATGCATGGATCCAGAATCTCTGCTGCACACCTGCAGGCAAAGAAAAGGGGAGATGACATTAACAAGCTGACTCGGTCTTATTTATTTTCTTTATGATGAAATTGAAATGCTCCCCATTCCAAAGGGTTCACTCGGGCGAATGCCACCAGAGTCAGGAGACTTTATGCCACCTGGCCAAGTAAACTGGAAAGCGATCAAAAGGGAGGGTCCACAGCAGGAGGGTAGGAATGGCAAACGTAGAGGAAGACATGTAAGTAAGGAAGAGAAAGATATGGGAAACTTTGTGCTTGGAAAGCAGGGCCCAGGAGGAAGAACTGGGAGAGACTTAGAGGCTTCTTGTCTGCACATTCCATCTCAGCAGCACATCTTGGAACATAGAACATAAAATAACCGAATGCACAGGCAGGAGAGTCTATACCAGTGATGGCGAACCTATGGCATGCGTGCCACAAGTGGCATGCAGAGCCCTGTATGTGGGCACGCAAGCCATTGCCCCAGCTCTGCTCCACTGTGCATATGCGCAGACCTCCCACTGGCCAGCTCCTGCCGCATGGGGCGCATGCAGGAGTCCCATGTGCATGCGTTGGGAGGAGGCACGCATGAGGGGGTCACACACGCATGCGTGGGGCGCTTGTGAGGGTCACGTGTGCATACGCGGGGACCGTGGGGAGCACAGGGGGCACGGGGCATGGCACACATTGCATTATGGGTGCACACGTACAGGCTTTGGGCACACGAAGACAAAAAGGTTAGCCATCAGTGGTCTATAGCATTTCAGACAACTGACTGTTGTCCAGACTCTTCTTTCAAATCTCCAGTGATGGAGCATCCACAACTTCTGAAGGCAACTTCTGTTCCACTAGTTAATTGTCCTCCCTGTTTCTCCTTAGTTCTAGGTTGGTTCTCTCCTTGATTAGTTTCCATCTATTGGTTCTTGTCTTGCCTTCTGGTGCTTTGGTAAACATTTTGCCCCCATCAAACTGAGCCGAGGTGGCGCAGTGGTTAGGGTGCAGTATTGCAGGCCACTTCAGCTGACTGTTATCTGCAGTTCAGCGGTTCTAATCTCACCGGCTCAAGGTTGACTCAGCCTTCCATCCTTCTGAGGTGGGTGAAATGAGGACCCAGACTGTGGGGGCAATATGCTGACTCTGTAAACCGCTTAGAGAGGGCTGAAAGCCCTATGAAGCGGTATATAAGTCTAACTACTATTGCTATCATCTTTCTGTCGGCCCCTCAAATACTGGAACAACGCTCTCGTATCACCTCTAGTTCTTCTTTTCTTGATTGCATCAGCCTAGGCCCCAGGGGAACATGTGTTGCATACTTGCAGGTTGGCCAGATGTTGCTGCAGCAGGATTTTTTAACTTCAGCCGGCATCTGGTAAAGCATTTGGACAAAACTGACATAAACACAGCAGTTTTATTTTACTGATTTGGATTCAAGAGTCAGCCTGTCCTGTGAATCCAGCCAAATGTATCCCTTCTCTACTGGCTAGCCCTTTTGTCACTCAGAAACAAAGGAAAGTGTCACTCAGCATGGGGGAACATCAGCAGGACAGAACCATGGAGAATGGAGGCAGTCAAAAAGATGAACATCAGTGATGCTTGATTATTGCACAGGGAGCAAAGAATGGAATGGAGTTACCTAGAAGGTTGTTTGGCTGGCACATATTCTGAAAAGATTTTCTCCACTCTGTAAGCTTTTGTTGCAGAGCCTACTGGTGTTCAAATGTAATTTTTAAAGATTTAAAGCTGCCTCCTCACTTGGTATGTTGGCCCTATATAGATTCCAAAATCTGTTTGGAACGGCTGGATTTTCTTTTCTCCCAATATATCTGGAGGGCAAGTTGGGAAAAGCAGCTTAGTTTGACAGGTCACGTATAGGTGAGGTTAATGATGGCAAAACGGCAGGTGCACCCAGAGGCATGTAACTCACATGAATAAGGATGGGCTTCAGAGATCTATCTACTCTATCTACTCATTGTTGATCCCTCCCTTCTGACCCCGAGATCTTAGATGGAAAGTCCTTTCTTGGTGACAAGTTTACGGAAGAGGAATACCTGGGAAGATGATGGTTTTGCATCAGTGCTGTGACTCTTCCTATATTCCCCAATTGTGTAGGCAGATGGGCTGTTTAAGGCTCCAGGACAGGCTCTCTTTTTTGAGAATGAACTTCGCCTCTTCGTGTACAGTAATCTGGCCACACAGCTGGTATTTTCCATTTCCTGGCCTTAAAATTGAGTGTTTCTGTTTGTTTGAATGGATCTATTTTTAGATGCTTTGTAGGCATCAGCAATTCAGGGGGAATGGGTATGGCCCCATTTCTCTGTTTATTGTCTTGTCATTTATACCTCAAGTTCTAGGGACAACATCCATCCAAATAATTTGTCTCTTTGTTCAGGTGATTTGCATTTTCCAGCAAATCAAATCATGTTCAACAGCTCCAGACAAAGATAGTTCAGTTCTAATTTTGATCAAATTAGGCTGCTTTTATATGTTTTATTGGGAAGCTCTTTTTCTCTCTCTTGCTCAGTCTGCTAAGCCAATTGAGTAAATTACATAATTACTACATTTCGCTAAAAATATGGGTTTATACTAATTGTATTATAGATTCATTTCTTTGGAGGCTTGCCAGGTATGAGATTATGATCCCCCAGGATGCGAATCACTTGGCGCTTGATTGCATGCCTAACACTGAACTGCAGATGCATCAGAAATTTAAACATTTATTATTACTGCTATTAACAAAAGGCAGATGTTGTTTTCTGTTAACTGGGAAAACAGGGAAGGGGGTATCTGTTTTTTTTGACCGGAATACAAATAACCCCTTCCTGGGACTCCTAGCTTTTTAATTGATTGAGACATTTTTTTATTTTGACTTTTAATTACATTTCAATTATGATTTCCCCCCTTATTTGCAGCCCCCTTATGGAAAAGATAAATGCATATGATGTTCAGGTGGTTTTGACGTCATGTGAGCAAAGTAACAATTATCTATAAGACTCCAAGTGTGTATATGTACTTGTGTGTGTTCTATAGAAAATTAGGATTTGCATTCTTAAAAGACCGGTTGAGCCTTGCCAAAGCATTAATTCCCCAATGTCTTAGACTGCTACTATAATTTCTGCTTTGGAACGAGGCAAGGTGCAATGGCCAAATTAGTTTACCCAAAGGCAAACAGTGAGAATTCACATACACTTGTTAAGATGGGTGGGGGTGGGGAGAGTTTTCCATTAGTGGAGGAGAAGAATCCCAAAGTTGGTCCTGAAAAAGAATTCTTCTACTACAACTTTCTGTGCTCAAGAGCTGCTAACCAGCGTTGGGACCATCTTGATGGCCACTGATGGGCCATGGGTCTTCCACACATTTGCCTGGTGCCATCTTGATGGCTTCAGTGAAAGGAAGTCAGTCTTGAATCTTCTCACAGTTCCTTTTAATGGGTGAGACTTACTTCACACAATCCCTTTGGCAACTGTGAATACATTCTGCAGAAGTGCAAGAACATAATAATTCACTGTGGAAGGAGGACTTCTTCCAAATTCTCAACTTTTTTTACATGGAATTCCGAAAGCAACTCTTCTTTCATCAAATGGAATAACAGAGAGAAAGTTCAGGAAAAAAAATATATCGATCGTGCCGTAATCCAGATAAAAGCTCCAAATTAAAAAGACCAGAATTTCACTAGCATTTTTGAACATTTCACTCTTCAGTGGACTCATACTGTATGTTTCACGAAGTGGAACATTATTTTCAAACAAGCCGTTCTCCAAAATAGATTCAGCACAAATACATTTCTTACAACATTCAAAGCAGACTTCTACAATCAAAGCAACGGTGCTGCTCTTGCCATGAATCTTCTTCTACAAAGAAGAAAGAAAAACAGGGAAGCTCTAATGAGTGAGCTGAACTAGGCACAGCCTGCAAAATTTTGAGCATCCTTAACTAATGTAACTTTCTAGCAGTCACTTCGACAGAATAAAATATTCACAAATATTTTCCCTCAGGCTATAAATTAGGCCTCGTGTTCACAAGTGGCTCAAAGCTGGATGTAAACCGGGCCTTCCATACCCTTTGGAACGATCTCCCCGTGGAGATTCGTACCCTCACCACCCTTCAGACCTTCTGCGCAGCCCTCAAGAACTGGCTATCCCGTCAGGCCTGGGGGTAAAGATTTGATTCGCCCCCACCCGAATGCTGAATGAATGTTGTTATTCTTTTAATTACGTGTTATGTTATATGTTACTGTATGTACCCCCCTCCCATATAAGTTGTTAGCCGCCCTGAGTCCCCTCAGGGAAAAGGGCGGCCTATAAATAAACTTATTCCTATTCCTATTCCTATTCCTTCCTAAACAGGGATCAGTGATCAGCCCTTCCAATTAGTGGTTTTCAAAAATGCAGGGAATAAAATAGATCAATAGAAATAAAATAATGAAGTCCAATTCTTGATTGACTTAGATCATTTGACACATTTAGATTTCCTATAACAGTAAACCCCTTCACGTATACATTTCAACTATGGAGCTGTATTGTGGAAAAATCATTTTCTTTTCATTTTGCAATTTTCATTTTCAGTGCCACACGTTCTTTCCTTTTTCTTTCCTTTTCATTATTTTCATTCTTCTTTTTCAATAGACGTATAATTAATGGAGGCACATTCAGGCAGCTCACATTTGTTTTTCAGATGAATGCACAGACATAGTTTTAATCTCTTGGTAATTAAATTACAAAAAAAAAAGAGAATGGTTAATTCTTCCCTTTGAACACATTACAAATTTCTTTTCCTCTTGTATTTTCATCCATCATCATTTAGATTCTGTTCTTCATCCAGAAAAATGCTGAAAGAGGCTAGCAGATCACTAAGATAGAAGAGAATATTTATAGCTCGGCGGTGAGTTGTGGAGCCCCTGCTTTTCTTCCAGATGCTTCATTACCAAACTAGGTAACATCACCAGTAGTAAGAGAGTAGGATTTGCTCTCATTTTATATACTAGTGGATTGTCCTGTCAATGATGGTTGGTGTGGACTTGGTGGTTCCTTGATTGGGGTATTGTTTGCTTCTTGAATGTTAGTCTACTATTAATCTTGGTTTTAGTCTCTTCTTCTCATCTGGATATTGATTGGTGATCACTAGGAATCCAGGTTTCCTTCAGGTGAAGTCCCTGCTGAGTGAGGGAGAGATATTTCAACAGCATACTGGCCAGCTTCACTGGCCATCCAAACCAAATTGGATTGCACACGATGCTTAAGGGCTCAGCATAAGGTGTGCAAGGACAATTCTATTGTGTTCAATAAATCATAGCTAAGCAAACTGTAACTCAGTGTGTGATCAAATAATGTTCTGGATACATTTGGAAAAAGCTCCGAGAACTTATCACAGGGAATTTGCAGGCTGTAACAACAATGTGATCAAAACAGTGTCTATTTTTATGGGCCCAATTTAAAATTTGTGGCTGCCATGTTGACATTTTTGAGCACATCCTGCAGGCAGACTTGACTTACCCATAAATTATCTGAAGCATAGTTCTCATCTCACACCAATTTTCCAAATCCAGACCAGTAAAATTTGACCAACACTTATTCCAATATCCCAATGGATGTTGGCTCAGAATAACTACTTTCTGGTGTGCAATAATAGTGTTGAGTTAATAGTTTGACATGGGTGTCTGCAAAGGGGGTGGGGGACATGAGTTGTGAGGCTGTCAAAGGACAAGACATATGTGACAATACCATCATACAATGTAAAGTATATACTTACTCCAGAGGGCAAAAGGCAAAAATGTAATGGCTACAATAATAATTATTTGTAAAGTCACCACTGAGGTCATCTGTCAGGCCTGCAGTTATATCCCTTTTAGGATCTTTGGCCTGCCACACTCTCTCTTATTTCATTATGCTGTTTCATTAGTGTAGTAGTTGGGAGGAGGGAATAGAAAGGAGTAGAATTGTGGAATGTGTTGTTGTCATTCTTTTCTAGAAGCCCAAAGTCATCTTTTGTCTCCGCACTTCTGCACCTGACCTGATTTAATTCTGCATGATACTTGGAATGCTGACATTATCCCAAATCTCAAACTTGGGGAGTCATCATTTTGGCATCAATGTTGTTTGTTGTGGATACTACTGCAACTTGGATATAGAAGAATAAAATATAACAATCAGTCAGAGTAGAGTGAGATACACTAAGCATCTATCCTCTTTCATCTCCCAGCCCTCCCCACCCCCACAGGGGTTAATTACCATTTTTTCAGAGTACAAGATGCATCTTCCCCCCCCAAAAGGAGGGTGAAAATATGGGTGTGTCTTATACACTAAATATAGCATTTTTGGCTACCGGAAACCCTGCCCCCTTCACAAAAATGGACGTGCAGAGGGTTTGGGAGGCTTCTAGAGTGCTCCTGGGGGCTGGGTAGGGCAAAAACAAGCCAAAAAAGGGGGCATTTTTTGCTTCCCCCCCCAGCCTCACTCTACAAGCCTCTTAAAGTCTATGTATACCCTTTCTGGGGGCAAAAAATGGGCCTATTTCTTGCTCGTTTTTGCCCCCCCCAGCCTCTAGGAGCACTTTGCAGGGCTCTCAATCTCTCTTTTTTCCCTTTTTTTCACAAGAAATGAGGCGTGCAGAAGGTTTGGGAGGTCTGCAGAGTGCAAAAACTTTTTTAAAATTTACCTCTTCAAAATCTTGGTGTGTCTTATACTCCGAAAAGTGTCACTGTGTTTGTTTTGTTTCTCAGTGATTATATGGACAGCTGTGACCCATCTTGACCTGATTCTGGTAGGAATTCATAGGTTTTCCAAAGCCTTTCCAGTAAATCTCTTTGATCTTTGGTCTTCTCTGTTCTCTTTCTTTCCTTCTAAATCTATTAATCTTGCAAAGGATAGTTGTTGTTTGTTCTTAACCCATTACCTGCTCAACTTGCACACTGAAAGAATATGAGTTGGTGGTTATCACCTCAAAAGAGCAGCCTTTATGCAGCCGTCCAGTTTTTGCCACCTATGGTACCCTTAGGAATCACCTCCAGACTTGAAAGAAATGCTTCTTTCTTTAACAACTCTTTCTCATTTCCTAGGCATACAAGACCAGTGCAGATTTCAAAGAACTGAATATATGAACCATTCAAATGTATGGAAATGGAATGTATGCAACGGATTGGCATCTCTGATCAGGAAATGGGTAGAAATGCCAAATCTATTTACTTTCATACAATATGTGAAGTCAAACATTATGATCTAAGAAGAGGTTACATAACTTTGGTTTCCTCAGTGGTTATTAACTAGCCCTAGATTCTCAGAATCAGGCTCAAAAGATTATTTATGTGGGTAATAAGGACAGATTCCTTATTATCTGTCCTTATATTTCTATGTTTAGGAGTCAGGCTGTTTGCATACCGGCAAATGCTCACTGGAATTAAAATTGCCAGGAGCAATAGCAACAATCTCCAATATGCAGATCATACCATTCTAATGGCAGAAAGGGAAGAGGAACTAAATATATATTGGAGCCTTTTGATGAGGGTAAAAGAAGAGAATGCAAAAGTTGGCTTGAAATTCAACTAGGATCATGGCACCTCTTGGCAAATAGAAGGGGAAGAAATAGAAGTAGTGACAAATTTTATTTTCTTAGGCGCCGTGATCACTGCGGATGGCAACTGCAGCCACAAAATTAAAAGATGCTTGCTCCTGGGGAGGAAAACTATGGGAAACCTAGACAACATATTAAAAAGCAGAGACATCACCTTGCCAACAAAGTCCATAGAGTCAAAACTACAGTTTTCCCAGTAGCAATGCAGGGCTGTGAGAGTTGGGACTATAAGGAAGGCTGAGTGCTGAAGAACTGTTTCTTTCAGATTGAGCTATTGGACTGCAAGGAAGTCAAATCAGTCAATCCTAAAGGTAATCAACCATAACTCTGTTTGGACGATTCTGAAGCTGAAGCTCAAATACTCAAAATACTAAAAGACAGAAGGCAAAAAAAGAGAAGGTGAAGCAGAGAAGGAGATGGTTAGAGTAGAGGTGTCCAAACTTGGAAACTTTAAGACTTGTGGGCTTCAACTTCCAGAATTCCCCAGCCAGCATGGCTGGCTAGGGAATTCTGGAAGTTGAAGTCCACAAGTCTTAAAGTTTCCAAGTTTGGACACCCCTGGGTTAAGAGAATCATGGACGCAACGGGCCTAAGATAGTGGGGCACAGAGGGGCCTGGTGTGCTATGGTCCATGGGGTCACGGAGACTTAAACACAACTTAGCAACTGAACAATGGCAACTCACTCACTATCCAAATCAGTCTGATGGGATTTTTTATATTAGAGCTGTAGTATCAGATGAAATATAAATATAATGAGATTTATGAAATTGTTTCAGGAGATTGTTTCTTGAAGTACACAAAATGTGGAAGGATGCTGAACTGCCCCCTCACCCCCAAACTGTAAATAGAGAATAATTACGTTTAACATTTCCAGAGTTAACATGGGGGAGACGACGAAGGAATGTATTGGCAGAACATAGATGGATGAAGGTGATGCAAGAAAATGTTTAGATCCATCTAACCAGGGGGTTTAATGTTTTAAAGTGCTTAGATTCTTTCAGATAATTTCTGAGCACAACTTCATGTTCACTGTTTAAGAGCAAGAGGAAATGCTATAAAAGATCAGAGAACCAGAATAAACTTTCATCCATTTAGTAATTGACAATGAAATAAAGAAGAGATTATGGTATCATTTTCAAAGGGAAGAAAAATCTAAAGAATTGTGGCATTTTTTTTTTGATAATAAGAATAATACTATAAAAAAAGAAAATGGATTTTGTGTGGTTACAGGGTTGCGAACAAAGGAGTATAAATTTATTTATATAATATATAGGCTTAGTTATAATGCTTGTACCTAAACATGTACATAAGTTGGATTACTTGTTTATAGATTCTCTCCTAATGAGGTTACACATTTGGAAAGCAGTTATTTTGTAGAAAAAAATGTTTTAGTTCTCTAACAACACAAGCTAAGGCGTCTTAATGCAAATCAGATTTTTTTTACAGAGATTTCTTAAGAGTCCTATGAAGTTTTGGCTTCAGAAATGGACACTGTTTGATTCTCATGTAAGTTCTTACACATTTATAAACTCTTTGGGATCCAAAATGCTAGTTTTCTATTACCTTCTTCTAGTCTTTTGAACCTTATGCAAGTTTGTTGATGAAGCAATGGACTGGCTCAGTTGACATGAAGCTGGAACAATCTCTACACCAACTGAAACAAGATGTTCCCTTTTGCTTGTGGTCTTCCGTGGAGCTTGTTTCATGGAGCTCCTATCATATCAGAGGGAAGGGAGGAATAAAGTAATTTGCAGAGCAGGGAGCAAATACCTTTTGAAACTCCCCTTCAAATGTGTGGGCAGAGAGACAGGATGGAGAATTTCTATGCAGGAGAAATTCATCCAATTTTTTTTGGGATCTCGAATGGCGACTTTTTGGAAGACGGTGAAGGAAGCAGCCTACCAGATCTAAAGGGAAGAATGTTCTAACCAAAATAATTTCACCCTTTCTGAGAAACATTGTAAGAGAGCTTTCTTTCACTTTCACTTCACCTTTCACAAAGCGCCCCTTTAAACCACCAATGCCCATCCTTTTCCAAGCAATGGAGAAGAGCAGTTGCATTTAGTTGGTTTGGTTTGTCCAAAATGGACTCCCAGGGATCAGGCAGGCAACTCGCCATGGATATACTCACCACAGCCAACTTGCCATGGGAAAACTTGCCAGGGCCAACTCACTGTGGCACAAAAGTTACACTGATATTGAAGAAATATTTGAAAAGAATGATTAAAGAAGAGTGCTAAAGGAAGGACAAAATGAAATGTGAATAACAAAAATTAAAATATTTTGAAAATTATTTTAAATAATTAAATAGAATGTTTGAACTGTCCTACAGCAAGTTGTCCTGTGGTGAGTTGGCCATGGAGAGTTGTCCCATTCTGGGATCTGCAGCCAATGTCTGGCTAAGAGAAGCACCAGATTAACAGATGAACAGAGTTGGAAGGGACCTTGTAGGTCATCTAATCCAACCCATGGCCCAAGCAGGAGACCCTGCACCATTTCTGACAGAGGGCATTCCAGTCTCTTCTTGAAAGCCTCCAGTGATGAAGCTCCCACAACTTCCGAAGGCAACTTTTGTTCCATGGGTTGATTGTTCTCACTGTCAGGAAATTCCTCCTTACTTCCAGGTTGAATCTCTCCCTAATCAGTTTCCATCCATCCTTCCTTGTCTGGCCTTCTTCATGACTCTTGTAAACCAACCAGTTCAATTCCATATTTTAGCCTGCAGGCACAACCAGAGGAGCTGCTCTGCCCAGGATCTGGTTAAACCTTTTCTCTTGCTGCCTCTTCAGCTGCAGCCCCCTTGCTCTCCCATTTGAGGGGCGGGGGGGGGGGATCAGAAATTGGAACAATTTGAGCAGCTTTTTAAAAAACTTTCTAAGCTCTTGATTTGACAATGCTTTCCAAGTATTTTTGGATCCCTTCAGCCCGACAGGGCATTCACAGCAACTTGCCCTAAATTGCTAGAGATTAACCATCTCCTATCTGTCAATTTATTTGAAGAAAAATATAATTAATAACCTTCCTGCTTTTCAAAGTAAGAGGATGAAGCTTGAACCTACTCTAGCAAAAAAAGAAAAAAAAAGGTACAGTCAAGTTCTGAGGCTCCAGAAGGGTCCACCCTCCCCCCACAGAACCAGGTGTGCCATAAGGCAAAAGGAAGAAGGGAAGGTGCAAAGGGAGGAAACGAATTTGGTTGGTGGAGATCAGATTTAATCTCCTTCAAATCTTTGATTCCACTTGGATTGTGAATTCAATTTGATGAGTTAAACCAATTCAGGAAATTGTGCCCACTGGATTTAATCCAATCTTCCAAATCAGTTTGGAAAAGGCCTACAGTTCCATCCAGCAATCCAATCACATGGAATCTGGGAACTGAGTATTTGCCCAGCCTTCAATGAAAAGGTTTAGATGTTAGCCTCAGCTCCAGCAATGGCTTTGCATTTCAGTGTGTTGAGATCATGGTGGCTTTACAGACAAGCCAGAATCGCAGAACTGTGGAAGAAATGAGTATCTTTGATGACTTCCAGAAGTTTCAAAGGCTTTGTGTTGATGCTAAAATATGCAGCCACCCAAGAGAAGAACCATCTTCTTAGTTCGCTGCAAATGCTTTCCTCCTCTCGCCCCCCCCTTTTTTTTAAGTGGGGAGAGAAAAACAAGCTGGTAGCTTAGAGTGGTGTTATCCTGGGGGAAGCCAGAGGCAAATCTCTCCTTTACTGGATGGAGTTCTCAGCTATTGCTCCATCAACATAAGCAGGGCTATTATTCAATTTTATAAAATACTGGGTTCTAGAAAACATTATATCATTCTGTGCCAGGGCAAAGGGAGAGAACAAATTAGAAACAACACAAGCAAAGATTTTTTCCCCCCAAAATCAGTCCTGCAACAGAAACATCACCTACCTTCCTCTCCTCAAAAAAAAGGGGGGGGGGATTATTTCAAAACTGCATCCCAAAAAAACCATTAATAATCAGTAAAGATAGTCCTCAACTTAAGACCACAATTGAGCTCAAAATGCTGGATTTCACCCCTGCTCCAACTTGGAGGGCTGGAGCGTGTTGCCTTCCATGGTGTGACCTTGGAACGGTTGGTGGCTCTCACGGGATTGCACAAAGAGTAGTTGTGATTCCCCCATCCCAGCTTCCCCCTTACCTCCCCACAGCTCCTACCCCTTATTGCGTATGGGAGACTGGCATCTGGCAAAGCATGGCTGGTGCAGCAGGCTGGCACTCCTGACAGATGTCCTCCTGATGCAAAAGCAGATTTACAAGTGTTCCTGCCCTTTGCTTCCCTCAAATATATAGGGCTCCTGCTTTACATGCTGGACACCAGAAAGATGTGGATCAATGACAGCAAAAAAGTCCCACTCCCCACTGCAAAGAGCAATCCAGGATCCAAAGAGGAATCTGTTGAGGAGATCATCCCAAAATATATCCACTTCCTTAAAATATACTGAGGCTTCATTGTAAGGCTAAAGGGGAATAATTTCAGAATAAATATGATGTATGCAATATAACTGATAGAGGTCCATATTTCTTTGTTTATGGTTTGGCAGCAAATAAAATACCTTTCCTTTTTACTTTTCCATACTGAAGAAAAAAAAGGAAAAGGGAACAAAAACAATGTAAGTGCCAGATTCTTTCCCCACCCCCACAAAGAGTTATCTCTGCAATAACAGGGATCGCCTTTTCTGCCATATTGACCTCAACATGAAGCCCTTCCCTTGAGAGGAAACTGATGAAGCTTTGCAGGGTTCACTTCTGCTCTTAATCTTGGGTTATGAAGTAATCCAAAATACCAGGGTTTGTATAGAGAGATGCTCACAAACTTTCTTCTCAGCCCAAGGGCTACAGTTTCATGGAAAACTTGGCACAAAGTCAAAGTGCAAAGTCAGTCTGGAAAATATTCTGGATGAACATCACATGCCAGGAGTGTTTGTAAAGAAGAAGTGAAAAAGTCAAGATGGCCATCACAGTCATGTGATTATGCTGCCAACTCTGATACAAACCTAGCTGAAGATATCTTTTGCTGTCTCATAGTTGCTATGAACTCTGAGAGGGGGGAAGGAGGGGGAAGTAGATGTACAGGCTACCAGCCAAAACAAAAAGTTTTCTTGTGGGAACCAAGGTCATCCCAACAGGTGGCAGTTGAAGGAGGAGAGGAGTGACCAAGCAGCCTGCCAGCTACTTTCATTGACAATGTAACCAGGGACATATGATGAAGTATTTGCTCTTTTAATTGGAGGAAAAAACACAGGAACTTTTAGAGTTGGTTTTCACTAGCTGTGCTGATATGATGTGTCCAATAAACATGTTCTTTGAGGAATCTACCTGCCTCAGAGTTCTGCTTTTGGCAGATCCATTAATCGGAACACTGACATATATTGCTTCACTCTTTGGTTATGTTCAAACCAGTATGGATGATGGCTTCACTCAAGAGGCTAAGATGCTGAAATCCCACATGTTAAACCCCCCAAGTCCCCAAGCCCCATGTTGCCCTAGTTTCATTTGTTGGATGTGTGCAGCCTGCGACTGGTGATAGCATCACACCAGATTGTATTATGGCATGTTTCAAGTTTATTTTCCATGCGTTTCCATTTGAGGATAATATTAGATTCGGAGTGGCACGACTTAAGTCACCAGTCTCTGACTAATGGACCTTCGGCTGGACGAAAATAGCTCTCTTAGATCACACCAAGCACCCTTTCTGATTATGCAAAATCAGTGTATCACTTTCCTTTTTAAGCACACTTACGCGCCTCCATTTGTCACAGGAAGAGCAGCTGAGCAATGCTGCAGACAATCTGCTCCCCATCTCCATCTCAGGGCCACACCAGGATTTGGTTGGGAGGCAGGGAAGAGACAGAAGGGGCAGAGTAGTGTTGCCAAGGGACAACCTAGAAAGCACACGGAAAGAGGGGGGATTTAAAAAAACAACCACCTGAAGTTATTTCAGTGCTTTCACAGGAACAATACCTGCTTGGGGTCTAGGACATTCAGGCTCCTTGGCTGCGCCTCCTTCTCCTCTAGCCACCTGCCTCTGCCCATTTAAAGCTTTCCTCCTCCACTGGCCCTCTCCCAGCCATTTGCCTCTGGCCCTCCACCCCGCGCCCTTCAGTCTGGCCCATTCACCGAGACACCGTTAGTCCCTGGCCTTTGGCCACACAGGACAGTTAGCCGCCAGCTGCTTCCCACTGGGGTGAAGCTGTGACAGCAATTTTCTACTATTCCACATATCTGCAGTTGCCCAGCTCTGCAAAGAGAAACAAAGTTTTTCACCCTTAGATGTGCAGGGTTCCATATATTCATCTCAATCAGGAAATGCAATGAGTTAGAGCCTTTTTCTGAACAGGGTGCCTCAAAATGCCAAAAGAATCCAAGGTAAGATGAGTTATTCTGACACCAACGGCCAATTCTCCGCATCTTTTTCATATTCATGTATAATTCATCCATCTTGCATTAAAATACTAGAAGGTACATTCATTTAATCCTTTGCTTTTCACAAGACTGAAAACCAATTCCAGGTGGGCTCCTGCCTTCCTTTGCCTCATGGTGTGGCAGACTCAGAAGAGGAACTGAATGTAATCCTCAATCTAATAACCATTTAATATTGCACGACACGCTTTTATTCAACCAATCCATAAATCCCATTTATTCATCAAACATACAAGACCAAAAATGACTTTCAGATTGCAAAAGGAAAGCTGGTTTGTGTTGAAAGCACATTTCTAAAAATCCCAACCAGAACAGAGAAAAATTTCAGATAATTTAGGAGCCGTGGTGGCGGAGTGGTTAGAATGCAGTCTATCAGGCTAATTCTGCCACTGCTGGGAGTTTGATTCTGACCGGCTCAAGGCTTCTTCCACCCTTCCAAGGTTGGTAAAATGAGGACCCAATATGCTGACTTTGTAAACCACTTAGAGAGGGATGTAAAGCCCTATGAAGCAGTATATAAGTCTAAGTGATACTGCCATTGCTAATGACTGGACATTCCTAACTAAAAACTGACTACCACTTTTGTGAATGATGGGCTACAGGATTGCCTTCAACCTCCATTTTTACAAAGCCCACTGGATTATATCATGGTGGTGGGAGGGCCCATCAGCCAATGTAGCATAGTGGCTCACCAGTTTTCAGCGGAAAACAAAAGAAATAATAGACATTTAAGGCTGCCTTTCCTGAACATACACCCAATGCTTCTCAGAGCCATTTATCCAACTTTCCGAGTTCGCACAACATCCTGAATCATAAAATAAAAACACTGGCTGGGGCTGTACACCTTCTAGAGCAGTGGTTCCCAAACTTGGCAACTTTAAGACTTGTGGACTTCAACTCCCAGAATTCTCCAGCCAGCAGAGCTGAGCAGAGCTGAGCAGAGCTGAGCAGAGCTGGCTGGAGAATTCTGGGAGTTGAAGTCCACAAGTCTTAAAATTGCCAAGTTTGGGAACAACTGTTCTAGAGTAAAGAACTTTGGCATTTTCTGGCTCAATGAACCGAATGATAGAGCCCAGTAACCAAGAAAGCTGGAAAACTTTTGACACCATCCACTTACATGATCTAATGATGCCATTGCCCATGCATTACCCACTTCTGCCGAAGGGTATATTAAAGAGCAAGAGGGGCAGAGAATTAGCAGCTGAACTGTTTACCAGAACTGCAGTACGGCCAGTCAGGCAGCCTGGAGAGAAGTGGCAGAGAATAGATGAGGATGCTCCAGGAACATCCCGTAGAGCACTGCGTCTCAGCTTGACAACTTTTAAGATATGTGGATGGCTGGGGGATTCTGGGAATTGAAGTCCAGACATCTTAATGTTGCCGTGGTTGAAAAATACTGCCTGGAGGGAAGGGAGGGAAGGGAGGGAGGGAGAAAGACAATAACTCTGAGACAGAGAAGTAACCCTAGCAAGAGACATATATTTACAAGTAGAAAACATTCTTCCAGACTAAATACCACAACTCTTAGGCTATCATTGTCTGCAGAATTCAGAACAAAACTTGTTTCTAGACTTACAGACATTTATCATTGAGTAAGCATGGATTAGGCCAAAGAATTGTTGTGTGAGAGAGAAGCAACCTGGGATTAAGAAGAAACTTCCTAACAGTGAGAACAATTAATCAGTGGAACAGCTGACCTCCATAAATCATGGGTGCTCCATTACTGGAGGTTTTTAAGAAGAGAGTAGACAGTCACTTATTTGAAATGGTATAGGTTCTCCTGCTTGAGCCTGGGGCTGGACTAGAAGACCTCCAAGATCCCTTCCAACTCACTCCATTCCATTTCTCCACCTGGGGGAGGACAGAAGGCCCCAGCTCTGCCTCCAAAAGCTCTGAAGCTGACCCAGGCTACCCATCCCCCTCCTTGTCTGACTCTGCTGCTAGCTCTGCTGGCAACAGGATGATACCTCAAAATGCAACAGACTTCAACTCTACGGCCCTATGGCCAATTTCAATGTCCTTCTTTGGAGGAGAAACATGGGACAACCATCGTTTGAAGTTACAATAGCACTGAAAAAAGTGACTTATGACCGGTCCTCGCACTTATACCAACACAATACCCCAAGGTCACATGATCACAATCTGGGAACTTGGCAAATGACAGGTATTTATGACAATTGCAGTGTCCCTGGGACATGTGATTGACATCTATGACTCTCCCAACTGACTTCCAACAAGCAACCAAAGAGGGAAGCTAGATTTGTTTAATGACCGCATGATTGACCGAGCAAGTGGTTTCGCTTAACCACCATGAGAAGAAAAATGTCATAAAACTGGGCATGACTCACTTAAGAACCGCTTTGTTTAGCAGTGGATATTCTTGTTTTAAGGATGACTTGTACTATGTATTTGCCCAAAGAATGCTGCCTATATTTATTTTGAGAAGGAGTTTGGTGATGCAATCACAAATTACACATTTGAATACATTTAACTTCCATTAACTTGGTCTAACAAAAAATTAATAACTGTGTGGAAAAGAGGAGCTATGTATCTGAACACTGGAATGAAAGCTGAGTGTAACAGATGATTTACCAGCTGTCAAGAAGCTTCTGGATGGTGCAGAATAACAAATAGATAAATACTACTGTTATATGTATACTGAGAGCATTTGTACCAGAGACAAATTCCTTTTGTGTCCAATCACACTTGGCCAATAAAGAATTCCATTCCATTCCGTTCTATTCTATTCTGTTTTACTTTATTCGCATGACTTTTATTGGGCCCAAAGATCTAGAAGGATCTGACCCAGATGGAAATTCAATTACTTGGAGGAAAGATAAGTAAATGTGAATAGGAGGGGGACATTAGGAGACCTGTAGAAAGTTACTACATCCAGAGTCTTCTCTAGAAGAGACAGGATGTTTTATGCAATTAGCCTAAGAATTATTATCTGAATGATACAAATATGTGTTTCCTTCTCTCAAAAACTAGTTCCAGAATCCTTTCTGCTTTTGGGAAAGAGAAGGGCAGCTGGTCAGACTAATAATCTGGGAAGTTTATCCCAGGGATAATGGGAACAAGGGCTACTGACAACCAGGAGAGTCAAATTAGCTGGCATGCTTTATAGGTCTCTGCTTCAGAACAAATGCTAAAGATAGGAAAAATGCCAACAAGGACCAAAGTGGACAGCATAGGAAAGAGCCTCAGCGGGCTGTGGTATAATTTTAAAAATTTACATAATATAATTTCATAATTGAAAAGGGCTTTTTTTCTAACGTGCAGAATATTCAGTCATCATTCATTCAATTTTGAGACTGTCTCACCCCAAATGACTAGGGGGAGGCGGTTACATTTTAAAAAGCAAAAACAATTTTAAAAGAATAAAAGAATAAATACTCGGAACACAGACTCTAAATTATAATGTGCAGCTATGTATTGGAGCTTCCTGATCTTGTTCCTGTCAAAGATATTTGGGCTCTGGTTCCATCCCTAATTAAACAGAAAAGAACCTCAATTCTGCCCAATGATTGGGGGGGGGGGTTGTACCAGCATCCAGTAAATCGACATTTCCCAAATAAGCAAGCAGTAAGACTGGCAAGAAGAATTGGAAAATTTATGCACATAACTCTAGAAACGAGAAGCCACCCCCTCCACTCTTCTGAATATGAAGAAATTAGCAGATGATGTATTTGATGTACAGACTGGAGCTAGGAGCTCATTTATAATCTTCCTTTTCTCTGCATTACTATTTCCAAAAGCCGCACATCAAAGGGAAAAAGGAGGGATGTGAAACATGAGAAAGAAGAGTGAAGAACTGGGCAATAGCAGCTGTAATTATCCTTTTCCGCAAGGTAAATAGCAATTTCCCATTCAATTAATGGCTACAATTTTCTCTAATAACTTACATGGATGGTCAAACGATTAAAACACCAAAGACTGGCTTGTCACTTTTTTTAATAAAAAGAAAAAAATATTTAGCTACAGCTCAAACCAAAACAGATATTTTTTAGGGAAATGGTGAATTAATAAGTCAGGTTATAAGGATGTTTCTTACATTTCTGAACATCACTGCCTACTGTTATAAATTAGATCAGGGGTCTCCAAATGTGGCTACTTTCAAGTTTTGTGGACTTGGCATGGCTATCTGAGGAATTTTTGGAGTTGAAGCCCAGAGGTTTGTGGGAAACCTTTTTGGAAAAAGTTCAGAGAAGAGCAACTAAGATGATCAAAGGCCTGGAGACTGAAACATATGATAAATGGTTGCAGGATTTGGGTTTGGGTAGTCTAGAGGAAAAATGGACTAGTGGGGACATGATAGCAGTCTTCCAATATTTGAAGGGCTGCCACAAAGAAGAAGGGTCCAACTTATTCTCCAAAGCACCTGAAAGCAGAAAAAGGAACAATTGATGGAAACTAATCAAAGAGAGAAGCAACCTGGAATTAAGGAGAAACTTCCTAACAGGAAGGACAATTAGCCAGTGGAACAGCTGGCCACCAGAAATGGTGGGTGCTCCATTACTGGGATAGAGTCTCCTGCTTGAGCAAGGGGTTGGACTAGAAGACCTCCAATGTCTCTTCTCTTCTCCACTATTCTATTCTCTTCAAGTTGCCAAAATGTGAAGAGACTGAGTTAGATTTCTACCAAGCTCTTGATGTTTGTTGATTCCAGAATGGCAGCCATTTTATGGCAAAAACAGAACAAAAGCTTTTACTTCTGCTGTCATGTTATTCTCCCTTTCCCAGGACCTTCCCTTCTGGATCAAATGTGACATATTGCATGAATGAAGCCTATCTGCCCGTCCCAGGATAATATTGTAGGATTCAATCTGGGTCAGTCACCAAGACCAGAGGTTTGCCTTCCATACTGATATATTCGTTTTGGCCTGAAGATCTCCCTTGTTCTATGAGTGAAATCCTGGGGCTGCTCTTACAAAAGTAGGGACGTATTTAACTAATTGTTTTCATTTATTCCATTCAGGGACAATCACTGGAAAGGCTCTATGCGAAGGCCTCCCGCCTCTTTGAAATACAAGGGGCAACCTTTCAGACTAGGTGTGACTAATACTTCTCTTTAAAAGCATATATAATTTATCACAGATGGCTCCTGGCTGAGATTTATAATTGCTTTTTTAGCCAGAGGAACTGCAAAATGGGGGCTTCTCTTTCGCAACAGAATAGCCTACACGAGAATGACGAAGCTAACTTTAGAGCAAGGCTGAAAGCTGCAAAATGAGTGAGAGCCAATGGTGAGATCGGGCACTAATAAGAAGCACAAATGCATGTGGCCACTTTTCAATCGTTTAGCCCAAAATGTGAGCTAAAATGACCCAGGCTCAATCAACCAGTTGGACTCAAAGGGCTCATGCATCTGGGCACCCCAGAGACTCCGGGAATATTAAATCACTTCTGCTGGGGAAAAGGTGGAAAACTGGAGGAAATCCAGCAAAAAATAATAACTGAATTGTCTGTTCATCGCATGTTAATGTTTCAAGAGGAGCATGGGAAAAGATGAACAAGCAGCTGCAACATTCCCAGTCTGCCAGTCAATGCAGAGGAGGAGGATTAATGCTGGAAATGGAAGAAGTCTTTGCCCCATGATGTAAAAAACAATTTAGGTTCAAAAATGAAAGTGATCAAATTAGAGAAATCTCTGTAACTCAACTCCTTCTTCTTGAGAGACCGCCTGCTGCCAATTACCTCCCAAAGACCCATTAGATCACACAGATTAGGCCTCCTCCGGGTTCTGTCTACTAGCCAATGTCATCTGGCTACTACCCGGGGGAGGGCCTTCTCTGTGGCGGCTCCGGCCCTTTGGAACGAGCTCCCCGCAGAGATTCGGACCCTCACCTCTCTCCAGGCCTTCCGAAAAGCCATTAAAACTTGGCTGTGTCGGCAGGCCTGGGGTCGATGAGTTCCCTTCCCCTCTCGAATCGTGTGGCTGTTGGTTGTTTTAAATGCCCTGTACTTTTTGTTGTAGTTCTTGTGTTTCCCTTCCCCTCCTTTGGGTTTGTGCACCGCCCTGAGTCCCTGCCGGGAATAGGGCAGCATATAAATAAAATGAACCTTGAATCTTCTGTTAATAAGTCATACGTACAGAAACGAGTTGAAAATCTTAATTTTGGTAAAATTGGCTGCCAAGATGATGAAGGCAGAAAAGCCATAATTTTTCATGCCTTCCCCCGCTCCCCCCCCCTTTGATCAGAGGGTTCAGATGCAAATCCCGCCGATCTGGGAGTTAGGAGGGGCCCTCTATCAAAATGAAAGAAAAGCAGCACTGATGGTTGGGGGACATTGTGGGAAATCTAGCTATTATGCACAAAAGAGACCTGCGAAGGCAGGGGCACTCAGAGAGCAGGCATTTTCCTGACAGGTACTTGAAGTGCTTATAAGATTGGCCTTTTAGGAAATGGCTTCATTCCAACCTCAAGGAGTTCAGAAGTGGAGAAAGCAGAATTTATGTGAATTTATGTTTCTGGTGATCCATCTGAGTAATTTGTCCTGGCGGTTCTTTGGATTTAAACAGGCCTGATGATGGAAATCAAAGATTCTGTAATTACCTGAAAAGAAGTGTTATACACTTATTCTGTCAAACTATGTGAAGAAGATGGTCTCGCTGGCACTCTGGTCCCATTTTTGACACAAAAATAATTTCTACTCACCATCTGCAATTATCCAAATTAGTATTATATTCCCTGCCTATCTATCATCTATCTATCATCTTTAGATAGCAGCCTATCTCACAGAATGTGACTGTCAGCCTCTGCTTTGCTGCTGCTTCGGCTGCCATGAAACGGGGAGGGAGGGCATGGTATTTGGGAGGGGTTACTAATTGTGCTGGAGGAAGATTCTGGAGCTCAGCTGCCTGTCGGACTACGCATGCGTAGGAGGTTCCCGCCAAGACTAACGGCACCGACATTCCATCTTAGTGATGCCTTTTGAAGTTATCTCACACCTGACACTTGGGAGAATTATGATTGGACTGTAACTGTGATGCCAAGGGGTGGGGAATGGGTCATTCTATATATCAATCGCTTTCGCGCCTAAATAATCAGTCTTTGCTTCGCTATGCCTTTAATCATTTATAATTAGTAAAAGTACACTTGATTTCTACCTATGGAGTCTCGTGGTCTTCTTTCCTAATTACCCAATGAAGAGGTGTTGACAGTGACTCTGGGCATAAAAATTAACCTTTTTCCTTAATTCTGTGAAGAAGAGCCCCAATCAGGGCTTATGGAGTAGCAACTCAGACTCCCATGAGGTTTCCATTGGGGTCAGGTGTGAATTGGATTTAGACTCCTGTTGCATACAGTTGCTGAGATAAAACAGCCTTTGATTCCAGCCACACAAATTGCACTTCAACTAGCAGCACACTTTTTGTGTCACAGAAACCTTTCCTATTTTACCTGACAAATTTTTAAATTATGCTGATGAAGGGGAAACAGAGATCTTCCTCACACCCCTACAATTCTTTCACGGTATTATAAACACAATTCCTGGCTAACAGATTCCTGCCATTGTCCGTGTCTGAAAAGCAAGTGACCAGCTGATGAGGAGTTCTGGGGAAAAGACGAAAAAGCTGCCCCCAGCTTTTTGATAAAATGGGAAAGAGCTGTCTGAATTTACTTCGGAATTATATAGACCTAAATTCTGCATCCATTAGGGATTTATTCTCACTTATGAGTTCTTTAAACAACTGCAGAAGACGCTTTATTTTTATTGAATTGGATCTCAGAGGAGTCAAGAACCCGATTCATATCAAAGATGGTGTGAAAATGTAATTGCTCTTGACACATGTCGATGACGATGATGCTATCCCCTCAATCATGTCCGATTCTTGGCGATGCCATGGACCAGCACTCTCCACAGTTTCCAATCTTGAACAGCTTCTTCCAGGTTCTTTCATGCTCTGGCGAGTGTCGGCTTTGATGGTGTCCACCGCTGGGGCCTTTGGCAGCCTCCTTTCTTTTTACCACTGACCATTCCAATATAATAGCCTTTTCCAGTGAGCTTGATCATATGACATGGCCAAAATAAGTAAGGCAGAATTGGGCAGTGACGTGCAGTGAGGTTTATGGTTGGTGAGGCACTGACACAGTGGTGGGTTTCAAAAAATTTTAGACTTGTGGACTTCAACTCCCAGAATTCCACAGCCAGGCATGCTCAGTTCCGAGGGATCTGCACTTGAGGATGAAGTTTGAATTCCCCCCCTCCCTCCAACCCACATGTACCTTTTCCAGCTGTTTCAGAGAGGATTTCAACTCTGCTCTTGCCTGTCATCATGAAAAGAAAAAAAAATGTAAAAGGAAAAAGGCAAGAGCTGAGGTCAGGCTGAGCTAGTTGCTGCCAGAGTCACCGTGGATGACTCTGCTTAACTGTTTAAAAAAGCCTCTAAAAAGCGCCCTCTACAGGAGGAGGCAGGAGAACGACGTGCCTCACCTACATCAGGAATTTTTAGGCTTTTAACCCTTGCTTAACTCTGCTCGAGTGATCATAAAACGCCTAAAGTCAGACTAGATGAGGCACGTCGTTCTCCTGCCTCCTCCTGTAGAGGGCACTTTTTAGAGGCTTTTTTAAACAGTTAAGCAGAGTCATCCACGGTGATTCTGGCAGCAACTAGCTCAGCCTGACCTCAGCTCTTGCCTTTTTCCTTTTACATTTTTTTTTCTTTTCATGATGACAGTAGTGAAGCTCTGCCTCCCCTGACTGCATGTCCCTGGAATTGGGGCATTATTGCCTTGACATATTACTCAAGTTTAAATACACTGTAAAGAGTTTGTGGTTTAGTGAATGCCCCATTAATCTTGATTAATTTATCAATCGTGCCTTTCACTAGATGTGAAACAAGTACTGGGCTGTTTCCCTGGATGACTTGCTGATCTACTTTGAGGACAATTGCTCACATCAAATAGATTCACTTTGTACTTAGGTGATTCCCAACAACACAAGTTGTATGCCAAACGGAGAACAACAACAACAGAAAAGGAAAGGAAGAGAGTAGGAGAGGAGAAGAGAGGAAAGGGGAGGGAAGGAAGAAAGAGGAAAGGAGAGGAAGAATGGAAGGGATAGAAAGAGAAGGAGAGAGGGAGGAGGGGGAAGAGGAAGAGAGGCGGAGAGGAGAGGCAAGGGAAGGAGAGGGAAAGGAGAGGAGAAAGGAAGGAAGAAAGTAGAGAAGGGAGGGAGGGAGAAAAGAAAAGAAAGCATAGAGTGGTGATAATACAAAATAGGTGTATGAGATGGTAAAAAAAGGAACCCAGAATGTATATTTTAACCTTTTATATGGAAAAATAAATATGTAAAAGTGATAAAAATAAATAAGAACAATAACTATGTGAATGGATACCTGTAACTATATGTAAGAGAATAAAAATAGAAAACTTTTTTAAAAAAAAGTCTTGATCAATTTATCCATCATGCCTTTCACCAGATGTTCAACAAGTATTGGGCTGTTTCCCTGGATGACTTGCTGATCCACTTTGAGGACTCAATTGCTCGCATCAAATAGATTCATATTGTTCTTAGGTGATTCCCGACAACACAACTTGTATGCCAAGCGGAGGAAATGCGTTGGCTTGAGTTATTTTGGCAATTCCCTTTCCTCAAAGGCATCCAGAAGAGCCCTGCTGAAGTGAAATGGATTCCATTTATCTTGCCAGGCCCCAAATGTACTCAAAGATGTGCAACATTTTCTGCAATTTGCCAACATTTGTCATAATTTTAGTCCTGCTTTTGCAATGTGCCCCAGTCTTCCTTATTCGTCTTACAAATGTGTCCCTTTCAAGTGAGTTTCTGACACTGAGCAGGCTTTTCTCTTGTGAAAGAAACATCTTTTCCCAAAATAAAATCCTATGTATAAATATCATTTCTCTTTGTAAGAGCTGTTTTTGGGAGCCACCTTTGCCATGTTAAAAACTCCTGGGCTGATTTTAGTCAATTCTGAGAAAGAAAGTCTGTACAAATAAAACATTCACCTTTGGTCTCCATACCCAGATGGGGCAGCAGTTTGGAACAGCTAAATATGTTGGCAACTTTTCCAAGACCACCAAGAATATCCGTTAAAGCAGACTTTGGGTAATTTATGCACATGTTAAAATAAAACCAAGGACGAAAGCCTCCTTGAATGCCTTTGGGCTAATATAAATGGAAAAAAGAATGGCATTGCCATAGGCGTCCCACAGGTGCTTTTTCAGGAGGCAACTGGACTCTCTTGATTTTTCTCTGAAGACATTTTGCTTCTCATCCAAGAAGCTTCTTCAGCTCTGGCTGAAGGTGGGGAATGGAAGGATTTATATTCCATTTCCCACTATCCTGTCAGAGCTGAAGAAGCTTCTTGGATGAAAAGTGAAATGTCTTCAAAAGAAAAGAACAAGAAAGCCTCTTGAAAAAGCACCTTTGGAACAACCAGGACCTGGATGACGGAGAATCTCCACAGACTCATTGCCATAGGTCACCTGTCAAGCCACCTGTCAGACTGGCCTCAGAGAACGACTCTTGACTCCACAGGTGTTAGAGAAAGGGAACTGTTACTAGAGATGCCGAGTGCAGCATGAACAAGGCAAGTTCTGAAGAAAAACCATGTGAAAATCCTATATTGTCAGCAATTCTATTTTCTGTGATCTCATGCTCCACATGTAGTTTTGTTCTGATACTCAGCATTAAATGCATCTCGTTTTTCTGCAGCTATGAATTAAATGTTAAAATTAAAATTTTCAAATTAAACTCCTTCACATTCCCCCTGCAACTTTTATTTCACATCCTCTCTTCTGTAATCCAAGATCTCACCTTCCTTTTGCTATTCCCATAGATACGTATATATTTGCTTTTGAGCCAAGTTTCTATAGGCAGCCTCTGTCCCGGGAGGCGATTTCATTGCCTGGCCCAGGAGTCAGCTCCTGCCTGCTGAAAACTACTATGATTTATTAACAAGGAGGTATCAGCAGACACAGGTGCTGTGAGAAAAGGCAGCTCCACACCCCATCAAAGTCCTCTCTGATCACAAGAACCTGGAACACCTACAGACTCTGGACAAGCTCCTGCCATGTCAAATCAGCTGGGCACGATTCTTGTTCTCACTCTCTGGGAAGGAAGAGGGCGGGCTGGAAAACCCTGAAAGTTTAGAGCATACTGTATGTTCCTTCTTCCGTTATTTGGGAAATGGATGACACAGACTGAGGGGAGGGAAGGAACATGGGTAAAGTTCAGCTATAATTCAAATAAGGCTCAGATCTGCAAAAGGGTTTTGCTAAAATAAATTCTCTTAATAAATGACTACTTTTCTTTTGAAATTTGGCTTGAGACTCATGAATCAATTAGGGCATCCTTCGGAAATCTGACACCCAGCTCTTTGGTCCATGGAAGGATTGTTATCAAGAGAACAAAGGAAGGGATGCCCCAGTGAACTCAGAGATAAATTGCATCCTAGGAGTGAAGGTAGTCACTTGTCAAGATTTCTGTAACCTAACCTATTTTTTAAAAAATATAGTTAGTTAAGCTTTTGTGAGAATTTCATTTTGGGTGCATTTGTTGTCAAGCGTCTGACACATTTTAAACTTCACATCTCTAGCATCCTTACCTCATGGAACAAACCTTCCATACTTTGTTCTACACAACTCCTTCCCACCTTTGCCCCCTTCCCCCAGGAAAATATGGGGCTCAGAAGGAGTTTCCTTTCCTGACTGATCCTATTTGTATTTGGCAGAAGCAATACCCAGGTGCTCTGCTGGAATACAAGACTCTCCTGAATATCTACAGAGATTCTCAGTCATCCAGGTCACTGATGACTGAGTCCAGGCAACTGGACTTCCTTGTTTTTCTTTGAAGACATTTCACTTCTCATCCAAGAAGCTCCAAGAAGCTTCCAAGAAGCTCTGAGAAGTTGCCTCTTGATAAAGGACCTTTGAGATGACTTTCCTGAACCCTCTGCTTTACCCTTCCTTGGGTATGGGAAGAATTCATCCCAATGGCCAACTGTCTTGAGGCTTTGGGAAAAGTTCAGAGAAGAGCAACTAAGATGATCAAAGGCCTGGACAACAGCTGCAGGATTTGGATTTGGTTAATCTAAAGAAAAGAAGAATTAGGGGCGACATGATAGCAACATTCCAGTGTTTGAGAGGCTGCCACAAAGAAGAGGAGGTCAAATTATTCTTCAAAGCATCAGAGGGAAGGACAAGAAACAATGGATGGAATTAAGGAGAAACTTCCTAACAGTGGGGACAATTAACCAGCTGGAACAGCTTGCCTCCAGAAATTGTGGGTGCTCCATCACTGGAAGCTTTCAAGAAGAGACTGGACAACCACTAGTCTGAAATGATATAGGTGCTCCTGCTTGATCAGGGGGCTGGACTAGAAAACCTCCAAGGTCCCTTCCAGCTCTCTCCTCTCCTTTCCCCTTCCCATCCTGCCCTGCCCCTCCTATCCTCTTCTTTCTTGGAGGAGGAAGTCTTGCAGCTCCAGCATGACAGCCATCTGGATTACTTAAAACCACCCACCACCTCTTCTGTGACTTTTGGTAGCCTTCAGTTTGAATACATGTCGAGGATATGTTTCTTGTTGCCAGAGTTATCCCAGTAGCAGTTCTTTAACCATTAAGCTAACTAGACGTGTTCATTCTTTTCCTTGCCTGAAGCGATTGTAGGACAATTTCCTTGGGTTTTATTACTGAACACCCCCTGACCAAGGCTCGGAAGTATTTTGGACCTGGTAGACCTTTGTTCTAAGCCAGTGTTTCTCAACCTTGGCTACTTGAAGATGTCTGGACTTCAACTCCCAGAATTCCCCAGCCAGCATTCGCTGGCTGGGGAATTCTGGGAGTTGAAGTCCAGACATCTTCAAGTTGCCAAGGTTGAGAAACACTGTTCTAAGCAGTTCATCTCACACCCAGTTGTGACCTCTCTCCTTTCCAAAGATTGTTCCTTTAGCCATCTGTTTATTCACAGTTTTTGGCCCAGTAATCTGGTCTCAGACAGAGGTCCTCAGTTCATGATCTGTTTGTGAAAGGCTCTCTTTCAACTCTTGAAGGCTAAACTCCCACTTCTGTCAGACAATCTCATGCGATCCAATTTTGAAACTGAAAGGACAAATTTCCAATTTCGTTGTATATATTTTGTACAATGACAATAAGGGCTATACTACTAAATTCCACCTTGGAACAATACTTTCACTGCTATGTGATTTATATTGATATTGACTGTTTCCTGATTGCTTATTTGTACCCTCTGACTATCGTTAAGTGTTGTACCTTAGGATTCTCGATGAATGTACCTTGTCTTTTTATGAACACTGAGAGCATACGCACCAAAGACAAATTCCTTGTGTGTCCAATCACACTTGGCCAAGAAGAATATTATATTCTATTCTATATAAACTGCCAGTAAGTCAGCTGGCCTGATCATAGGCTCATTGCTCATTCATTTGTCCTCAGGTTAACCACCTATGTCTGTTCCAGAAGCTTCCAGTGTCAGGGTTCCAAATAGCATCCAAAAGTAAATCAGAGTCTGAGGCAAAGTATTGTTCAAAGTTCCAATTCATTAAGAGAGCCATGTTGGCACATCTGGGGAAACCTGAATCTGAAAGCTTCCCGGTTTTCCCCACCCAGTTGAAAGTTCAAGATCTTGCCCCCACACCCATAAATCCATCCCATGGTCCAATCTCCCGCTGCCACGCTGGCAGTTCCACCCATCCAATTCTACCCAGGTGCAGAGACAAAGGATGACTTTGGCTTTCTAGAAAGAACTTTGTTGTGGCTACATAGCATCTAACTCTGTACAATCCCCCCCTCCCATTTCCCCACAATAGAAAATGCATAGCAGAATAATAGAAAGTGTGGCAGGCCAAAGATCCAAAAGAAAAGGTGGCTGCAGGCCTGACATCCAGATTTCTCCAGGAACTCCAGGCAGCACAATAATCTCTCAAGAACAACTCATCTTGCAAAAGCTTATTAGAAACCAAGTCTCCTTGACGCTGTTAGATTCCTACCACATATCATTCCGCATACCTACTGTCCTTCCTTTCCTCAACAAGATTGTCTAAAGCAGGGCTATCCAAACTTGGGAACTTTAAGACTTGTGGACTTCAACTCCCAGCTTGAGGAATTGTGGGAGTTGAAGTCCATAAGTCTTAAAGTTCCCAAGTTTGGATACTCCTGGTCTAACGAACCACATGTGTTCCCTTCAATTGTAGATGTCAATCGAACCCCTTTTCACCGGTACTATGGTGTTTAAAAGTTTGTGAACCTTTTGAAAGTTCAAAGTTTCTATATAAACATGACCTAAAGCATGATCTGTTCTCCACACAATCCTAAAACTAGATAAAGAGAACCCACAACAAATGAACAAAACGTGATTGTTCATTGTGTTTGTAACAATGTTATACATTTCCACTGCCTCCCAGACCTTACCGTCAGAAATATTTTTTTCCTTACTTGAATGAAGCCCACGGGGTTTATGTCCATTTGCAATACCCATTCACACTCAAGCTGCTTGATTGACCAGCATCTGCCAACCTTCAGCTCTGACTTGGAAGCCAACTGGCCTGGAGAGGTGGCAGTAGCTGGACCATTATCAAGGCAGGTTGAGGGAACTCCAGCCTCCTCCTACAATCCCTTGCCTGAAGCTTAAGAAGAGATTTTAGAGCAAAGTTTAGAACCAAGTTTCTTTAGAACAAACTTTAAGAGAGATGGACTTCAACTCCCAGAATTCCCCAGCCATTTTACAGAGACTACTGGGAAAGAAAAACCTCCACCCATTTCCTGTTTCCAGGAAATGGGTATTCTTCCTCTCTGGTTCTCTCAGATGAGAGGGGGGAAAGGAGGAGACCTTGCCCACTGCTGTCGAGACTCAATGGAAATGGTGGGAGAGATACAGGGCTCTCAGTTCCACAGGGGAGAAGCTCCTACTGTCAGGCCTGCAGCCATCTTTTCTTTTGGATCTTTGGTCTGCTACACTTTCTATTATTCTGCTATGCATTTTCTATTGTGAGAAAATGGGAGGGGGGGTTGTATGGAGTTAGATGATGTGTAGCCATAACAAAATTCTTTTTAGAAAGCCAAGGTCATCCTTTCTCTTTGCATCCTTTCACCTCTGCAAATGACTGGAACTGGCTGGGTAGAACTGCCAGCATAGCAGTGAGAGATTGGACCATGGGATAGACTTGTGGGTGTGGGGGCAAGATCTTGAACTTTCAACTGGGTGGGGAAAACCAGAAAGCTTTCAGAATTTAGGTTTTCCCAGATGTGCCAACATGGCTCTCTTGATAAATTGGAACTTTGAGCAATACTTTGCCTTGGACTCTGATGTACTTTTGGATGCTATTTGGAATGCTGACACTCAGGGATCAAAGGAGGCAGGGAAGAAGGAGAAGACAGAGGGAAGCAATATGAGAGTCAGATAACTGAAGCTCAGAAGCAAAGTTCCTAAGCTGACACAGGGCTGTTAAAATAATCAAATTGGATCCAACCCCTTCTTACTCTGAAAAATAGGAAGTTATGAAAAAAGGGTCGGGGAAGGAGATGGAGGATTTGGACCACAGGCCTGTCCTGCAAAGAGTTTAATGCTTAACATTTGCAATTGCTGAATTTCTTCATTATTTTTTTTATTAAAAAGTTTTAATAAGATTTAGAATTGTATACCCTTCCCCTTCCCTCCCCCCTCCCCCCCCATCCCACTTCCCCTCCTACCCTCCCCCCACAAACTCCCAGAGCAAATACAGGGTATAAACATTTAACAATCATACACTAAAATAAACTAACTAACTTTAGCATCATACCTTCGCTTGTACTTTAACTCCCCTTTTGTAAAGCTAACTTTAGATAAATTGTAACATTCCTTGTTCATTCATTCATAAGCTAACTGAAATTTCTTAGTCCCATATTTATTTTGAATATAATCAATCCATCATCTCCATTCCAATTTGTATTTCTCATCTGAATGGTCTTTGAGCTATGCTGATATTTTAGCCATCTCTGCTAAGTTTGTTACTTTTAATGTCCATTCTTGAATAGTAGGCACTTCTTCCTTCTTCCAGTACTGCGCCACCAACAATCTTGCTGCCGTTGTTAAATTCAGAATTTCTTCATTATTAAGGACTTGGCTCATATCTTCAATAATTTTTATCAGAACAGTATCGTTCAGCCTATTGATGAAGTACCAGTCTGAACTAAATTCAACATTCCACAGATTTGTTCAGGATTATTTGGAAGGGAGAGTCCCCGAGAGATCGCTAGGAGCACTCCCATTCTAGACCATTTGATAGGAAACATTTGTCCTAAGTGGGAGAGGTAAAAGAACAATTTCAAAACCCAACAATAAAGGTTCCCCAGGGACTCTTTTAGATATTCTGCCAGCTTCTGATATATTGCTGAAATCACCCCCAAAATGATTAGCTGCAAATTTCAGAGCCATTTTCATCCTGCTCTCTAAAGGCTTGCTGGCTTTAGAGGAGTGATGGATGTAACATCAGCCTTTCACTCCATCCTACAGACTGATAAAAAACGATTCTCTAGAAATGGAACACACTTATAAGTGAAATCTTCAGTCCCAATTATATCAGCATGGTATCATTCTCACATTTCTTTAAAGCTTATTGGGATTATTCTTGTGAACAGTAACGAGCATCCTGACATGTTGCCATATTTTGCCGGAATGGATTTGTGGAGCTTTTAAATGGTCAAAAGATCAAAGACATTTCAAAATATGTGTGATAGCATTTTCAGCCCGTCCTGGAAAAAAACGAATTAGCATTCTTTCTGTAGTTAACTTTTTTCCATTCTGCTTATTTTGTCATCTTCAGATTTTCCAGCCTTTATAAGGATTTTTCTATTTTAAGAAATGTTAAGTTATCGTTCTCACAGTCGTTTTTTAGAAGAATGAGACAACTGAACAAATGACTTAGTTTCACTCTCATATTTAGCATAAGCAATTACGATACAAGAGTTTTTGTCACTGTTGTCCCTGTATTTTCTCATCCATCTATGATTAACGCGAGGAAAAACAATTGTGGAAACCCAATAAAAGAATAATATGTGGTGAAATAAGAATTCACTAGACCACTAGAGTTCAAAAGAACTGAATCCAATTACAAGATAAACAGCAAGTATTTTGTTTTCTCACATTTAAAATGATGTGAGAAAACTTAAAAAGGGGACCTTGGGGGACTTTAGGTTCAACTAGGGCAGAAATCCTCCCACCACCTGAGACAAATGGCTGACAGCCTTTTTTGAAAACCACCAGTTTCACCACTTAATCTTCCACTCAACATCCTTGTCTCAAGTTTGGATCTTCTACTACAAAGCTTCCATCCATTTGTTCTTGACCTACTCATCCCACAGAATCTAAGGGGAATAATTCAACGCCTTTCAGAGATTCGGTATTCCAATATCTCAGGGGCTGCCCGAAAAAAGAGGGATCAAGCTATTCTCCAAAGCACCTGAGAGCAGGACTAGAAGCAATGGGTGGAAACTAATCAAGGAGAGAAGCAACCTAGAACTAAGGAGAAGTTTCCTGACAGTGAGAACAATGAACCAATGGAACAACTTGCCTCCAGAAGTTGTGAATGCTCCAACACTGGAAGTTTTTAAGAAGAGACTGGATAATTATTTGTCTGAAAAGTTATAGAGTTTCCTGCCTGAGCAGAGAGTTGGACTGGAAGACCTCCATGGTCCCTTCCAACTCTGTTATTCTATATTCAAAGACTGTGATCATGCCTCCACTTAGTCATCTCTTTTTTTAGGCTAAACAGACCCAGTTAAAGGAGTCATACAGAGAGAAAAACATTACTTTTTAAAAGAAGGAATAGCTTTTGGGCAGCATCTAGGTAGCCTTGGCAGAACTCAATAAAACTAAACAAGGCTGGATGTGGTTATTACTTAGCTGGGAGACCAAGGAAATAATGGGCTAGACTGGCAATTAAAAAAAAACACCTTTTCTGATCCCAGAAAAGGACAATGGAAAAGAACTTCTGAAGGGCTGCCCAGAAATCCACATGGATGTGTTCATGCAGTCCTTGGCAGATTGACTTGAGAGGCAGCCCTTTACATTTCTTCCACTAGTTACTAATAGTGTATTTTTTATGGATGAGTTGTGCTAATATTGCCCAGCTTAGGTTTATCCAGATGGGTGGAGAAGTTGTACTTTCAGGACTATTATTGAAAAATGGCAGAGAGATCAGTTCTACCACGTTCAAGCAGGTTATATGCTCAACTCTGGATTAGGCCTCTATAAAATCTCAGTCTTGCCTGGATTACGTACACACACACACACACACACACACACACACACACACACACTGACAGAGAGACAAAGACAGATACTCAATCACACAGAGAGAGAGGGGGGAGAGAGAGAAAGAGAAAGAGAGAGAGAAGAGAGAATAAAGAGAGAATAAGAGAGAGAGAAAATGAGAGAGAGAAAAATGAGAGAGAGAGAGAGAGAGAAAAGAGAAAAAAGTGAAAAAAGAGAGGGGGGAGAGAGAAAGAGAGAGAGAAATGAGAGAGAGAAAAAAGAGAAAGAGAAAAAGAGAGAGAGAAAGAGAGGGGGGAGAGAAAAAGAGAGATGGAGAGAGAAAGAGAGAAAAATGAGAGAGAGAGAAAAAAGAGAAAAAAGAGAGAGGGTGGAAAGAGAAAGAGAGAGAGAACAAGAGAAAAAGTGAAAAAAGAGAGAATAAAGAGAGAAAAATGAGAAAGAGAAAAAAGAGAAAGAGAAAAAGAGAGAGAGAGAGAGAGATGGGGGAGAGAGAGAAAGAAAGAGAGAGAGGAAAATGAGAGAGGAAAAAGAAAGAGAGAGGAAGAGAGAGAGAGAGAGATTATTCTCCACTATAAATATACCTTGCATCCATTCAACAATTTAGGACTTTCAACAGTCTCCTTGGCTTCAGTTATGACTAGGAGAGAAAGGGACGGTCAATAGGACACAGTTCCAAAAGAGCTGTTTCTTAACGTATGATCATAATCGAGCCTGGCAATTATGATTATAAGTCATGACAATTGTAAAGCAGGCCATCACACGACCAGCCTGATTTTATGACCTTTTGGTGGCAGTTGTTAAGTGAATGGGGCAGTCATAAAGCAAAGATGGCAGTCATTAAGTGACACCACCCCACCTGGAAGCTGAGGATCGGTTATCTTAAGTAAAGAATTCTTAAGAGTTAAAAAAAAAAAAGGCAACACACTCGAGCCCAATTTTGCAATTTGGCTGAGAAAGTTTTATTTCTGCACACGCTCGCTCTCTGCTTAACTTTGGGGAACTCCCCCCTCCTTGTCAAGCTCTTCCTTGACACCAGCCTGAGCTCCAGAAAGACCTCAAATGCTGCTGAAAGAGGAAACAAACCTGACTGTCACATTTGGAAATGCAGAGCCAAAACGTGTCTCATTTGCTGAGTGATTCATTTTGATTGCTATCTTGGGGCTGTCAGCCAGAAAACATGGGCAGCCACCGAGGGAGGCCACTCCGGCACCTGAGCAGCCCTGCAAAGCTGTCTGGCTTGACAGCTCTTCAGAAGAGTCATGCCTGCCACAGAAAAGAGGGGAGCCAGGAGGGTCCAAGGGCTGCTTTCCTTTTAACTCTTCCTGGGCTCTTGAAGCCTTGATTCATGTCTGGTTAAAGACAAAACGTGACTGTCATAGGAAGGCAAGAAGAAGAAGAAGAAGAAGAAGAAGAAGAAGAAGAAGAGGAGGAGGAGGAGGAGGAGGAGGAGGAGGAGGAGGAGGAGGACGACTTCTACAACGCAGCCGTTCATCCCATCGATGGCAAAAAAGAAAAAAAGGTTTAGCACAGTGAAGGCCTTCATTCGAAGTGCCCTCAAAATATTCCCATTTCTGCATAGCCACTGGTTTCGTTTGGAATTTATTCTTGTTCCACAGGGATGTTTTAAGTTTTTCATCCCTAAGTTGCTATGTGAGAGCAGAAATAAATAATAATTTATATTATTTACATCGACACATGCTGCAATGCAGAGAGAGAGAGAGAGAGAGGGAGGGAGGAAGGGAGAGAGGGAGGGAGGGAGATAGTGGGGGAGAGAGGGAGGGAGGGAGAGATAGAGAGGGGAGAGGGAGGGAGGGAGAAAGAGAGAGGGGGAGGGAGGGAGAGAAGGGGAGGGAGAGAGAGAGAGGGAGGGAGGGAGAGAAATGGAAGGAGGGAAGGAGAGGGGGGAGGGAGAGAGAAAGAGAGAGGGGGAGGTAGGGAGTGGGGAGAGAGGGATTTTATTCTCCACTATCACATACCTTATCTCTCTTTATTCTTTCTTTCCTGAAACCTGTTGTAAATCTCCTACCTTTGAAAAACTGAGGGCTTCTCTTTGTATAATACCAGTAAAACCAGTGAATGTGTAACATGAATACATCTTTGGGAAAGTTGCATAGTGAATACTATAAATTAAGAAATGTAGTATAGTACCATAAAGTGTATACTGGGGGGGGAGGTATTTTTTTTAAATGGAATTTGCTCAAAAATCAAATGAAATATGGTAATATCTGCTAGGACTGCCACTTCACACCTGTGTTGTACTTTTGATTGGTGCCAGTCTGTCATGAACTCAGGGGGTGGGGGGGGGAGGGTTTAATGGGAAGGAGGAAGAAGGCTTCACTATTCACTGCACTGGCTTGAGATACAACTTCAAGGACAATTGTCTGGGAAGGAACGTAGCCGCATACTAAAGACGGCCATTCCTGCAACACCTGGTTGAATGACTGGACAGCCAGACACCAAAGGCAGGGAGAATCTTGGGAAGAGGGAAATACATTTGGGAAACTGATCTGTCTTTGCTTTAACTGTGTTCTGCTTGATCTTTAGTCAACTATACCTTTCTGACTACATGGAGTTAGCATCATTCTTAGTTAAAGGTTTGAGCAGAGAGGCAGGGCTAACAATATGTAGATCTCTCTATGGCACCAATAGACCATTTTGTAGTTTAGTGAGGGCAGCTCCTTGGACAGCAGCAGTAAAACAGCTTCAGAGCCCAGGGTCAGAGAGGAACTAAAATTCAGGAGCTCTTCAGAACAATCAGCATTCATTGTAGGTAAATCTTAGCTCCAAAGTGGTCAGCCTGGAGACATGAAATCAACTGGGCCTTTTCCAAAACGATCCAATAGATACCACACTTTTTTTTCAAGGTTCTAATCTAATCTAATTCTAATTGCAAGATTTATAGGCCGCCCAATCCCGAAGGACTCCGGGCGGCTTACAAAGAAAAAAGAAATAATAAAAATAAAGGAAGACAAATTTAAAAACATCACACATGGACTCGATCTGATCGGGGCTGGACCCTAACAGTGAAGTCAACAGCCCCAGGCCTGCCGGAATAGCCAGGTTTTAACAGCTTTTCTGAAGGCCATGAGAGTGGGCAAGGTCTGGATCTCTGGGGGTAGCTCATTCCAAAGGGTCGGAGCAGCCACAGAGAAGGCCCTCCTCCGGGGAACCGCCTGCCGACATTGTCTGGCTGACAGCATCCGAAGGAGGCCCACCCTGTGGGATCTCACCGGCCGCTGGGAGGTATGTGGCAGTAGGCGGTCTCGCAGGTACCCTGGTCCTAAGCCATGTAGGGCTTTAAAGGTAATAACCAGCACCTTGAATTGCGTCCGGAGACCAATAGGAAGCCAGTGCAGCTCACGGAGGATAGGTGTAATGTGGGTGTACCTTGGTACACCCAATATCGCTCGTGCGGCTGCATTCTGCACTAGTTGCAGTCTCCGAACACTTTTCAAGGGCAGCCCCATGTAGCGCGCGTTGCAGTAGTCCAGTCTTGAGGTGACAAGGGCGTGAGTAACCGTTTGGAGTGCCTCCCGATCCAAATAGGGCCGCAATTGGTGCACCAGGCGAACCTGGGCAAAGGCCCCCTGGTCACAGCCAACAGATGGTGTTCCAATGTCAGCTGTGGATCCAGGAGGACCCCCAAATTGTGTAAATTCTCGCCCCCCCAGGATTAAGGATGGACTATCTGGGCTGTCCTTTGGGAGCAGCATCCACAGCCACTCAGTCTTGTCGGGATTGAGTGCAAGTTTGTTTACCCCCATCCAGATCCTGACAGCTTCCAGGCATCGGCACATCACGTCCGCCGCTACACTGAGCTGGCACGGGGCAAAAAGATACAATTGCGTATCATCTGCATATTCTCACCACTTTGGAATTCAGAGATACCCGTTTTCTCTTCAAGCTCTCCAGAAAGCGAAAACTTCTTTGGTAAAAGAGTCAAAGATCACTTGGGGATTACTTGTTCTAGTTTCCCAAGAGAAAAGAGCATCAGGAGGGTTCCTGTCAATCACACAGATTTAGGAAGAAAAGTTGAAGGAGCCTGTAGATGTAATGCGCAGCATGTTGTTAAAGGCTTTGATGATTTTTCATTTATAAACTGTTTTAATGTTAATTAAGCTTTTTGAACATTTTAATTCAATTGTATCCCACTGTACACTTATTTTTTTTAAAAAAATGGCAAATGCTCAGACATAAAATATACAATTTTATAAAGAAACAATCTCTTCGAACTGTACTTATGTTTTCTATTGCCTTGTACTGATCCACTTGATTTGAGGAATGCTGAAAGAGTTTGTGATGGTTCTATGAATATGTGCTTCAAATGGCTCAAAAAAAAAAAAAACCCTGAAAGTTTCCTCCTTCTTTTTTAGACCTTTCTTTCTCTGAAAAGCTTTTTAAAATTGCAATTTAAGAGTTGTGCTGGCTGAGGAATTCTGGGAGTTGAAGTCCACAACTCTTAAAGTTGCCAAGATTGGAGACCCCTCTGCTAGTCAGTTTCTTCTTTTCTATAGCAAATGGATTCTCCTACTTCATGAAATCTTTGATGGCCTGTCTAGCAAATAACATTCTCTCTATAAATTAATTGCAGAGAGAAAACCAGCACCTGGTAATCACAATATAAACTCATTGCGGTAATCAAAGCAGTGGAAGTCTTCCATAGATCTTTTTGATTAAAAAAATATGGGTTATCACGGCAGCTTTTAGGGTATCAAAGGAACAAATGGGGAGCAGAGGGGGAGAAAGCCCCCTGCCCTTATCTGATGAATGCTGGTGGCACTGAACAGCTCAGCAATGGCCTGATTAACGGAGCGTTCGCAGCCCACTGAGCAAAAGACAGTGAGCTCTCTTTGAACAGGTGAGAAGAAGAGCAGCTGCAAACATTACTCATAGCTCCTCATATACAAAACACTTTCTGTTCTCGGAAGCAAAAAAGGCAATGAGCGGAGAATTAGCAACACCTCGTTCAGGTGACTAGCCTTGACATTCCCCCCTTAGTTTCGGAGAAAAATCTTCTGCAGACTCTTGCTTCATACCTGACAAGAAGCAAGCTTCGTTCTGTACTAAAAGCCAGCCTCAAGTTCTTTCCCCCTGCACAAGAATCCTTCCTCTCTTTTTATCTGATCCCAGGGCGTGGGAGCATGTATCCTGGTGGTATTTTAATGGTCTGTGGTGGTGCAGTGGTTAGAGTGCAGTACTTTAGGCTACTTCTCCTGATTGCCAGCTGCCTTCAATTTGGCAGTTCGAATCTCACTAGGTTTAAGGTTGACTCAGCCTTCCATCCTTCTGAAGTGGGTAAAATCAGGATCCAGATTGTTGGGGGCAAATAAGCTGGCTCTGTAAACCGCTTAGAGAGGGCTGCAAAGCATCATGAAGCAGTATACAAGTCTAAGTGCTATTGCCCTTCCTTCCTTCCTTCCTTCCTTCCTTCCTTCCTTCCTTCCGGTTGGCTCAGCCTTCCATTCTTCTGAGGTGGGTAAAACGAGGAGCCAGATTGTTGGGGGCAAATAGGCTGACTCTGTAAACTGCTTAGAGAGGGCTGCAAAGCATTATGAGGCAGTATATACGTGTAAGTGCTATTGCTAGTGCTCTGCCAGCAGGGGCAGAACAACTACTGGGGTTGCTCTCTTTCTGTCTTGTTATATACTGTATATTTATTTTGTTTTATCATAAGAGGTAAAACACAAAACAGAAAAAAAAAGCAAAACAAAACCAAAACATATGTCCAGCACTAACAATAACAACAAAAAAGAAAAAAAATGTTCTCCAAAGAAAGAGAGAGAAAAAGGTGAGCCAAATACCATATAAAAGACTTTCTTTCTATCATCCAAAACTTCCTACACTTCTCAACCAGAAAAAGCTCCACGGAAGTCTTGTGTGGGATCAAAATGAGGCTACTGTGGGCCATCAGAGAGATGGCTGCACAGCAAAAGACAGGACATTCCTCCGCCCTCTCCGCTACACCCTCACTGAATAGAGCAACAAGCAAACTCCACCTTGACTGTTAGCTTTAGACATTAACAGAGTTGGAAGGGACCTTGGAGGTCATCTAGTCCAGTGGTCTCCAACCTTGGCAACTTTAAGACCTGTGGACTTTAACTCCCAGAGTTCCTCAGCCAGCAAAGCTGGCTGAGGAACTCTGGGAGTTAAAGTCCACAGGTCTTAAAGTTGCCAAGGTTGGAGACCACTGATCTAGTCCAACCAGCCCCTTCCAAAGCAGGAGACCCTACACCATTTCTGACCAATGGCAGTCCAGTCTCTTCTTGAAAGTCTTAAGTGATGAAGCTCCCACAACCTCCGAAAGCAACCTCTGTTCCATTGGTAGATTGTTCTCATTGTCAGAAAGTTCCGCCTTATTTCTAGCTTGAATCTCTCCTGGTCAGTTTCAGTAGTGGGTTACAACCGGTACGCCCATGTACGGGCGTACCGGTGCCTGCCGTAATCACCAGGTACCGTTCCGGTACGGTGCTCTGGAGGGTCCACCTGCCGGCCTGTGCTCGTTACCAGTATTTGAGGTTTTCGGGGCTTCCGTGCACGTGCTCAGAGCATACAGCACCTGCGCAACGCTCCGCCGAGCAGCTGGAGCGTCACGGAGTCATCGCAGAGTGTCACGGGCAGTAAGTATGCATGCGTGCATTCATGTGGTGGATGCCCGGCACTGTTGCACCATACCAGTTGCACCAGGATCCGGAACCCACCACTGGTCAGCTTCCACCCATTATTGATACTATCAACAGTATCAATTATTGACGATTGACATTATTGATCATCTGATATGACGTATGGGCGGGCTTTCCGTCTGCAAGGGTGGGACCTTCATAAAGACTTAGTTAAGGCCACACCTGAAATCCTGCATCCAGTTTTGGTCACCACATTACAAAAAAGAGGTTGAGACTTTGGAAAAAGTCCAGAGAAGAGAAACTAAGATGATGAAAGGCCTGGAGACTAAAACATAGGAAGAACGCAATGTCTAGTCTAGGGAAAACAAAGATGGGGGTGACATGATAGCAGTGCTGCAGTATTTGAGGGGCTGCCACAAAGAAGAGGAGATCAATTTATTTTCTGAAGCATCCAGAGTGCAGGATGAGAAATAATGGATGGAAACTAATCAAGGACGGAAGCAACTTAGAACTAAGGAGAAACGTCCTAATAGGGAGGACAATGAACCAGTGGAACAGAAGTTGCCTTCAGAAGTTGTGGGTGCTTCATCACTGGAGGATTTTAAGAAGGGACTGGACAGTCACTTGTCTGAAATGATATAGGGTCTCCTGCTTGAGCAGAGGGCTGGACTAGAAGACCTCCAAGGACCCTTCCAGCTCTATTCTGATTCAGAGGACATGGAGAAGACTTCGTTCCTTCATTCTGAACACTAAATACATGCAGGAGCATTTCATTGCTGTCAGCAGAATCCCATGGAAATGTTATTCTCCATTGAAAGCAATTTCAAGAGCAGGTTCTCTTTCAGTTTTGCACTGGCTGGATAATTCTATCATCGCCATCTGCAGCACTATAAAATGGGTAAAGGTGGAGTACAAAACTCACCCAGTGGTGGGATTCAGCCGGTTCCCACCTATTCGGGAGAACCGGTTGTTAACTTTCTAAACCAGTGTTTCTCAACCTTGGCAACTTGAAGATGTCCGGACTTCAACTCCCAGAATTCCCCAGCCAGCGAATGCTGGCTGGGGAATTCTGGGAGTTGAAGTCCAGACATCTTCAAGTTGCCAAGGTTGAGAAACACTGTTCTAAACAGTTGGGAGAACCGGTTGTTGGAAGAAATCTCCTTTTGTTTTTTTCCATTTTAGAGGGCTAATCCTGTAAGGAAGGCAGGAAGGAAACATTCTGGTGTGGTTTCTAGCCTCATCTTTATTGCCCTGCTTACAGAAACTGCCTCTCTGGATAACCTTTATTACATTATAGCAGCTAAGGCAAAGCGCCCATCGACATGAGTGACATTGAGTTCGCCATGCCCACCCAGTCACATGATCCCCGAGCCATGTTTACCCAGCTGGTCATTAGGGCAGAGAACCGGTTGTTAAATAATTTGAATCCCGCCACTGAACTCCCCCCAGGGCTGACTTGACCAAGAAAGTGAGATTGTCTTATTTGACATTGAAAGACAAGAGGATTTGTATGAAGGGAAGAGCGACCCAAATCAGTTTCCAAAACCCATAATAACATCACCAGGACAGGCCTGGAGGCAGGGAAGCAGCTTCTAAAAATTAAGCCAAACCATCCACCGGGCAAGAAGTTGAAGGAAAATCATTTGCTCCTCTGAACTTACGAGAGGGAATGTTTTTCAAAAAGGGAAGTTAATGGTCCAGTTAAGAACTAGTTCAAAAGTGTTGGCCTGGCTTTTGTTGCACTGGCTGAATCTTCATTTATTTATTACAGTCACACTTCACTTTTTCTATAAGGAGCTCATTCAACTTTCAGGTGGTATAATATTAAAAAATCAATTTTAATTAAAATCAAAGGCTATTTCTGAATGACTGTCCTTCTTATCTGTGCAAAAAAAAAAAGAAGAAGATATGTATTTGCTGCCTGTCCAGGTAATGTATCTGGACAAGTGAGAAGATTGTATGCTCAGAAATGAATTAACACGAACGACCCTTCCGAGCTACAGCAAAGGCATTCAGAGGGCGTCTGAATTAGCAGAGATAAAGCTGAAATTTGTATCCTTGTTTTTAGAACAACATGCTGCCTCAGTGACCATTCTCCCTGCACTAGGCATTGCACCAAAGTGTGCTGCCCCACTCACTCACACACACACACACTTAATGGTGGTTTAGTGGGTTTATTAATGGTTCTCTGCAATTCCCTTCACCAAAAACCCAGAACTGTCCCAATGAAGTCCAGCCACAAGCCGATTAATGCTACTCCGGAGAGCAATGGCCAAGGAGTCCACAGGGCCCTTGGAAGTTTCCCAACCATAGACAGGGGTCTGGGTAGAAATCTTAGAAATTAGGCAGTGGAAGAGGAGAGGAGGAATATGTAGATTGAGCATCCAAGAAACAAACATAGACTGAGTTAAAGATCTAAGAGAGGCACTTGGAAGGCATAGCAGTTTAAAGTATTGAAGCAGGCAAGAGATGATGGATAGATGATGATGATTTTTTAAATTGTTATTTTGATTTGCTTTTCCTTCTCCCTCTCTTTCTCTTAAAGCATAGCAATTAAAAGTAGGAGACATGCAAGAGACGATGGAGGGATGATTTATTTTCTTTTATGTTGCTGTTCTGATTTGCTTCTCTCTTTCTTTCTCTTTCTCTCTCTTTTCTTTTCTCTCTTTTTTAGGTAGGTGAGGAAAAGTCTTTTAATAAAGGGTGATATGATTAAAAGCTACAATAGGTGGTAGAAATAAGAGAAGGGGGAATATAAATGTATACATTTTATATAATAAAATAAAAGTAATAACAAGAGAAAACGTGGAATAACTGAACAATGATAGATTATAATCTAAGACAAACACATAATATTTACTAGAAATGTATCAGTTGATTGAATGTAATAATTATGATTAACTTTATTAGTTTTATCTGTATTAGAATGTATGACACCCAGATGTCACACTGTTCACACTTTGATCTGATATATTTATAAAAAATAAAAAGCTTGGAATAAAAAAAAAAGAAAGTATCCCAACTAAAATAAACAGGCAAAATTAAATCCACAAGACAAGAGGCAACTTCACGAGGCAAGAAAGGCCCAGAGTTCACAAGGCACGTTGTCAATCCAAAGCAAGGCAGGAATCACAACGACCGGAGAACACACAGCTAGGAAATGAACACGTTGTTCCCAGTGTGGCTCCCACCTGTCCGCTGTGCTAAAAAGCAGCTTCTGATGCAGCCCATCAAGAGGCTGCCTCCTCGCGAGTAATCTGGCTGACCTTCTCTGCTCCTGCCTTTTCTCTGCCCTATATGTTCTCAGATCAGATGCAGAAGACCTCTGGAAGGCTGACCAGCTGCAGCTGCCGGCTTTCCCCACCTCGGGGCAGTCCTGCTGTGCTTTCACCAAATCACTTTCAGCCAGCTGCTCCCCTCCTGACATGCCCTGGAGCTGGTTCCTCCTCCCCCAAACTGACATCTGGGGAGTATCTGGGGACACAGCTGGGGGAGCCATCGCACAAAGTAAGCAAAGGTAGCAGAGCTCCCTAGAGGGGAACTGGGTCTTGCTAAGAGAACAAGTCAAAGGTTTGTCCGATTGACTTTGAGAAAACAGGGGGACTCTAATGGTTCCAAAAGCTTTTTCCAAAGACGACCAGAACCTCCCGGGATGCAATCAATCACCCCTGCAGGGTTCGACCAGCTTTGCTCAAAGCTTTTGGGGCAAACAACGGAGGCCAGGAGGGGTGTGAGGGGCGCACATGCCCCTCCTGGCCTCCATTCTTTGCCCCCAAAGCTTTGTGCAAAGACGACCAGAGCTTTCCCAGCACAGGCAAAGAAACAGTGGCTGACATGAGCTGCGGTTTCAATAGATCCTTTTCTGCAGACGGAGTCTTAGCTCATAGTGAACTGATTTATATCAACCCTTCACAACTACTGTAGGGATGCTTAGTTTTACACTGCATAAGTGCTGCACAGATGAGTAGGGCTTTTCACATCACAGGCCTCGCTGGTGGGTTTTACGGGTAGTTAAAGCCTGCTGGGTACAACTCAACATGTATGTGATACCAGATTAATTTATTTACGAGACTTATCTGCTACCTGACTTTAGCTGGCTTATAAAAGTTACAAAATAAAACGTGCAAAGATCAGTGTTGTAATTAATTAAAATAGTGAAATCCAAAATCTAATTAGGGACTAAAATTAATAGACTAAAATTTGTTTCGCACGGTGCTGCTGATTGTAATTAATCCCCAAAGGCCTCTGGAAAAGCCAGGTTTCCTATCTGTGGAAACGCAGAAAATGGATTAATTTCATAAGCTTTTGGTGTGAAGACAGTCAGTTAGTTTGACAAGAAGTTAAAACGCCCAAATTCACAATTCAGCAATTGTGTAACGTGCCCCCGATGCTTTTCTTGAAAGCCCCAAGAAATGTTGTGAAGTCAATCTGGGTTGTATAACCTTGTGTCACGCATACAGTCCACATGAATTCAAAAATGGGGCACTTGGAGTATCATGCCCCGTAGTCCAGATAAAGAGTTCGGTGGAACAGATTAATTTAGACGGTGTGAATTTCTTTGGTGTGCAAGAAAATATTTCTACTGTGGTTTGGCTACTTACTGAGTTCTAGGTCAGTGATGGTGAACCTTTTCAGCATTGAGTGCCCAAACCAGAATGTTCGTACATGTGTGTGCATGTGCCCACACCAGAGAGCCAGAAACCTAAAGACCAGCCGGCTGGCACAACCATGCCTGCTTTTTGGCTGTTTTGGGGGCATTTTCAGGCCATTTTGGGCCTAAAAATGGCTAGAAAATGCCCCCCCAAATGGCCTGTTTTTTTGGCTGTTTTCTGGTGCTCCGGTGCCCACAAAGATCAGCACCAAAAAACAGAAGAGCAGCTGGCAACGTTGCACATGCCCTCAGAGAGCGCTCTGCATGCCATTTCTTGCACACGTGTCATAGGTTTGCCATCACGTTTCTAGGCTCATGGAAATCACATTTTTCTGTGAGAATGAGCTCCTGGTTTAAAATTGGACTCTTCAGAATTCCCTTTTATGGACATTGCTTTGTTGCAATGCCTGAATTGTGGGTTCTAGCATCTGGACCCCTCTAATCTTGGACCAAGTAGCTGAAGGATAGAATAAAACAGCATGTATGGCTGCTTATATACTATATGTGAAGTTGCTTTAGTTGAAAGTGTATTTCATCGTAGAATTCTTGAATGCTAGGGATGATAGTGACTTTGAATGACTTCTAGCCCAACAATCTGGGTTATACACCAAACTGGCCCAGATTGGATCCTGTAAAATCCTCTTCCTTGCTACTCAAACAGGTTGTCTTTCCAGGTGGGCCATCACCTTCCCCTTTTTGAGGATGAGAGTGACACCCATCCTTCCCCACCTGGGGGGCTCTCCCTGCTGCCAAGAAGAGGTTCTGGAACACATCAGGGCCAGGTCTTGATGTTGACCCTTCCTGAAAGGAGTGGTCAGGCAGGCTGTGGCTGTCAATTAATTATCCCGTGGCAGCTGTTTATTTTGGGACGGTGCTGCCAGTAAAGATGAAATGGTTTAGGCAAGAAAGACAATGATAAAGAATGGAGGGAGACAAACATTGATATTATTGACTAACTGCTCAAATGGCTACGAGCGCTTAATCAATGCCTGTTAGCAGAGCCGTTAAGCCTTTTATTCCTTCTTGGTGCATTTATGAATTGTTAATATTGTCCGTGCAGATGGGAGCCTCTTGTTTGCTTAAGAGCAGCTGCTGTTTTCCTGTCCAATTTGCTGGCTTCAATACTGGGTGGTGGGAAAGGCGGCCTGGATTGAAGGCCCTGCAGTGGCAGTTGGGAGCGAAGCTACTTTTTAAACTGTTTAACAGACTTGGAAGGGACCTTGTAGGTCATCTAGTCCAACCCCCCATCCAAGCAGGAGACCCTACACCATTTCTGACAAATGGCAGTCCAGTCTCTTCTCAAAGGCCTCCATGGATGAAACTCCCACCACTTCCGAAGCAACTTCTGTTCCATTGAATATAGAATACCAGAGTTGGAAGGGACCTTGTAGGTCATCTAGTCCAACTCCCCATCCAAGCAGGAGACCCTGTACCATTTCTGACCGATGGCAGTCCAGTTTTTTCTTGAAAGCCTCCAGTGATGAAGCTCCCACAACTTCTGAAGGCAACTTCTGTTCCATTGGTTGATTGTTCTAATTGTCAGGAAGTTCCTCCTTATTTCCAGGTTGAATCTCTCCTTGATCAGTTTCCATCCATTCTTCCTTGTCTGCCCTTCGGGTGCCTTGGAAAGCAGGTTGTCCTCTCTGTGGCAACCCCTCAAATATTGGAAGATGCTCTCCTGTCTCCCCTGGTCCTTCTCTTCACTAGACAAACACCATTCCTGCAATCGTTCATCGTATGTTTTAGCCTCCGGTCCTCTAATCCTCTTGGTTGCTCTTCTTTCACCTAGCTGAAAGCCAGTGCAGGTAGCCCTCGATTTACAGCAGGTTATTTAGTGACTGTTCAAAGTCACAGATGCATGTATGAAGACAAAGATATGTGCCAGAGTTTTATTAGATCATAATCTGGTTTGGATGGAGTTGGGAGCGGTGACTCAAGCAAGAAGGTCTTGGAGATTGAATGAAAATTTATTTAGATATGAGAAATATATTAATGAATGTAAAAAATTGTTAACAAAATACTTTGTTTTTAATATGAATAAGGGTACATCTATGGAAATTGTATGGGATGCAAGTAAAGCGTATATGAGAGGAGCTTTGATAAATCTAAATAGATTACATAGACGTAAACAATGGGAAAAGCAAACAGAACTGGAAGATGAAATTAGGAAGAAAGAGCAAGAGTTAACTTTAAAACCAGGAGATATAAAGATTAAAGAAGCAATTACCTTATTAAAAGACCAATTTAATATGCTGATCTCAGACCAGGTAGCCACTAGTCTGTTATATGCAAAACATAACACTTTTTGCAATGCAAATAAATCTGGTAGATGGTTAGCATATCAGATTAGGAAAAAACAAAAATCTCATAATGTAAAATTACACTACAGAGGGAAAGAAGTGTATCAACAGGATGAGATTCAAAAGGTCTTCCGTCAATTCTTTACAGCGTTGTACAAGGGTGACAAAATTAAAGGTCTAGATATAGAGAGATACTTGGATAAAGAAAAAATATCCATAGGTAAAGAAGAGCAGAGGGAAAGATTGAATCAACCAATAACCTTGGGGAAAATTCTACAGGTAATTAAGCAGTTAAAGGCAGGGAAGGCACCAGGTACAGATGGCTTGACAGCGGCTTACTATAAAAATCTACAATTAGAAATGGTAGAACCTCTCAAGGAATTATTTAATAAGATTCAAACGGAAGGTAAGGTACCCCCATCTTGGAAGACAGCTTTTATATCCCTGATACCCAAAGAAGACCAAGATATTACTCAACCAAAAAAATTACAGACCTATATCACTACTTAATATAGATAATAAAATCTTTACTAAAATACTAGCAAATAGGTTAATGTTGGTTATTCAAAAATAGATTCATAATGATCAAACAGGTTTTATTCAAGGGAGACAAATGAGAAGTAATGTAAGATTAATTGTTAATGCACTAGAATATTTGGGAAAGAATAACCAAATTCCTGCTGCGCTCATATTTCTGGATGCTGAGAAAGCTTTGATCGAGTTAACTGGCAATTCCTGTTGAAAACACTGCAAAAAATGCAAATAGGAGAACATTTCTTACAATCAATCAAAGCAACATATCAACAGCAAACAGCTCAAATTAGAGTTAATGGAAGTTTAACAGAATCTTTTCAAATTGAAAAAGGTACAAGACAGGGTTGTCCCTTGTCCCCATTATTGTTTATTATAACTTTGGAAATATTGTTGAATAAAATACGGGGCTTGGAGGGCTTAAAGGGAATTAAGATTAGGCAGCAAGAATATAGAGTACGTGCTTTTGCGGATGATCTGGTTAAAACATTAACCCAACTGCAGGAATCTAGTAAGATCTTAATGAATATGATTAATCAATATGGTCAAGTGTCAGGATTTAAAATAAATCTAGGGAAAACAAAAATATTAGCTACAAATATGAATACTAAACAAAAGGGAGAACTAGAAGCAATGATAGGATGCAAAATAGTTAAAAAGGTCAAATATTTAGGAGTTCACATTTCAACCTCAAACGGGAAGTTATATAAGTATAATTATGAACCACTTTGGCATAGTATACAGACAGAGATGAAAAAATGGGAGAAGTTACAGTTATCTTTGCTGGGAAGAATAGCAGCAGTGAAAATGAATATTTTACCTAAATTTTTATTTCTTTTCCAAATGCTGCCTATACTTAAAAAAGATGTGAACCTGTTAGAATGGCAGAAGGGTATTAATAAATTTGTATGGGCAGGGAAGAGGCCGAGGTAAAACTAAAAATAATGCAAGATGCACGTGAGAGGGGAGGTTTGAAATTACCCAATTTAAAACTATACTATGACGCAGTAGCTTTATCTGTAATTAGTGATTGGATTAATTTAACAGATTATAGAATACTTAATATCGAGGGGCATGATCTGCTATATGGTTGGCATGCTTACCTGCTATATAACAAAAAAGTGGACAAGAATTTTAAAATTCTTGTATTTATATTTTAAGGAATGCTCTACTGCGGATCTGGAAAAAATATCAATACAAATTAAATGATAAGATACCCATGTGGGCAATTCCTAGACATGCAATAGAAAATATGAACATAGTACAAAAACAGGATATAATTACTTACAGACAGCTTCTTACCCTAGAAAGGGGTGTATTACAACTAGAATCCTTGGATGAATTAAAAGAGGAAAAGGTAATCCAAAAATGGACAGCTACAGGCCAGGAGGAAAACAGATCAAAAAATTAGTTTTATGCAAGTCGAGGATAATTTATTTAAACAAATAAGAGATCAAAGCTTAATGCATATAAGGAGACTATATAATGTATTAATACAGATGGACTCCGAAACAGAATTAGTTAAAGACTGTATGATAAAGTGGGCTCAAAATATTGAAGAACCAATAATGTTGGATACATGGGAAAGGATTTGGGTAAGAAATGTAAAATTTACACAAGCCCAAAACTTGAGAGAAAACTTTTACAAGATGTTTTATAGATGGCATTTAGATCCTAAAAAGTTGGCTTCTATGTATCCGAACTTACAACCCAAATGCTGGAGATGTGATTCTCTCGACGCTACATATTTTCATAAAAAGGTTAAGGCATTTTGAATAAAAATATGGTGGATTATGCAAAATGTTCTTAAAAAAGGATAAAGTTTACCCCTCAGTTATTTTTGTTAGGTATAATTACTGATTGTACAGCTGTAGAGATTAATTTGATTTTGCACTTAATAACGGCAGCTAGATTGTTGTGGCGCAATACTGGAAGAAGGAAGATTTGCCTACAATTCAAGAATGGACATTGAAAGTCACAAATTTAGCCGAGATGGCTAAAATATCTGCATATCTTAAGGACTACTCAAACGAGAGATATAAACGAGACTGGAAAAAATGGATTGATTATACTCAAAATAAATATGGGTCTAAGAAATTTCAGATAGCTTATGATTAAGATCAGGAATGATATAAATTGTTTAAAGTTAGCCTAGCAAGGAGGAGCTGTTCAATTTAAAGATGTTATCAATTTTCTATTCTTTTTTCAAATATATTTTAGACTCTTTTTGGTAAAGATTTATACCGTGTATGGGTTCTGGGAAGTCAGGGGAGCGAAGGTTGGGAGAGGGATGGTGGGGAGGGAGGGAAGTATATTAGGCTTGACGAGGGGTGTTAGATCTTAAAGTAATATGTCTGCACATGTATACTGTCTTCTCTTATTTTTTCTTTAAAAGTGAGATATGTTAAGTATATTGATATGGAAGTATAAATACCATCAACACAGAATGAAGTTTGCTCAGAAGCTGAAATACACCAAATGAATGAGAGGAAGAGTGGGAAGCAGAGATGAGAAGAAAGATAGGATGAAAGGGATAGGAGGCAAGGGGAGGAAGATGAGGAGAATGAGGAGGAGTGGAAAGAAGAGAGGAGAAGGAGAGAGGAAGGGGAAGTAGAGTAGAAAAGGACGATGGAGGGAAGAAGGGAGGTAAGAAGGGAGAGGAGAGAGGCAGAAGAAAGTGGTCTATGAAGAGCAGAAGAGCCAATAATTGGTTTCTATCTTTTTTAGTTTTTTTTTTCCGGGAGTTGATGGCAACATGGACTGATGTAATTATTAATTAATACAATATGATATTGGCTATGTAATAGTATACATGTGGATTATATGTTATGAAAATGGAAAATAAAAAAGTATTTTTGGAAAAAGACAAAGGTTGATCATGTAACAATGGGGATGCTATCATGGTCCTATGTGCGAAGACTGGTGACAATTTTTTCACCAATTTTTTTTACTTTTTATTCTCTTACACACCAGCCTGAAGGGTGGTGAGGCTCCGAATCTCCATGGGGAGATTGTTCCAAAGGGCCGGAGCAGCCACAGAGAAGGCCCTCCCCCGGGGAGTTGCCAGTCGACATTGTCTGGCTGATGGTATCCGGAGGAGGCCTAATCTGTGGGATCTAATTGGTCGAAGGGAGGTGATTGGCAGGAGGCGGTCTCTCAAGTACCCAGGTCCGATACCATGTAGGGCTTTAAAAGTAACGACTAGCACCTTGAAATGCGTCCGGAGTCTAATAGGCAGCTAGTGCAGCTCACGGAGGATAGGTGTAACGTCGGTGTACCGGGGTGCACCCACAATCGCTCGCGTGGCTGCATTCTGGACAAGCTGAAGTCTCCGAATGCTCCGGGCTGCCCTATGTAGAGCGCATTACAGTAGTTCTGGAAGGAAGCTGATCCATAGGTTGATTGTCCTCACTGTTAAGAAGTTTCTCTTTAGTTCTGGGTTGCTTCTCTCCTTGGTTAGTTTCCATTCATTGTTTCTTGACCTGCCCACTAATCCTTTGGAAAATAATTTGCCCCCCTCTTCTTTGTGGCGGCCCTTCAAATACTGGAATCCTGCTATCATGTCCCTCCTACTCCTTCTCTTCTCTAGCCAAATCCAGTTCCTACCATTGTTCTTCCTATGTCTTAGTTTCCAGGTCTTTAATCATCTTAGTCGCTCTTCTCTGCACTTTTTCCAAAGTCTCAACATCTTTTTCATAACGTGGTGACCAAAACTGGATACAGGATTCTAGGTGTGGCCTTAATCAATCAATCAATCAGTTCAATCAGTCAGAGACAAGAACTGACGTTGGAAAGTGTATTACATGGTCCATGACAAAATCAGACAGGTGTCCAATAGAACAGCTTGCAGCAGACAGGTAAAAAGGTTTAGATAGACAAGATAGATCTGACAAGCACATTTCCCCAGTGTCTCTTCTTCTTGTTTTCCAGAGAAATGCAACAGAATGTCTAGTCGAACTATTTTTGCTATTTATATACAATGCATATTTTTTTCACAAAAATCTACAAAGCACTTATAAGGAGCCCTTAATCATGAATAGAAGCACGGCAGATTACAGACAAATTACCTGATGATAAATATCCCTTGCAAGTGAAGGTATGTTCAATTTCAGGAAGGAAAATATGTTACAAGTTTGATGTAAATTTAAACTTGTTTTTATTATGCTTCCCCCCCCCCCCTGAAGCTCTTATATCAAGTTTGGGGTTCACTGCATGCTTGGTATTAGGGCAAGACCAATCATGTGGATCCTAGTGATACACTAGTTTAAAATAGAGTGAGTCCTTCAGGAGCCTGCCTGGGCTGTGAATCTCACGGTAGCAATGCCTGGTCCATTGAAGAGTTGGGCTGAAGGTTCATCCTTCTTGAAGGGGTACCCAAAAAGGTAGGTATAGGAGAAGAACAGGCAGAGATCGGGGGAGGGGAGTTAAGTGCACCATCAGTTTAGCATCCTTGTATTCCCACAAGCGCTCCAAGCCCAACCCTCCTGAATTCCATTGATCTTCATTTGGCACCAATTTAGTGTTGAACTTTAGTGGACCAGATTCTTGTTCATATGTTGGAATAAATCATCTGGGCTGCCATCAATCTCCTCTTTCTACACCCCACGCACCAAATGCTCCACATGGAGATGGTTGGGCAGTCCAGAAGCAGTTTCCTAGCAACTACAAGATCACAAATATCTTCTTGGAGGCCACCCAGAGGACACTCTACCAAGCCTGAACCCAACCAAAGTGACAACTGTGTTGCCAAGAGATGGGAGCTGAAGACAGTGTGGGTTGTGTTGAAGCTGGAGGAGGAATCATCACCACATGCTGTCAAACCTCAAGCATCAGATATAAAATAAAGAAAATGCAATCATGATTCCAAACTTAGATGCTCAAATAAACAATGAGTAATCAATAAATAAAGAACATGAGTATCAATGTCTGTTGGGGAAAATATCGATCCGTCATGACCCTGTATCAGTAGGGTTCGGGTTACACGATTCACTTAGTGATGGTTCAAAGTTACAATGCTGAAAAATGTGACTTATGACTGTTTTTCATAGCTACAACCTTTACAACATCCCCATGATCATGTGATCAAAATTCAAATGCTTGGCAAATGATTCATATTTATGACCTTGTCTTGGGGTCTCGGGATCCTCTTTTGCGACTTTCTGACAAGGAAAATCAATGGGGAAGCCGGATTCGCTTAACAACTGGGTTACTAATTTATCAACTGCAGTGATTCACTTAACAACTGTGGCAAGAAAGGCCATACAATGGGGCAAAACCCACTTAACAAATGTCTCATTTAACAACAGGAATTTAGGGCTCGGTTGTGGTCATAAGCCAAGAACTACCGGTACTAGACACCTGCCTTTTCCATAATCCACTGCCCAAGTCAGAGTTTGAATTTCTTTCCTTTCAGTTACTAGTCAACAAAGATGTTACTGCGAAATTCTATAAAAGCTGTTTTCCAGATATGCTGCAATGTATTAGTCAGGCCAGCGTCACTCAGAATGGTCCGTAGCCTGAATACCAAGCAAGAAACAGTGGGTTTAAATGAAGTGGGAGTAGTTTTTTGCTGGACACCAAGAATATCCTAAAATTAAGAGCACTTCCAATATGATTCCCAGTGTTCTTGCATGCAATTACTAATCAGGTTCAACCGAACTGCCCTGTATCACTTTAAAAGCTGAAAGGACGCTTTTAACTTGTTCTCCTGGGAGCAGAACAGGAGACAGTAGCAATGGCTTGCACTGAAAGAATAAAAACGAAAAATACAATTTTTATAATTTTAAAAAATAATATAATTTAAGAGTAGTTGGTTACATTGGAAATCTTTCCTGCTCTATATTCACCTCTGTGTGTGTGTGTGTGTGTGTGTGTGTGTGTGTGTGTGTATGTGTGTGTGTGTGTTCTCTGAAAAACAGCCTTTTAAAACTTTTCAGAACTAAATAGGTGGAAGGGATTTGCACTACAAACTGCCTTTCAGATTGATGGTTGGGGAAGGGAAAAGAAGAGATCTGCACTCTTGGCTTTGCTTCTATTTTGTCCTTGGCAACTCATGGATTAGAATCTGAAAGGAATTCCAGGCTTCTGCACAGTAAAACACTCAGTAGGTCTACTGGTTGCAGGTAACCAGTAGACAACAAAGAATATGTCAATGGTGGCATTCACTAAATGAATATACTAGGACAGTCTCCCCCCCCCCCCAAGAGCTGTCCTTGGAAGACAAAGAAGGTTAAATTGGAAAAGCATCTCAGTCAACTAATGAAAAGAAGGACTAGTGATAGCAGTCTTCCAATAGCTCAGGGGCTTCGCCAAAGAAGAGGGATCAAGCTATTCTCCAAAGCACCTGAGAGCAGGACTAGAAGCAATGGGTGGAAACTAATCAAGGAGAGAAACAATTTAGAATTAAGGAGAACTTTCCTGACAGTTAGAACAATGAGTTGGAAGGAATCTTGGAACAGAAATTGCCTCCAGAAGTTGTGAAAGCTCCAACACTGTAAGTTTTTAAGAAGAGACTGGACAACTATTTGCCTGAAGTGGTATAATAGGGTTTCCTGTCTAAGCAGGATTGGACTAGAAGATCTCCAAGATTCCTTCCAACTCTGTTATTCTATATTCTATATTCAAAGACAGTGATCATGCCTCCACTTAGTCACCTCTTTTGTTAGGCTAAACAGACTCAGTTAAAGGAGTCATACAGAGAGAAAAAATGTTACTTTTTAAAAGAAGAAATAGCTTTTGGGCAGCATCTAGGTAGCCTTGGCAGAACTCAATAAAACTAAATGTAGGAAGTTATCACCCAGCCCTCTCCCAGAAAAATGAAATATCCTAGGAAATATTGAAAAGGCAGAATATTTCTTTGGATGTGAAAAGAAAGAAATATGTTTTAAAAGACAGAATAGCTTCCTGTAGCTTCCTGCCCATCCCCACTTTGTCAATGGGCCATTAAGAAGGCCAAGCTAGTCCCTTTACATAATAAAGACTTCTCCACTTCACCTCCAGGGGGATGGGATTAAAGCATGATAATATTGGCCCTTTACTCAACTGACCACATGGCATCTGAGAACTCAACCAAACCTGGATTCAAAACGCAGCCTAGAGAGTTCCTGCATGGCCCCATGGGAGTCTGACAACCTATCAGAATACAAGCTCAAGATCAAAGGCCGGAGAGGGGATAAAACCAGGGACTCAGCATCTCAGTCCTTCCTTCTCTTCTTCTCCACCAACATTGAAGCATGTGATCACCTTTTCTGTTAGGGCTCAAGCCATGTGGTTCTGTCCATCAATAAACTATCTTTCCAAGCAGCCTCCATGTCTCCAGTGTCTTTTTCCCCACTTGGAGCTGAACCCAGAAGGACATTTCTTTCATCAATAAACAAGACTGGATATGGTTAGTACTTAGCTGGGAGACCAAGGAAATAATGGGCTAGACTGGCAATTAAAAAAACCTGCCCTGCATGGGGGCATTTGTAGAATCCAAGAATGTCACCAGCATACTTCTGATCCCAGAAAAGAACAATGGAAAAGAACTTCTGAAGGGCTGCCCAGAAATCCACATGGATGTGTTCATGCAGTCCTTGGCAGATTGACTTGAGAGGCAGCCCTTTACATTTCTTCCACTAGTTACTAATAGTGTATTGTTTATGGGTGAGCTGTGCTAATATTGCCCAGCTTAGGTTTATCCAGATGGGTGGAGAAGTTGTAGAAATTTCCTGACAATTAATCAATGGAATTGCTGATTAAGAAGTTCTGAGTGCTCCAACACTGGAAGTTTTTAAGAAGAGATTGGAAAACCATTTGTCTGAAGTGGTACAAGGGATTCCTGACTGAGCAGGGCGTTGGAGGAAAAAAGACTTCCAAGGTCTGTTTCAAGATTGCATTCCAATCCCATCCCATCCTATCCATAGTGCTCAGGAGGGGTTTGGGGAGCTGTTGTAGGAAAGTTATTGGAAAGACCAACCAAGGCCTTTATCAGTGTTCACACAGAGCTGACAGACCTTGAGAGACCGCCTACTGCCAATTACCTCCACTCGACCAATTAGATCCCATAGATTAGGCCTCCTCTGAGTTCCATCTGCCGGTCAATGTCGACTGGCAACCACGCGGAGGAGAGCCTTCTCGGTGGCAGCTCCGACCCTATGGAACGATCTCCCCGTGGAGATTCGTACCCTCACCACCCTCCAGACCTTCCGCATAGCCCTTAAAACCTGGCTGTCCCGACAGGCCTGGGGCTAAAGACCGCAACCCACCCGAATTGTATGAATGTTGTGCTTTTAATGATGTACTGTCTTATGTGTTTAATCTGTTTGTCCTCCCTTCCTTCCGAACTGTGAGCCGCCCTGAGTCCCCCCAGGGAAAAGGGCGGCATATAAATAAACTACCTAAACCTAAACCTAAACCAGACCAAAGGGAACCAACCTATCCAGGCAAGGTTTGGAAGTTTGGAAGTTTATTAGCATTTGTATGCCGCCCACTCCCAGGGGACTCTGGGCAGCTTACAGACAACAAGGGAATATAAAAAATTAAAGATAGAAATACAATTATTTAAAATTACACAACATACATACCATTTAAAATGGGGCTGGATGCTGATCAACAGCCCCAGGCCTGCTGGAACAGCCAGGTCTTAGTAGCTTTACGGAAGGTCGGAAGAGTAGTGAGGGTCCGGATCTCTATGGGGAGATCATTCCATAGGGCCGGGGCAGCAACAGAGAAGGCCCTCCCCGGGGGGGTCGCCAGCCGACATTGACCTGCCGATGGCACCCGGAGGAGGCCCACTCTGTGTGATCTTATCGGTCTTTGGGAGGTAAATGGCAGGAGGCGGTCTCTCAGGTAACCAGGTCCTAAACCATGTAGAGCTTTAAAAGTAATGACTAGCACCTTGAAGTGGGTCCGGAGACCAATGGGGAGCCAGTGCAGCTCATGGAGGATAGGTGTAACATGGGTGTATCTAGGTACACCCATTATTGCTCGCGCGGCTGCATTCTGGACCAACTGCAGTCTTCGAGCACTCTTCAGGGGCAGTCCCATGTAGAGCGTGTTACAGTAATCCAGTCTTGAGGTGACGAGGGCGTGAGTGACCATCTGAAGGGCCTCCCGGTCCAGATAGGGTCGCAACTGGTGCACCAGGTGAACCTGGGCAAAGGCCCCCCTGGTCACAGCCGACAAATGATGTTCTAACGTCAGCTGCGGATCCAGGAGGACTCCCAAATTGCGAACCCTCTCTGAGGGGCGTATAATTTCACCCCCCCAGGCTAAAAGATGGAATAACTGGACCATCCTTGGGAGGGAGCATCAATAGCCACTCAGTCTTGTCGGGATTGAGTGCAAGCTTGTTTGCTCCCATCCAGACCCTGACAGCCTCCAGGCACTGGCACATCACTTCTACTGCTTTGCTGAGTTGGCACAGGGCGGACAGATACAGTTGAGTATCATCCGCGTATTGATGGTATTTAATCCCGTGCCAGCGTATGATCTCACCCAGTGGTTTCATGTAGATGTTAAATAGGAGGGGGGATAGGACCGAGCCCTGCGGCACCCCATAATAATAGGGGTCGATCTCTGCCTCAACACCGACTGCGACCTGTCTGAGAAGTAGGAGGAGAACCATCGTAGGACGATGCCTCCCACTTCCACCTCTTGCAACCATCGCAGAAGGATACCATGGTCGATGGTATCGAAGGCCGCTGAGAGGTCAAGAAGCACTAGGATAGAGGAATGACCCCTATCCCTGGCTTGCCAGAGATCATCGATCAGCGCAACCAAAGCAGTTTCCGTGCCATAACCAGGCCTGAAACCCGACTGAAAGGGATCCAGATAATCAGTTTCATCCAAGGTCCCTCAGAGTTGAAAGGCCACCACCTTCTCAAAAACCTTCCCTACGAAAGGGAGGTGGGAGACTGGACGATAGTTGTTCAAAATGGCTGGGTCCAGAGAAGGTTTCTTCAGGAGGGGTCTCACCACTGCATCCTTTAAGGGGTGCGGGAAGGATCCCTCCTGAAGAGAGGTGTTAACAATCATCTGGAGCCAGCCACGTGTCACCTCCCTGCTAGTTGAGACCAGCCAGGAGGGGCACAGGTCCAGTATACAGGTGGAGGCACTCACCGCTCCCATGGCCTTGTCCACTTCCTCAGGAGTGACAAATTGAAACTCGCTCCATAAAATCTGCTCAAGGCTTACCCCCGGCGCCTCGGCTGATACCGTCCAATTGGAGTCCAGGTCCGTCCGAATCCGAGCGATTTTATCCGACAGAAACTGGACAAATTCCTCAGCTCTACCCTGTAAAGGGTCGTCTGCATCCCTCCCTTTCAAGAGGGAGCGGGCTATTCTAAACAGGGCGGCTGGGCGCGATTCTGCGGATGCAATAAGAGCGGAAAAATGCGCACATTTTTCCTGAGGTAAGGTTAATCTGATACTTTGAAGGACAGTGTCACCCAAAGTCACTAAAATTATCTTAGGAGATCCTGCCACCTGCTTTCTCCTACTGCCCTGCCTGTGCCTATTTGCCCTGAGAGGTAGGAGGTATTGTTGGCCCCAAAGCCATCTTCATTTAAAAATCAGGGCTCCAATGAAGGTTTTCTCCTCATCCGTTTGGTTCTTTGAGTGATAAACCATTTGGAACTTTACTGGCCCAGCCGCCTTGCCACTCTGAGAAATGCTAATTTTACTACTTTTGAGCTTGCCTGAATATTATATTTTAAATGATCCTAATCTAAATAAGGCAATACATTTTCTAATGTGCATTTCTAAACATGCTGCCCTTAAGAGGCATCTAATTCAAGATGTTTCCAAGATCTTGGTGTTATTAAAATAAATCCTCCATTAAAAAAACAAACCAACAAACCACAAATCCTTGCATCTTATTGCTCTTGCAGTAACCAATTTCTTTTGCTCAAGCTGTTTTTATATCACCCCATGGGTAACTTGTAAATTTCAGTCCAATTTTGTCTGTTAGTTTCTGACGGCTATTTAATCGCCTTGTTAATATAGACCACACAATCTGAGAGCAAAAGAAGCATTGGCTGCCCGCTCTCCATTGTACATGGATGCACTGCTATACACTAGGTGCTCATTGTGGCTGAGGAGAGCAACAGCAGAGGCCTCCAAATTCTTCCAGATGGAACTGATACCACAATTTTCTTTGCAGTTTTGGCTGCACTGCTAATTTCCTAAAGCTACTTCCCAACATTTTGCATTGCATTCATGGGACAAAGAAACCAAGTTTGGGAGGGTGCACGTTTTTGACTGTGCCATTAAACCCACATTCAATTTGATTCAGAATAGAGCTGGAGGGGACCTTGGAGGTCTTCTAGTCCAACTGCTTGCTCTAGCAGGAGACCCTAGACCAGTGTTTCTCAACCTTGGCAACTTGAAGATGTCCGGACTTCAACTCCCAGAATTCCCCAGCCTGGCTGGGGAATTCTGGGAGTTGAAGTCCGGACATCTTCAAGTTGCCAAGGTTGAGAAACACTGCCCTAGACCATCTCAGACAAGTGGCTGTCCAGTCTATTCTGGAAAACCTTCAGTGATGGAGCATCCACAACTTCTGAAGACAAAGCTGTTCCACTGGTTAATATGTCCTCTCTGTTAGGAAATTTCTTCTTAATTCCAAATTGCTTTTCTCCTTGATTAGCTTCCATTCATTGTTTCTTGTCCTGCTTTCAAGGTGCTTTACAAAATAATTTAACCCCTCTTCTCTGTGGCAGCCCCTCAAGTACTGGAAGACTGCTATCATGTCCCCTCTATCTTTCTTTTCTCTAGATTAGTCATACACAATTCCTGCACTCCCTATGTTTTAGACAGTGGTGAAATTCATTTTTTTTTACTACCAGTTCTGTTGGGCATGGTGTGGCTTGTTGGGCATGGCTTGTTGAGCATGGCAGGGGAAGGATACTGCAAAATCTCCACTGCCACCCCACTCTGGGGCCAGCCAGAGGTGGCATTTGCCGGTTCTCTGAACTACTCAAAATTTCCGCTACTGGTTCTCCAGAGCCCAGAACCTGCTGGATTTCACCCCTGGTTTTAGTCTCCAGGCCTTTAATCATCTTAGTTGCTTTTCTCTGCACTTTTTCCAAACACTCAACATCTTTTTGTAATGTGATGAGGTTGAAGCTAAAATAACTCCTATGTATTTACATGTATGTTCCTCATGTTACTCCCTTTAACAATAAGCAACAATGGGAAAAACACAGAAGAATAAAATACAATCAGCAGAAGATCCTGGAGGATGGGACAAGAGAAAAGAAACGAAAATCAAGCAAGGGACCAGATTGTCTTCTTGCTTTTGCAGGCTCCTTCTTCGTGCACCAAGGAAGCCCACAGGGGAAGTCTTCTGCTGTTGTAAGATGATCGATGCTGCTCTCAACCAGAATGCTAGAGGCAGGCTGTGGCTTGCCTTAGCAGCTGTCAGGCTGAAGGAACCAGAAAAACTTCGTGAATAGACTAAAGCAGGTTATTTCCCTATTGATCCCCTATTTACAATGTGTTCACCACTGACTGCATTGTCCTGGGGACGCACAGATAAAGTGTTCAGTGCCCTTGCCTCTGCCATTTCCTTTCATGCTGAATTGCCTTTTCACTCTCGCCTCTCCTTTAGCTGAGGATTCCACCACACCAGCAAAACTGGCAAGGAGAACAGAGGCTCTATTGTGATGCCCGTCCTTGGCAAACGAGGTGTGGGTGAGCCCTTCATTGTAATATTTGCAACCGCTTCTTGCTGTCTTTCAGGGGAAGCTGCATTTGTTAAGGTATTTTATCATTCATTCCTCTTACTGTAGGCTTCAAGAGAAGATCATAGGCACAAACAGATCCATAAATATGGCTTTCATAAAATGATCAGTTAGATAAAAAAGATAAGACTGTTCCCAGTTGTGCCACATCAAACAATCTCTACTAGTGGCACCTGCCGATATTGGCACATTTTTTTCTAATGTGTTATGTTGGAAGAAATGTCCTTCTGAGTTCAGTTCCAAGTGGGGGAAAAGACACTGGAAACATGGAGGCTGCTTGGAAAGACATTTAATGGTGGACAGGATCACATGCCTTGGAGCTCCTGAACAGAAAAGGGGGGGCACATGCTTCCAGATGTTGGATGAAGAAGAAAAAGGTGCCAAGATGCTGAAAGTCCCTGGTTTTATCCCCTCTCTGGCCTTTGATCTTGAGCTTCTAATCTGATTGGTTGATAGACTCCCATGGGGCCATGCAGGGGCAATTCTGTAGTTGAGTCCAAGTTTGGTTGAGCATTGTTCTTCCCAGGTGCCATGTGGTGAGATGGGTGGAAGGCTAATCCTACCATTGTTATGTAGAATAGACTGGCCTAGGCTCCTAATGGCCCATTGACAAAGGTGGGGGCGGCTGAGTTTCTGCCCCTCTTGAGTTTTTACTTCTCTTTTTAGGGAAAATATTCTGCCTTTTTAATATTTCCTAGGACATTTCATTGCTCTAGGAGAGGGGCGGGTGCTAACTTCCTACAGTTACAAACAGAAACAAAGCTCAATTATACTCCAAACAAGGTTGGGGGAGAGAGAAGGCATTGTTTAGTGCCAATGAAGGTTCATATTTTTAAGGCTCAAGGTAAGCACCAGTTGAATTCAAATGCCATTCCAAACATCCATATCATTGTGATTTAGAATGCAAATCTATCTAAAGGAATTAATTGCTGCTCCTGCTTAGGTCTATGCAAGTCATCACTAAAGACTTCCTTCAAGGGTTCTTGAGTGGGGGACATAATATTTCTCAACAGCTGCTCTTTTGCTATGGAATATCCTCTCCAAAGAGATCTTCCTGGCCTCCCTCCACTTTAGCATAATACTAATCTTAAGACCTTCTCCTTCTCCCAAGTCTAAGGATGCTGCACTTCTGCACTGCCTTTTTGTAAATGCAGTTCCATCTTTGCTGCTTTAATCTTAGTTCAGCAACAGCTGTTTCCCTGGTGGTTCTTATATCTTTGTATTTATATTTAACCTTCTTCTTTTAATACATTTCGGTAAAAAAGTTGATCTAGAGCTGTGTGCCTTTTACTGTTTCAATGGTGGTAGGTTAATCCTATTATGCCCTAAAGGTCATGTACTGTCTTTAGAATTTGGGTGGGGGAATGTAAATTCTTAATCCCATCAACTCCAGCCTGGGGAAGCTGTGGCTAAAGGAGTTTTGTTTACCTAGGATGCGCTGGTCTTCTTGGATGCAGAATCTGCATTCCTAAAGGTCAGCATCTTCGAATTTTGTTTGAAGCTGTTTTCCTAAGACTTTGTTAATTAGGATTTTTCTCCATTCCTCCTTTGGGAAAATATTCTGTCCCCCCTCTTTAAAATTAAGAAGCTGGGGAAAGGGGCTTCCTACAGAACCTTTGGGTTTTTGCTCTCAAGTTTCCTAGGCAAAACCCACTCACAGTAAGTTTGATTCCTAGCAACTTCAGGCTCATCACTGACATACTCTCACTGGCCCTAACAGGAGGAGGTGGAAACTATCTCCTTCCAATGCAATGAGTCCAGCCTGTGCTGCAGATTTCTTGGTGGGCTCTCACCCAGCTATTAAGAAAGTGCTAGGCTACTAAGGCTTTTTGAGATCAGCCTACTTCGCCAATACTATTGGCGAAGTATTTCTACCTGCTAAGATTTAAAAGTGAAAAATGCTGTCATCTCACATTGTTCTACAAACTGAAAGCTGACACCAATCTTTCAGTGTTGGAATCACAGGATTCCTTTGCCTTGTTAAGCAGCCGAGCTTCAACTTTCATAGACTATTCTGACCCTCCCTAATAAATGACATGATTATCCATAGAGCTCCACAGAGAGGTAGGGAGGTTTGTAGAGAGGGAGGGAGGGAGGGAGGAGAGAGAGAGGGAGGGAGGGAGAAAGAGAGAAGGAGGGAGGAGAGAAGGAGAAGGAGAGAGAGAAAGGGCAGGAGAAAGAGAGGGGGGAGAGACAGAGAGGGAGGGAGGGAGAAAGACAGAGGGAGGGAGACAGAAGGAGAGAGAGAAGAGGGCAGGAGAGAGGAAAGAGAGAGAGGGAGGGAGAGAGAGGGGGAGGGAGAGAGAGAGGGAGGGAGGGAGGGAGGGAAGCCAAGAGACAGAGAGGGAGGAAGAGAAGAAACTTTTCCTGATTCCATATCTGACTGCATTGGGTGAACTAAGAGGTAAAACTTTACACATGCGTATCAGTCCCCATTGCAAAGGCTAAACTTGTGGGACACTGAGGAATAAGAGATATTATCAGCAGGCCCGGGGAGTCCTCTACCCAGTGGTGAAATTCAATTTTTTTTACTACTGGTTGTGGGTGTGGCTTTGTCGGTGCGGAAGGGGAAGGATACTGCAAAATCTCCATTCCCTCCCCACTCCGGGCAGCCAGAGGTAGCATTTGCTGATTGTCCTAACTACTCAAAATTTCCGCTATTGGTTCTCCAGACCCTGTCAGAACTTGGTGAATTTCACCCCTGCCTCCACCAGAATCCTTTCCCAATACTCAGCACTTCTCTTCAGACTTAAGAAAAATGGTATTATAACTGCAGTATTTAATACAAATTATTGCACTTATACAGCTGTAAAGAAGATCAAACACCACTTATTTTCCTCTTTTTACTTTCTTTTATTTCTTTCACCTTTGTTCCTTATGCACTTTAGCTTACTTTTTATTTCCTTTTCCCCCTTCTTGCTGCATTTTAATTTGTATTCATTTTAATCTTGTTTTTAAACCCTTTAATAAAATTGTATTTAAAAAAGAAAGTTAGTCCTCAGTGATAAATGTGTTTCCAATCATTTGCTTTTCTTGAAGATTTTTTTAAAGAAATCCATGCACAGAAAATGAGCTTGTTAGGTATACGGCAATAAACTTAGTGGAAAAATAACTAAAAGGCCAACACCAAGAGAAAAAGGAAAGTCTAATTGAATTAAGTTTCAGTTGTCTAATGATGGCAATTCTTAAATTAGTTTTTATTCAACTGGGGGCCCAGAAAACTTTATTGCTCACAGATCCCCCTGGTGATAAAATGATGACAGCAGCATAAATAGAAGCAACATGAAGTTTGGCTGAATTTTCAACCCAGCATGCAATTTTAGTCCTACGAAGAAGTTAAAGGCTCTAGCAATACAAAAATGCAGGGGTCTCCAACCTTGGCAACTTTAAGACTTATGGAGTGCAGCTCCCAGAGTTCCACAGCCAGGCTGTGCAATAACATAACTAGTCTGTGACAGGTGATATGACACAAAACAGGCTAAACAACTGGGACATTCTCCCTCCTCTCGTGTGGGATCCACAGAGCCCACTCCTCACCTTTCAGCGGTGCTACTGCTAGAGGTCCTCACTCTGTTTCTGAACTGAATTCCAGGGTAATTCCAAAAAATATTGTCACATTACTATTATTGCTTTATCTCTTTTCTCTTTAAAACTGTTTTATTTCATTTTTCATTTTCATTTTATACAATCACTTATATACTGTGCATAAAAAAAAATCCACCATAAAAAACCAACATAACACTTCAATCCCCCATACACCCTTTCTTCTCCCCCTCCAACTTTCATTTCTCCCCTCCAACATTCCCCTCTTCTACTTCCCTTCCCCCTCAGACATCTCCCCTTCCCTCCATCTCACCTTCCTTACATTCCCCTCTCACTCCCTCTTTACTTCTCCCTCTTCTTTCCCTCTACTCCTCACTTTGGTGTATCTCTACAATTCATTAATCTGTTCAGTTTATATTTTGCACTAAAATTAAGAAAAATAAAAAAGAGAAAATAAAAGAGAAAAAGAAAAAAAAAGAAAAGAGAGCAACAGTATACAAGTGCATTCTTATTGTTCTGAGAATTGAAACTGTATTTCCACTCTCCCCCCTCCCCCCGATAGACCCCCCTCCCTAACCCCCTTACGACTTCCCAGGTCCCATACCCGGCATAATTCTTTATCAAGCACTGGGGTATATTAAAACCAACTAACTTTAAAGTTAAAAGATAAAAGATAAAGGAAAAACAAAAAAAGAGAAATAGTAAAAAAAAAATAAAAAGAAAAACAAGACACACACACAAAAAAGGAAAAACAGGAAAAATCAATAAACCCACTACATTAACACAGCTTCCCATCATCTTTAAATCTTAAACAATGTACCTCATTCCTAATTTCAGTTATTTTATTACTTGCAGGATTTCAAACTATATTGGAACCAAGTAAGTTAGTCAAATGGAATTCTCCAACTAAGGGCCTTATTACTTTATCTATATATCCAAACCTTTAATTTATCTCTTTTTTATCCAAATATCCAAACCTTTCTATAAAGCCATTAGACTCAAGTACTTCTTTCATTTTTCATTTCCAACACCTCCCATCCTGCCCTTACCCACATCCACATATAAATTTTATACCTTCCACCCTGCCTTTACCCGTGTCCACATATATATTTTATCCTCATCCATTGCTCCTCTCATATTTACTCCACCTTCCTGGAGACTCTCCGACTAATCTTTCTTAACCTTATATTCAAATAGCAATTCATACAAAAATCAGCTTACATTCTGACTCAGAATAATCTAATTGAACTTTCGCTACCCTTCCATCTCCCCCGCACCTCCCAACTCCGTTCGTCCCAAACCACAACTCAAGAAAATCACGATCTCCGCTCTCCTCACCTGGAAAAATAATTCATGCGCAATTTAAGTTAGAGTTCAAACGAATCTTATATACAATATATGTCCAAAATCAGCAGCGCTTCTTTCAGTCTCCATATCTCATCATCGATATACAGCTTTGCCATTTTATACCAGACAGGAATCATGAAATTTTTTTCGAACTAAAAAATTTGAAAAGTATTTTAAAAGCATCGCTGGATCTTTATTCTTTACTCTTCTGCTCTTCCGGAAGAGGAAAGCAACGCCCTCCGCTTTGTAGCCACGTGTCCCGCTGCTTATCTTCTCCTTCTCCTTGTCTCTCTCCAAGTCCGGATGAATCAGGAAGTCCCGCCTTCAGAATCTTGTAATAAAAATCTCGGGCTTCACAAACAGAATTAAGACGATGTTTTTGATTCTCAAATGTGACTGTAATGCCAGCTGGGACTTCCCATTTATATTGTATCTGAGAATTTCTGAGTTCTTCAGTTAAGAAAGTGTAGTCTCTCCTTGCTCTTAATATTTGAGATGGTATTTCTTTAAAAACAATCAAGTCCTGTCCATCAATTCTCAGCCCCTTATTGTAAAGCTTCTGTATTATCACATTTCTGGATTCCCTTGTGGTGAAATATATAATTATATCCCTTGGAAGCTGTCGCTGTTTTGCTACACACGAGTTCTGGTGGTAAATTTTTTGAATCTGCCAATCAAAGTTAAGTCCTGGACTTCCCACCGAACGACTAAGAGCCTCAAAAAAGGTCTGTTTCAAATTCTCCTGTTCCTTTTCACGCAGTCCTCTAACTCTTATTGCAAACGCAGTCTTATTATAATTTATCATGACAAGTTGTTTTTGAGCATTTTCAATTTCCTGTTGTAACGTTTGAATTTTGGATGTCAAATTAGAGTTGGTTTCTTCCAAAAGTTCCAATTTATCCTCCATTCCGGCAATATAGTCTGTCATAACTGTCATAATTCCGATCATATCCTCCTTTGTTTGAGCAATTTTAGCATCAAATTTATCATATAAATCCGATATAAGTTGATTGATTTCCTGTCTGAAATTGTTAAGGGTTTCGAAAAGAAATTCTTGCGTTAACAAATCTCCAGTAGAGGGCGTAGGAGGCAAGGGCAGCGACTTTATAGCAATTTCTTGAGATGTGTATCTGAGGAAGCGCTTCTGCTTCGATTTGGGAGCCATTCTAAAAAAATAAAAAAATAAAAAAACGAGCAATCAAACAAGCCAACAAACAGAGTCTCTGCTCCCCTCAGTTTTAGATGGGATACTATTTGTAATCTTTTAACAGTTGATACGGCGAAGTCTTCAGGAGAGCAGGGCTGATTGAGTACGTCACATCAAACGCAAAAGCTATAAAATTGCCATCTTGTGACGCAGCTAGACAAAGAAGCCTTTTACAAAATTGAAGCTGGTATTTTGAATAATAATAGAAGAGATTTCTCAGGAATGGTCCCCGCTCGGATTGATTTTAAATAGCTTAGCTTTGTCCTGAGGGGGGGGCAACCTGCCTAGAGCTGCAAAAAAAAAGCAGCTGAGAAGAACTGGCTGGAGTAAAAGCTCAGCTATTGTTGAACCTCTTCTCCGTTCACAGCGAAGAAAAAAGCTGTGAATTACAAAGAGATCCTAACGACTGAACTTCTCCCTGCCCCTTTCTGCCAGAAAGGGGAGATATCTATAGATCTTATAAGATATACAGACCAGAACTCTGAGAGGAGCTCCGTTGAGCTCCCGTCGGCGACAGGCTCCTCCCCCAGAAGTCTATTGCTTTATCTCTTTTGTACAATTCCAATATGGAAAGATTGTTATAAATGACAGAGAACCAGAATATGCGTTTTATTCATCCTAGGAAGAATCGGGGAGTAAAGTCTGATTCCTAATTCCTGCCAAAAGATTCAGGGAGGTGGTACTGAAGCACCTTTAATTATAGAACTATGGAGTTGGAATGATTCACAGGATTCATCTAGTCCAGCTTTCTTCAGGGTGTGGGGAAACCAACCAAACCATCTGGGCCTCCTCCTCTTAAAATCCTCTAGAGGTGGAGACAGAAGAATTCAAGAGATCAAAAAGAACAGAAGATCCCGGCTAAAGCAGCCTCTGGACCATAATTGTGGCTGGGAAAATAGCTGTCAGATCTGTCCCAGCTCAGGAAAGAAAGACCCTCGACTCCCTCTGTAGGTATACTTTTACTATTGCCAAATGCTTACAACGCAGCAAAGCCAGATCGGGAGATTTCCCACTTAATCCCAGTAGCTTTCCTTTCTCCCAAGCCTTCCCCCACTTGGTCATCTTGGAGGTGTCCAATAAGGTTTCAAATTGGTAATAGCTCCACATGTTGGTGCCTCTTTTGGTAGGCATTCCTCATTCCATTCCCAGGCTTGTGACTTTGAATCTCTCAAGCTGTTTTGGGGATGGCACCTCTGGTTCCTCTCATTCTGTCAACCCCCCTCCTTGTATCCACTTGCTCCTCCCTCCCTTCCCTTTTATGGCAGGATACCATCCACGTGAACAGGGGCTGAAGTGATGTGATGCAGACCTGACAATAGGATTCAGAAGCATTTATGGCAGCTCTGCTCTCAGGCCCCAAGCAACATTGAACCATCCTTGGATAGCAGACCAAAGCAAAGGGAACTGGGAATTGGCTCAGAGAGGTGATGGATTTATCTTTCCAGTTTCCAGTTTAACATTTTTATTGAGTTATAAAATATTGTAAAATACAAAATACAAAAATAAATAGAAAAGCAGGGGGGGAGGGGGGAAGAGAAGTGAGGAAGGATAAGAAAAAAGAAGAAAAAGAAGCATTGACTCTCTCTGCTGCAGTAAAATAAGGCGTTAACATCAAATCACAACTTTTTGCTTTTTCATAATAATAAGAACCAGCAATTTCTGTAAAGATCTATCAATCTACTCAGTAAAACCCAAAGTCATAATTTCATTCTTTTCCACCTCAAGCAAAGTTCAGAAGTGGTCTCCAAGTGGAAACAAAAGCCCTTCTGTTCTTTTCTTTAATCAAAGTGGTCAGTTTTGCCACTTCAGCCAACTCCATCCACTTCTGCAACCATTTGGCCATGGTAGGAATCAAAGTTCCTTCCATTTTTGTGCATAGAGTTAGGTGATGGGAGTTATCTTCATTCCACAGGTTGAAATGAAAACTGGCCAGTCACTCGTCAGAAATACTTTAATCAGTATTCCTGGTCTAAAAGGCGATTTTAGCACAAATAACACAAGAGCCACCACCTCTCAGAACCATATGAAAGATTGGCATCTAATATAGCAGTGGTCTCCGACCTTGGCAACTTTAAGACTTGTGGACTTCAACTCCCAGAGTTCCTCAGCCAGCTTTGCTGGCTGAGGAACTCTGTGAGTTGAAGTCCACAGGTCTTAAAGTTGCCAAGGTCGGAGACCACTGTAATATAGTACTGGGGGAGACATGAGAGGTAACTGGGAGAATAATGAGTCTCCCCTGCCGAAGCAGGAGACCCTACACCATCTCTGACAGATGGTAGTCCAGCCTCTTGAAAGCTTCCAGTTGATGAAGCTCCCACGACTTCTGAAGGCAACTTCTGTTCCATGGCTTGATATTTCTCCCTGTCAGAACATTTCTAGGTTGAATCTCTCCTTGATCAGTTTCCATCCATGATTCCTTGTCTGGCCTCCAGGTGCCTTGGAGAACAGCTTGACCCACCTTCTCTCTGTGGCAGCCCCTCAAGTATTGGAAGATGCTATCATGTCTCCCCTGGTCCTTCTCTTCACGCCCAGTTGCTGAAACCATTCATCGTGTTTTAGTCTCCAGTCCCCTCATCATCCTGGTTGCTCTTCTCTGCACTTTTTCTAGAGTCTCAACATCTTTTTTATAGTGTGCTAAATCATCAGGAAGAGTCAATATTGCCATAAGCTTTTCCTGGTCTCTCTCTCCATATTCATTAGTGCCACTGGCATGTCTGATAAGGTGGCTTGCCACATTCTGGTTCCAGGATTGGGCAGTCCGGGCTTTCTTCCAAGTAGCAGGCCCTGCACATACCCCAGCACAAACCTAGTTGGTTTCCTAACCTAACATTGCTCTTGCTTTCTCTTCTTTGCCACACACGGCTGACTTATATTCGGGTTGCATTCCGTTATTATCCTGAAATCTTTCTTCACAAATATTATTACCAAACCATGTAGCTGCCACCTCTGTACTAGTGTATTTCATTTCTGCTTCCTAAGTGGAGTGTTTTGTATTTTTCACTGTTAAATTTCATTTTGTTACTTCCAGCTCATTTCTCTAAACTATCATGATCGTTTTAAATTTTATTTCTCTTTTCTAAGTTATAAGCTATCCCACCAATTCAGTCTCTCCTGAAAATCTGATAAGCAATCTCTGCTCTTCCTTTCAAGGCTTGAAGCCATGGAGGCTGGAGGTAAAGTGTTTTCTTGTTTCAATAGGTTTCAATTTAGGCATTAAGGAGAAAATATAGATTATCCCACTCCATGGAAATTATTCCAAGCCGCCAACACACACAAAACAAACTTGTTATTGTTTATGCAGAAAGGATAACATTATCTGAAGCACCTTGATAAACTAGGCATGCTTGTCTTCTGAAAAGAAATCCTTCTTCCAGGAAATTGCAGAATGTTTGCAGAAGAAAACACAACTGAATTTTCTCTTTCCACCATCACTGATGACAAAGGCTGAATTGCACCTGATTTACTCCTTGTGTTAGTTATGGCATAGCCAATACTCCTCCAACCCTGAAGTCCAAAGGAGAGCCATTGGCACATCTCCCCTCTTCTCTTGAAATTTAATTATGCCAGCCACATCCTCATCCATACAACATTTGCATTCGTCTTTGAGCTCTCTTGGACAGAATCCATTTAAAATCTGCCTAGTGATTTCTTTCTCCCTGACTATTCCAATCATTGATCAGCTGTTTGACCAAAAGTCCGGAGCCAGCGCATGGACTAAGTCCCAGCTTGCTTTAGCCCCATCCATCCTGCAGCCCCTGAGACCCCCTTGCTGGAATAAAGGCAGTTTCCATACAGATGAAATGCAATTCACTGTTTCAAAAGAAAGGAGGGACAATGTTGGAAAATGCCAAAATAGAAACTGGGTTTCAGTGTTTTTTGATGCTTACCTCTTTCTTTTTTTAAAAAAAAGAATGCTTAACAAAAAGAATTGTTGCTACAACTGATGTTTTGTTTTGATCATAATGTCAGCGTTCCAAATACCATGCAGAATTAAATCAGAGTCAAAGGCAAAACTATCCTTAAAGTTCCAATTTAATAAGACAGGCATGTTGGCATCGTGCTATGGAATCCCAATTCTGGAAATGACATCAGAATTCCACCCTGTTAAAAGTTCATGATCTTGTCCCCACACCCACAATCCATCACATGGTCCAATCTTCTTTCTCCATGCTGGCATCCACACCCAGCTGCTTCCAGTCAGGTGTACTGGTGCGGAGACAAAGGATGACCTTGGCTTCTAATAAAGAATGAAAACAGTACATTCCACAATCCTACTCCTTCTATTCTCCCCTCCCATCAACTATACTAAAGAAACAGAACAATGAAATAAGAGAAAGTGTGGCAGGCCAAAATTCTAAAAGGAATATAATTGCAGGCCTGACACATAGCTCACTTTATGAGTTTGCTGGATTTGATGCAGAGGTGGGTTTCTGCCGGTTCATCCCAAATCGGGTGAACTGGTAATGGTGGCGGCGGGAAGCTCTGCCCACCCACCCGGATGCTTCTGTGCATAAGCTTCTGTGCATATGCAGAAGCATTGCACGTACGCATGAGTGAACTGGTAGCAAATTAAATTGAAACCCACCATTGATTTGATGGTGTATACATTTAATATGGGACGCGTTGACTCAGATGCTAAGCTTGTTGATCAGAAAGGTCGGCAGTTCGACAGTTCGAATCCCTAGCACCACGTAACAGAGTGAGCTCCCGTTACTTGTCCCAGCTTCTGCCAACCTAGCAGTTCGAAAACATGTAAAAAATGCAAGTAGAAAAATAGGAAGGTAACAACGTTCCGTGCGCCTTTGGCATTTAATCATGCCGGCCACATGACAATGGAGCCATCTTAGGGCAGCACTGGCTCTTCGGCTCTGAAATGGATGAGCACCGCCCCCTAGAGTCAGGAATGACTAGCACATATGTGCGAGGGGAACATTTAATTTCATTTAATTAAAAAATAATGGAAAATTATGGGATTGTAAAGATTGTAAAGAGACTGAAGGAATTCTCTGCATCTGTGTGCACTGCGGAAGACATAGGACAGTCCTCTGAGTCTGCCGGATTGGATTGGAACATCCTGCGGGATTGAATTAGATTAGAACGGGAGTCGCCAAACCTGGCAACTTTAAGACTTGTGGACTTCAATTCCCAGAATTCTTCAGTCAGCTTTGCTTAAAGTCTTAAAGTTTGAAGACCTCTGGATTAGAACGTCTGAACTAAACTGAGACAACAACAGAAGGTACTCTAGGATAGCTTGATAGACTATGACATGATCCTGACAGCATCTATCTGAGACTTGTAAAGGACTCCAATGTGAGAGGGCTGGCCTCTTAGCAAAACCACATAACATTCCCAAATAACAATAGCCCTTAGACTTATATGCTGCTTCACAGGGCTTTCCACCCCTCTCTAAGTGGTTTCCAGAGTCAGCCTATCGTCCTCAACAATCTGAGTCCTCATTTTATCCACCTCGGAAGGATGGAAGGTTGAGTCTGAGACCTTGAGTCTGGTCAGGATCGAACTGTTGAACTGCATACAGCTGGCAGGCAGCAGAAGCAGCCTGCAGTACTGTATTCTAACCACTGCACTGCTACGGCTCCATGATGAACATTTGTAATCAAACAAGCAGTGATTGAGTATCAGAAGGACAATCTGCATGGTTTCCACAGAGGTAAATCTTAGCTCATTGACCATGTAGTTCTTTGAGAGAAATCAATAGGCATAGGGTGAGGAGGACCCCTCGGCATTATATACTTGAATTTTCAAAGTTGTTGACAAAGCTCTGTATGAAAAACTCTTAAGCAAACTTAGTGGCCACATAATATAAAAATCTTCCATTTCCTAATTGGTTTTTAAAAAAAAGAAAATGAAGAATTTAAGTAAATAGGCAACTTTCTCAATAAAACGAAGTCAGAAGCAGACCCTCTGGGGCTCTGTGTTCTTGATTCTGATCTTGACTTGTGTTAAGCTGTAGATGACACAACTCAGAGAAAGAAAACCCCAAAAGATTGGGAGGAGCCCCGGAAGGACTTCTTTAAATTGGATGAACTCCACAAACAGCAGCTGCAGTTTAAGTAAATGTAAAATGATGCACGCAGGCAGAAACATCTTAACATTCAATCTACACTGAGATAGGATGTGAGCTGTTTGTTCATAACTAGGCAAAATCGTGGACGCAGAATTCAATAAAGATGTTGATTCTGATTGGGGTAGCTATAAAAAAAGGTGAATACAGAATCAGTTGCAATGATTGTAACCAGTTCTATGTCGGGCAGATAGGATGACAGTTAAAAACCAGAAGTTATGAACACCAGCTGGTCATCTAATGGCATCACTCCAAAGTTCCTGATCACCAGTCACACTGACAACAAATGGCACCAGTTCAACTGGGACCAAACTGAAGTCATCGGCCATGCAAGTTCATTGAAACTTGGCGTTCTACCAACAAACACATTGACTTAGAACCAGGGTACAAACCAATAAGGAAGCTGATAATCTAACCCACCAAAAAATGACAGAACCAACCACCCCCCTCACCTGTTGGATCCTGCACCTCACAGCAACCAGTCAGAAGTCACAGGATCAGAATCTGCCTTGTGATTCAACCAGTCTCATGATTCAGTGTCTTGTGATTCAATCACTCACAAGACCATGTGACCTCCTAGGCCCTTTAGGAACGAACAAGATTCTTCACCCCAAAACCCCACTGAAGATATTACCTAGTTTGGTAATGAAACACCTGGGAACTGAGCAGCAAGCTCGGAGACCATAAGCTTTGTCAAAACCTACAACACGAACTCAGTCGTGGGATTTAATAGCAATAGCAATAGCAGTTAGACTTATATACCGCTTCATAGGGCTTTCAGCCCTCTCTAAGCGGTTTACAGAGTCAGCAAATCGCCCCCAACAACAATCCGGGTCCTCATTTTACCCACCTCGGAAGGATGGAAGGCTGAGTCAACCCTGAGCCTGTGAGATTTGAACAGCCGAACTGCAGAACTGCAGTCAGCTGAAGTAGCCTGCAGTGCTGCATTTAACCACTGCGCCACCTCGGCTCTTTAAAAATTTAAAATTTTTTACTACCAGTTCTGTGGCGTGGCGTGGCTGGGTGGGCATGGTAGGGGAAGGATACTGCAAAATCTCCATTCCCTCCCCACTCCAGGGGAAGGATATTGCAAAATCCCCATTTCTTACTGATCAGCTGGGAGTCAGGAAGCAGAGAATAGATGGGGGCGGGGCCAGTCAGAGGTTGTCTTTGCCAGTTCTCTGGACTACTCAAAATGTCTGCTACCGGTTCTCCAGAACTGGTCAGAACTTGCTGAATACCAACCCTGCCCGAACTACAAATATTCTCAACAATTTCTAAGGTGGATTTCATTCTAAATACCAACCAGGAAGAAATAAAAATAAATAAAACTGTGGATGTTATAATGCCAAATGTTGCATCTGGGGTACGATAAGAAGTTGTGGTTGGCCTCTCTGTGGAAGGATGTACTGTAATAAGAGATGAAAAATGTGCAGAAGACTCTAATATCTGGGTCTCTTGCTACAAAAGGGATAAATGAGAGGGAACATGATCGAAGTGTATTAAATCAAACATGGCATAGAGAAAGCTCATAGATTTTTATTTTTTTAGTTTATCTTTCAAACATTATGACTAGGGGTGTTCCCAAGCTGAGAGGGAAGAGATTTAGTGCTCTTCCATAACCGGCATGTCTCCAGTCTTTAAACTGGCAGAAAAATAAGCTGGCATAAAAAGTTCCTTTGAAGTAGAACAGCTAAATATGACTTTAAGCTGCCTCTTCTATGGGCTACGGATGAGATAAAGGCCATCAGGAAGATGCACGTCTTAAAAAGGGTTCACAAGTCATCTCTGAGCCATGATCAGAGACATCTGGATGGTCCTTAAAAGAAGAGAAAATACTTTGTAACAAAACACAAGTTAACTTTTCAAATTTATTGTCATAATGTGTGTTGATGGCCAACTTTGACGGCTTGAGTAGAATAGAATAACCGAGTTGGAAGGTACATTGGAGGTCTTCTAGTCCAACCCCTCTGCCTAGGCAGGAAACCCTTCAGCACTTCAGACAAATGGTTATCCAACATCTTAAAAACTTCCAGTGTTGGAGCATTCACAACTTCTGGAGGCAAGTTGTTGAAAGAGGGATGGCATAAATTGATGAAGAACAGCTTAATTGAAAGTTGTCACTCTTGAAGACGCTGGTGTCAGGCCTGGAAGCCACCTTTTGCATTGAGCCTTCAGACCTGCCACATTTATTGCTCTGGGAAACTGGGAGGGGGGATTATATGGAGTGGGGTGGATATAGTCATCATAACATTCCTTTCTCAGAGAGTCAAGGACGTCTTACCCTGTACCTGGAGGGGTGTGACTGGGAGGCATCTCCACTTTGGATGCAGCCTGGACCATGTGACAGACATGAGAGTGCTGGGCAGGGGCTTGGACTTTCGTTTGGGTGGGGAAAACCTGGAAACTGCTAATTGAAGTCTACTCATCTTCAAGTTGTCAACGTTGAGAAACACTGGGCTAAGAATATGAAGGTCATTTTCCATTCCGGTCATCTAAAATTATATGCAATTTTGTTATTTATAAATGTATGTAAAATGCTTTCTAGCAATCCTATGTATCTTGAAAAATACACGCCCTCACAGTGTGTTTCTCCCTTTCATGGAGCTGAGCGTGAAACACAGAATAAATGGGAAGTCATTCCTCATAGTTCTTGGATATTAGTGTTACCAATAGTTGGCACCTCAAATTCTCCTGCATCCTTTCCTACCAATTCTCATTCAATTTTAGCATAAGAGAAATTATTTTTGAAATCTTTGCCAAGCAGAAGAAAATGTCAGTGAAATTCTCACAAGAGAATTTGTAGTGTTCTGGTATCTATTTAGTGGTGAAATGTTCAAGGGGAAGTAAGTTAATTACTACTACTACTACTACTACTACTACTACTACTACTACTACTACACAATATTGAGTATGTCTATTCAATTAAGTCTGAATAGAGAGCACTCCCAATTACAGCTTCGGTGGCTACAGGATGTTTATCGACTCAACACCAGAGGTGGGTTTCTACCAGTACGGACAGGTTCGGTCGAATAGGCAGTAACGGATAACCCGTTCCCTCCTAAGTAGGAGGGTTACGGAGGATCCCCTGCAGGGTAGGGCTGAGGACTACGTCCAGTTCTTAGCGGATAAAGTTGCTCGGTTTCGGTCGGAGTTGGACTCCGATTCTGCAGATCCAGCCGAGGCACAAGGGGATAATCTGGTAGACCACCCCTGGGTTGAGTTTCAGGATGTTGCCCCTGGGGACGTGGACAAGGCCATGAGAGCTGTGAGTGCCTCCACATGTGTACTGGACCCGTGCCCCTCCTGGCTGGTTGCTAACAGCAGGGAGGTGACACGGGGCTGGATCCAGGCGGTTGTTACTGCCTCCCTTCGGGAGGGGGTCTTTCCCCCCGCACTTAAAGCGGCGGTGGTGAGACCCCTCCTGAAGAAACCATCTTTGGATCCAGCCGTTCTTAACAATTATCGTCCAGTCTCCAACCTCCCCTTTGTGGGGAAGGTTGTTGAGAAGGTGGTGGCCTTTCAGCTCCAGCGGTCCTTGGAGGAAGCTAGCTATCTTGACCCATTCCAGTCTGGCTTCAGGCCTGGCTACAGCACAGAAACCGCTTTGGTCGCATTGACCGATGACCTCTGGAGAGCCAGGGATGGAGGTCATGCCTCCATCCTGGTTCTCCTTGACCTCTCAGCGGCTTTCGATACCATCGACCATGGTATCCTTCTGCGACGACTGCGGGAGGTGGGGGTGGGAGGCACTGTTTTGCGGTGGTTCTCCTCTTACCTCTCGGACAGGTCGCAGTCGGTGTTAGTTGGAGGGCAGAGATCGTCCCCTAGGCCCCTAACATATGGGGTGCCGCAGGGTTCAGTCCTGTCCCCCCTACTTTTCAACATCTACATGAAACCGCTGGGCGAGATCATTCGGCGGCACGGGATAAAATACCACCAGTATGCGGACGATACCCAGTTGTATCTGTCCGCCCCGTGCCAACTCAATGAAGCGGTGGAAGTGATGAACCAGGGACTTGAAGCTGTTAGTGACTGGATGAGGGCTAACAAACTCGTGCTCAACCCAGATAAGACCGAGTGGCTGTTGTGTTTCCCTCCCACCAATTTGGCTAGTATTCCATCTCTCAGGCTGGGGGGTCAAACACTACGCCCCTCAGACAGGGTCCGCAACTTGGGAGTCCTCCTGGACCCACAGCTGACTTTCAAACATCACTTGTCAGCTGTAACCAGGGGGGCATTTGCCCAGGTTCGCCTGGTCCACCAGTTGCGCCCCTACCTGAACCGGGAGGATCTCACAACAGTCACTCGTGCCCTTGTGACCTCTAGGCTGGAATACTGCAATGTGCTCTACATGGGGCTGCCCTTGAAGAGTATTCGGCGACTTCAGCTAGTCCAGAATGCAGCCGCGCGAGCAATTGGGGTTAAGACTACAACCCGCCCGAATAGTATGAATGTTGTGTTTTAATTATGTATTTGTCTTATATGTTAAAAGTTTGTCTCCCCCCCCCTTTTTTAAGTTGTAAGCCGCCCTGAGTCCCCCCAGGGAAAATCGCGGCATATAAATAAACTTTAAATCTAAATCTAAATCTAAAAATTCGGCCAGACATATGACCATACTGGTTCTATCCTGGGTGCTGCCATCTTTAGTTTCTGTTCTGTACATGCGCAGAACAATCTTCATTGAAAAAATGTAATTTCCCCCCTTTTTGAATGGTGTGCACATGCTGGTCCTAGAGAGGTTCCACAACCATGTGACTAATTTAATAATTGCAGTGATTCGCTTAGCAACTGTGGCAAGAAAGTTCATAAAACGGGGCAAAACTCTCATTTAGCAACAGAAATTTTGGGCCCAATTGTGGTCATAAGTTGAGGACTGCCTGTACTTTAGGTCCTTCAGAATTCTAGGCCATGTTGATGGTTTGGAAACGTTAGCACCCCATGCCATCCTATTGTTTTAAATATCTTTAAAAGGTGCATTCTTCTGGATTACATATAGCTTTCCATTTATCCTCAATTGCTTTGTCAAGATATTTTTCAAGCTCCTTGTGCAGATAACAAGCTGTGTATTGTGGAGTAGAAGAGCATTATGGAAATGAGCAGTTATCACTGAGCTGTGTACACGCTCTGTAATTTGTACCCAACATGATGTGTGCATATGTTTGGAATAATCGATTGCCGTGAGTTGCCGGGCATTGCCGATGGGGCTCTGGAATTCAAACAAACTCCAATGAACAGCGGGAAACAAATCTTAACTGGGATGATTCCCGACCTTCCCCCTGGAGCAAACACCCTACCTTTTCCCTCCATAAAACCTCACAGAGCTCTACTGCATGACAAAGGCAGGCAGGTACAAACTGGCCAAGCAAATCTTTTTCTGGCACCACAGTCCAGTTTCGACACTGGACACCATCAAAAATTGATTGTAATGAATGGTTGTTCTTAGACTGAGGTTTGCCAGTCCTTAGTTTTTCTCATCTTCTTTGCCTTTGAGAAGGTTGTCTTATCTTAACACTAGATGATAACCCAGCATTGCTCGGGTATGTATTTATAGGAGGAAAATGCCCAGACCAAATGTAATTTCTAATGTTGGAATTTCCCTCTTACCAGAGGGAGCCCCCTTGTGGAGTACTGTGAAGACGTTACCATGGCAACTCCATTGCACTGTACAGTAGAAGCCATTTTATGGCAGTACAGTAAAAGCCATTTTAAGACACAACAGGCTGTATCTTAACAGAACACACACCCCGAGTGGTGTTAGGGGTGTCTTCCCCCCCCCCATATTTTTCCCCAGAGTAAATCATCTGTGTATCAATTTGGTGGAAATTGCCCAAGGCGTTCCAGAGTTATGCTGGAACACAAACACACACACACACACACAAAGACAGATAAGATAGATAGATAGATAGATAGATAGATAGATAGATAGATAGATAGATAGATAGATAGATAGATAGATAGATAGATAGATAGAGCAGGTAGTCTTTCATTTATAACCACAATGGCGCCCTGTTGTTAAATGAGACAATTATAAAGTGAGTTTTGCCCCAATATACAGCCTTTCTTGCCACTTATCACTGCAGTTGATAAGTTAGCAATCCGGTTGTTAAGGGAATAAGTATAAGTATAATCTTTATTGTCATTGTACTTAAATACAATGAATCTGATTTCCTCATTGATTTTGCTTGTCAGGAGGTCACAAAAGATGACTGGGACACAACAAATGGTCATAAATATGAACCAGTTGCCAAGCACCTGAATTTTGTTCACATGTCCACAAGGATGCTTCAAAGGGCATAAGTGTGAAAAACCATCATAAATTGTGTTTTTCAGTGCCATTGTAACTTTGGGATAGGCAAGCCACAACTGCCTTACCGTTTTTTCTGCCCTTCCTTCTTCAAAATGAAGATAGCTTAAACCTGCCACCGTAGAGAGATGCACATCCAGGTATCTTGTGTGCATCAGTTTTATTATCCCAATGGAGAAGAATGCAGGGCCCAAACTTATAATTTAGCTCAATGCTTTCCATTGGAAGAAGTCAGCAATTTATTATGAGAATCCATTTTGGTTTGAACATTATGAGGTCTCTAAAACAATGTTTAGACACGAGCGAGAGACCGAAAAGCCTGCAGAAGTGATTAATGTTGAATATATGAGGCAAGAAAAATTATCCAATACATTTTTAAAAAGACTTTTTCTCATATTGGAATCTGTAGAATAAAAACACTTCTAATCTGTTCAAACTCAATTTTTACTGGATACTTGAAATATTAAAGTAGTAATGAGGATTTAATGTTTTTATAAAATAATTTTACAGCCCAAAAGTAGCACCGTTCTCTTTCATAACCAATATCATATAAAACAATATTCAATTTAAAAGCAAACAAAAAAGATCCCTTTCAAAAAAAACAATATCAGAGAAATTAAGCATGAAACTGTTTCAGCAAATGCTTCTGAAGGGAGTTGCGTGAGAATTTACAGAATTAAGTTATACATTAAGTAAAAATTAACTCTGTAACCTCTTTGTGCTTACAATATCTTCTTTAAGTTTTGCTTATTTATTTAAGATTTTGATATTCCGTCTGGATACTTTACAATAGAAGTAAGTCAAAAACTATCTTTGGATGTATTTTTCATTATTTGGCTTTTTTCATTACAGATGTTGGGACAAGAACAGCCTTTCTGTGAATAGGTGAATTTCCCCATGAAACAAAGTACAGGTCATCCTTGATGTAAGACCACAATTAAACCCAAAATTTATGTAGTTAAGTGAGACATTTGTTAAGTAAGTTTGGTCCCATTTTGTGTTGTAGTCCACTGACGGCCTGCGGAGCTGGCAGCAGATTCGGACAGTGAGGAGGTTGAGGAGGAACATGGGCAAGTCCTGAAGTCTGGGAAAGGCTCGGACGAAGGCTCTGTGTCTGAGGCAGAGGTTCCACCACAAAACCACGAAGCCCTTATCTGCGCCGACATAAGTGCGGAGGGCAAATCCGCGCCATCTGAAGCGCTAAGGAAAAACGTGACCCTACCGCGATGACATAACCGCGGAGGGCAAATCCGCGCCTTCCGAAGCACTCAGCACCCTAAACCTAACCCTAAACCTAACCCTAAACCTAACCCTAACCTAACCCTAAAGCAAACCCCTAAACCTAATCTTAACCCTTACCTTAATTTAAATCGGCTTTCTGCCGCCGCACTGTTTTAAAGCGCCCTTCTGTCGCCGCGCTGTTGTCGTGGCGGTGATGACGTCGCGGCTTTAGCGATGCGGTTTTATCACCGCTATTTTGACGAGCGCGGTTTTGTCATGCCACGGGAGGCAGATAGGGGACCAGGGCTATCTGGTAGCTATTTGCTCCCTCCGGAGTCTGACATCAGCAAAGCAGAAGAACAATGGGAGGCTGTTCCCAGTGTGCGCATGCGCAGAGCTGCCAGAAGGCAAGAAAAATTAAGGGCCGACTCAGGAGTAAGGCTTGGAGATGATTCGCCCCTCCCATAAGACATAAAAGAGGAGCGAACGGGACATGAGCTTTTGCAGGAAGCAATTAGTTCATCTGGTCGGTTCAAGCTTTGAAAAGTTCTGTTGGACTCTGGGCTAAGTTTGGCCTTGCTCTGCATTTGGCCATTAGGTGTCTGGCAGCATTCCAAGGGAAATAAAGGTGGGTGTTTATCAACATTTTCATGAAAGACTGTGGCAACTCGAGCAGACATTTGTCAGAATCTTCACAGACTGTTTGTGAAGCCTTGCGGACTGTGAATGATCATAATTCACAGCCGTATAAATAAAAGAGGATTTTGGGGACTAAGACTGTGATTTATACTTTCTCAGGAAGCTAGGTCAGAACAGTTTATGACCTTTCTTGCCCCAGTTGTTAAGTGAAACACTGCAGTTCTTAAGTTAGTAACACATTTGTTAAGTGAATCTGGCTTCTCCATTTACTTTGCTTGTCAGAAGGTCACAAAAGAGAATCACGTGACCCCCCCAGGGACACTGCAACCATCCTGAAGCAACTGTTGTTGCAAGTTGAGCATTGCCTATACATCTGGATCCTATCCTATCCAATCTATCATCTGCTCATTACCAGAAAACCCACGACCCTGGGATTAAGAGTTCTCTCTCTCTCTCTCTCTGTGTGTGTGTGTGTGTGTGCGTGCGTGCGTGTGTGTGTGTGTGTGTGTGTAAGTTAGTTCCCAAGAGTTCCCATCTCAAGAGGCCACAATCAGCAAAACAAAGGGCATCACAGCTCCACAAAAAGATCATTTTCTTCTTTATCTTAATGTAGAGAATAGAAATGTACACCCACTTTGGGGGATGCCAGAGTGCCTAAAACAGTTCATTGTACACAGCAAAGACACAAGATCAATAAATCAGTGGCATTTGTTTGCTAGCTCTTTTTAATGGTTGATTTAAGTGATGCCCCATTCCCAAACAACTCTGGGATACTAAAATTAATATTTGGGGGGAAGTTAAGGTTTCACGACTGTGTTCAATCTACTGTGGTACAAAACTGCAACAATAATTCTCCAAAGCACTTGAGACTAGAACGAGAAGTAATTGATAGAAGATCATTAAAGAGAGATTCAACCTAGAACTAAGGAGAACAATCCTAATAGTGAGGACAATTAACCAGAATTAACCTTCAGAAGTGGTGGGTGCTCCATCACTAAGGGTGTTCAAGAAGAGACTGGAATTATGCCATCACTTGCTTGGGTAGGGGGTTGGATTAGCAGACCTCCAAGGTTCCTTCAACTCTGTTATTCTATGTTCTAAAATCTATGTTTGGGTACTGATTTATTTGTAGAAAAAAAGCCTAAACTGTCATGCACTGTGTGAACTTCTGTGGTCTCCACAGACTCCAACCTGGGATTGTCAGCCTGGTCTATTCCAGGTTAGCTTTCCAATGCAGTCATTTATCTTAATCATTCCAAAATTGATCTGAGTTTCCAGAATTGTGCAGAAGCCATTCCTTTCAGGCGTAAGCAGAGAGAATTCTGTCCTGGTAAGCAAAGGGAGGGGAGGATTTGCAATTTCCCATAGTTCAAAGAGCTGCCATTATTCTGAGAGAGCTCATGGCTGAGTGCAGTAATGATGGGCAGCTCCCATATCTGGCTTGTTTATCTGTCTTCGGGATTAAAGTGATGCAGGTCATGGCCAACTCTTTAGCTGCAAACGTAAACTTTTTGGTCCAACAATCACCCCCTGTACAAAATATATTCTTCATTATAAATATAACACCAGCAGTTTAACAGAATAACAGAATTGGAAGGGACCTTGTAGGTCAACTCCCCGTCCAAGCAGGAGACTGTACATGATTTCTGACAAATGGCAGTCCAGTCTCTTCTTGAAAGCCTCCAGTGATGAAGTTCCCTTGACTTCTGAAGGCAACTTCTGTTCCATGGGATTGATTGTTCTCACTGTCAGAAAAATTCTCCCTATTTCTTGTTCAGTTTCCATCCATTATTACTTGTCTGGCCTTCAGGTGCTTTGGAAAACAGGTAGACCCCTTCCTCTCTGTGGCAGCCCCTCAAATACTGGAAGATGCTATCATGTCTCCCCTGGTCCTTCTCTTCACTAGACTAGCTATGCCCAGTTCATTCTTCATATGTTTGAGTCAACAATCCCCTAACCATCCTGGTTGCTCTTCTCTGCACTCTTTCCAGAGTCTCAACATCTTTTCCATAGTGTGATGAGCAAAACTGGATGCAGTACTCTAGGTGTGGTCTTACTAAGGTTTTATAGAGTGGTATTAGTACCTCACTTGATCTTGATTGTATCTCTTAATTAATGCAATTTAGGATTGCACTGGCTTTTTGGCTGCCGCCACACACCGCTGACTCATATTTAATTGGTTGTCCACTAAGACTCCAAGATCCCTCTCAGTTACTGCTATTAACCCTGGTTTCATCTAGTCTAGATGTGTCCTTTTGATTTTTCTTGCCTAAGTGTAAGACTTTACTTTTCTCCACATTGAATTTCATTTTGAGGCTATCATCTAGGGTGTTAGCTATTCCTATCAGCTTAGTATCATCTCCAAAGTTATACTAATAGTTCCTGTTATACCTAATATCTGTAAGAAAAAATACCTTTCCACTTTCTATTTTACTTGAAATCTTATTTGCATACTTTACATTATCCTTAATGCTATTATATAATGAGAAGGAATTCTCATACCTCCCAAAGACCCATTAGATCGCACAGGGTCGGCCTCCTCCGGGTTCCATCCACCAGCCAATGCCATCTGGCTATGACCCGGGGGAAGGCCTTTTCTGTTGCAGCTCCAGCCCTTTGGAACGAACTCCCCACGGAGATTCAGACCCTCACCTCTCTCCTGGCTTTCCGAAAAGCCGTTAAAACCTGGCTGTGTCGGCAGGCCTGGGGTTGATGAGCTCCCTTCCCCTCTCGACAGGTGTGGTTGTTGGTTATTTTAAATGTCTGTTTTGTATTTGTATGTTCCCCTTCCCGTTGGAGTTGTTCGCCGCCCTGAGTCCCTTTTAGGGAATAGGGCGGCATATAAATAAAATAAAACTTCAAACTTCAACTCATTAAATAACGTTTAATTCTGCGGATAAGAAGAATATCACTGAACTTCCTGTGTATGGTGAATTACTAGACAGTGTAAGTACAGCCACTGTGTTATATAAATATAAATAAATAAATAAATAAATAAATAAATAAATAAATAAATAAATAAATAAATATGTATTTATATAAATAAAGCCATGGAACTATTAGCTGTTCTAGTATATATTTTGCAGGAATGTGAAAGGCAGGGGCATTTTATCATGTTTGTTGGACATGTGAAAACTCAGGAAGTTTTGGATGCAAATACATACATTAAATCAGTAGATCTTAAAGACTGTAATATACAATTGAATATAGAATTTTTCTTTTGGGATTGATTGATAGGCAGTTGGGAAAAAAGTCATGGAACTTTGCATGATAATTGCAGAGTGGTTATTGCATGTTCAAAAGCTGCAATTTTGGGCAAAAATACACAGATGTATTACACAGCTAGAAAAGATAATAGGGAAAGATGTAGATTTTAAACCTGAACTGTTTTTATTAGGGATAATATCATGAAAATTTGATAAGAAAAGTATGGATTTAATATTGTGTGTCCTAAACAGCAGGCAGGATTATCTTCACACAATATTGGAAAAATGAAGAAACACTGCAAGATGAAGAGATAATTAAGAAGATACTAGATTGTGCAGAAATGGACAAACTTACACGAAAATCATACAGTGGTTGGAAAAAAGGAGTTGCGAGTAAGAAGGGAATTTGTATTGTTAAGCAATACAAATGCTTAACACTATGTTTACTAAGAGACAACACTATGTTTACTAAGCACCAAGAAATGTAATTAATAGAAAATTAATAAATTTTTTTTTTAAAAAAAGTGGAAAAACTTCTCAATAGAGGAATGGTTGAGATGATGGAATTTGGAGAGGTGACCAAAACTGACTTCCTTGATTACAGAGAAGACAACATCTATTTTAGTTGCTAGAAACAGCTAAATTGTTTTGCGTGAAACAAAAAAAAATGGCTTTGAAGATTAGAAAACAATAGAGTAGATAATGGAAAAAGAGAGCTTTTCTTGTAACCACAGGGAAAAAGATAATTTTGTAATTGTACTTATTATTTGCTGAAAAAAATCAGAAGCCTTTCTATTTCTTTTCATTCTTTCTATTTGCAACTTTTGAGGGAAGTTTCCCCCCTCTCCTTTTACTTTCTTTTATTTTGTATTAATTCTTGTTAGTTTTTATCTTTTACTCAAAACTCTTAATAAAAATTATGCCCAAAGTAACATTTTGTTTCTACTGACAGAAGCTCCATGACTAATCTAAATGAAATATTCTTTTCATTGCCCAAGCAAACATTTTTCATGGCTTTATTAATTGCTCCTCCCCTTCTCCTATCTTTGGCGAAGTTGGCTCTGTTTTATTAAAATCTGATAGATTCATTCACCCATCAGTTGATTTTCTCAGCAGAGATTTCTGGACCATTTGATTATTTCCTGACCATTTGTTTAAATATTTCCCACACATGTTAGCAAGCATTTTGTTGTATGCAAAGATGCCATAATTTTGCTTAAAATCCTCTCCATACAACATCCAAATGCAACACAGCAACAGATCACTCACAAGAAGTTTTGCAAACAGACTGCAGTGGGAGATACTCTTCCTTTCCTTCCCTCTGAGCAGCCCAAAACATTTTCCAGTACAGGTAGGTCTTCGACTTATGACCACAATTGAGCCAAGAATTTTATTGCTAAGTGAGACATTTGTTAAGTGAGTTTTACTCCATTTTATGACCTTTCTTGCCCCATTTGTTAACTGAATCACTGTAGTCGTTAAGTTAGTAACACGGTTGTTAAGTGAATCTGGTTTCCTCATTGACTTTGCTTGTCAGAGGGTTGCAAAAGGGGATCACATGACTCTGGGACACTGCAACGGTCATAAATGTGAGTCAGTTGTCAAGTATTCGAATTTAAATCACATGACCATGGGGAGGTTGTAATGGTCATAAGTGTGAAAAATGGTCATACATCACTTTTTTCAGTGCAATTGTAACTTTAAACAGTCAGTAAATGAACTGTTGTTAAGTGAAGGACTACCTGTACCATGACTCCCAACCTGACTATCTTCTCTGTCATGTTAGGGAGAAAAGCAGTGACTGAACTATAATTATCCAGTGCAAATTGCAGTGGAATAAAGGAATTGAATCTTTCAGTCCCACCCACAACCATCACTCCAATTTAGTCCTTCCCAACATGGTGACCTCTGGATATATTGCTACTACAATGACCGGAATTCCCTACTGGCAGTGGTGAAATTCAAATTCTTTTACTACCAGTTCTGTGGGCATGGCTTGGTTTGGTGGGCGTGGCAGAGGAAGGTTACTGCAAAATCCCCATTTCCTCCCGATCAGCTGGGACTCAGGAGGGAGGCAGAGAATAGTTGGGGGCGGGGCCAGCCAGAGGTGGCATTTGCTGGTTCTCTGAACTACTCAAAATTTCCACTACCAGTTCTCCAGATCCTGCTGAATTTCACCCCTACCTACTGGTCAGAAATTCTGGGGTATTGCAGCCCCCTCCTCCCAGTCATCCTCTAGAAGGCGTCAGTCTGAAGAAGGCAGATGATCTAACCTAGGAAGGGCTTTAGCAGTATAACTACTGTGCCCATAGGGATAACAGGAGGGGAAGAAAAGTGATGTGGGTGTCTGTTTAATGAAGAAGTTATTGAAGACACACCCTGACTTAAATCTAAACAATGTTCCACTTGGAATGATAAGTCCTCAGAATAGCAAAGTTGCAGAAGTAACCGAAGAGGTTTCCATCTCTTTCCCATCACTTTCATGTTCCTTTTATTTTGACAACATTTTGCTCAGCATCACTCCTAGGATGGATCCCAAATGTCACTTTGCCTCATTTCACACTTTCCTTTCTCCTTGTTGGTCCAAACCTTCATTTGTTTTGCCTACACAATGCAATATAACTTGATGGAATGTGCCATCTATGTGATATCGTGGATGTCACAATTTTGCTTCAAAAAGGATGATGTCATGGAAATGCACGAAGATAGTTACAGTCACAATCATTCACTAAGAATTTAAGCAAAGAAGCCAAAGATTGTGGATGATGAAGACGAACCAGCCACTTCAATCAAACAGCATGGAAGAAATCAGCAATAAAACAACACAAATGTTCAGGAGGCGAATATAATTTTTTGGCAATCTATTCAGCTGCCTCCAACTTTTGAAACAAACATCATCCTTGTAGAACATTCTGTGCAGTCCTTCAAATGTCACTCCGGCATTCATTAGTGATATTCCTCCAAGTCTCTGTGTGGTGGGTGAAGTTACCAGATCTGACACAGCAAACAAAATATGTTGCATAGTTTCAACGCAAGCGCTCACAGATTCTGTTTTGCCCCTTTTAAAGAGCTGTCCATCAAAACAGTTCATCAAAGCAGAACGAAAGGCTCTGGACTTCACCTAATATCAGGACAAAACGTTTGACAACTGCCAGGAAAAAGCTTCTATGACACCTGCGGTTGCAAACACATATAGTTTCTATATATTTTAAGTCTTCGTTTTCAACAGATAAATGTAATCAAGGTTTATATGCTCAGAGAAGCCAACAGGATGGGGTTGTTGCACTTGAAGGATCAGAAGAAAATTGTAACTAATGTTGTGGAAAATTACTTCGATATTGCTTTCTCAGTACAGGATTACAATTAGGTTGCAGTGTGAAGCAATAAATGAATGGTAACAAATCAACAAAAACAGCCACTGTCAGGAGTACTTTGGTGGCGGGAAGTAATGCAAGCATTACTTAAAAGTTTTATGACTCTCATTTAATTTGCATCACGGCTGCTCAGGCTATAAACAAACTACCATCTCGAAGAGCAGGCAGCGAAAACTGAAGAACAAAACTATCTCATCTTAACTTTGCTTCAGAAACTATTTAAGTGCCATCAAATCAGGTCTGACTTTGACAACTGTATGGACAAATGGTCCTTCACTCCCTTGATTTGCTCCCAGGAATCACCCAGAGCTGTTCCAGGGAGAGATCCCAGTAATCTCCCAGATTCAGTCTATTCCATTTAATTTTTTCCCTTTCTAAGTGTTTTCTGGTGGGACTTGTCTATCAAGGCAACCTGATCTACCCAATTATGGGACGGCGCATACTCAGTCACAATGACCCAGGCCAGCCATGCCTCCGAACCAGTGCCACAGTCGCTGCCGCCATCTTATTTTTGAGTTCTGCTCATGCGCAGAATAATTTCTATTAAACTGTGCATGTGTGCACAAGTGCACAAGTGAATCGGCAGTAACGCCAGCTAGAACCCAACCCTGGGCATACTGCTTCCATTTTTGCCTTTCAGCCCCCAATCTAAGGGCCTTTGCAGGCAGCCGCTTTCACAACAAATTATTTTTTTTGTCGAATTTATGTTTACCGACAAAGAAATATAAGGAGACTAGTACAGATCTATTTCAAGCTATTTAGCTCTCGTCAGCTAGTCATACACGTCTGGGATTCTAACCTGAGCTACTTGCATATTAAGTAGATGTATTAATCTCTAATCAACCTCTTTTTCTGTTTTCCTCAACCATGTCAAGCAAGAGATTTTCTCTAGCCCTTCCCCCCACACACACATACAACACACGGCATTATCTCTAATTAGCTGGACTGATTATATTAACTGTGATTATTTTCTCCTCAGAAAAGGTGTGATTATTTTCTCCTTGGGAGTATCATATGGTGGCACTTTTGTGGAAATGCACATACGGTAAGATCAGAGGTCCTTCTAAGACATGCCGAGGTGGAATCTGACTTGGCTGCTACCAAGGATTACAACTACAATTGCTTCACATTCATATTTTCCTACCCTCGTAACATTTGATGGGGAAATCTTGCGTGTGTGGCTGGTTCAGACAGTACCACTTTGGTAAGGGGAAAGTTTTTATTGGACACCTGCAAACACTATAGACCAGGCCCGGGGGCCAGATCCAGTGTAAACGGACCCCAGGCCCCCTGCAGCAAAAACAGAGCTCCGTTTTCGCTGGCAGAAGACTATCAAAGCAAACTCAAAACAAAACAAAAGGACACATGTTTCCCCTTTTGCATTTGAGCATGCAAGAAGGGACCGGGAAGGAGAAAGGAAAAAGGGAAAGAAGAGAAGATGGGAAGAGTGCAAGGAAGGAAAAATAAGGAAAGAGGGGAAGGAAGAAGAAAGGAGAATGAAGAGGGAAGGAAAAAGAAGAAAAGGAAGGAAGGAAGGAAGGAAGGAAGGAAGGATATAATGAGAATGAGTGAGGGTCTCAGGGAAGTCCTCCCTTAGCACTTCCACCACAGGTACCCCCGACATCTGGCCACACCCCTTGGCCCTCCAAGGTCAAACACAACCCTGATGCGACCTTCAATGAAATTGAATTTGACCCCCATGCTATAAACCAATTCAAAGTACGGCACACTTTTTAATCCTAGATGAGAATGCAAAGCCTAGTCCTCATGAAACCCCCAAAGACTCTTTTGAGGAACTTAAAAGGGCAGATGAATTCCCAAACAAAGCTTAGGAATCCTCTCCAGACCACTTAAAACAAATGTGGCAGATCCTCTCTATATACTTCAACCTTCCCCAACTTGGGAACCACTAGATCTCCTGGGATTTCAACATGTGGCAATCCTAGCCCATGTGAGAATTCTGGGAACTACAAAGACAAACTGTGGAACACCAGGTTAGTGAAAGGTAGTATGTAGGTGCGTCTTGGTGATATACATGACTGATAAGACTCTTGACTCGGCACTAATTCCTCAGTGGAAGGCTACAGATGCATTTTCTCACTATTAATTAGAACATAATTTCAAGGATAGTATTTTTCTGACTTGTCTTTCGTTGGTCTATGAGAAAATGCCCCTTTTCCCCCACATGAGATTTTGGGGTGATTCCATTTTGGCTGAGAAACTGCCGTCAGCCAGGTTTTCCCTTGAGTGCTAGATAGATCACCCCAGAACAGACAGCGCAAAAAAAAACATTGCCTGTTGAACTGACAAGACATACACGTTGACAATATTTTCCATCATTGAACCAAAGGTTGCAACTGTTGATCAGGAAGAGAAGTGCACTGTACAGTTTGGAGGAAACGAATAAACCTTCCCATACAAGAACCTTCCAAGAGTTTGCCACAACTTCTCTTCAACAGATAAGATGAACCTTGCCACTTATCTGAATTACAGAAAACCTTTCAGGTTATTCTTTCCCATAAGTGTTATTTTGTTTTGTCTTTTTTAAAAAAAAAGAAAAAAAGAATATCTGGTAAAAACAGTGTGAACGCAGAACCTGGGGAACTAACCTGGGACTTGCTGGGGTATAACTTCTTCTGGATCCTGCAGATGGATGAAAATGAGAAGCCCAGCTGCTCCAAACAGAAGAATGAAGGAAAACATGCAGGTCAGCTTCATCATTAATGTCCTCTTATCAATCCACTTTAAGCCCACCGAAAGAGGAAAACGTCTTCTCTTTGATCCCCAAAGCTTGAGTTGAGGTCAGCATCTCAGTTGGCTTCCTGTTTCAAGGGCCACCTGGTAGAAAGAAAGCAGTGAGCGGCTACTAAATATTGTGCATCTCTAATAAACTTCCTATATGTTGCCTCCTCTCTCCTCCCACCTCTCCCTGGAACTAGCAACCAAGAATATGAAACAGCGAAACACTCCATTTGGAGATTTGTTCCAGGGAAATGATGTCCATCTGTATTTTATCATGCTCGCTGCATCTGTTATTCAAAATATTTTAGGATGCTATTTTAACTTGTTAAATTATTGTTTAAGATGTTGTGCCTTGTAAATTGCTTTGGGGAGGGTGTGCCTCAAAAGGCAACATGAATCCTGAAGTTAGGGGAGATAGAACTATCCACATTCTGCTAAGCGCAATGTATTTAAAAATAAATATTTTACATTAGCAATTTTGTTTTTAAAAACAAGCAAAACTGGCCCAGGTTTTTTGGGGTGTTTTTTTTTTTTTTGAGAAATAGTTTACTTGGCTCTTAGTAAATGACACTCAAATTCTGTCCCAAATGAATCTGAAATAATTTGGGTCATCTCTTCCTCAAGACAAAAACATCTGAAATGAAGAAACCCCCAAGGACTCGAAACCGTAAAATCAGTGCATGTTTTGTGTGTCCCAATAACGAAAGGCTCCCTCTGGGAGCAAGGCTGCTTAAAGAAAAGCGAATGATCTTTATGCCAACTTGCTGATATTTGCTCTGTTGCTAAGAGCCCCTATTACTTTTTTCCTTTGTTCTTTTCTTAGTCCTTTGATATTATCCCTCATCACATGAGAGGGGGAAAAAGACAATGCTTTTGATAACTTCATACCTATACTCCGGAAATTACACAGCATCTTTTAGGTCAGTGTGTCACAAAATTAAACCCAGGAATCATGTTAAGCCTTCCACCCTGGCAGAGTATTTTTTGTCCTCATTTGCATTGTAGAAAGTTAGCATCTACCCACCTCCTAGAAGAATGAAGTATTTTGGGAAATAGTAAAAAGGCAGAATATTATATTTCCCTGGATGATAATTGGAGAAACATGTTTTTAGAGGCAGAAAGCTGCCGCCAACTTTTCTTAGTAGCCCACAGCAGATGCCAGCACTTAAGAGATAAAGAGCTTATGGAAAGAAGCCAAGTATCTAGGTAGCTCTATTCATAAGCAAATAACCTCATCCAAGATCCAACATAGAACAAAGCTATTGAGCCACAATAGGAATTGGCTAACAGTCTTTTAAAGAACACAAGCCCCTTCATTGCATCACCCCAAACTTCAACCAAACTTAGCTCAGACAAGCTGCTAGGATTTCTACTTTGCTTATAGAATCAACTATGACCCTGACATAACCCCTACATGGCCCCATAGGAGTATGACAACAGCCAATACAATACATGTTCTTGCACAGGCACAGGAAGCTCAAATGCAAACACCAAGAGAGGGTATAACATCACCCCTACTCCCAATTCCATGTGGTCAGCTGCCCAGAATCCACGTGGTTCTGCTTCATCATTAAACCATCTTTCCAATCAGCCTCCACGTTTCCAGGGTCTTTCTCCCAGCTTGGAACTGAACCAGATGGATCCCCTCCCCCGCTCGCTCTCTCTCACACACGAGTGGCGGGAATGGGACAATATGGCTGGCTAAGGAATTCTGGGAGTTGAAGTCCACAAATTATAAAAGGGCCATGGTTTCTTACACCTGCTAATGCCACCATTTATCCAATAACGTACCTGTGGCTTTCCAGCAGGCAGAACTGGCTTCCTTTCTTGGCCAAACCTTCTATTAAAGATCCGGGCTGCTAAATAATGGGAAAACCAAGAGACTCTTTTCACAGAGAAGCAGGAAGAAACACCAGTGGATCAACCTTTTCTACAGTCTCTCGCTGCAAATGTTAAATGAATCAAACACTTTTTTAAAAAAAATGTTCTTGCACTGCTTAAAATGGCAGTAAAAGAGGAAATACCATATGTGGCTTTTCAAAATTTACAACTAATTTGTATAGTCGTAATTAAATAAATGTCTACACTTTATTGTCCTTGTTGGCCAAATTAAAGAGTTATGCATGATTCACTTGGGGAATAGGTCATTCTAAGAAGAAATTAGCGAGATTCTATTTTATTGTGTTTTCTGGAAATTGAAACCGCAATTGTATTTTGTATCCTTTAGAACTAAGTTTTTCTACCAAAAGGAAAGGAAATTATGCCGATTAGCATACATTAATGCTCAAAAGTATTGGGATGCTTCTTGGTTATTGTTTTAATTAACACATTGCACTTTGCTGTTATAATTTTCAGATAACAGGGTGCTACATTTTTTTTTTTAAAGCCAGAAAATTCTCCTTGCAGAGAGAAACATTTGCTTCCAAAGTTTCATATCCCACAAACAATTTGCCTACCTCAAAGTTTTGGAGGCAAACTTCCTCCTGTTGTGTGTTAGCCTCTGCTACTTTCTCACTGACAGTTTCTATCAGCCCTTCGAGGTAGACCAGACTAGGAAACCAAAGCTATGAGTTCAGAGGTGGGTTTTACATAATTTTACCACCGGTTCACTGTGCACCGAAATTCCATGTGTGTGTGGCCTTTCCGTACATAGGTTTTGCTCACGCAGGCGGCATGCACGCATGCGTGTAGCTTAGAAAATATGGCTAAATAGGACGGCACAGTGCCGGGGTGGGTAGGAAAGGCCACCCACTAGTCACCACTACCAGTTCGTCCAAAATGGTTCAAACTGGCAGAATACCACCACTGTATGAATCCTTTATCTCCAGGAGAAACTCGAGAGCTTTCTCAGATTATATTTCTGCCTCCAACTCAATATTTTTTCTCTGAGCATTGTTTTGGTTGCGTCTCTTCCTCAAGGCTCTTTCTAAATCCCCCTGGGAGAAAAAAGAATAACCAGAAATAAAGTTCTGTGGAGGGTGATTTGCTTAGGACAAGTTTACCCAAGAAAGCATATTTATAGGGTTAATTTCAAGCATGGCTCAGGCGATCCACGGTCCAGACATCTGGGATTGCCCTGAGACTCTGCAATGTTAGTCAGGCCCCTGGGGCAGGACACGGGACTGGCTAGAGTCCCACCTGGGAGCGCCTGTCCTCCCTTCCTCTCCAATCCCCCCAGGACAACACAGAAATTATAAAAAGATCAACCAACAGGCTGAATATTTTAGAAAAGAAGTGCAGCTCTACAGAGATGTCCCAAAGGTGCACAATCATTCCTTTTATAGTCTTGAGAAGAGCCTAATTACCACCAGGCTGAGTGCAATTATCTCCTGTAACTGTGTAACTGTTCCTTACGCCTATTAGCTCTTTGTCCAGGAACAACTCCCTTGGCTCCTCTCCACCACTCCAATGCATGATATCCGGATCACACTCCCTTGTCTCCTCCCCACTGGTCCAAGGCTCAGGCGCCTCCTGGTGGCCAACCAGCCTCTCTGCGCCCTGCTTGGAGTCAGAACCCTGTCCAGGGTCCTCCACATCCTCCAGAGCCAACTCAGAGGGCCCCTCGCTGTCGGAGTCTGGTGGCAGCTCCAACGGCTCCTGCTGGGCCCCAAAGTTCCCCACCTCTATAAAAAGGGTTTAAGATGAAAGTTGACCCAAACCATTTTTCCTCATCTCTCCTCACCCTCTGGGCTTCAGGGTTTTTTTTTTTTGGTCGTATACAACACACACCAACTAACAAGACCCAGCACATTGCCGAAGGACTTTTTTCTGTTTTGTTTAATGATGATTGAATGGTAGGTATGAGAATAGACTTCAATCTCCACAGTGTTAAGGACAGAAGTGGTTTCCTACCAGTTCGGACTGGTTCGGCTGAGTAGGTAGTAACTCAGTTGGACATGCGCCCGAACCAGATCTATCCTTGGGGCCGCCATCTTGATTTTCTTTTCTGCACATGCACAGAACAATGTTCATTGAAAAAATGACTTTTTTTCCCTGTTCTAATGTGTGCATTCACAGAACTTTTTAGGTGCAAATGCGCACGCATGCTGAGTTTTTTGCATGCCAAACCAGTAGTAATGCCGGCAGGAACGCACGCCTAGTTATGGAGATAGTGGTAGTGCAGAGAGAGAGCTATTGTGATGGCTCCCAGCCAGGTTTTCCAGGAATAAGGAAGCAACAACACAGGCCGTAGTTGGATTGGAAACAGAGTAAGAGGCTTAGGATGGCCACTCCTAGAATCTCCCAGGGTGTATCAGATAGGATGAGAGTAGCCTGTCATGATTCAGTCTATATAGTGTGAGCAAATAAAGAAATGGACTAGTTGGATGGTTCTAGGTTGTTCTTACACTTAGACTTAACCTGACATCCTTCAAGTCAAGTCAATCTTGTCTCCTGGTGACAATTGGACAAGTCTTTGCAAATATCAAAAGTGGCTTCTCTTGCCCTACTTCCTAGGAAAGAGCAGGAGGAACTGACACAAAATCACTAAAGGACTAAAGCAGGGGTCTCCAAACTTGGGAACTTTAAGACTTGTGGACTTCAACCCACAAGCTATGCTGGCTGGAGAATTCTGGGAGTTGAAGTCCACTAGTCTTAAAGTTGCCAAGTTTGAAGACCTGTAGCCTAAAGCCTGACTAGGATTCAAATTTCCCCAGGAAATTTGGGGAATTTCAATGACACAAATCTCAAACTACAAAGAGCAGTCTATTTTTTTTAACAAAAAATCCTAGCCACCCATTGCCTTCCCCATCTTCTACTTCCATCAAGCTAACCAAGCATAGTAATTTCTTCTAGTCCATCATCATAATTAAAACTGTGGCTGTCTGCTTCCTCAAGGGAAATATCAACCTTGATTTGGTCCAGGAGTGGCTTCTTATAGTCTATACACTATGATACTCTTAGCAACTCTCTCCCAGGATCCAGAAGGGAGAAGGCTGATTTTGTTTCTTATTTTCTTTCTCAATGTCCATATCTCAGAGTCACAAATTTAACAATTGGGAAAAAATGCATTAATTATTTGATCTTTATTACATAAGACAACCACGCACAAGATTCTTTGTTGTATTGTATTATTCTCTACCCCAGTGTTTCTCAACCTTGGCGACTTTAAGTCCTGTGGATTTCAACTCCCAGAATCCTGTGCTGGCTGGGGAATTCTGGGAGTTGAAGTCCATAGGACTTAAAGTCACCAAGGTTGAGAAACACTGCTCTACCCAAAGATGCAGCAATGCTCTGGATTAATGCATTCTGTGAAGCCTTTGTTTTCTAAAAATGTTCACAGCATTCTTGAAAATTGTCTCCCACAACAAATTTGAAAGAGCGAGTACAGTTTCCATCCTGATTCTTCCATGAAGAAGAACGGGCATGTATGGACATCCCTAAAGCATCTTAGGGGATATGATGGCTCAGTGGCTAAGACGCTGAGCTTGTCGATCAGAAAGGTTGGCAGTTCAGCAGTTTGAATCCCTAGCGCCGCATAACGGAGTGAGCTCCTGTGACTTGTCCCAGCTTCTGCCAACTTAGCAGTTCGAAAGCATGTAAAAAATGCAAGTAGAAAAATAGGGAACACCTTTGCTGGGAAGGGAATAGTGCTCTGTGCGCCTTTGGCATTTAGTCATGCCAGCCACAGAGATGTCTTCGGACAGCACTGGCTCTTCGGCTTAGAAACGGAGATGAGCACCGCCCCCTATAGTTGGGAACGACTAGCACATCCGTGTGAGAGGAATCTTTACCTTTAAGCCATCTCTAAGCCTTGAAAAAAGGCTTATACAGCAGAGATGTTCCATACATATAGATGGTTCTTGAATGTCTGAGCCATTATTCAACCCCGCGTGAGTGAGGGGCACCAGATCTTCCAAGGGCTGCCCAGCCAGCACCTCAAGAAAGCAACAAAGCTTAGCTACATATGGACAACAGTGTAAAATCAAAACCAGGACCCATCGCAAACAATCAAGTCCACACTGGAGGGGTCTCATGTAAATAATTAGTGGGAGACACGCCCCTGCAGACAAAGAGATGCACTCATATTTATATATTTCAGAAAGGGGGGGAAATGATGTGTGCATGCACATTCATAAGTAATAACATACTAGATCTCAGCATCCTTCCTGCCCTTCTGTTATCTACAGAGAACAATGGTCTTCATTAAAAGAAACATTTGCATCTTGACATTCAGGTGTTGCTATGGGAATGTTCTGATAAAACTCAGCACAGGCTGCTGTGAGCTACAAGGACATATTCCTTATGTCTCAATTTGTCTATTAAACAGCCCCGTTCGTCTGAAAAAATGATTTTCCCCACAATGGAGAAAAAAACCAGCTTAACCGGGACAACAACAGTACAGGTAGTCCTCGACTTACGACCACAATTGAGCCCATGATTTCTGTTGCTAAGCTAGACACTTATTAAATTGAGTTCTGCCCCATTTTACGACCTTCCCGGCCACAGGTCTTAAGAGAATCACTGCAGTCGTTAAGTTAGTAACATGCTTGTTAAGTGAATCTGACTTCCCCATTGACTTTGTTTGTCAGAAGGAGATCACATGACCCCAGGATTCTGCAACCGTCATAGATATGAATCAGTTGTAAGCGTCCAAATTTTGATCCCATGACCCTGTGAAAAATGGTCATGTCACTTTTTTCACTGCTGTGGTAACTTTGAACAATCACGAAATGAAATGGTTGTAAGTCAAGGACTACCAATACAAGTTGGGGATATCTTTAAAGCCAAAATCCACCCAGAACTGATCAGTCTATTAAGCTCCCAAACAGACTCTGGAAAGCCAGCAATCCCAAAGTCAAGCTAGAAACCAACTTAAACCATCATTGATTTCCCAAGGCAGGCAGCATAATGACTGAATAGCTACAAACATGTATAAGCAGGTCAGGAAAAAGCATAGTGCACACATATGCAAACTTGGGGAGGGGGGGGAGTTAGTTAGTTAATTAGTTTAGGGGTTGTTCTAAGTTGTTTTGGAGTTGTGCCAGTGGTGAAATTCATTTTTTTTTACTACTGATTCTATGGGAGTGGTTTGGTGGACATGGCAGGGAAAAAAATACTGCAAAATTTCCATTCCCTCCCCACTCCAGGGGAAAGGATACTGCAAAATCTCCATTCCCTCCCCACTCCAGGGGAAAGGATACTGCAAAATCTCCATTCCCTCCCCACTCCAGGGGAAAGGATACTGCAAAATTTCCATTCCCTCCCTACTCCAGGGGAAAGGATACTGCAAAATCTCCATTCCCTCTCTACTCAGGCGAAGGATACTGCAAAATCTCCATTCCCTCCCCACTCCAGGGGAAAGGATACTGCAAAATCTCCATTCCCTCTCCACTCCAGGGAAAGGATATTACAAAATCTCCATTCGCTCTCCACTCCAGGGGAAGGATACTGCAAAATCTCCATTCCCTTCCCACTCCAGGGGAAGGATGCTGCAAAATCTCAATTCTCTCTCCACTCCAGGGGAAGGATACTGCAAAATCTCCAATCCCTCCCCACTCCAGAGGAAGGATACTGCAAAATCTCCATTCCCATCTCATTCTGGGGCCAGCAAGAAGTGGTATTTGCTGGTTCTCTGAACTACTCAAAATTTCCGCTACCTGTTCTCCAGAACCTGTCAGAACCTGCTGAATTTCACCCCTGAGTTGTGCGTCTTAGCATATTGTGTGAACACAAACTCTTTGATTAGTCTAAGGGCCTAGGTATTGTGTGAACCTGGAAAACTAGCAAAGCCAGTCACCGAATGAAGTGTGTTGTGGGAATGTCAGCAATCACAGGAAGCCAGCAGGGGGCTAAGTGGAGAGAAGGCAGTCCTTTTAAGCAAGGATGGTATAAATTTTGGACTGGTATTTCAGGAGATTTTCGGTGGGGGGAAGTGCACAGGTAACAGTAAGAAGTAGAATCTACCAAATGTTAATTTGGTAGACATTTTAAGTAGGATTGAGAACCAGGTTGGTACAGCGGTTAAGGCATTGGGGTAAAAAAATGGGAGACCAGGAAGTCTAGTCCTGCCTTAAGTATGAAAGCCCACTGGTTGACTTTAGGCCAGCCATGCTCTCTCAGCCCTCGGAAGGAGACAATGGCAAACCACTTCTGAAAAAACCTTGCCAAGAAAACTGCAGGGACTTTTCCAAGCTGTCTCCAAGAATCAGACGGAAGGCAAAAAATAAATAAATAGGACTACTCTAAAATACAGGATTTTAATTTCTTTCTATCACATTAAAAATAGGAGGAGTTTGCCAGCACCTTTCTGAGGGGCTCTGAAAACCAGTCCGGAGCTGGGGAAGCAGAGAGGAAGGGATGCCAGAGACCAAGGGCTGATGGTGCTTTCTAGTCCCAGAGAAGGCATCATAAGTATGTCTTACAAACTTATACACAAACACTCGTGCGTACCTCTACCAGTATAATCACCAACCTCATGCTCCAGTCGTGCACAGACCTCATTTTCCCTCTCGTGCAAAAGACCATAATAAGCAGAGCTGAGTAAACAAGCGCCAAGCCTTTGCAGTCAAAACGATTTCTCCTTATAAGTTTTCAGGGTACAAATTACTGCAGGGCTCAGGAGCTGCTAATCTTCATAACACGCTACATCTATTAGCAAGTTAACGAGCGAGCCTTGAAGGTCCTCCCCGTGTAGTTTATGCTACTTTTGATCCAAAAACTACCATAAACGGGTTTTTTTTAATGCTCTTTACTCATATGAAAATCTTCCAGGAGCTCCCTTGGAAGGCTGTAAATAGCAAATGGGGGAACCATTTGGACTTAATTTCTTCGCTATCAGAAGAGAAACGAGGCGGGGAACTGGATTCCCTTTTGGAAATGCGAAGGGAGCGGGATCCTTTGCCAACAGATTCAGAGAGGTAGACCTGAGGCTGAATGTTTCCATTCCACCAAGAGTGGAGGATTTTCCTCCCAGAAAAAAAATGCATGCAGGAAAGATCGGAGGAGTGGGGGGAACCTTCCAATCAGTCAATCAATCCATTCGACTAAAGCTGGAAGGGACCTTGGAGGTCTTCTAGTCCAACCCCCTGCTCAAGCAGGAGACCCTAGACCAGTGGTTCCCAACCTTTTCTTGGCCATGCCCCACCTAAGCATCTCTCCCTCCCCCTTCCCAATGACATACAATTCTTACTTTACTCAAAAAGTGAACTCTACTGATGCAGAGGAACCCTAAAACGCCATTAACTTGGTTTAAACAAGGCTCAAATTGTCCCCATTAAAAATCAAATTACCCCCACTGTAGGGCAGGGGCTCCATGTTGGGAACCACTGCCCTAGACCATTTCAGACCAATCCAGTCTCTTCCTAAAGACTTCCAGTAACGGAGCACGCACAACTTCTGAAGGCAAAGATAAATTAGCCACTGTTTAATTGTTCTCTCTGTTGGAACAGCTTGCCTTCAGAAGACAAGCTCTCTCTCCCTCTCTCCCTCTCCCTCTCTCTCTCTCTCCCCCTCCCTCCCTCCCTCCCTCTCTCTCTCTCTCTCACACACACACACTTACTTCAGGGACAGAAACAGCAACTCCCAGCCTTCCCCAATGAGTGTGGCAACTACCAAAGCTTTGGGGAGTTGCAGTCCACAATCGTTGGACAAGCTAGGCTAAAGATTCAACAAGGATTATAGGCTTATATTGTAACCTTGGTTTGTTTTCACGTTTATGGGATAATATCCCAGCCTCACTGAAGTATTTTAAATATTTCAAAGAAAACAAAATTCTGATGTTCAACCTTTGGTAAACATGCAGAGTTTGAGTCAACAACAATGAACATAAGATTGTGGGTGCACCTCGATTCACCCACGTAACACCTATCCTCCGCGAGCTGCACTGGCTGCCTGTCGATCTCCGGGTACGCTTCAAGGTGCTAGTCGTCACCTACAAAGCCCTTCATGGTATTGGATCTGGGTACTTGAGAGACCGCCTACTGCCAATTACCTCCACTAGACCAATAAAATCCCATAGACTAGGCCTCCTCCGAATTCCATCAGCTGGCCAGTATCGACTGGCGACTACCCGGAGGAGGGCCTTCTCTGTGGCTGCTCCGACCCTCTGGAACGAACTCCCCATGGAGATTCGTACCCTCACCACCCTCCAGGCCTTCCGCATAGCCCTTAAAACCTGGCTGTTCCGACAGGCCTGGGGCTAAAGACTTGCAGCCCCACTTCAAATGGTATGATTGTTGTGCTTTTTAATTGTGTATGGTTTTTTATGTTTTGTAACTTGTCTGTTTTTCCCCTCCCTTGAGTTGTGAGCCGCCCTGAGTCCTTTTCAGGGAAAAGGGCGGCATACAAATAAAGCAAAATGAAAATGAAATGAAAATGAAGATGAACTCCCTAAGAAACCTTCACCACTGGCCTGGTTTTCTTTTGTAAAGTTCCCCAATGCAAAGTTCATTTTCATTTATTGGTGATAGCATTAATTTGCATTTATAGTACATATAACTTAACCCGCCCACCTCCATCTCAAAGTCATCTGGGCAAACACCACACCTTTAAAGTGCCTTAATATCCCCTCCTTTGGACAGAAGCTCCCAGAGACTATTGTGCACTCCCTCTTTATGTTTTGCCTCTACAACAGCCCTGTGAGGTAGGTTAGGCTAAGAGAGAGAAATTGGCCCTTGGGAGAGGGGAGGCGGGGCTGATGTCGCTACAACATGACATGCGATCTTGGTGCTCCAGGACTGCTGTCGATATCTCTGTTCTTGGATGGTCCTTTTGGACCTAAACCATCCTGCAGAGACGGTGATAGAGAAGGCCACGTCCTGTTGATCTCAGGGGCATCGCAAAACCCCTGATTGATCCAGGAAAAGCTCTTTTTTCCAGCTACAAGAGTAGCAGCCATGAGGCTCCACAAGGTTGGGACAGTCCCCTGCAATGAAAGCAGAACAGGAGAGAGAGTGTGTCGAAATTGGTGAGATAAATTTTACTATTAGAGAACACCCAAAAAGATCTAGAGCAAAATTAAAATTGAAGACAGAAGAGAGTAAGTTGCGGATTAAGCCTGTATTAAAATTAGAGTGTTATCTTTCTTTCCTTAACTTCGTTTTCTTTTTTTGGATGGAGTTCTTACAAATGTCTTTTTTTTTTTTAAATTGGACTGGCCTCTTTTTTCTTCTTCTTCTATCTTTCCTCACTTTTTGTATTTATGGAGCAAGAATCTCTTTCTTTTTGCAACGTTCGGATAGATTTTCACTTTTTTCTCTCTCTCAAGCTCGGAACAAAGAAAGGGCTAAAAGCAGAAGAAAAAGAAGTAACACTGCCACCTAGAGGCTGGAGACTTGGAAACACTAATTCCTATGAACATTTGATTTATATTTTATATCTTGAAGTCCTTGATTTTGTTTACTGAAAGGAACAGTGGAAAGAGCATGATTTGTTTATTCAGGTGCTCTTTTGGAGTATTATCAGTAGCTGGACTGGAGTAAAGAGAAAGCCTGGACTTGAAAGATTATAGTGAATTTGTTTGAAATTTAGCAATAAGCCTTGGATGGTTTAGAGACAGTGCTTAAAATCTGGAAAAGTGGCGCCACGTGAAGAAGAAAAGGAATTAACATTGCAACTAATTATGTTAGAAATTCAAAAAGTTCTAATAAGGACAGAGAGAATTGATGAGAGATTTGAGATTATAGAACAAAACATAGAAAGAATGGAGGGAAGAGTTGAGAATATTTACAAAACGATGATGAAATTTGAGGAGAAAAAACTGCAGAGAAATATGAACAAAGTGATAAAAAAAATTGTTGACACTGACAGCAAACCGAGAGTGGAGGTAAATGATATGTGTGAATTATTGAAAGGAGAGATTGACGAACTCGAATTCTATCCCAGTCTTCAAAATATAGATGAAGAAAGGGGAGAAAATTTGGCAGAAACAATGAGAGTAACTTTGGCAGAAGCACCAGTGATAACCAAAGGCAAGATGATAGAAAGAACAGATGGAAGATTTTGACTCTCTATATGATATGGAATGAACAACTTATCAAGAAAACACTTAGAATACAGATTCTACAAATGACAAGAGATATTGGACTGCACTACTACTGGAAGGATACAGGATGATGAAATGAAATGTTACAATAAAATCAAATTAAACTTAGTTAAACTTTGAGTATTATGTATAAGACAAAGTAATAATAGTTATAGTCAAATAAATGATTAACAACGATAATAATGCATTTATATATACTAGATTGATAATATGAAATTTTATATAAAATTGCATGTGGGACTAAGGAGATGAGGTTGAAAAGATTTTTTGTAAAAGAGAAACAATTTTATATAGAATAGAATATAAAGATGTAATATCATTGGATGATTTTAGGATGATGTAATGAAATGCCATAATATAAATTTACTTTAAATTTAGTTGTGCTTCACATAAAAAGAATGTAATAATATCTATACTCAATGAATGTTTAATAATAATAATAATAATAATAATAATAACAATAATAATAGTTTAAAACAGTTAAAATTGACAAAAATCACCATCAGTCAAATGCAAAAAGCCGCACTGCTTGGATCCGCACGCATATTACGAAAATACGTTACAACGTCCTAGGCCCCTGGGTGGGGCCCGACTAGTAATCAATGCCAAATACGGCGAAAGAACTGGCTGCTGTGATAAATTCTGTTGTTGTGATAATAATAATAATTGTATACATATATATTAGATTGATGATATTAATAATGGAAAAAAACATGGAATTGGAAATTATTAAAGAATGTTACCAATACTAAAATAATAGAATGACTTAGAATGGGATATAAAAATACTTTATTATTGGATATATTGAAGGTGATACAATGAATTTTTATAATATAAATAAATTTATATTTAGAATATCTTGTTTAAAATGAAGAAACAATAGGTGGGCAAGGATAATTGACGCGCAAAATATAGCCTCTCATTATCAAGACAACCCCTGCCTTCTCGAGGTGCCCACCGTTTTCCAACAGAAGGGGCTCTGTCGACTCTTGGGCCCGGCGAGGTCAAGTAGTACTCAGCCTAGAATCATGGATCCCGTTGATTCGGGATGCATGCGACTCTACAGCGAAGGGATTGGCGATGCCGTACCGACGCTAAAGACTTAAGTCAAGTAAGTCAAGTCAAGAAACAATAGTGATAGTCAAACAAATGAAGTATAAACATAATGTATATTAAGATATTTGATTGACAATATGTGATTTTAGATAAAATTTAAGTGATGACTATGGAAAAACCTTGTAACCAATCGACACACTGTACGTAATTGAAGATGTTTCTATGTTATAGGTCTTGTTTGTTTATGTTTGTTTCAAAATAAAAAAAATATTTAAAAAAAAAGAAATTGGCCCTTGGGCTGAGACGGAGGGGCTGGCTCTGAGGCAGAGTATCAACTGTGGCAGAATCAGACTGAGAGGGGTCTCACAGCATGGCCTTCTCAAGTAAAGAGACCATGATTGGGTTCCCACATTAGGATTTGCCTAAGCCAGGGGTGTCAAACTCTAGGCCCGGTGGGGTACTTAGATCTGGCCTGTGGAGCTGCCCTGGAAAACAGCAAAGGACCAGCCCGTGGGGCCTCTGCCAGCAAAAATGGAGCTCGGAAGCCTCCCGAGCTCCATTTTCCCTGGCAAAGGGTTTCAAGAGGCCATTGCAGCCTAAAACAGAGCTTGGGAGCCCATTTTTGTTGGCAGAGTGTTCAGGCCACCAGCCCGCGGTGCCTCTGCCCGCAAAAATGGAGCTCAGGAGGGCCACGTGCAGCATCCCCAGGCTCAGTTTTTGCTGGCAGAGAGTTGCACCAAAGGCCCCCACAACATGAATGATGTTGAGCTGGCAATGCCCTCCCTGCCCACCCCCCAGATCAAACCCAACCCTGATGCGGCCCTCAATGAAATAGAGTTTGACACCATCAATAGGCTGGTTCCACAGTTCCCAACCCGTGTGCAGTCACCAACTCCCAGGAATACCCTGGGTTATGCAAACTTTTGAGAGCCAACTGCTGTGGAAAAAAATTACAAATCAATGACATCATGAATTAAGAAAGTCTGGGAAATCCTGGGTTGGTTTGTAAAGAGCCGTGTAAGTTTCTTGAGTCTGGAACAGCCGGCTGTAATTATTGTTGTTGATGTTGTTATCCTGCCGGTCTGAAATTTGGTGGTTCTTTGGTGGTTCAACTGAGGTTTACTGTATAAAGCAGGTACACAAAACCATGACTTAGCATAATATGAACTTAGCAGCAGTTTGCACAGTACAGAGAGCTATTACCTTGGGAGGGTTTATGCAAGCACAACTACCTCCAAATTTCACGCAGGGTGTTTCTTATAAGAAATGCAAAGAAAGTGAACAGAGAAGAACATTGTGATATAATTTTAGCAACTTTCATCTATTCCATCAAAGCAGATTCCTTCCCTGCTAGCCCTCTCCTTAATCTTAAAAGTCAAAATGCCTCGAGAAAAAGGCAACCATTTTCTCCTTAATGACTGAGCCTTCCATCTGTTTTTGTCAAGGTGATTCTTGACTTTGATGCATTATTCCAAGCCGAATTCTTCCCTGCTAATCTTGATTTCAGCTGTTAGCATGAAACCTCTAATTAAAGGAAGCTCTGGAAACATACCCTGCCTTTCACACAGGAGCCACCCACGAGTTAATAAGAAGCCCGGCTGGCAGTTTGACGCAGGGAAATCCAAATGAACTTAACACTACACGGAGTGGATAAATTGCCCACATGTTGGCTGTGAGTAACTGAGTATGATTTCTTGGGCATGTTGCAAGATGCCTTCCGCCCCTCCCCAATGTTTTCATTCAGTTGGATGAAAAAATGATGATCATATGTTATCCAGAAAGGTGCCACACTGCAAATGGATGGGAAAAAAGAGGAATTGGGAAAAAACAGACAGACACGTTCGTTTATGAGAAATCTGGATTTAATCCTCATCTCACAGTGAATCACAGACGTTGGGCTGAAAGTCTTCAAGAATTACTTTCATTGTGGACTGGCTTTTTTGATATATGTCCTTTTAAACACGTTCTCCAAGTAGCTTGTTTTCTTATTTGTTTTAAATTCTAACAAAATAAGCAAAAGAGAGTCAATCATGTTCAAAAGAATGGGTGCTCATTCCAAGCTTTGTGTAATGCCATTTGTCTAAACTGGTATTTTAAAGGTTTTTACATGTTGATCTCTTGCATTTGGCCTCTATGGGCTGTAGGTCCGTGATGGCGAACCTATGCCACGCATGCCAGAGGTGGCACAGAGAGCCCTTGAAGGATCAGATGATGGAATGTATGCACAGATGAGGCCCTGGGGATCAGAGGAAGGGTCACATTTGGCGATAGGACCCAGGTGTGGATGGAATGGACATGAGAGTGAGGAATATGAATTCTGATAAAACATTTGCTCTTGTCTTCATTTCTTTGCCTTGACAATTGAGCTTTGCTCCTTTCCTGTCTCTCTCACTGAAGAGGGAGGGGGGTCGCAGGGGGCTGCCTCAGATAAAACTGTTCTTTTATTCTGCTCTGCAATAGGAAGGGGGGGCTGCACATTAACAGCGAGACAGAAGTTGGCACCTTAAAACCACTAGCCAGGATATTAGGAACAAGAATAGCTCGCTTATAAGAAAAAATCCCAAACCCACATAGAGGTGGCATACTTTGCAAGATACCCGTGACCTGGGGTGAAAAACAGGTGACACTACATTTAGCTATTTAACATAAAGAGTGTGAGGGTTTAGGGGGGCTGAAGTCCAAATAACCAATCAATATTATCTGTTACGCATGCATTATTAGGGGAAGGGCAAAGGGTTGAATGCCACCATCCCTTGACTATAAAAACTGCTGTAAGATCCTAATCTGGGCCCTTGCTTAGCTTTTCAAACCGGGGTCCTTATATCTTGGTAAAAAAATTAAAAGTATAATTCTGTATCACACCTTGTGTCCGGTGACTTATCGGCTTCGACACCAAGCAAGAGCCCGGTTTTGGGGACAACGCCCTCTCTGCTGGCATGCACACCATTGCCCCAGGCCAGATCTCCGGGCGTTTCTTTCGTAAGCTTCTGTTTCCCTGCAAACGACGAAACAGAACCTCACAGAAGAAAAAGATCTGACCTCTTGCTGTGCTGCCGGTGTTGGGATGTCCTGCTGCCCGCCGGCCAGCTGGTCTTCGGGTCTCTGCTGCGCATGTCAGCGCACATGTCTGTACATGCACACATTCATACACACGCAGCTTTCAGTTTGGGCATGTGTGCGCGCGCACAGTTTGGGCACTCGGTGGCTAAAAGTTTTGCCATTCCTGCTGTATGTCAATTGACGGTGCAGAATAACATTTTTAGCCAGAAAAATCACTTCTGTCCTAGATTTGCTAATATTCATTGGACTTTTCATACGCTAGAGAAAACGTTACATAGGAGTTCTCTGAATAAAGAAAAATGGCAATTTTTTGCACAATACATTTATTGTGCTCCATCACAATGGCACATCTGGCAGGAAGCACGGAAATGAGGGCTGACTCTGCTCATCTTCCATTCCCTCCTAAAGCAAGGACAAAGCCTGACCATCATTTATTAACTAGTAACTTCCTTGTATATTGGACTTCAAATCCCATAAACCCAGTTGGCAGGGCCTGCCCTCTGCATCCTTCAGTCCCAATCCCTGCCTCTTTTTAAATTATACCACATCTAATATGCTCTTGGAAAAGGTAAAAACAGTAACTGGGAGAGGGACCTTGGAGTCCTGGTGGATGATCATTTGAATATGAATCAGCAACGTGCAGCAGCAGCCAAAAAAGCTAATATAATCTTTGTGTCAGGCCTGCAGCCATCATTTATTTTGGGGGTCTCAGGCCTGCCACACTTTCTATTATTCTGCTATGCCTTTTCTATTGTGGGAAAATGGGAGGGGGGATTGTATGGAGTTAGATGATATGTAGTCATTAGAAACAAAATTCTTTCTAGAAAGCCAAGGTCATCCTTTGCACCTCTGACCGGAACTGGATGGGTGGAACTGCCAGCATGGCAGTGGGAGATTGGACCATGGGATGGACTGGTGGGTGTGGGGGCAGGATCTTGAATTTTCAATTGGGTTGGAAAACCAGGAAGCCTTCAGATTCGGGTTTCCCCAGATGTGCCAACATGGCTCTCTTCATAAATTGGACCTTTGAGGAATCTTTTGCCTTGGACTCTGATTTACTTTTGAATGCTATCTGGAACCCTGACACCTGGGTTGTATAAACAGAGGCATCGAATCAAGATCATGTGAAGTATTAGTACCACTTTACAAAACCCTAGTAAGACCACTCCTGGAATACTGCAACCAATTTTGGTTACCATACTACAAAAAAGCTGTTGAGACTTTGGAAAAAGTTCAGAGAAAAGCAGCTAAGATGGTCAAAGGCCTGGAGACTAAAACATACGAAGAGCGGTTGCATCCCTGGAGGTTTTTAAGACGAGACTGCACAGCCACTTATCTGAAATGGTACAGGGTCCCCTGCTTGAGCAGGGGGCTGGACTAGAAGACCTCCAAGGTCCCTTCCATCTCCATTCCATTGCCATTCCATTCCATTCTAAGGGGTGGGGCTTCCATCATGTAGTGATAGATGCCATCTTGGACTCTATTTACCACCAACATCCATGTCATCTCTGCCCAGCCCAGTGTCACCTTGCCCTTTGTTTGCCAGGGAAGCCTTCATTGGCTGTAGCGGTCTCCTTCCACACTCCTGGTGTTATTTGTCTGAAGCAGAATCAGTTGATGCAACACAAACGATATTCTGCCTCTGAGCTCTCGCCCTCACAATACTCTTGTGCGTTTTCCTGGAAATACTTTTTTCACTGAAGATATTTCCCATCACTGCAACCTGCAAAAACCCCTTTGAAAAATTTATATACCGTGCCTGTTGTCAGGAATGCAGGAGGTCTACCTCCCCTTAACACTCTAGAATTAACCTTTGCTAATGTGCCGGTAACCTTTCCTTTCGTAGAAGCTGAAGGTGTGATAGACCTTGGCAGCAGCCTCGGCTGTACAAATACGATTTGCATGAAGCTGCTCAATTCTGCAGCTCTGACTTTAATGAAATAGTCAATGACCTTTTTAGCTCATGTATAATTGAAAGCAGGGCCCGGCGTTTTGGAAATAAATAAAAGATACATTTCTACAACTAATGATGGCTCCTTTTAAAGAAAGGCTTGGACATAGAATGATGATGCCTTTAAGGGCAATAACAAAATTTGGCACGTTAAGGACTTCATCTCAGTATATCATTTCCGACTGCACGCTGCACTTTTAAAAAGCAAACAATTATTAATATTGATTAAGACTGAAACAATATTGGCTCTCAATACATCCCTCCTTCTTTTATGAATTACTTGGCCTCGCCACTGTAATTATGATGAAGGACGATTTGCACACTCATTTTTTTTCCCAGCAGGAAACCTGGGAAGGAACAGCACCATTGGGCAGATCATAACCAGCCTACAGAATATAAAACCACTTGAAAAGTTCTGATAAGAGGGGTAAAAGAACAAGGTCCTGAGAAAGAAAGTCTAGAGAAGGGTAACTAAGGGTAACATGATATCAGTATTCTAGTACTTGAGGGGCTGCCACAAAGAAGAGGGGGTCTAATTGTTTTCCAAATCACCAGAAGGCAAGAGAAGAAACAATGGATGGGAACTAACCAAGGACAGAAGCAACCTGGAATTAAGGAGAAGCTTCCTTAACAGTGAGAACAATTAGCCTTCAGATGTTGTGGGTGACTGATTGAACTGATTGATGGGTTGAATTCAATCAATTGTCTGATTGATTGAACCTTAGGTTGAACCACAACTGGAGTACTGCATCCAGTTTTGGTCACCACATTACAAAAAAGAGGTTGAGACTTTGGAAAAAGTGCAGAGAAGAGCAACTAAGACGATGAAAGGCCTGGAGACTAAAATATATGAAGAAGGCTTGGAGTTCTTTGGGTATTTAGGTATGGCAAATCTAGAGAAAAGAAGGACCAGGGGGGACATGATAGCAGTCTTCCAGTGTTTGAGGGGTTGCCACAAAGAAGAGGGGGTCAAACTATTCTCCAAAGCAGGACAAGAAACAATGGATGGGAACCGATCAAGGAGAGATGCAACCCGGAGTTAAGAAGAAACTTCCTAACAGTGAGGACAATCGACCAGTGGAACACCTTCCCTCCAGAAGTTGTGGATGCTCCACCACTGGTGGCTTTTAAGAAAAGACTGGACATCCATGTCCCAAATTGTATAGGGTCTCCCGCTTCAATAGGAGGTTGGACTAGAAGACCTCCAAGATGCCTTCCAGCTCTATTCTGATTATTATTATTACCGTTTTTTGGCAGCACATCTCAGCTTCCCCACTCCCTGCTGCATCCGGTTTGCTTTGTTTGAAATCTGGCAGAAATTGCTAGGCAAATGCTCTGGGATGGGGAGCCAGGAAGCCCCCTATGGCAAATAGAGCATAATAGGAGCACCTCTCTTCTGATGGGACCAGTCCCTAGAGAAGCTGCTGTTAAGCTTCCTTCATTACAGCACCTTCTGCTCCCATGGAAACTGTGGCCAGCTGTTCCACAAGCTTCTTCGGGGAACAAGCAAAGCCCTGGAGCCATGAAGAGACTAGAGGTGACCACAGAATTGCCTGCTGACCCCTGTGCATCTCAGAGAACAAGAGACTTTGGAATTGCTGGGAACTGCTCACCATCCACACTCTGGAACTTATCCTGGGCCTAATGATGCTCTCAGCATGGCTATATTTTCCTGTGGCTGGTTCATTTTAGACATGCCAAGTTTTGTCTTAGAAAAGGGCCCAAAAGGAAGTGTACACTGATCCTATTTTATCCAGCATGGTACCTTCCAGAGGGCTGCGCTAGCTGAGAATTGTGGGATGCTCTGGATATTAAGTTGCCTATGCTTATTTGGGAGCTGTTTTCTTCCTTTTTGGAAGAAATTGAGATAATCTATCTTAAAATATTTTTCTTATCTACTTTGCTTGTTCTAATGACTGCTTATGGAGGTTTTTCCAAAAATCTGAAGAATGGGGGGAAAGTTGTCCTCCAGCTAACCAGAGAGCTTCCTTTTGTGAGAACTTCAACTTCCCCCAAACTCTCAACAACATTTCTGTTGACTGGGGAATTCTGGGAGTTGAAATGAACCTCCCCCTGGGGAACCAGTTGGAAAAAGTTCAAACAATGCCTTGCTTAGAACTATATAAAACAGATAGATGACCTTTTTCGCTCGGTAGATTTAAGACAGGGGTGTCAGACTCGATTTCATTGAGGGACACATCTGGGTTGTGTTTGACCTTGTGGGGGGGGCTGGGGAGCATGGCCAGAGTGGGTATGTATTAAAGTTGATGGGTGGCAATGACTGAGGCAAGGCAGGGCTCGGCTAACAAGCCTTTATTAAACAGCTAACGCAACAGCAACTCCAGAACCCAAGATAAAGAACAGTTCCCGCTTGACAGCAATTTATATGCAGGCAGTCCCACGGTTAGCCAATCAGAGAACGGTGACTCTCCTGCTCAACCAATGGCGAGCCTTGGAGACGAAGCCACGTCTCCGAGGCTAGGACATAACAGTGTGGCCAGCTGACATCACTTGTGTCGGGGGCACCTTTGGTGGCCCGAGCGCTGTGCCAGCAAAAACGGGCTCCTAAGCTCCGTTTCCGGCTGCGATGGTCTCCTGCAACCTCTGTCAGCAAACATGGAGCCTGGGAAGGCCACACGCAGTCCTCCCGAGCTCAGTTTTCTCTGGCAGAAGCACTGTGGGCTAGTCCTTTGCTGTTTTCAAGGGTGACCCACGGGCCAGATCCAAGCACCCCACGAGCCTTGAGTTTGACACCCTTGAAGAGATCCAACGAAGAACATTAACCAGGAGTTAGAGAAAGGAAAGGAAATGGAGAAATGTTTGCTGGGGTCTTCCTTTTCTGAGATCCCCTCATCAGCAGCACCCCTGCCACAGCTGGAAAAGAAGCCCTCGGGTGCTCAAATGCCAGCTTCCCTCCCAATATAAACAGCAGATGGGAGATCCTAGTTTGGGTCAGAACAACCTTGGGCAGCAAAATTCTAAAAGATCCAGACCTGCAAGCATTTTTCACCAGACGTTGCTAAGCTTAGGATAATATATAACTTGATGAACAGAAATATAACGTCAAAGAGGCAGCCAGTTTAGGAAAAAAAATAGCCATCAGTACTGCTATCTTCATCTTGCCGCCCTGCTGGGATCCTGCCATCAAATGCTAAGGGGGAGGGGGCGAGGGGGACAAATGGGCAATAAATATGTATGGAGTAGTGATGGGACACAGGGAGGGAGGAGGCCTTTGTTGTGGCCCACCAGTTGCCAGCAGAGCTGGCAGCAGAGTCTGACAGTGAGGAGGCTGGGGAGGAACATGGGCCAGTCGTGGAATCTGAGGAAGGCTCAGACAAGGGCTCTGTGTCGGAGACAGAGAGGGGACCAAGGCCATCTGGTAGTTATTTGTTGCCTCCAGAGCGTCCGGAGTCTGACATCAATGAGACAGAAGAACAGCGGGAGCCTATTCTCAGTGTGCGCATGCGCAGAGCTGCCAGAAGGCAAGAACAGTTAAAAAAACAGAGTCAGCTTGGGACTAAGGCTTGGAGATGATTGGCCCCTCCCATAAGGCATAAAAGAGGAGCGCACGGGATGTGAGCTTTTGCAGGATGCAATTAGTTCATCTGGTCGGTTCAAGCTTTGAAAAGTTCTGTTGGACTCTGTGCTAAGTTTGGCCTTGCTCTGCACTTGGCAATTAGGTCTCTGGCAGCATTCCACAGGAGGTAAGGTGGGTATTTAGCAACATTCCCCTGAAAGACTGTGGCAACTCGAGTAGACATCTGTAGGAATCTTCACAGAATGTTTGTGAATCATTACGGGCTGTGAATGACCATAATTCATAGCTGTATAAATAAAAGAGGATTTTGGGGACTAAGATTGTGATTTATGCTTTCTCAGGAAGCCCAGGTCAGAACAGACATCTTGACGAAGACCAGAGAAGCCGGAACCAGCCTGTCTTCAAGGCTGCACACCCTGAGAATGGAATGTGGATGTCCCAAACATCTAAGTGATTCTCAAAAGACCTATGCAGCTCTCCATTAGCTGAAGAAGAACTAGTCAAGGGGAGAGGGCCGGGATGAAGGGGGAAAGTTTGTAACCTTTTGCACAGGAAACTTAGTTCTAGCCTGACTTCACTGCAGCCAGCCACCTTTAGTACAAGAACCTATCACTTCACTCTAAGGGAGTCAAGGGTCTTTCTTTCCTAAGGGATCTGAACGGGGCAGGTCTGACAATTACAGAGACAACCACTAAGTCTTTGTCTCCTTATTCAAAGCTTGGCTCTTGGGCTAACTGCTCACAGCACAGACCCAGAGGGTATTGATACCCTTTGCCTCTGAGCAAAGATTCAGTCTGCCCCTGAGTAAGAGAGGCTATCCAAAGGGGCCTCCTTTAAGGATTGGGAGAAACTCTGGGCTTCCAGAGGTTGTTTCTGTGCAGAGTTTTCAACCTCAGTTAACATCAGAACTTCCTTCAAGGAGCAATTGGGATTCAGGTGGGCCCCACTATTAAGAGTTAAACCAGCCTTTCCTGCCACTGGAGATTTAAAGCCCAACTGGCATATGCCAGGTCCCAGACTGGGGAACAATGGCTGTGACACCAACATTTCTGCTTTAAGCCAAGCACATTGAAATGAACTCTCCAGGGAAAATTTGGGAACACACCTAATAATATAGAGTTAAAATTATAAGATGAGACAAAAGATGCCTAAGTATGTAACAGTATTATGAGGATAGCGGGAAATTTGAATCCGTCTTGCACTGCATCCTAAAAAGAGGGAGTTATGGGGGGAGGGGGGAGGAAATAAATGGAATTTGTATAAAGGTATATCTTTAAAAGAAAAACTAGCAATGTGGAAAATATTTTTTTTCTTTGGGAATATAATTATTAATGCCACCGATATTAAATGGGGTTTGCTAAAAGGCGGAAATGCACCACGTAAAATAAGAGAATGGAAGGAGATAGAGAGAGGGAAAGAGAGGGAAAGGAGACAGGAGAGAGAGAAGTAGAAGGGAAGGAAAGAGGGCAGAGGAGAGGGAAAGAGCAAGGGGAAGTAGAGAAGAGAGAGATGGCAGAGGGAAGAAAGGAGGTAGGGAAGAGGAGAGAGGGAGAGGAGAAGAGTTGAAGATGAAATAGACCACAATGCAGTGTATGGAAATGGGAAGAGCAAATAAAAATGGAAGGGGCTTAATGGCAAGAGGAATTGATATACTATGGAATATTCAAAAATGTTGGTTAAGATGTAATGGAATACTTTGGATTATGTTATGTATGTTTAAAAAAAAACTTTTGGCAAAAAGAAAGAAAGAAAGAAATGAACTCTCCAGGAAGCCTCGTTTTCTGAAAACTAGGGAAGCCACCATTTAACCGGACCCATGCCTGTCCTGTCCAAACATCATGTATCTTACCACCAGAGTAGAAGCCAAACCACAAGGAGGAAGAACACAGGATACAGTAATCTTTTAATTAGCAAAGCTGGAGACTGATTCGAGCCCTTGTTACAATAAATTACTGGCCAGGGCCACATCAGTAATCAGTTCGGAGAAGTCAGCCGAGCTACCTGATTAAAAAATGTCTGACTGCATATTAAAGAACAAGCTAATTGGGATCTCCAACCACAAAAGCCAATTTCTGATGCTTCCCGTTTTGTTCTTTCTTTCCTCCCTTTGTCCTTTTGATATCCTTGGTACCTCTTTCACAAGTCCTCGGGGATCTGAAACTAATTTCCTGACTGTCATTAGTGAGAAACTTTATCCTTCATTAAAACCTAGCACAGGGAGAGAAAAGGAGTGTGGCATTTTCACACCCTTTTTAACTTGATGAAGTGATATGCAAATAATCTGGCAAGTTACGGCTGCGAGAATCAGGCATTCGGCAGGCGCAGGAGGCGTTGTGTCCCTCATTAAAAACCAAGCAATTATGCCAAGGCGCAAAGAGTTCTCTCTCTCTCTCCCTGCCCAGTGCTAAAAAATCTCTGCATCCTGCAGATGTTTAATTGTCACCCAGGAGGAAAAAGAAGCTTTAATTAATGGTGGAGGACAAAGAAGAAAGGGAGCCAAACATTTACTTTCTCCTCGGGTGCTCCAGGAGTTTGTGACTCTGCATATAGTGGGCTTAGCCGTGGGATGCAAAGTCACACCACCATATGCAAATGTGGGACACACATCGACTCTACAGGCTTCCAGCCACGGGGAAGACGGGCAGATTGGGAGCAGGGGAAGGATAGTGCAAAGAAAGAGGAGTGCATGGAAGACAGGATGGACAGATGGAGCCAGATGTTCAGCCTTTATCTGGCTGGAGCTATTTTGGTGCACGTGACACCCAGCACCCTCTTCCATTAAGGCCACCAGGTAACAGGTAGAATTCGTTGTTGACAACAAGTTGATTTTCCAACTAAGGCCAGCTCTGTTGCAAAGCCTTAGGACAGGCAGCCAAGAGCTTAAAAGTTTAGAAATCTTTTAAAAATAACTCCGCCCTTCCTTCAAGTGTTGACACTGACCTATTTTGATGGACTCTGCTGCTGGAGCTACAAGCCTAGGTTGGGTTCCTGCCAAGTGAGCCAACTTCTCCAAAGTCAGGACAACAATAGCAATAGCCCTTAGGCTTACTTACCGCTTCGCAGTGCTTTTAGCCCTCTCTAAGCGGTTTACAGAGTCAGCCTCTTGCCCCCAAACTATCTGGGTCCTCACGTTACCCACCTTGAAGGATGGAAGGCTGAGTCCACCTTGAAGGATGGAAGGCTGAGTCAACCTTGAGCCACTGAGAATCGAATTCCTGGCAGTGGGTAGAGTTATGCCTGCAGTACTACATTCTAACCACTGTGCCACTACTGTCCTTCCTTCCTTCTTTAGTCCTTAGCAATAGCACCTAGACTTATATACCGCTTCACAGTGCTTTACAGCCCTCTCTGAGCAGTTTACAGAGTCAGCCTCTTGCCCCAAACAATCTGGGTCCTCACTTTACCCACCTTGGAAGGATGGAAGGCTGAGTCAACCTTGAGCCTGGTGAAATTCGAACTGCCAAATTGCAGTCAGCTGGCAGTCAGCAGAAGTAGCCTGCACTACTGCATTCTAACCATTGCGCCACCCCAATGGAGCAGAGAAGCTCTCAAATGGGCAAGGGGGCAAGTAAAGGGCTTGGGGCTTTGAGCTGTCAGCCTGAGTTTCCTGACCCACACACAAAGCCTTAGGCGCCCTGGGAAGATTGTGAGTTCCTCAGGGGATGGAGGAGCCAGGAAGCAAAATCAGCCCCCTTGGCCAAGCTAGCTGGATTCTCTGGGGGGGACGGACCCTTTTTCCATTTTTTGTTTCATGCCACCCTGAATCACATGGGTTGAATTGGGCAGCTATGTAAATTTTTGAAACAAATACAAATCAATGCTTGAAATGGACCCCACCTTCCCTCTTTAATTAATTAGACTGACAACACAAGCCCTCACCTCTTTTTTCTAAGTCCAGTTTTCCAACAACGGGGAGTTTGAAGAAATTCCCAGAATGGCTATTCCACTTGCCAAGAAAACATTCTGGAAACTGTCACCACTATAAATGTGGAATAAAGAGAGCACTACCCAGTGCAGGAACATATGTGCAAAAATACTAACAAACATGTTTTTCTCTAATCTATTTATAATAAATTAATGCATTAAAAATGGGGCCCCAAACACCTTTCTGTATTTTATAAGAATAGAAAGACAGTTGGAAAATGGTCTAAGGAAGAAATGAGCACAGTTGAAGATGTATGAACTTCAGCTCCCAGAATTCTCCAGCGTTGCTGGCTGGGGAAACCTGGGAGTTGAAGTCCACACCTCTTCATGTTGCCAAGGTTGAGAAAGATTGTTCTAGCCAATTGAACACCAGGCTATATTTGAAAAATGAAAGACCAGAAACCCAAAATAAAAATAAGTCTCCAATTAAAGCTTGTCTTAACTCTTTGATTTGATCTTTGCTAATTGACCTATGAAGAAACACAATTTACTGGGAAGTTCTCCTGCAGAAGCTCATATTCTGCACAGCTCCCATGTAAGCTACAGATAATTAATCTACTAATTAAGCCAATTAATGCTTGCAGTTCAGGTGGAGAAGAAAATGTTCCCTGTCCATCTGACATTTCAGTCCCATATCTCTTTGCTCTGCTAAGATCTTGTTCTGCTGCTAGAAATGCCAAACATGGCTGAATTTTCACCATTAAAGATTCTGCATTCAGCAGCTTTTCAAATGAGTAAAAGTTTTGAAACTAAACTCTACAGAAAAAGCTGTCTGGTAGAGAACTAATGATGCTGACCTATAGGGCAGAAGGATCTCTTCATTAGGAAAAAGTCCACGCTAAAGAAGAAATCCCACCAGCTGAAGGAGATGGAGAAGGTGACCTCCGCTCTGGAGAAATGGCACCCACATTCCATCTACGGGCTCATAAATTATTCTTTCAAAAACGTAGCAGGGCTAAGGATCAGCTGCACAACAGTGCAAAGAGCCTTCTTGAAAATCCACAGCTTCCTGTGAACTTTGAAGGAGGGTTTAAACTTAGGAGAGCATTGGCATTGCACTCTTAAGCAGAGTCAGGGTCAACTCTGGTCTTGCAATTATATTGCAGGTGACATGGTGAACTACAACTGGCTTGATCCAGCCATCTCTCTCTCTTTGGACAGCATCTAAGAAGGCACTTTTGCAATCCTGGCCAGTTGGCATTTCCTACTTTTAAAAAGTGGTGCACAGTAGCTGCATCTTTCAGTGTAGTATTCATGAACTGGAATAGGGCTTAGTAGCAAGGTCAGGCTATGGGAGCTGAAACAATTTGGAGCCTGGGCGTGGCTTAGCTCTGTAGCCCCGAGTCTGTGCTGAGCTCTAAACTAATCTGCTGCTCTGAACTGAAACTGAAACTATTCTCTCCTCTGCCTGTTTTTGTTTGTATTTACTACCATGCTGGTAAAAGAGAATTGGACTAGACAGATTATTTGGGTATTAAAGTTTCTTGACCATTTGGAATGGGACAAAGAATTACCCTTAAGATTAGTTGTTCTGTTTGCTTCACCTAACTAAAACAAATGAAACAGGATATTGGTACCAATACCCCCTGTGGGGAGGTAATTGAGTAATGAATGTCCTGTCTCTGTTTTGGGAGATTGTGTACAAGACCTACATTTCACAGGAAGGCCAGGTACTTTGGGATGATCAATATGTTGGTTAAGAGTATAAAAGACTGTAAACAACTGCCCTTCAGGGTTCAGATTTTGCTTGACCAATCACAGCTGAACCTTTGCGCAATAAACCTTTCCCTTTGACAAAGAGCTGGTCTTGTCTCATTTTCTGCTACACTGGGAAACCTGCTTTTGGTATTGTATATTTACTTCATGTGTTATATTATATATAAAGAGAAACGTTAATGAATCCTGCTGAATGAGTTACCTGTGTGTGCTTTCTGGATGTGATTGCTGCAACAAACTTTTGACATATCTGGATGGTAGTACCTAAATGAAGGGGAAGAGAGAGTGACTGACTGACATATGTGTGTGTCTTCCATGCAAAAAAAAAAAACACGTTGAAAACAAAAGGACAGGAGGACTATTATTGTGAAAGCAACTCAACTTTATGCTAGCTTCCATTAACTGGATTTTCTCTGCAAGCCGGAAGGACACCTGACTTGCTCCCTATCTGGCTCTCGAGGTCAAGCCAGGCCATCCATACAATAAAAAAAGGAAAACCTAAGTTGTAGAGAGAGACTTTGGCTGTGGCTTAACAAGAACAATGAGCCTGGGGCCAGATACAGATGCACGCTGAGCAGCACCACAGCAGAGTTTATGGTGAAAGCAATACGCATGACTCCCCTGCTCCCACTTTCAGGTCCCTGTGGCATATCTTTTGCGATCAAGCACTGGCATCTTCTGCTGCCAACTATTTAAGCTGGCACCATTCACGTGAGCTCTGACGAATATCAGCTTCTTAGGGAGAGGACCAGGGTGTCTTGCAAATGCCACAGAGGACTGTGGATCACCTCATTCACCTTCTCAAAGGGTGAGGCAGGCAGGGGTTAGGATGCATCAGAAGCTGCAATCACTATTCTGGGAGACGTTGCATCACTTTGCATTACATGAAAGAGATCACTTCCTAGAGAAGTTTCTTTCCAGGTGACAAGCCCATTCCCAAAGAGGCCTGGTATTACAGTGGTCAGAATGCAGTATTGCAGGCTAATTCTGCCAACTGTCAGCAGTTCGATTTTCACTGGCTCAAGGTTGACTCCGCCTTCCATCCTTCCAAGGTGGGTGAAATGAGGATCCAGATTGTTGGGGGCAAGAGGCTGACTCTGTAAACTGCTTTAGGAGGGCTGTAAAATACTATGAAGCGGTATATAAATCTAAGTGCTGTCGCTCTTACAAAGAACTGCCCCAAAGACTTACAGAATTGGAATGGATTCTTGACAAACCTCAATCTGTTGGAAACTTGATCTCACTATAGAGTAGCAATAACAAAGCCCTGAACATCTGCTCCTGGGCTGCAAAGTCCAGCCAGAAATTGAGAGCAATGAAATAGACAGAATTATCATTAGAATACCAATGGAGTAAGGATTAATGATGAAAAAGCAGGATGGAAATTTTGCAAAAATAAAATCAAAAGAATCAAACAAAAGGGTCATCTTATTTGGGAATTATGAAAGTGGTGCAGCACCTCTCTTTCTTCCTTAGGTAGCTTTCCAGCAGAGATATTTTGAGCTCTGAAGGTTTTTCACAATTCCTTGTTCATCCAGATATCTGGAAAGATGGGAAATTCTTAAAAGACTCATTGGCTGAGTTCTACAAATATACTAAAGCAGACTCAAATAGGGTTGAGCAGTTAATGCAAAATCATTGTAAAGCAAAGGTGTTAATTAAGCCATAACATTTTTTTTAATGTAGACATTCCTAACTCTGGAGCAAGTCATAGAAGCACTGTCCAATTCCCTCCATAACTCCAAACCAATGTCGTGAATACCAGAGGTGGTATTCAGTCAGTCCTGAGAGGTTCTGGAGAACCAGTAGCGGAAATTTTGAGTAGTTTGGAGAACCGGCAAATAGGCTGGCCTCACCCCTGCTATCTCCCAGCTGATCTTCTTTTGTTGCCCTGAACAGGAAAATGGAGCTGGAAAGCAGGTTAGTGGGGTGGGGAGGGAATGGGGATTTTGCAGTAACCTTCCCCTGCCATGCCCACCAAGCCATGCCACGCCCACCAAGCCACGCCCACAGAACCGTTAGTTAAAAAATTGAATCCCACCACTGATGTTGCCCATAAGATGCACTCGGGAGAACTTGCCAGGACTGCAAATTCCAAACAGTGAAAACTGCTGTGGCCCAGCAGGAGCCGCTGGAGCTGCCACCAGACTTCGACAATGAGGGGCCCTATGAATCGGCCCTGGAGAATGTGGAGGACCTTGGACAGGGTTCCGACTCCGAGCAGGGCACAGAGAGACGGTTGGCCATCAGGTGGCACCTGAGCCTTGGACCAGTGGGGAGGAGACAAGGGAGAGTGATCCAGAAACCAGCAGTGAGTTGTTCCTGGATGCACGCCATCAAAGAGCTAATCGGCGTCAAGAACAATTACGCAATTACAGGAGGTAATTGCGCTCAGCTGGTGGTCATTAGGCTCCTCTCCAGACTATAAAAAAGACTGCTTGTGACACGCCCCTCTTGCAGAAGTCAATGCATTGACTAAAGAGAACGTAACTAACTTGGCAGGCTGGATTGCTGCCAAGGTTTGTCTGAATTGTTGCCAAGGTTTGTCTGAATTGCTGCCAAGGTTTGTCGGTCTTGCTGCCAAGGTCCTTATCTGTTTGTTTGCTTGGCTTTCAGCCACCGAGATTCTGGTCTTGCTATTAAAGGACATTCTAATTAAGCTTGTCTCGGCTTTCGTTACTGGACAGAAGAGGGGGGTCAGAACAGAAAACTATGGCTTCCCTCCTCTGATTCCTCTTGCAGCTCTTCATCAGATCTTGATTCATCCAAAGCGGTCATTATTGAAATAGTCCCAGAGAACAAATGCAGAACACTACTCAGTCCAGTTGGCTCCAATCACTTTCAGTGGCTCCCATCAGAGAATGCACAGAAAGAATGCTTAGAAACCAGCAATCTGTTTTGTTTCCAGCCAGAAATTTGGAACATGATCGTTCGGGCTGGTTTTGAAACAAATATATTCTAGTTCCAATATTTTCATGTGAGCAGAATTCAGTGGATGGGAGTCTGGTTTGCTGTACAGCATAACAACTCTAAAGGGGATTGCATTTGTTGTTCTCTGTTTGTTATTCTGCTCAATTCAAGATGTTGGTTATAAATGGCCTGGGGGTGCAAATATTTGTTTTCTTCTCATTGGTCTCTCACTACTATCTCTGAATAGTGGTAGTAGAATTGCAGTATGGAATAACCGAACTAAGGAGCTGACGGATGGTGGAAACTCACTTTGGGAATGCCAACTCCAAGGAGAGGCAATTGATACTGACCTTTGCGTCATTCCGGTGCCAAATTAAAACATTTCTTTTCTTCTAAACTTTTTAATTATGAATGGGATTATAGTTGGATACATTGTTGGGTAGTTTTAATGTCTCTCACTTTTGCAGTTTTATTGTTGCTATTTGTTCTTGATGACACGGTATGTACTGCCGGCAATTCCTTGCGGAGGAAGAGTAAATCATAGCAAACAGATAAATATGAATAATCAATAGCGGCCTTTGTAATCCCTACTGAAAGAAACAGAAGCTGCATGGATTCGGTGTACCTTCTGGAGGAAAAATCTTCTGATAATGCCATTGATGTGAATTAATAAAAGAATGACTACATTACTGATTACGATCGTGTTCTCCCAACTGCAGATAAAACTGTCATAATATAGTCCTAAAATGAAAACTAATAAAAATCAATACTTTGATTGTGCATATTGTATAACTCCTCCCAGCCCCCAATATTCTCTCCGTTGTGCTTCAAATACAACCACAAGCATCACAAGAAAACAATTTTATCTGCCTGCAAAGCTGCCCAAATTGATTCAGGTCTTTGGACGGAGGAGGAAGTGTGTCCTTCAGTTCCAGGGTCCTCCTATTCATGGAAGAGGAACCAAACATTAGGATGTTTTTGTTTTTCTTGCCCTTCACTGATCTAGTTATAGTTATAGTTAGTTATAGTTTATTGGTCTTGTATGCTGCCCACTCTCGAAGGACTCCGGGCGGCTTACAATAAAAAGGGGAAGGGGATAAATAGACAAACAACAATTTAAAATACACAACATTCATAGTTACCGTGGGGCTGGATATTTCAACAGCCCCCCGGCCTGCCGGAGCAGCCAGGACTTAGTGGCTTTGCAGAAGAGATCTGGAGAAAATAAGAACATCTCAACAATGTTCAATGCTCATCCCGTTAGAGCAGCAACTGTCAAGCTCAGCGACTTTTGTCACGTCTGGACTTCAACTCCCAGAATTCCCAAGCCTTAAAGTTCTTGAGGCTGGAATCATGTGACCCTGGGGATGCGGCAACAGTTATAAGTATGAAAAACGATCCTAAGTCATTCTTGTTAACTTTGAACGGTCACTAAGCGAACTGTTTTAAGTCGAGGACTACCTGTCGTCTGAAAAAAATATCCCAAAAGAGGGATGGATAACCTTTTCTGGACCGAGTGCCAAAGGTGTTTGAGAATGGGCGCTTGTGTGGCCAAACCCCCCAAATGCAATGTGTGCACAGCCCCATGCATGTGCGCTCCCCACATGCACCCACCCCTGTGCATGCGCATGGCCCCTGCATGCTCCTGCGCATGCACCGCAGAGACCCAACGACCAGCTGGCCAGTGAGAGGCACACACACATGCGCAGTGGAGCTGAATTAGGGTGATGGCTCACCTCCCCACACACGTGGCACGCCTGCTCACCATCACAGCCCCAAAATATCTTCCAAGTCTTAAAGCTGAGGACTCTGCCTTCACCCTCTGCCCTTCACCCTTCCAGCTAAAAACGAGGGTCCTTATGAAACTGAGTGTCAGGCACGCCTCCTTCAGCAACCAAGAAAGAAAACTCCCAACTCCATTGTTGTGGAATTAAAAGTACTTTTACTGGCTATGAACAGATAGCAGCGAAGTAAAGCCAGGTCTCATAAAGGTCTGAGTGAAATCATACATATCAAACATTTGCCCAACCCACTCCCCCCAACAACTCACCCCCACCCCATTGCCCAATCTGCAAATCCCTTAAGTGCCATGTGGGTTGCATCTCCAAGAAGCATCATCAGGTTGGTATGCAGGATGGTTGGCCTTGACCAGGTCCAAACATCGGCCACCAGCATGCGCAGAAGATGGTGAGAAGAAACTATCACTCCTGTACCAATTATCCCAGCCCAAATACCATGCCCCCCTCTCCGTTTCTATGGCAGCCAAAAGCAAAGAGCGAAGCAGAGGCTGACGCTCAGAGCTGAACAAGCTTTCTTGGATGAGAAGTGAAACATCTTCCAAGAAAAACAGAAAGCCTCTTGAAGAAAGCATCTTTGGGACAACCGCAGTCCTTCTGCTTATGCCACGCTTTGCTTACAATCACTCTTTTGCAACACGCAACTGCAGGGACAATCACAATTCCTTGCTCACCTCCTTCTTTCAAGTCTGAATTTTAGAAACAAACGCATGGAACTCGTGACTTACAACCACAATTAAACCCAAACATTCTGCTCTTAAGTAAGGTCCTTGTTAAGTGAGTCAAGTCCCATTTTACGGCACTTTTGCCACAACTGTTAAGTAAATCGTTGAAGTCATAAAGTCATTAAGCAAAACTGGCTTCCTCTCTTGATTTTGCAAATGGCAATCACATGACTTCAGGGGCTTACAACCGTCATAAAGACCTGTCAGTTGCCAAGCACCCAAATTTTGTTCATACGATCATGGCATGGATGCTGCCACCGTCCTAAGTGTAAAAACTGGTCACTTTTTTCAGCGTCATTATAATGTTGAACATCAGTAAACAAATGGTAGTAAGTCCAATGCCGTAAAGGCTGAAAACTACTTTTATTGGAACAGCTGCTATTCCATCAGAAAGTCTGAAGGTGCCTTTACCTTCCTGTGAATTGGGGAGGGCTCAAGCCGTCATTGTCTGATTATTGGCTTGGTAATGGATCTTCCTCCTGTGCCTCAAGGCCATTCTCTCTTCTTCCTTTTTAAAGTTTTATTTTTCTTTCTCATATATACATTCACAAATATACGTTCTCATATGTACTATTAATATTTATATGTTATCCTTTAACATTTATCACAATTCATTAAAAAATTTCAGAATGTAATTGGGGTCCCCGTACGTCCATCTTATTTTACAACAACTCTACTTCCTCCGTCCTCCCAACCTCCCTTCTCTACCTTCTTCTTTCCTCCCCTCCTTCCTCTTTTCTTCTTTCCCTCCCTCTCCCCAACTCCTCCTCTCTTCTTTCCCTTCCTACCCTCTCTCCTACTCTTACTATCCCTCCCTTCCTTCCTCTCCCTTTTCCTTTCTTTCTTTCTTTCCCTCTCCTTTCGCCCTCCTTCCTTTGTTGTATTTACTTATTTTCTCCATGCCTTCAACAACTTTGGAAAACTGTTTCTCTGATATCCCCAGACTTTTGCAACCTGGAAGAAGGGAGGTCCCTGCATCAAGGTGCTTTCCTATCCTCTTATCTCTGGCTCCTTTTGTCCTTGCAGTTAAATCTCTCCTTCCAGGTGACCCCTCTGTCCTCCACGCAGACCCCTCCCAGACAGACTTTCCTGCTTTCCCCCCATCTCCTCCTGGCTCTTTCTCCTGAGGAGGACCAGAATTCATTTGGCGCTTTCCAACTATCTCCCAAGAGGCTGAACTGAGGGCTAGATAGAGATTTTTTACTAAATTGGGAGGTGTGAGGTGTGTGTCAAAAAGCTCTTGAATAAATCCCCAATGTTCTAAAGATCAAAAGCTTCAGTATCTGAAGTGACAAGGGGCAGGATTAAGTTTGGTACTTTTTTCAGGTGCGGGGGATTGGGGAAACTAGTAACAGCCCCCTTTGAATGAAAAGCCCATTTATGCAATTGTATTTACATTGCGAGCTCCGCATCTAGGAAGGATCAAATCCAAAGTCTTGTGAATTGTAATTAGACAGGCAGAAAGAGGTTAATTTGGTTCGTGGTCTCTGCGTGTGCCCGTGCGTGTTTGTGTTAAAGCCAAGAAGAGATGTGAAAACCAGACACTCACACCGCCTGTCATCTTCTGGATGCCCTATTTTAAACCGGAAACGAGGGAACTAAAATGCAGGTATTGATGGGAAGATGATGGGAAGATGAGCCTTTTACTGTGGACTGAAAGAATGCCATCCTCTGTTTCTTAATACCTAGCAAGTCAGCCAACTGCAGTGGTAAAACAGAATATGCATTATCCGTAGGTTTTATCCATAAGCAAAAAAGAGTCCAAGGCTGGGGGATTCCCAGTAACATAATAAGTAGAGAAAGAAAATACCATCTTTGGTCCTACAGCTACAACCTGGATGTCAACTTGTAAAGTGTTTCCATGACTATTATCGTTGATGTAGAAAAGGGAGGAGAATTCCATGCATACCTTCGACCAGAGTCGGATCTCATATTTCTACAGCCAGCGTGTGGGGTGCAAAATTCACAGCCTGCTGCAGTACCTCATTCGTGGATATGATTTATGACACAGACTGAGGGGAGGGGAGACACAGGGGTAAAGTGCAGAAACCATTAACCGGAAATCAGTTTCAGCTCTGCAGAAGAACATGCCAAAATGTTGATCCTAATAAATGACTGGATTTCTTTTGAACTTTGTCTTGAGGCTCATAAATTAATTAGGTCATCTTTTGGAAGCTTCACACTGGACTCCTTGCCTCCTGCAATGCTTTTAAAAAATGAACTTGGTGTGAGTAATTCTGATCCACCAGAATCTTACTTCCATCAAGTCTGACCCAATATTAGAAAAAGAGAAAAAATGACAAATCACTTTAACACAATTATGAATGGTTGCTCTATGACATGTCAAAGACAAAGACTTGTTGTCTTCTTCCTGTCTTTCATCTCCCTCATTTATTCTCACTAGCTAAAGGACACAGGCCAGACCTCCAGCTGAATACTCAGAGTGTCACCCAGCAAGTCAATCAGTGCCAATTCTTCCCTGTCTCCTTTCACAGAAGTGCCCAGGCCCACCCAAGAAAGTTGGAGTCTCCAACATGGAACCCCTGAAATATCCAGAAGGCCTTCGGACTTTGAAAATAATTCACAGTCCGGTACTTTCTGGGAAAGGGGTGCTTTAATGACAGACCCTGCACACCCCACACAATGCCTCCCACAGTGTGTCCCCATGAGAAGGATGTTGGAGGCATTGTGTGAGATGGCCATGGTCTGCCATAACACACACACACACACACACACACACACACACACACACACACACACACTGCACAAGATTGGAGACCCTGCCTATAAGATTTAAAAAGACATGAACAAAGTCAAGGGGAAGATATTCGCACGTTGCGGGAGGCTAGATGGCTGACCAGAGGTGCTGAGTCCCTACAACTTATTTCCCAGAGAAACAGAAGGCAAGGCAAGGCAAGAACCTGGAACTAGGGAGAAACTTCCTAACAGGGAGGACAATTAACCAGTGAAACTGCTTCCCTTCGGAAACTGTGGGTGCTCCATTACTGGAGGATTTTAAGAAGAGTGTGAAAGGGTATAGGGTCTCCTGCTTCAGCACGGGGCATGACTAGAACAGTGTTTTTCAACCTTGTCAACTTGAAGATGTCTGGACTTCAACTCCCAGAATTCCCCAGCCAGCATTCGCTGGCTGGGGAATTCTGGGAGTTAAAGTCCAGACATCTTCAAGTTGACAAGGTTGAGAAACACTGGACTAGAAGACCTCCAAGGTTCCTTCCAGCTCTACTCTACTCTAGTCTACTCTACATTCTACTCTACAAAGTAACAGAGGGCAGGACAAGAAACAATGGATGGAAACTAATTAAGGAGAGAAGCAACCTGGAACTAAGGAGAAACCTCCTGACAATGAGGACCAGCGGAACAGAACAGAGTTGCCTTCGGACATTCAGGGTGCTCCATCACTGGAGGATTTTAAGACAGCCACCTGTCTGAAATGGGATAGGGCCTCCTGCTTGAGCAGGGGGTTGGAATAGAAGACCTCCAAGGTCCCTTCCAAGGATTCCATTCCATGCTGTTCTACAAGGCATGATCAGGCGGCAGCTGCTGGCAGCTCCCCTAGGCTACTTCTCTCCTCGGAGCTTTGGGTGCCTTCGGGCTCCTCTTGAGCAGCCAAGACTTGACACCTGCGAATGTTCCTTCCCTGGGATACAAGGGCATAAATCAGCGGCAATTCCGGGCCACCCGTCTCCTATTGATTTCTGCTGTGAACCGAATCAGATGGGTTCAGATGCGAGCATGATCCAACATTCCCCTTAGCTTGATTTATAGATTTCCTGGTGAATTACCTGGCTGCAAATGAGTCACCAATGAGGTCTCGTGTGCCTGTCGGATGATAGGAAAAATATTCTCACTGACCTTTAAACTTTGGGGGAGAGGGAGGGGGAGGGAGCTCCGGTGGAGCCTGCTCAGCTGCCAATTACACTGTGTGATTACGGCCAAGGAGCCCTCATTCCTACCGCACATTTAATGATTTCAATTGGGGGAAAAGCACGCAGGGAAAGAAAGGAGTGCAGAATCGGCTGGAGGAACAATTTGAGAAGTTATCCCTTAATTTACGCCCAGCCACCAAAAGTGGAAAATTTGAGCATGGCTTTAAACTGAGTGGGGGAGGAAGGAACAGCCTTCCAAAACGGCAATGCAGCCAGAGGAGAACAAAAATGGCATCGGCAAAACTCAGGACATGAGAAGAGTCGAAAGCAAAGGCTGGCCCAGTTTCCTCTTGGGCAAATGCCATGGCATTACAGCTTACCCCTCCGAGGAGGAATCTAACCATATTGCTGGGGGCTGTGATGGCAAACCTATGGCACGTCTGCCAAAGGTGGCACACAGAGCCCTCTCTGCAGGCACATGAGCCATCGCCCCAGTTCACCTCCACAGTGTATGCGCGCGCACACCCCGCTGGCCAGCTGGTGTTTGGGTCTCTGCTGCGCACAGTGTGCATGTGGGCTGGGTGCATGTGCAAGGGGTGGGGGCGCATGCAAGGGGGCCATATGTGCATGTGGGGGGGCAGGGGCATGCGGGGGTCACACGGGCATGCTTGGGGGGCAGGGGGAGTGCACAAGCATACACTGGGGGACAGGGTGCACACAGGGAGTCGTGTGGGCATTGCATTATGGGTGCACACGCAGGTTTTGGCCCATAGCACCAAAAAGGTTAGTCATCACTGACTTAGGGTGGGTGGGTGGAAAACAGTTTGCTTCTCAAATTCATTTCAGGTCTTTGGCCTGAGGAGATGGGCGTCCTCTCCTCCCCTTTGTGGGTCATGTTCAAATAAATGGTGGGCAGCCTTTTCTGGAAGCTTCATTCTGCATTCCTCCCTGAGAAGGGATGTGTCGTCCCTTTCTCCATGGAGAGGTCCAGATGCACCTCCCCAGCTAATGAGAGAGAAAGCCAGGTTCATCCGTTCAATGAGATCGCACCGGAGAGAGGCAATTTCAGTAGATTTTTAAGAACTCAACCCGGGATGCCTCCCAGATGCCATTGTTTGTGGTTCCGTTCAAAATCACGCCCCTTTCAACTCCCCAGTATAAACATCTCAAATTGTGCTTCTGAAATTCAGTAGCAAGACAGCTGATTTCTACAGCTTGATTTTGGCTCTGGGGGAGCTTTAGAATGATTAAGGATGGAACAAGAGTGATTTGTTTTCTATTCATGTTTTAAGACCAAAAAAAAAAAAGTTGCATCCAAAATTGGTAGATTTGCAAACAGGCCCCCTTCTCTGCTACTCCCGGATATTCAATTTGCCCAAACTTTATTGGGATTTAGGAAAGCAATAAAGGTTTTACTGTTTCAGAAAGCTTTGGGAGGGAGATGAGTTGAGAGAGATTCCTCCTGCTTCGGAGTACATGACTGCATGGATTTTTATAGTTCTTTGGCATGGGAGAATTCCATTATTGTTGTGTTAAAATTATGCAGGAAGCCTTTGTTATCTGCTCTTCCTCTTTACACATGGTAGGACTGTGAGCTGCTCCGAATCTGTCAACAACTGGAATGGCATAAAAGCTAGTCAAATAAATAATTTTCCCCACAAGAGTTTTATAGTAAAGTCTGCAATTTGTTCTCAAGCATCCAAAATGGACTTGCCATATCTACCCAAATAAGCTGCCTTGCTCTAACCACTACACCAGTGGGGGGTTCTTACCGGTTCGGACTGGTTCAGCTGAACCAGTAGTGGTTTGGCAGCCTGGGTGGCTGGAACCAGCAGCAACCCAGGCCTGCCATGCCCCCAAACTTGTTTCTCAGTCAATGCCATTGGTGGCGCCATCTTCTTTTTCAGTTCTGCACATGCGCGGAACAATTTTAATTGCATTGCATGCATGCGTGAAGCTTGCAGACGAACAAACTGGCAGTACTGCCAGCCAGAACCTGTACTATTCCACAGTGATGCTCCCCACAAAAGACCATGCACATGATCTCTAAGTGCCATTCACCCTACAGAAGAAGGTATTAGATTAACAATCTTGAAAAGATTTTGTGTTCAGGGTTTTGTTCCCCTAAAATGGCTAGAATTGTGTGCTGTGAAAAACTGGAATGAGTGCAGAAGGGGCTCCTTAATCAATAAACAATCCAGTGTTAACAGGAGCATTAAAGTGGGATCATAAAGTCGATCCAATTTGCTTGCCAAGGTTGGATTCCTTCCCCTTCTTTTTTTCTTTTCACCACCTACGATTTATAGTGTCAGCCTCCATGAATCAACCACAAATGTTTTCACTTTCAATTTGCTGGAAACAGAAGCTAAGAAGCCTGGCAGAGGCTTACTTTGAAATGAGATGAGTGTCTGTTTGCTTAGCATAATTACTGCTACAGGATGGCTAGAAGCCTGGCGTGCTGCATATGGGTCTCTCAGAAGAGGATATACAAGGGTGGCCTTCTCTCTTTGCAGCACACAAACCTCCAAGGTTACTGGCTGCAAGGGACACAACCAATGAGCAAGCAACTTAGGGGATTGGTACCGCAGCGGGTAAGAGGTGGCTCAGTGGCTAAGATGCTGAGCATGTAGATCAGAAAGGCCGGCACTTTGGCGGTTCGAATCCCTAACGCCGCGTAACGGAGTGAGTGCCCGTGACTTGTCCCAGCTTCTGCCAACCTAGCAGTTCAAAAGCACGTAAAAAAATGCAAGCTTAATCTCTCCTGCAAATGCAGCTGTCTAATTAACTAGCCAAGTTAAGCCTGCTCTGGAAACCAAGATATAATCAGTAACACACTGATGAGTTAAGTGAGGTTTTCTAGGAAGATGAATATCAGGATCTACCCAGCAGAAAAGGAGCATCTCAAGCAGAAGTGGCTTCCTACCAGTTTGGTCCGGTTTGGCCTAGTTTGGCTGAACCAGTAGTGATATGCCAGCCTGGGTTGCAGAACCGGCAGCAACCCAGGCTGGCCACGCCCCAGAACCGGTTCCCTGGTCACCACTATCCTTGTTTTTTAGTTCTGTGCATGCTCAGAACAATTTCCATTGAACTGTGCATGCACGCACAGTGCACATGCACACGCAAAGCACGAAGCCGCAAGCAAACCAGCATTAACGCCAACTGAAACCCAACCTTGATCTCAAGGTAGATAGAAATCATGGCCCAAGAACACCTCCATAAAATATGGGCTTTGCACCAGCGAGGAATACCAGAGGCACATTCTCCTTCTTGCCCAGGGGCCATCTGCCTTCTTCTTACAATGGTAAATGGCTTAAGGAACTTGGATTCCAGAATCTATTTGGATGCCAACCCGTCGCCTTCACCTCCCCCCATGCCCCCAAAACAAACCAGCATCCACGCAAGAGCCTCTGCTGGCTTTAGAAAGGGGGTGGAAGCCAGCCAGTTCCCGGGCACAACCTGTTTGCCTGCCCACAGCTGCACCGGAAGCTCAGGGGCACCCTGCCAGCCTTGGCAATGGCGAAGAGCCATTTGCCAGCTCTCCACAGGAGACCCAGCTGGCCTCGTGTCCGACATAACTCAGGAGATCCCATTGCTAGCTGTGCAGACCTTCCCAGGGTGAAACTGAAGTCAGCCATGGCTGGTACCCACCCAAATCCTCTCCTGGGGGAGGGTTGGGGATGGAAGGAGACCCACATACAATTGTGGGCAAGAGCTTTTTGTGTCCTTTGGAAAATCTTTTCCCTTCCTTCTCAACAGCAGACGGGGCTCCTTCTGCTGCAGCATTAAGTACATGTTGTGTCGGTGTGATAGCATGATCTTTTAATAAGAACCATGTTGCCATAGGCATCTCTGATGGTAAGGTTCTCCCAAGGACCTCAGAGGAATATGGAGGCGGGTAACAAATAGACAACAGACAAATGCTGTGTTTGCACAATATAGGAACCAAATGATGGCTTAACATGATGACCTGGGTAAAACAGCATGTTAAAAAAAAATCAAGCTGCCCTTCTTCCCACAACCTACGAAGCCCAGAACACCCCAAAGTGAGTTCAGGAGCGTGTTCTGGAAATAAAGTCTCTCCGTGCCAAATCTTCATTCTTCCCAAAGTTTTTTATATTCCTCAAAAGGTTTTATTTCCCTTTTCTGCTTCATTTAGTTGGGTGAGGTTTTTCTGATTGCTTTATCCGTGCAAGGTGACATAAATGGTTTCTGGGTTTTTTCCCCCTTCTCCTTCTTTCCCTGCCCTGAAAAATTCAGAGAATTTGCTCCTCCAGTTTTCTCTGCTTGGCAGAAGATCTTAAAAAGGCTTTTAGTGCTTTTCCCAAACCAAATGTGGTCGCAGGAGTTTGCAGAATCTCTACCACCACAGCCATCAAAACCAGTGATGGGATTCAAATAATTTAACAACCAGTTATCTGCCCTAATGACCAGTTGGGTAGGCGTGGCTCAGTAGTCATGTGACCGTGTGGGCATGGCCAACTCAATGTCAGTCAGGTTGATGGACACTTCGCCTTAGCTGTGACAGTGTAACAAGGGTTAATGGGAGAGGCAGATTCTGTAAGCAGGGCAATAAAGATCAGGCCAGAAACCACACCAGACTGTTTCCTTCCTGCCTTCCTTACAGGATTAGCCCTGTAAAGTGGGGAAAAAAACAAAAGTTTTCTTCCAACAACTGGTTCTCCCAACTGCTTAGAAAGTTAACAACCGGTTCTCCTGAATAGGTGTGAACTAGCTGAGTCCCACTACTGATCCAAACCCAGTTCTCATTCTATTCTATTCTAATTCAATTCCTGAGCATCTTCCATGGCAGGCCCTGAGCCCTTGAAAGGGGTGGAGTTTGAAAAAGAGAAGTTGGATTGGTAGAGTCAGACTGGCACCCCCCCCCTTTTTTTTTCTTTCTTTTAATTCTCATTTCTCAGACTGATCTAGGGAGGTCTGGCTTTTTCCGTCCTAGTCTTCCACAGTCCCTATGGAGCGACACATAAAAGCTGTTTGGTCAGTTGAGTGAATTGTCTTTCCCAACAGTTTCAAGGGTTGGAAGAATCCTCTAACCATTTTGATCTCTCTGGCAGTCAGAGGACTGAAACACCTTCTGGAAAGAATCCACTACTAACCTTGGGGGCTTGAGACCATTGGAGAGATTATTGCACAAGGAAGGGCTGGCTGTGTGCATTACGGTACTTCTCCCTCCCTCCCTCCCTCCCTCTCTTTCTGTCTCTGTCTCTCTGACTCTCTGTTCCAGGTCTGACACTCGCTCTGTTACTCTGTCTCTCTCTGTCTCTGTTTATCTGTCTGTCTCTCTTTCAATGAGAGAGATGAGAAAAAGAGATAGACACACACAAAGAGAGAAAGATGAGAGAGAGACAGACAGATGAGATACCATTCAATCAGGGGTGAAATCCACAGGTTCTAACCGGTTCTGGAGGACCGGTAGTGGAAATTTTGAGTAGTTTGGACAACCGGCAAATGCCACCTCTGGCTGGCCCCAGAGTGGGGAGGGAATGGGGATTTTGCAGTATCCTTCCCCTGCCACGCCCACCAAGCCACACCACACCACGCCCACCAAGCCACGCCCTCAGAACCAGTCGTAAAAAAGATGAATTTCACCACTGCATTCAATCCACAATAAAAAATGGGGATCAGCTCAATTCCAGTTGTCCAGAAGACTCACAAATAAGGAAAATGAGACAAAATGGTATATTTTTCTTTTTCTTTTTTCAATCTTGTTGATTCATGTCTGGCAAATTTCACCTCAGCCGCTTGAAGGGAAGTTGCAATTATAACTCCATTGTGGCAATCTCAGTAAGAAATGCTTCGGCTTGATATAATTTAAATGCTATTTTACGGAAGCACTCCATAACTCAAAAGTGAGCTGATAATTTTTTGTCACTTAACCATCATGCTTCGTTATTTTATTACCCCAACATTAGACACAAAGGAGGATGGAGAGCAAAGGCTTTCTCAGTTTGTGATTAGGAATATTGTGTCATTTAGCTGCTGAGGCTGGGCAAGCCAGAGAGAATTCTTGCTGAATTTATCACACTGAACAAATACTCCAGAAAGCTAGACAAGACCTGAGGTTGCAGCATAGATATGAGAGGAGAAGAAATGTTGCAAAGACCTGGTCATCAGACAAGACTTGAGACCCCACTAGCATTTCTCCTGACACTTAGGGTGAAATTTTTAATTTCAAAAATGGTCTCTTATCGCTCTCCTATCTTTGACTCTGGATTTGTTCTTCGCAACCTTTGTGGAGAGAACGCTCCCAGCGCTCTGGGATTTTGGTTCCATTCTTGAATTGTTTCTCGGTTTGGAATTATCTCCTAATCTTCAGTTGTGTCTACCCGCCCCGAAGCTTAAATGCTTTATTTTGCATCCTGTCTTTTGGGACCATAGAGAGGAAACCTTGGGCTCTTTCCTTGCTTCCTGTGGTTGCCATCCTGCTAAAAGGCAGGGCTGATATCCAGAGGTTTGCTCACGCTGCTCACATTCAGTCGCCTTGATTGACAGCATCCAACTTCTGCCTAAATCATCCAATCAAAGGGTCCTCACCATCAAGGTTGTTCATTGGTTCACTTCAGTGGTGGGATTCAAAAATTTTTACTACTGGTTCTGTGGGTGTGGCTTGGTGGGCATGGCTTGGTGGGCGTATCAGGGGAAGGATACTGCAAAATCTCCATTCCCTCCTGATCAGCTGAGACTTGGGAGGCAGAGAATAGATGGGGGCGGGGCCAGTCAGAGGTGGCATTTACCAGTTCTTCAAACTATTCAAGATTTCTGCTGCCAGTTCTCCAGAACTGGTCAGAGCCTGCTGAATACCCACCTCTGGTTCACTTCCATGTAGCAATCCAATAAAATGTCAAAATAGCATTCAAATAGATTTTTACAAAGCCAGGCAGCTCCCATCCAATACTTGTTGATATTTTTCACAAATGACTAACTTTCCTTTCATCTCTAATATTGTTTTATTATTTTCAGGTAATTTATCAAAAAATGAAGATTTGATTGATAAAGTCTTGTTCTTCAATACTTACGACCACAACTAAGCCCAAAATTTCTGTTGCTAACATTTAAGTGAGTTTTTCCCCATTTTGCAACCTTTCCTGCCACAGTTGTTAAGTGAAGCACTGCAGTTGTTATATTAATAGCAATAGCAATAGCACTTAGACTTATATACCACTCCACAGTGCTTTTACAGCCGTCTCTAAGTGATTTAGAGAGTCAGCCTATTTGCCCCCAACAATCTGGGTCCTCATTTTACCCACCTCGGAAGGATGGAAGGCTGAGCCAATCTTGAACCTGGTGAGATTCAAAATGTCAAACTGCAGGCAGCCGGCAGTCAGCAGAAGTAGCATGCAGTACTGCACTCTACCACTGCACCACCGTGGCTCAGACACAGAAGTTAAGTGAATCTGGTTACCCCATTGATTCTGCTTGTCAGAAGTCACAAAAAGTGATCACATGACTTCGGGACACTGCAACCATCATAAATACGAGTCAGCTGCCACATACACGCAATTCAACAATTCACACGAATGTTGCTCACGTGACTATGGAGATCATGGTTGCAAATATGAAAAATGGTCAAAAGAAACTTTTTTCAGTGGCCTTGTAAGTCTGGTCATTAAAAGAACTGTTGTAAATCAAGGATGATCTGTACTTCAGCTTCCTTTTAAATGGTTTGTTTCAAAAATTCTTACAGGAAGGTCTTTTTTTACGTGGTTCAGAATTTTAAGATGTTCGGACTTCAACTGGGAGTTGAAGTTTCTGAGGCTGAGAAACACCTGTGCAGAATCTTCCCAGCTAACCATGTCAAACTAACTGATCTGTAGCTCCCTGGATTTCTTACTCTCCTCCCTCTTTTGAAGTTGGGAATAACTCTTGTCTCCTCCAGCATCACTGAAGGATTTCTGAAGGATCATAAACAAAGGTTTGGTAGCCTGAGAAACGGTTTGTCCAATTTTGAAGGTTCAAACTCACTTAATGCTTAAGAGGGAATCCCCAATGATGTCCCATCAAGCACAAGCTGCCATCTTGCCTCTTCAAACTCCTTTTCAAACTTGCCCAGCAAAGCACGTCTCTTCTTCTTGATGGAAAAGAGAGAACCAAAGGATGTTTTCTTTCTTTTTTTGATTAGAGGAAATCTCAGTACTGGGATGGAGATGAAATTAAAGCCAGAGGGAAGGCTGGCTGGGGAAGGCTGGGAGTTGGAAGTCCATACATTTTAAAGTTGCTAAAGTTGAGACATACTGATCTAATTCATCTCATGATTCAGTGGCATTTTGTCAAGATTAGATACACAGAGAATAGATTTCATTTTTACCTTTGATCATATAATGCAGAGAACGTGCTTGATTGGTTGCAAGTACCCGGCATGGCTAGTCTAGTGAAGAGAAGGACCAGGGGAGACAGGATAGCAGTCTTTCAATATTTGAGGAGCTGCCACAGAGAGGAGGTGGCAGGACGTGTGTGTGTGTGTGAGAGAGAGAGAGAGAACACCCGGGTAAAATAAGGGGAGGGGGGAGGGTTAGCTAGGATTGATTCGATGGAGACCTTGACTGCCCACTAATTAGTTATCTCCACCCTGCAGATCTTCCTTCGCTTCCTTTTCATTCCTGGGACTTGGTTCCTCTCTTTCTGACTCCTTGCCAAGCCCTTACAAGTGTCATATTTTTATGAAACCACTGATTGCTCCATATGGACTGGGACATAATAGAGAGGAGAAAGCTAGTTTTCACCCAGCCTTGATTTTTTAAATCTCTCTCACACACACAGACATATACACATACACACATCCATACGCACACGGAGACGTGCGCACACACACTGATTTTCTTAGAATAAACAAATAATGTCCTAGTACTGAAGGAGATGGAAAATGCTAAAAAGGGACATGTAGGAGTGAAGAGGTGTTATCTGCCCAGTTGCCTTAGCCATACTAGATGCTACAACTTTATATGACAATAGAATATTCCCAAAGGGCTTCTGGGAGATGCCTTCTTGTGGACACTGGCCAGTATCCAGTAGATAGTACAGCTTTATATTGGTGAGACCACACTTAGAATACTACGTCCAGATCATAACAATATGAAAAAGATTCTGAGATTCTAGAAAGTGTGCAGAAAAGAGCAACAAAGATGTTTAGGGGACTGGGGGCTACACTGAATGATGACCTGCCTAGCTATGTCTAGCCTAAGAGAGAGAAGGGTCAGGGGGGGCTTGAGAGCTGCCTTGCAATACTTGAGGGTCTGTCGCAGAGAAGAGGGGATGGACTTATTCTCCAAAAGAACCAGAGGGCAGGACAAGAAGCTATGGATAAAAGCTTGAGAAAGAGAAATCCCACCTAGAAGTAAGGAGAAATTTCCTGACAGTGAGAACAATTAATTTGTGGAATCTCCGAACTCTTATGTTTTGGGTGCTCCATCCCTGGATGTTTTCCAGAAGAGATTGGACAGCCATTTGTCTGGAATTGTGCAGGGTCCCCTGCCATGCAAGGAGTTGGCTTAGAAGACCTCCAAGCTTCCTTCCAACCTTATTATTCTATGCTCCCTCCACCACCTCTCCTGCTTGCCCCTTACTTCTGGTTCCCACCTTGCCACAACCCAACATTTTGTTCAAAACCGGCCATCCTCTCAAGACAAACTGAACCAATATTTTTTTTTTTTTGCTTTTTGGAATCCAAGCCAATGGGTTATGAACAACTATTTTGTTTTCTTTCCCAGTACCAAATGAAAAATACAATTACCCTTCTAAATCCCAGCCCAAAGGATGGTAACATCCAAGCCCTGTGAGCCTCAAGGCGCATACGTTTCATGCTACCTTTTCATTCCCCCCCCCTTCTGCTCTGCTGAGTTATTGCCTTGCTCTAAATTAATTATTTCATAACTCCTGAGAAGTAGCCAATCCTCCAGAAATGGCATTCTGTTTCCAACTAAAAGAAATAAATACAGAGGGAGCTTTGTGAGGGCCTGAGGCAGAAGCACTCGGGGACTTCCTTCCGTTCACCATACAGCTACCTGGTTCTCTGAGCACTTTACGGCCTCTTGGGGGAAAACACCTTTTTCCAACCAGGAAGTGGCCTCTTTTCTGGCCATTTCTTTCTCCCCCACGAAGGGCTACAAGGGGCGTCATGTGATCGAATGGGATGGCAGTAAACATTTTGGCCTCATTTCAGTTGGGGGAGGATTTGCCAAGGTTTTTAATTTAAATAAATATATTTTGCTACTGAAGGCTTCCCACCGCAGCATTTTGCATTCTTTTGCTTTAAAGACAAGATGCTGAGTTTGGGACGTTTGCCATTCAGTTTTGGCAGCCTAAACCTGAAGCCTCCCGGAGGCTCTGAGCACAGGCAGCCTGTGTGTTTCCCCACCAAGGATTCCATTCAGAGTCTGGGAATCTGGGCTCTCCTTTCCTGCTCAGTGCTGAAATGCAACAGCTGGCTTCACAAAACATAATTAGGCCTAGATTCAGGTTAACAAAACACAATTACTGTGTTCATTCAGCATGCTATGTCCAAATAGATAAACCTTATTAAGGCTTAATAGAGTATTCTACTTCTAGCAATGTGCAAAGTCCTATTCAAGATTCCTCTACTACCCTGAAAGCCAATTTATAATGGCTCCAGACTGGACCACTACAGACAGGCACACATGGACAGAAGAGCCTTCTAATTATTATAGAAAATCTACAAAGCCCTTATGAAAGAATTCCAGAGACTACTAAGTATCAAATCAGGGTTGAAATTCATTTTTTTTTTACTACCGGTTCTGCGGGCATGGCTTGGTGGGCGTGGCTGAGGAAGGATATTCCAAAATCCCCATTCCCATCCCACTCTGGGGCCAGCAAGAGGTGGCATTTGCCAGTTCTCCAAACTACACAAAATTTCCACTACCGTTTCTCCAGAACCTGTCAGAACCTGCTGGATTTCACCCCTCCATCAAATGCAAATGATATTTTATACTTGCAATCAACGTTCAAATTCTTGGGCCTCTCTTTTTCCACCCACTCTACGTAAAGCTCTTCGGGGGAGAAGCAGGGATGGGTTCTCTCTGATCTTGGTTCTATTAACAGTCAGATCTAAAAGCATCACCTGGTCGTCTTTCACCAGCACTCGGTCCTGCTTCAGCCAAGCCTCGTATGCTAAGCAAAGTGGAGTTATTGTACGCCTCTGATGTACTAGTCCGTGGCTCCTTATTCCCTCCTCTTCTTGTGGGTAAATGAGAGGTGGAAGGAGAATTGGGTGAGAACTAATAAAGGAATTCCACAGGGCTGAATTCCAAAATCCATCTTTAGGCAAAGATGTTGTTTGTGAAATCAATCAAATGCCATTTGACATACACAACGCAAGGCAACCCATTCCGGAGATCGTTTCCTATGAATATTCAGGCACCCACGCAAAGACCTGGCCAGTACATTTCTGTTTGCGACATGGGAGGGCAGGTTGCCCAGAGAATCCAAATAAAAGGCGGCTCTTCCCAGGTGGCTCTTTGTGGGAAGAAGACGCTCATCTTTTGAAAAGTATTTGCGGGAATATTGCAAATCTTTTTCTTAGCATCTGAAATGGATCATATTCTATCCAAAGGGGCTCACGAGAGAGCCGATGCATCATGCAAAAACATGAAAACTACATTTTAAAAATGATGCCATAAGAGAGTTGGAAAGCTAGAAGTTAAATTGCAGAGAGTTCCCCAAAAGGTTTAAATCTGACCTTTTACTGGATCCAGAGTCAAATGTTCCTTCCAGCCTGAAAGGGCCGAATTGCTGAAAATGGGCTGAGCTTTGCTCAATTTTGCCTTGCCTGTTTGAAACCAGCCTCTGGCCAAGGCTCCACCTTCCACCTGCTGTAAAAAGGGAAGTTTTTCCAGCTGGGAAGTGACAATAATACAATAGCAGAGTTGGAAGGGACCTTGGAGGTCTTCTAGTCCAACCCCCTGCCTAGGCAGGAAGTTTTTCCAGGCTCCAGTCTCTGCTCACCACTCGGGAGATAATGAGCTGTCTTCATTTCTCTATCATCTATTGCTCTTGAGATGGGAATTTTTACAATCACTTCTGCACAGACCGTCTTTTTCATAAAATGAACGAGAGGGGCTGGTTGTCAGCAAATCTGCTTGGCCCCAGACTGAAGGAGGGGTCTGGATTACTGCGATGCACTCTACATAAGGCTACACCTGAAGATCACCTGGAAAATCCAACTGGTTCAGAATGCAGCAGCACATCCACTAATGGGGGCCTACAGGTTTACCCCTGTAATACCTGTGTTATGCGAGCTTCACTGGCTTATTGTGTCTCTCCAGGTACGCAGGGCTATCTGAGGGACTGTCTTTCCCAGGTCAGACAGGGTGGGCATCCTCCTAGTCCCATCTCCTAAACATTGCTAATGGATGGGCGCTACAAATCCTGTCTTTTCCCCTGCAGCCTGTGCCCTGTGGAACTCTCTGCCCCATGAATTTGGCCATGCTTCTGCGTTCCTGGCCTTCCAATAAGACTTTCCCCCCTCCCAAGCATGGGGAGATTAGATGATGGCATGTTAGCACAGATTGGAGGTAGGGTTTTGTTGTTTTTAAATGGTTTGTGTTTTAACAGGTTGAGTTCTGAAGTTTTTCAGATGATTTTATATGTCTTTTAATTCTTGATTGAGAGCTGCCCAGAGCTGGTTAAAAAAAATGGGCACCTATATATTTTAAAATTGATAAAATAAATAAAATTGATCAATTAAATGCAATGTGGCATTTGTAGAACCAACTGTGCATCTATTACAATAACAATGACCTCTTTGAAGGAGGGAGGAAGAGGTGGGAAAAGAAGAAAGGGTAAAGGAGAGGAAGGCAAGGAGGGGAAGTTAAGAGTAGGAGTGAGGCAGGGGTGAGTTCCTGCCAGTTCTAACCTCTTCTATAGAAGAAGTTCCACAAATCTACAATGCTGTTTAGAACCGGTTCCAGCTCCCTCCCCCCGCCCATCCGCACATCATCAAGATGAAGAACGAGAGGAGGAATTCTGGGAGTTGAAGTCCACAAGTCTTAAAGCTGTCAAGTTTGAACACCCCGGGTTTTTTTTCCTAAAAGGTTAGGGGTGCAAGGGTCTTGTAATTTGACAGCTTTAAGACTTGCACACTTCAATGCCAGAGTTCCTGAGCCAACATGACTGGAGGAGGAATTCTGGGAGTTGAAGTCCACAAATCTTAAAGCTGTCAAGTTTGAACACCCCTGGGGTTTTTTTTTTCTAAAATGTCAGGGGTGCAAGGGTCTGGTAACTTGACAGCTTTACGACTTGCGTGCTTCAAATGCCAGAGTTTCTGAGCCAACATTTTGGTTGCTAAGCAAGAGCGTTGTTAAGTGAGTTTTTATAAGTTGGCCACGCCTACCCACTCACGTGGCTGGCAAGCCACTCCTACCAGGTCACATGGCTGGCAAGCCACTCCTACTCGGTCACATGGCTGGGAAGCCACTCCCACAAAGCAGGTCACACCTACAGAAGAGGTTCTAAAAAATTTTGAAACCCACTACTGGAGTGAGGGTGAGAAGGAGAAGAAGAGGGGAGAAGTGGAGGAAAGGGTGGGGAAGAAGAAAAGAGGAAGGAGAGGAAGAAAGAAGAAGGTAGAGAAGGGAGGTTGGGAAGAAAGGAGGAGTAGGGTTGTTGCAAAATAAGATGGATGTATGGGGTGGCAAGAAAGTGATCCCAGTTGTGTTTTTTATATTCTTAAACAGATTGTGATAAATGCTAGTAATCAATAGATAAATGTTAATAGTATTTACAAGAAGGTATATTTGTGAATATATATGAAAGAAGAAAAATAAAAACTTTTTTTTAAAATGACCTCTTTGGATACTTACCAGGATGATCCTGTTCTCAGATACACTTCTCACTGACTCAGCATAAATTCATAAATTGTGTTTTGTAAGCATGGTATGGTTTTCCCACGTAAGGAGCTAGAAAGAGGCTTATAAAAAATTACAAGATTATGTTATCCTGTAAAAGGAATCATTAAGGAACCTATTCACTAATTAACAAATCGATCTTGCTTAACGATGGTAGTTCAGAGCAGCAACTCCGTTGCTAAGGGACGCAGCCATAAAGAGTGACGTCACGCAACCTCTCTGACTTACAACAGGAGTTCTGTGGGTCCCAGCTGCTGTCACTAGGCAAATCCCTGCAGCTGCAGCATTGCAGGGTCACATGACTGCCAGTTTGCGACCTGGCATTTGCGACCTGGAGGCTTCCCTACTGACTTTGCTTGTTGGAAGCCAGCAGTGAAGGTTGCAAGTGTTGATTGCTAGACCATGGGATGTGGTGATCCTCATAATGGACAGCCAGTTGCCAAACACCAAGATCACAATCATGGGGACCATGGAGACACTGGGATCAGTACAACTGAAAGGAACAGTCCTAAGCCACCTCTTTCAGCACTAACTTAGAGCAGCCGTCCAATGAATGGTTACTGGACAAGGATTAGGTAAAGGTAAAGGTTCCCCTCGCACATATGTGCCAGGCGTTCCCGACTCTAGGGGGCGGTGCTCATCTCCGTTTCAAAGCCAAAGAGCCAGCGTTGTCCAAAGACGTCTCTCTGGTCATGTGGCCGGCATGACTAAACACCAAAGGCGCACAGAACACTGTTACCTTCCCACCAAAGGTGGTTCCTCTTTATCTACTTGCATTTTTACATGCTTTCAAACTGCTAGGTTGGCAGAAGCTGGGACCAGTAACGGGAGCTCACTCCATTATACAGCACTAGGGATTCGAACTGCTGAACTACCGACCTTCTGATAGACAAGCTCAGCGTCTTAGCTGCTGGGCCACCGTGTCCTACCTGTAGGTTAACAGCAACAATTGCAGCATTTATAGGGGAAACCCCACATTATTGTTTGTTGAAACTCTGCCACCTTCTCTTCAAGCAATCAGCAAGATGCAACACAGTGCAGTCTTTTTGAAGAAAATTAGCCCTTTCTTGTGTTGCATTTTAACATCAGTCTTCCTAAACCAGGGCCCGCGGGCCGAATCCAGCATGTGGGGTGCTTAGATCTGGCCCATGGGGCCACCTGGAAACAGCGAAGGACCAGCCCGTGGTGCCCCTGCCAGCGAAAACGGAGCTCGGGAGGGCCCTCCCAAGCTGTCTTCCCTGCCAGAGGGTTGCAGAAAGCCATTGCAGCTGAAAGCCTGTGTTCGCTGGCAGAGTGCTTGGGCCACTACAGGCACCCCCAACACAAGTGGTATCAAGCTGGCCACTCGCAGCCTGCCCAGGCCCACCTGAGGTCAAACCCAACCCTGATGCGGCCCTCAATGAAATTGAGTTTGACACTCCTGTCCTCGACTAACAGCCCTGAGTAAAATTCTCTTTCTCTTTTGCCTGCTTGCAAAAGAATATCCAGGCTTGTTCAGCCTTCTCCATTTTGGCACATGAAGTTAAATGTACCAAAAGTATTTTATTCACCTTTGGATAAACAAGAATAATGTCATTTTTAAAAAAATCAAAAAGTGGAGAAATTTGTAACCATTTTAGAAGGCAGCAAATTTCTGAATAAAGCTTTCAAAATAAAACATCAGAAATAGCCGCATTACAGGAGGATTGCCCGAGGCCACTTACGGAAGTGAGAAAAGCACCTTTTCACGAGACCTTTAGGAGTGAGGACCAAGTCAAGTTTGTACAGAAATTCCAAAGATCAACTGCCTCAAACAAATAAAAAAAAAAACCTTTTGCATTCATTCCAAGAATTTTGAAAGGTACATCTCCGTTATCCATTTGGAATATACTTAATGGCTCCTCCAGCTATAAACACTGTCAAAAATGTGTCTGTTCAATATCATTTTGATTCAAAGCTGGCATAAAGCAGTCATTCGGGATGTCAGATTTCCACTGATTTAAAAAATGGCAAAGGAAGGTTTGTTTAATATGCCAGGTTTTCAGATGAATCCAGGGAATTAATTTTTTTTTAAAAAGAAATAACAAAAACCTTCCAGTCAATATTTCTTGGAGCCTCCTCACACAGACATAAAGTTCATTAATTCCTTGCAAAATGTGGCAGAAAAAGCTGAGCAGAAGAAGCGAAGAGTCCAACAGACCCAACAGACAAGTCAAAGCAGGATCTAAAAACACAGCTACTTTTAATCAAAATTAAGCACCTATTTTATATTATTATTTTCTATCTCCTTCCACAAAATAATTTTTCTCTAAATGTGTACATAGTAACAACCTATTAAAAATGCCATCTTGGATGGGAAATGGTAGACGTGAAATCCTTATTATGGGATATTGATAGCCAAGAATGCCAAAGCAATGAAGAAGAAGCAGCTGCCCCAACTATTGGGTTGGTCTTCATTATTAATCCTTTCCCCACCGTTGATGGCCTCTGTCTATTTGCCATGACTTCCTGCAGTGGGAGAAAGAGTCCCCCCGCCCCCGCAAGCAAGGATGATAGTGAAAACTCCCATCTCAGAAAATACCAGCATGCAAAATGGTGGACAAAAAAGGTCCCCACTACATCCAGGTCAAGGATTGCCCCAACCCCTTGTTCCAGGGAGATGAACCTGCCCTCTCTCTGATCTAACAGATTAACAGAGTTGGAAGAGACCTTGCAGGTCATCCAGTCCAACCCCCTGCCCAAACAGGAGATCCTACATCTGCCTCTACCTAGGATTGAACTCATAACCTCCTGATTGTGAGACAAGAGCTCCACCTTTAGGCCACTGCAGCTAGGCAAGTTCTCATTCTGTTTGGCCATCCTAAGTAGCAACTAGGAGGACCAAGAAGAGGAAGAGAAGGTGAAGCAAGAGCAACCACCCCATCTTCCCGCTCCAGGTCCCTTTTGCTGTTATTGGAAAATGAGGAAGAATTTCTGACACCAACACTCCAATTCTCTCCTGTTTTAATGCTCTATAACAGAGGTAGGGAATGATGGCCCCCTTTATGACATGTGGACTTCAACTTCTAGAAGCCCTGAGCCAGCGTGGGCCAATGCTCCCACTGGATAACAGAGTTGGAAGGGACCTTGTAGGTCATCTAGTCCAACCTCTGCCAAAGCAGGAGACCCTACACCATTTCTGAGAGATGGCAGTCCAGTCTCTTCTTGAAAGCCTCCAGTGATGAAGTTCCCACAACTTCTGAAGGCAACTCTGTTCCATTGGTTGATGGTTCTCTCTGTCAGAAAGTTCCTCCTTATTTCCAGGTTGAATCTCTCCTTGTTCAGCTTCCATCCATTATTCCTTTTCTGGCCTTCAGGTGCTTTGGAAAACAGCTTGACCTTCTTCCTTTCTGTGGCAGCCCCTCAAATATTAGAAAGCTGCTCTCCTGTCTCCCCTGGTCCTTCTCTTCCCCTGACAAGCCATGCCCAGTTCCTGCAATCATTCATCATATGTTTTAGCTTCCAGTCCCCTCATCATCCTGATTGCTCTTCTCTGCACTCTTTCCAGAGTCTCAACATCACGGAGACTGCAATATAATGTGCTCTGTTTCAACCAAAGCTTTATGTGGGCGAAAAATCTTCCCTGGTACAAACCCTATTCATCTGAAGATAAGAAGATGCACCAACTACCAGCAGATGACTAATTTTCACACGTTCATTATTTCACTCAATTAGAACTGCACTAATCAGGCAGTGGTGTTTCATGCCTCACTGTCAAGTTTAGCAGGAGGTGTGAAAACCTCCGCTCTGGCCATGACTAATTTCTGAAATCTACCCTCATGGGCTGCTTAACACCTACCCCTGCCAGCAGCCAAATCAGACAAAATGCAGGGGGGGAAATCACCCCTTAATTTCACACAACCCAGGAGGAGAACTTGTATGCGTGCATTACCTTTGCCCTTCTATAAAGGCAATCCTCGACTTACAATTCCATCTATCAATTCAGTTTATTACAGTCACAGACCAGCAACCAGGACAAATGAAAACATTCTAGTATCAAAATAATAAGTAATAGCTAAAATCTATGATAAAATCCAGTCTGTCAATTACAGTTGATATAAGTATACTCAAATTACAATCCATAAACTGTGTGGCCTGTAGTCAGTTTAACACTAAAAGGGAAAAGGAAAAGCAGTGCAACGGGTTTGCCACATTTATTGTAGAAATGAGCGATGGATGCATGTTTCCGATGCATCCCCAGGGCTGCTGCCACCTGCGCTGTAGTGATGGACTCTTCGTCCTTAAGCAGCCACTGGAGGTAAGCAGGGTTGGAACAACCTCGCAATTCTTGGAAGGATGTTTTTTCCCCCAAATCTCTCTGTAAAAGGAACGTCGAAGGAGCAGGTGACCACGGTCTCCATCTTCCCCTGAGCCACAGGAACATTTTGGCTGCTTGGCAACTGATCTGCTTTACGGCCTTTTACAGCATCCCATGGTCCCATCACTGCAATTTATGGTGTTCTTTGCTGAAAACAAGTGTTTATTTCTGTTTTCTGAATGACTGGCGTGAGTTACAATGGTATTTCCAGGCTCAATTACAACTTACAATTGGAAATAGTATTGCTAAGTCATGCGCTCATTAAGGGAGGGGGGTCATCATACCCCATGTTCAGTGCAATGTTCCCTCTAAGGTGCGTGGCTGCGCGGCCGTGCACATGGCAAGAAAACACCGTGCAGCAGTTTGCAACTGCCACGCAGTGATTTCTACCGTCACAGGCTCCGGAAGCTGGGGAGATTCTTTGCAGGCGGCTAGAACTAGCCGCCCGCAAAGGACCTCCCTGGACTTGTTTTGATGAGTGCTGGGTGACTGACGGTAGTTTGCGCTGGCTGTGCCTGGTCAAACTATCGTCAGTCACCCCGTGTTCAGCAAAGCAAGCACGGGTAGGTCCTTTGTGGGCGGCCAGTCCTAGCCGCTTGCACCTGGCGCTGAGGCTGAAGTGAACCCCCAAAGCCCCCGCTGCCACTAGAATAACTGCTGCCTCCTCCTCCTCCAACAGCACCTTTGCTGCCCGATGCTGCAGCTGAGGTGAAGCTGCCAAAGCTCCCGCTGGCGCCCCCACCTGTGGCAGCGGTGCCTCCCCCTCCGCTTGGAGCACCTGAGCTGGGCACCGCGTTACCCCTGCCCCTTCTCCTCCGCCGTGCTTTTGAGGAGCCATGAGGCCACGGGAGCAAGTAGGAAGACGGCGGAGGGGGCGGGAGCAGGAAAAAAAGGCCCTATGGCTTCTCAAAAGCACAGCAGAGGAGGAGGAGGCGGCAGGGGTAACGCGGTGCCCAGCTCAGGTGCTCCGAGCGGAGGGGGAGGCACCACTGCCACAGGTGGGGGCACCGGCAGGAGCTTTGGCAGTTTCACCTCAGCTGCAGCACCGGGCAGCAAATGTGGTGGTGCTGTTGGAGGAGGAGGAGGAGGCGGCAGCAGTTATTCTAGTGGCGGCGGGGGCTCGTCAGCACCTTCAGCTGCCGCCCTGCCCCAGGTGAAAAAAACTGAAGATGGAGCAGATCCACGCAGATGACGTCGCCGCAACATGACTGGAGGAGGAATTCTGGGAGTTGAAGTCCACAAGTCTTAAAGCTGTCAGATTTGAAGACCCCTGGGTTTTTTTTTCTAACAGGTTAGGGGTGCAAGGATCTTGTAACTTGACAGCTTTAAGACTTGCACACTTCAATGCCAGAGTCCCTGAGCCAACATTTTGGTTGCTAAGCAGGAGCATCGTTAAGTGATAGTGATATTATATAACACTTTTAATTAAGCAGGTACCTTAAATAAACATAACTTTGAGTTTCAAATAAGACTGATTTCATTGTTGTCTTAGGTGACATCTGTGAAAAAAATTCAGGTGCTCAGGCATGAAAATGTGCCACTCAAACACTATACTTTTCTTCTCACACTGAAAAAAAATTAGAGGGAACATTGGTTCAGAGGTGACTTCAGCATTCACCTTCAACATTCAGCAGGTTCTGGCCAGTTTCGGAGAACCGGTAGTGGAAATTTTGAGTAGTTCAGAGAACCGGCAAATGCCACCTCTGGCTGGCCCCGCCCCCATCTATTCTCTGCCTCCTGAGAGTCCCAGCTGATTGGGAAGAAATGCGGATTTTGCAGCATCCTTCCCCTGCCACGCCCACCAAGCCACGCCCACAGAACCAGTAGTAATAAAATTTGAATCCCACCCCTGCCCATGTAATGACCTTTTCTGTGTGCTCATTAAGTGAAGGCAGCCGTTTTAAAATGAATACTGTGGTTGTTCAGTGAATCCGTTGTCCTCAATGGATGTTTTTGGTCAGAAAACAAAAATAAACATCAGTTTCCAGCAAAAAAACACCATAAATCACAGTGATGTGACCATGGGATGCTGTAAAAGGCCATAAAGCAGATCAGTTGCCAAGCAGCCAAACTGCGATCAGGAAACTATGGGCGAGACATCAGAAATTGTGAATACAGGTCATTTGTGGCCTCAGGGAGGTCCATCACTACTCCCAAGGGTCACAGAATGACTGGCCATAACTTAAGGGCTACCTGAACTTTCACTCAACTTTCACTGAGTTGTTTCTCAGGCATTTCCTTATTTACAGATTATTATAATAAAATATCCATTTACTATTCCTACTTCAATATGTTATTTTACACTTAGTGACAAACAATGCTTTACTCTAGAGATATATACTTTTTGAAGGGACTGAGAATAAATATAAACTAGCAACGGGGTGAAAACTGTCAAAATTATGGGTCAGTACATGAAGTCTCCTGAAGTTTTTTTTTTTTTTTACAGATTAAAATGTTGATTATTTCAAAGCTTTGCAAGACATGCTCTTTCATTATTTGATAATGAGAGGTGAGAGCTATTAGCACGCAATTATTGATAAGCAATATTACAGAAGGCTTGGGCCCAGCTTAGTGTGACACCAGACAACTTCGGCTATTCTTATGGGATAAACACAAGACAGGCCAAAAGTTAGCAAGGGAGAGAAGCTTTCAAGTTGATGCCAAGAAACTACATGCAGTGGCCATGAAACCACCAAGTGTCAACATCAATGAAGGATATGTTGCTTTTTAGCATATCTGACAACGGATAGGTCTCTTTGATGTTGTACCTGATATAACACAATAGTATTTGGTAACTGTCATCATCCTAATTAACGTGAAACAGAAATAGCTATTATTCACTGTTATTTACAGCTACACAAATCAACACAGTTTCACTAGTCTGAAATACCTTTCTCTATCTAGTGCATTTCAAACGTACTGAACTGCAAGCTCCCTGATCCTACAGCAAACACATCAATATTGATAAATATATATAGGAATGGAAGGCATCTTGGAAGCTATTTTCTGGTATTCTGTTTTAGCTCTATGTCCCTCTTTCTATTGTTATACTTTCTTTCTGCCTCTCACCTTATCAAATAATTCTTCTTGCACCATGCTGGTTTCATCTGCGTCTCTTGTTTTTCTTTCTCTATTGTGTTAGACTGAGTTTTTATAATCTCATTTTTCAGTGTTTCCCAAAAATCTTGGGATAGCAGATCATAGAAGCCACTGTCCAACATAGCTGAATATTAACAAGTTAGGGAAGTATAATGTAAAACATGAAGCTTTAAATCCAATGATTAAAATCACAACCCAGTATTGAGATTTTGAACTAGTGTTAATAATAAAATTGGAATGCCAATATGGGAACCTTGCAAATTTCCATTTTTTTCTTGTAAAGAATAGCTTTAATCAGAATAATCATTTAATTCAAAATGCCAAGAATTCTCCCCCCTTTCAAAACACTGATTGAATTAAATGTGAGGTGATTTGCTGCAGACACCAACATGGTGTTGCTTGTCTCTGCTGCGACCCATTTAATTGAAAAGTGATCAATTGTCTTAGTTTTACTTCAAAATGTGGAGGGCCAGTTTTCAACACATACTGATCCTTCTGTCTTTCTTATATCCTAAACTAGAATGGTTTCCTTTGAGTGATTTGTGGAATGAAGTAAAATTGACTGGACTGACACTCAACCATAAACCTCAAACGTTGAGTTCACCTCATGCTAAATCAATACCACATCAACCACCATCAACAGTGCAAAACAGCAACTTTTGAAAGAGCCAGCCTTTGAAGGAAGGATGGTCTTCCCCTTCTTTCTCCAGTGGTGCCTAACATATGAATTTGGTATTCCCCAGATCTGCCCAAACTTAAAACGGGCTCTCTCCTTCACTTCCTCTTATATGACTTGGCACCTTTGCCAGGTTTGGATTTGGACATGAACATCATTGAGAGCCTGATCTGAGCAGAAGGATGATTTAGATGTTTTATAAATCAAGAATAGTGAAAGCCAAAGCTCCAAGTAAGACTAAGTTATTATGGGATGAGCCATGTGTAAGAACAAGCTATTCATGTTGCAACTGCCTGGGGACTATTGCCATAAGGGTGGCATGTCAAGCACAAATGTTGGCTATCCTTGGCATGAAGAATACCCAAAGGATGGTGAAAATGGTGAGCCGGGGTGCCACAGAGCCATCTTTCTGGCCGATTCTTCCTCCTTCTCTCCTTGGTATCTCCCTCTTCTCTCTTGCTTCTTTCAAATTGCATTCTTTTCCACAGCTAATTTAATCCTGACATTTCCAGAACTGAGGAAAATAAATAAGATACAGTTCACATTTCACCATGACTGAGGATGGTTGGGTGAATCCTTGGCTATTATAACATCCTAAATGAAAAACTTTTAGGGAGAAGTAAAGTGGTTTTATATATCTTCCCCTCTGGCTTTCGAATAACCTGGAAGGTCAGCCTCTTCGTAAGATTTTTAGCATGCAACCCCCTCCTCCCCACCCACCCGCAAACATTCATAATCTAGTTTAAAAGATTTATCTGCAACACAAAGACACATTTGCATGGCTTACACTCCCTCATTCTTTTCCTTAATTGCGTTTACTTGCCTTAATGATAAACCCTTAATGCTAAAGATGGCTGGCCACAGAGTAGCAGGAGGGTATTTGAATGGATGTGGCTTAGCAGGAGTGCAAGCGAAGCAACAGGAACAAAAAGAGTAATGATTAAAAGCACCGAAGTCTGCATCTTTCCTTTTATTATTTCAGAGGAATGTTTACCCCATCAAAATCACTGTTTTCAAAGCTCCACCAAGCCATCCACAAGTTACTCTGGACTTCAATTGTTTCAGGAGTGGCTCCCAGGCCCTTCCCTGCAGAAAGTCCCGATTCCTTTTGTCCAGAAATCACTAAACCAGAACCCTGTTTATTTAACGAGGCTTTCTCCACTAGTTCACCACAAATACTTTTTATACACATGCAGGAACATTAAAAAAACATTCATAATTATGAAATGAAAAGCTCTGGCACTGTGTGTCTATTATGTTTCCTCCTCAAAGTAAGTCGGGGTGGGGGGAAAAGAGAGGGTGCAGCCAGGTAAATATTGTGAACCTATCTTGGATTTCTTCCTTCGGATGCAGCTCCATCCTTGTATGACATTTGGCAAGAAAAAACGTAGCATTCAAGCTCAGGACCTGCTGACAACCCCAGAAAGTCTTCTATGTTTCCTTGGCAGCAGAGAGAGAATGGCTTACACCAGTGTTTCTCAACCTTGGCGACTTTAAGTCCGGTGGACTTCAACTCCCAGAAACCCCCAGCCAGCACAGCTTACACTGCCTTCTTCTATGATGCTTTTGACCTCCCAGCCTGGTCTGTCGCCCTTCCGCCCAGATACCAATTAGCCCAGACTCTGCTTGGCTTGTTGTTCAAATTCGGTCAATGGTAACGTCTCAGGCGCTGCCCTCAGGCCGCATTCTCTGCTCTGGTTCAAATCCTGGCACATTACCCACCCATCTTTCTAGTCAAAGGGTCCCCTAAGTCCATGATGGCAAACCTACGACATCTGTGCCACCTCTGGCACGCAGAGCCCTCTCTGCTGGCACGCAGGCCTTTGCCCCAGGTCAGATCTCCGTGGTGTTTCTTTCATCAGCTTCTGTTTCCCTGAAAACGATGAAACAGAAGCTCATAAAAGAAAAACACCTTATCTCTTGCCACACTGTCGGTGTTGGGCTCTGGGTCTCTGCTGTGAATGCCTGCATGTCCACGCATGCATGCACACTCAGTCTGGGCACTTGATGCCTAAAAGGTTCGCCCACACTGCCCTACGTCCATCTATGCTCCTCTTGACAAACTCTTCCGCAGAAGGGTGGGAGCGGAGTCCCCCTCCCATTTAATGCAAGTTTTAGTTCCACGCTTCAACCCTGAATCTTGTTTCTGCCGGCTGTGAAGGGGAGGGAGAGATGCTGAAGTCCAGCAATATTCAGAGGCTACCAAGGATGGGAAGAATAAACCCAAGCAATTTTTAAAATTCAGAATCACAAAGACTTCTCTAAAGATACCAACCAGGGTGGTGAGCGAGGAGAAGGGTAGACCTGCATTTTATCAGCTTGGCTGAAGAGCAGCTCACACAGAGCTCTGCTCTAAAATCAGGAATCCGTTAGCCTCTTTTGTGACTAACAGAATTTATTCAAAGGTATAAGCTTTTGTGCAGATCCGTGCCTTTGAATAGACTTTGCTAGCCAGAACAAGTGCTGCAGATCCCTCCTGATTGGTAGTGCAGGAGACCTACTATGGACTAAACGTCTCTTCTCTATTTAAAACTTCAAGCTGATTATCCCAATTAAAAAACATAAAATTTTTCCCTTCTTCCCTCTTCAAGCCTTTTCTTTTCATGCTCTGTCTATTACCAAACACAATCCTGTCTCTTCTGTCTTTGCTGAAATGTTCAAGAAATGTTACAAGTGGATGAAGATAACAAAAAGAAGGAAAGAGGAACATGGGAGAAGGTATTTAAAAATATTAAAAAATCCTCCTTAACAGCAAATTATCTAGTAAGTATTTAGTTTTCTTGCTAGAACTCAAAAGAGAAGCATAAATGATTATTTCTCAGGTGATCCCAATACAGAATTCTTATTAATTTCCAAAGAACATATACTGTAGAAGCTAATACAGAATTTTACACAACACACACTTTCTTCAACAATCAATAAAAGGAAAGAAAGAAGGTAAGGCAAAATCAGAATTCACATTTCACTTACAGCTCTGGAATTTATAAATAAATCATCTCCACAGGCTGATTGATGTCCTTCCATAAATAATTAATCTCTGACCTTCCATTATGGAGCTGTCTAAATTTTTCACCCTGGGAACAAGCGTACAATAAATTTTCAGATGCCAGAAAGAGAGGACAAAACAGGGCAGGATAATATTCATTTATACATTTGTCATAAGTTTTTACTAGATTAGATTTTATTCAGCATCATTGGCTTGGTATTGGTTAGGCATCCTTTATCCAAGATATATCTTCCTCCTCCACTGAAGCCTGTGGCTGGTTGTGAAAGAATCAACATTTCAGAGGATCGTGGTTAGAATAAAGATCCACACATGCACACATACATAGGATGTGCAGCTGTGGGAAAGATCCTCCTCATGAGCCCCATTGCAGACTAATGATGAACAGACAATTATAAGAATGTACATCTATGAATAAATTTGAAAGGGAAAAATAAAAAAAAATAAAAAAAGAATACAAGGGACCTTGGAGGTCTTCTAGTCCAGCCCACTGCACAAGCAGGAGAACCTAAATCATTTCAGACAAGTGACTGTCCCATCTCTTCTTTAAAACCTCCAGGAATGGAGCACCCACAACATCTGAAGGCCAGCTATTCCACTAGTTAATTGTTCTTATTGTCAGGAAATTTCTCCTTATTCCAGTTTGCTTCTCTCTTGATTAGTTTTCATTCATTGTTTCTTATCCTGCCTTCAGGTGCTTTGGAGAATAGTTTGACCCCCTCTTCTTTAGGGCAGCCTCTAATACTTGAAGACTGCTGTCCTGTCCCCATTAGTTCTTCTTTTCTCTAGACATACCCAATTCCTGAAGCCGTTCTTCATATATTTTAGTCTCCAGGCCTTTAATCATCCTAGTTTCTCTTCTCTGCACTTTTCCCAAAGTCTCAACATCTTTTTTGTAATGTAGTGACCAAACCTAGATGCAGTATCCCAGGTGTGGCCTTACTAAGGTTTTATAAAGCAGTACTAATCCTTCACCTGATTTTGATTCTATGCCTGTTTATATAACCAAGGATTGTATTGTTTTTTTTGGCTGCTGCCACACACTGCTGGCTCATATTCAATTGATCGTCCACTAGGACCCCAAGATCTGTCAATTGATTGTCCACTAGGACTCCAAGTTAATGTTTTTGAGCCAGGTCTCACCTAATCTGTATTCGTAGCTATTCTTTTTCAGCATCCTTCATGGTGAGGGCATAATTCTGCTCCACTCTCCCACAGTCATCCTGCTGTAATGGCCGTGAGAACGGGCCCATCTCCTAGGGATGCTCTCCGCTGAGTGTCAACATAAGCCCCACATCAGATTGAGACTCCCTGCATCCAGAATGATGCTCGGCACCCATTGAGAAACAGAAGAGCTTCTCTGAGAACAAGGGGCTGCAATTGCTTGGAAACAACAATGACACATCCTTCATTTCCCTGGGAGCTTCTTTCTCTCCTCTTCAAACGCTGACCAAACTCTCTCTTGAAATGTTTTCTTCTTCCCTGGCCCAAAGAGCCTGCTGTTCCGAGGCACATTTTTTTAAAAAAGGGGGAGAGAAGCCAAACTGTCAAATAGAACAGTTGCTGGAGGTATCTGCACAGTTGTTGACTGACCCTGAACGCCATAAAAAATTGCCTCAGATATTCCAGTAACTGGGGCTGAATATATGCCAGAATAACTCCACCAGTCTCTCTCAAATTAAGTGTCAAAATAAATTTGTGTTTAGGAGGAGATTCTCGGTTAGCCGGCTCAGTCTCTCTGTCGCTGTCCGGCAGCTACAAGTCACAAATTTTAGGGACCTGTGTAATTGCATGGCACCGATGCCGCCACCCTGCAAATAGCTGTAGTTTCTCCTCCTGAGAAGAAGACACGGAATGGAAAGAAAGCGGGGAGGGGGTCAGATTGTAGCCCTGAGCCGTCCTGACTCACACAGTTCCGGGAAATCTTTGCAAGCCCTTTACAGGGATGGTCATAGAAAGCATCTGTCTTTTCTGTGACATCATCAAGCAATAGACTTCATTTATTTTGCAATTTATTATGGCCATTTATTCCACAAGACTCTGGGTGGCTTGGTGGTCGCCAAACTTCCCAGCTTTGCAGACTGGTGTGTGTGTGTAGGGGGGGGGGGAATTGTTCAATGTGAATCACAGGCACAAGTGACAGGTGTGCGCAGCTCCATTTGCACGAGCAGTGGGCACTCATACGTCTGCGTGAAGCTCCGTTTGTATGAGCAACAGACACACCTGCCACTAGCACAAATGGAGCTCCATGTGTGCCTGCAAGTGCCCCCCGCTCGCACAAACGGAGCTGCGCGCACACTCACCCATCACTCATACGGCCCAGTTCTGAATGAGTCATGGCCCAGTACCGAGTGGAGGCCCAGGGGTTGGGGACCCCTGCCTTAAAGTATCAAAACACACAGTTTTTAATTAAAAAAAGAAACAAGACATAGCAGCCCTGACAAAAAGCAACCATACTGATACAAACACAACAAGGCTTCAGACTCTCTCTCTCTCTCTCTCTCCCTCCCTCCCTCTCTCTGTCTCTGTCTCTGTCTCTGTCTCTCTCTCTCACACACACTCACACACACACACACACACACACACACACCAGGCTTGGGAGCAGAGCCAGGTCTTGGTCCAGACGATCTCCTTAGCCTGCTCCTAGGCAACTCACCTGGACCTGCCCAGGCACAGTCCTACTCCAAGCAGCTTTACTTGCAGGGGTGTCAAACCCATGGGGTGCTTAGATCTGGCCTGCAGGCCTAACCTGGAAACAGCAAAGGACTGACCCACATTGCCTCTGCAGCAAAAACGGAGCTCGCGAGGGCTGCACACCGCCCTCCCAAGCTCCATTTTCACTGGCAGAGGGTTGCAGCCGTAAACGGAACTTGGGAGCCTGTTTTTGCTGGCAGGGCACTCAGGACACCACCAGCACCCCCGACATGGGTGGCATTGAGCCGGTCATGCCACCCTGCCCATGTCCATCCCAGCCCCTCCCACAGGTCAAACACAACCCTGATGCGCCCTCAATGAAATCGAGTTTGACACTCCTGCCATATGGCATGCATACTGCCTCACTGTGGTCCTATAGATGTCCTCCCTTCCCTCCTCCCAACCCAACAGGGCTGGTCATGGTAGATGGCTCCTGGGCAGCTCTTGTCATCTCCAATAAGGGTGAGAAGTCTTTGGCTGCCCTTCTCACCAGGAGACGGCTCCAATGAAGATGAGCTCTCACCTGTGGTCAGTCAACTCCCCTCTGCCTTCCTCTAGTGGTGCTCCAAGTGCCACGCCTGGGCTTCGTCTCCTGAAGCATCTTGGAAAAAACCATGTGCATCATGGGATCGATCAGCAGAGAGAGCGGAGAGGCCACGTGGGACTAAGGTGGCCTCAGTCACCTGCTTACTGAAGACTGCAAATGGGATCTCAGCTAAGCTGCCTGCCAATTCCAAGACCCCAATCTTCCCGACAGCAACCCTTGGCCTAACAAATCTTACCTGTCAACTCAGATTTTTTTTTTTCTCCCAATGGTGCTTTTGGGCACAGGAGACAAATCTCATCTGCATCTATGGGAGTTTCCCACTGAGAAAAAAAAACAACGCTGTTGCAACAAGAAAGAAGAAAAAATTCAAATTCCTTCTGTTCCTCTCCTGGCATTTTAGAAGTGTGTAAATTCACGGTTAAACCTTCCACTTCAGACTGCTTTCATTTAGGTCTGTAGAAACTGCCAAGAAACCTGTTACACCTAATGCTGTGTGTTCCCTTTCTTTCCCTTCAAGCAGCTCGCCTTTTTGAAACTTCAGACAAGAGGAAGCCACCCCCCCCCCCACAAAAAAATGCAAGATTTTTCCCGAGCTTGGCAGTTTCTAGTGCCACACACACATCAGACTTCTACCACCCATCACTAGAAAGCAGAGAGCTGGCTTTCAAAATTGCCAAACAAATTCAAAATCAGTCTAGAAAAGAGGATGCGAATGAAAATTTGCAACTGAGTTTCATTTGATTAGGCAGTCTAACTTCAGTGGATATTTCTCCAGTTTTTCTTTACTCGTTCTCACCCATTCTGATCTAAGAAAGTTTCCTTTCATTGCTTCCCCCCCCCCCTCATACAGGGGAAAACCAGGGAGGAGGAGGAAGAGGAGGGAGGAGAATTACTAATTGTATATGCAGTTCAACACGTAGTGAGAGCTGTCCAAAAAGCATGCCCAGATGTCCCTTCACCACACAATCTTCTCTTCAGTTATCTGCAGCCTATCTCAATGTGTGTGTGTGTGTGGCGGGGGGGCTCCAGATGGAGGTAAGGTTGTGGAGTTCAAAATAAGGGAAATCAAATCTCTTCATTTAAAGAAATCTAGGAAGAATTTTAAAACAGAAAAGTGCCATAAAAACAAAAACCTTCTTCATGAAGGGAACTTTAAGACTTGTGGACTTCAACTCCCAGAATTCCCCAGCCAGCCATGCCAAGTTTGGACACCTCTGTTGTAAGGCATACCTGGGCAAAGCATGAAAGCAAGCTCTGCATGTACACCGGGACAATTCCGTTTTTCAGCAGAAAACCTTCAGCTACATTAATTCTATACTATAAATTCACGGAGGAAGAAACCAGGAGGATCTGCAGGTGGATGATTTCTGAGAAGCTGCCAAAAAGCTTCCACTTTCGGCAACTTCGATCAGGGCAGCAGCAGGAGGCGGCTGGCTGAGAAGACTAACTGGTAAAAAATGGATAGAAAGAAATCAAATAAAGAGTTATGGATTATGTTACAAATCAAGCACCAATGCAAAATTCACATCTTCCAGATTTATCTGTGCTTGCCTTGCATCAGGTCAGCTGCTGCGGAATCAGAGGCAAGAGTGAATTCAGTGGGGAATAGAGGCTGGAACAGGTCCAAACAGGTCACTAAGGAACTAGAGGGAAGGATCCAGGGAAAGCAAACCTTGCAAAATCACAATTTTCAGGCAAAGCTTGAATAGACAGAGGCAGAATACAGAGGATTGGGAAGAGGAGCAAAATGCTCACCCTAGAAAGACTAGGAGGAAATCAATCCTTCACTCCAGAAAACCAGTTCGGGCATTCACTCTTTGGGCATTCACATGGAAGCAAATACCCCCAAGGACAAGCTGGCTCTCCTGAAATATATGGCACCTTTCGAAAAATACCTTTCTTCTGGCAATAATTGGGGCTACACCTATTATGAATCAGACCTGCTGTGTATCTCCATCCACGGACATCACTGCCAAAATAAGCTTAGCACTTGGCGCTTATATACTGCTTCATAGTGCTTTTACAGCCCTCTCTAAGCAGTTTACAGAGTCAGCCTCTTGCCCCCAACAATCTGGATCCTCATTTTACCCACCTTGCAAGGATGGAAGCCTGAGTCAACCTTGAGCCTGGTGGGATTTGAACTGCCAAACTGCAGCTAGCAGTCAGCTGAAGTAGCATAAGTTGCAGTCCTATCATCTGGGCAATCGATAATAAACCAATGTTTGTCAGTCCTGGGGACTTTAAAATGTGTGGACTTCAGCTCCTGGAATTCCCCATCCAGTATAGCTGGAGAATTCTGGGAGTTGGTCCACAGATTTTGGCAGATTTTATGAACAATACTGTGCACAAAAACTGGTGAGGTCAAATGTACCTTTTGGCTGATACCTTTCAGCACAAAGATGCAACTGAGTCTAATTGCAAGCTGACATGTCCAAATCCCCTTTGGACACTGAGATCAGAGAAATCCACACCAGTCAAATAAAGGCAGGACTGAAAGGGAAAAGAGTTGTGAGTCAAATCCACACGGGAACCTCTTTGCTTATCTCAAAGTCAGCTACAACAGATCTTTCCACTAAAATCTCTAGAAACAAAGAAGGATCATGGTTCTTCAGGATCCATCTAGTCTAGTGCTAATGGACCTTGGACAGATGTCCAAGCACCCATGATTTGGGGCACTAAAATTACTATTCAAAATGTGTCGGGGGGGGGGAGGGGACTGACTGACATTCAAGAGTTCTGCTTCCTCTTTTTTAAAAAATATTTTACAATCAGGTTTGATGAAATAGACTTCCAATACTTAGAGATGACAATTGTGTTCTTTTAACTTTAAACCTTTATGTCTACAGAAAAATTGTACTAATTCCCTAATGAATTCATTTATATTAAGAACAACCATACACGTTCCATTTTAGTTCTGTAATCAAGAAAATATTAAATTTAAATAGGCCTAATATATGCACTGCACATTCGGAATATACCATTTGTAAACAATAACAGTCTTAGCCATTTTCTTGAAGATTGCCATACTGCAGAAATTGTCTGCTTCAAAATGATATTATCTAAAGACCACTAAATCTGTGGATTCAGTTCATGCTGTCTACATCTTTATGGACTTCTGACATCCTAATAGAGGACACATTGATACCATTCAAGAATGCAACAAGCCTTAATAGTATAGGGATTTTCCAATGCAACGTAATTCTTTTGATTTGCAAACAAGGCCATAATGCATCAGATACAAATATAATTTTTACCTTATCAAAGTGCATAGCGATGTGCAATTTTTAAGGAGAGCATTTGAGTTTGGCCTATCAAGAGTTAAGAGGTAACATTTCAGCCAATACCCCTTCCCAACAATGACATGCTATGTATGATGCAACAAAGTGTAACAATCAGCTTTGAGGACAACATAGGAGGATGGGGCAAGACAGACCATGAATGGTGTAGCAAGACGTTTAAAATTATGATCACTAGCCAATGTGTCTCCTGGCGATTATGATGTCTGTTCCAGGCAGATAAATATCTAGGCCCCTTTCTGGTTCAAACAATGACTTCATTGTTATGACCCGATGAATATAAATCTTTCAGGAATCTGCAGCCTGTGCTAAACGCATTTGGGTCATGTACACATCCTCACACTTTCCCCAAAGGAGCCTGTTGAGCATCTTTGAACTTCTAGTGGTGAGCAAACCTCCTTCACTCAACCCATTAATCTCTAATTGGATTAGCCAGTGAGCATTGATTCCTTTACTATCAGATCATGCAAAGATTTTTGGAGAAACATTAAAGGGGAAGGCGGCCTTAGCTTTTTTTCCTTGGCCTTTAGGGTTTTTTTTTTCCACTCGAGTTGTCTAAAAAACTTCACACAGATTTCTACCAAACATGGATGAAATTCTGTTCCTGCCTCCTGGTACATTTTTTTTTAGGGGGAACAGGAAGTGGCCAAGTAGAACATTACATAGGGTTTTTAAAATAATCATTGGGTAGATAACCTGAGCTGCTTTTGATTCACTCAATGATTCTCAACCTCAGAAATTTTAAGATGGGGTGAATTGTCCAGCCAGCATTCCGGGAGTTGAAATCCACACATCTTAAAAGTTGCCGGGATTGAGAAGCACGGAGTTAACTGAATCACTGTTTAATGAAATGGCCTCATTTTCTGGGACTTACATGAAAAGTTGAGTGACATTAAATATGGGCTGGGTGTACACAACAGAAAAGGCTAAAATGGGGTGTGATGAGGCTGCGTTTCTGCAAAAGGCCTCTCAGCATAACGTCCAATGAAGGAAAGAGCAGGGAGGCAACTGAGTGGCACTTAAACAAAAACACCCACCCTGTTGCTAATCAATTTCACAAAAGTTGGCAAGGTGGCACTTTCCACTGGCACATGCCCAGCTGGGCATTAGTCTTGGCATTTCGAATGCACTTTTCATAAAGTGCCCTGCAGGAAAAACAGGAGGCTGATTAAAACGCTGCACCCATCCAGGCCAAGCATCGCCTTCAACAAGTGGAGCCGGGAGAGGCAGCTCCCGATTCAAAAGGCTGAGTGAAAAATTAGATCACGGAAACAACAGTAAGTCTGTGCATAATCATCCTTGGATTTCTGAAGCAATGCAGTGGGCTTCCTCGGGAGTAAGGCCAATGGAGCAGACCAGCATTAACGTCTCGACAAACTCCTGACATTAACTGGTTGCAACCCCCATCCCTGTCTGGCCCCTTAGCAAAGGAAGCCGAGTCAATTCTTCCCACATCTCATTTAAATCAATGATTAATTGCCTGTATTCAGACAAGCCTTACCTGGTTATCGCGTCAACCCACTTTCTAAGTTTCTGCACTATATTGAGCTACATTAATGGACAACCAGCCCCGGTTCACACAATAGGCTAAGCTAGAAAAATAACACAACCCCATTCAGCACTTAAACAACTTAGCCGGTTGCATCTGCTAGAATTAGCTAGATCGTCACCGGGCAAACTTTAAGGGAAGGCATCCCGGAGCTTCATCGGCAGGTCACGCAGCCTGCATCGGCCGACCAGACGGGCGCGGGAAGCCCTCCCTGCTCCGAGGGAAGATCGAGCTCCCCAATCCCAAGAGCGGCTGCTTAAGGGCGTCTTGATGACTTTAGGGAAACCCGTCCGACCCCCCCCCCCCTCCGAGGCCCCGAATTCGGACAAGCGAGGCCAACTCTTACCCGGAGGCCGAGACGGGCCGAAGCGACCGGCCACGCGGAACGGAGCCCCCCGAGGGTTTTCCCATGGTCCGCGCGGAGCCCACGCTGAGGGCATCGAAACGAGGGTCAGGACTGGGAACGGAGCGAGACACCCCAGCCCCAGCAAGCCGGCCGACCCAACGGGAGCCTCGGCGCCTTTGAGAGGAGAGATTTCGGGTCTGGATCGCCTGCCGCCTCCCTCCCCTCCCTTCCCGGCTGAGGGAAAAACTTTCTTCCGAAGGCTCCCCGCCTTCCCCGCCCCTCGCCCGCCACCTGCTCCGCTGCGCCCTCACTGCCCCCAGGCGACAACCGGCGGCCAAAACCCAACCGGGGGGGGGGGGGGGAAGGGGGTACCGACCTGCCGACCTCTGAGCAACTGGGGCTAAGTTGCGCGGCTGCGCCCACCGCCGCCCCTCCGAGGCCCGCCGGGAGGGAGACCCAAGCGGGAAGCCCGAGGAGGCTTCCATGGCTGCCGCCGCCCCGCAGCCTTTCCCAGCCCCGGAGTCCAGCGTTCCGAGCGGTGGCGCGGAGTTCCGCAGGCCCCGCGGACAGAGTTCCGGCCGCCGCAGCCAAAGGCGTCCGGGGCAGAGGAGCGAGCGCAGCCGGCCGGGACTCCGCCGCCGCCACCCTCCTAGCCGGGCCGGACCCGGGAACGGAGCCGCTACTGACCTGGGCGGGGCGCCCCGTTGTCCGCGCTGGCTCGGCTGCTCCTCGGTCTGCCTCCCGCGTCCTCGCCGTCGATGCAGAGCGCCCGCCCGGCTTCCTCGCCTGCCGGACGAGCCGCGAGCGGGGACGCTGCGCGGAAGAGCCGGGCGAGAGGCTGGCTGGCTGGCTGGCTGGGCGGGCAGGCGGGGTAGGGCGGGGCGGGGCTGCCTTCGCTTGCCGCCGCCTTCTGGGGAGCTGCCGGCGAAGAAGAGCCGCTCTCCGCGCCGCAGGCAGAGCGAGGAGGCCGCCTCCCCCTCCGCCGCCGCCTCCGCCATAGCAACCCTCAGGAAAGCCGCCCGCCCCCCGCCAGGCCAGACGCCGGGGGTTCAAGCGGCGCCCTCCTTCCGGTCACCTGCGCCGGGCGCGCCGGCGGGAGAGGGCCAGAAGCGGCGGCCGAGGGAGCGGGAAGGAAGCCGGAGGGGCGGAGGCCGGAGGGGGCGCAGGTGTGGCGCGTCTCCCCCCCCCTCCTCGGCCGGCTCCTCCGCGCCCAGAGCCTCCCCGGCCCTCAGCGCCACGCGGCTCCCCCTCTCCCCCTCAAAGTTGCCACAACTCCCAAGTTGAGCGAAGGGGCCGCCGCCGCCAACTCCGGGAGCCGGGAAGAGGAGCGCGGCGGAGGGAGCAGCAACCTAGCTCGCCCGCCCTCCGTCCGCTGGTCGCCGCTTCAGAGCCGCTTCTCACTCAGCAACGGAGGAGCTCGCCGGGCGCCCCGCCGACGGCAGGAGAAAGTCGCTCTCTTTGCTCCAAAGCGGGGCGTGGGTTGCGGGTGGGTGTTGGAAGCTAGGGAACTGGGGGGCGGCGAGGCGACGGAGGGCCGGGACCAGCCGGCTTGGGGTCCCGTGGGACCAGGCGCCCTTTGTGTCCCCTCATTCAAAGGAGGCGGCCTGCGGGTGGCTGGCTTGGCCTGAAGACATGAGGAGGCCCCGCTGCGCCCAGTGTTTGGCAATAGGGAGAGCGAGGCCGCCCTTCTGGCGGGGCAAAGCAGGGGGGAGCCCGGTGCCTTTGCGGAGCAGCCCAGGCTGGGAGCCCCGGAGAGACCCCTGGGGAAAGAAGGGCCCCATCCCGGCAGTTCTGGCAGGGAACAGGAGCAAAGACGCCTCTGGGAGTCCGCTTCCAACTCCTTTTAAAGAGGTGAAGATGTTGAATAGTCATTTGTCTGAAACGGTATAGAGTTTCCTGCCTAGGCAGGGGGCTGGACTAGAAGACCTCCAAGGTCCCTTCCAACTCTGCTATTGTATTGTATTGTACTTCTTCTTTTTTTCCTTTTGGAGGGAAAAGAAGCATTTTCAGGATGTGTGAAGTCAAAAACAGGTGCTAAGAGGAGAAAGACCTGATGTAAACCTTGGGTAGAGGGTTTGCTACCCCCACTTAATTATCCCTGCATGAATTGAAGCATCTCCTGCTAGAGCAGAGGTATGAGCCATGTTGAATGTTTTGGGGAAGTAGGAGGGGTTGAAAGATAGTTCTGCCTTCACACAATACTGAGGTGCATACACGCACACTGGTTGACAAGCAAGGATTTGTGATCAGGAAGGGTCTCTTGTCAGAAAAGGCTTCTACACCTGGTGGCTGGGGAATTGGGGGGAGTAAAATCCACCCATCTTACACTTGCTACTGATTTAGAGATTCGATTGGAAACAATCAGATCAAATCTCTAAAGAATAAAATATATAATGAACAGTTGCTGGAACTGGGCATTACTCGTCTAGGGAAGAGAAGGACCAGGAGAGACGTGATAGCAGCCTTCCAATATTTGAGGGGCTGTCACAGAGGGGAGGGGATCAAGCTATTCTCCAAAGCCCCTGAAGGACAGATAAGTAATAATGGATGGAAACTGAACAAGGAGAGATTCAACCTGGAAATAAGGAGAAATTTTCTGACAGTGAGAGCAATCAACCCATGGAACAGAAGTTCCCTTCGGAAGTTGTGGGAGCTTCATCACTGGAGGCTTTCAAGAAGAGACTGGACTGCCATCTGTCAGAAATGGTGTAGGGTCTCCTGTTTGGATAGCGGGTTGAACTAGATCAGTGGTCACCAACTGGTGATCCGTGAAAATTTTTTGGTAGTCTGCAGAAAAAATCATTTTTTATATCGCACTACATTTATTTATTTATCTTTTTAAAAAATTCATTAGTGGTCCGCGGGATTTAAAATTATGGATTTAGTGGTCGCTGAGGTCCGAAAGGTTGGTGACACCTGGACTAGATGACCTACAAGGTCCTTTCCAACTCTGTTAATCTGTCAATCAGAATAAAGTTGAAGGGACCTGGAGGTCTTCTAGTCCAAACCCTTGCTCAAGCAGGAGACATTACACCAGTGATGGCAAACCTTTTTCTTACAGCATGCCAAAATGGTGCGCACGCATGTGCCCACTCAGTCTCCCACCCACCTGTGCCACCTGCACATGGGACACACACACACCGTACATGCATGCACAGCCCCTCCTCAGGCTCTGGAGGCTTTCCTAAAGCCTGGGGAGGGCAAAAACGGCCTCCTCCAGCCCCCGGAGGCCCTCCGGAAGCCAGAAATGGATCGTTTCTGAACTTCAGGTTGGTCCGTTGGGGCTGTTTTTGCCCTTCCCAGTCTTCAGGAAAATCTCCGGAAGCTGGGGAGGTTCAAAAGCGGCCCCAACAGGCCAACTGGAAGTTCAGAAATGATCTGTTTCCAGCTTCCTGAAGGCCGGAGGAGGCCATTTTTGCTCTCCCCAGGTTTTAAGAAAGCCGGCGGAAGGGTGAAAAATCAGCTGGCCAGAGCTGGCAGCTGGCGTGCCACCAAATATGGCTCTGTGTGCCACAGGTTTGCTATCATGGCCCTACACCATTTCAGACAAGTGCCCTGAAGAGCTGTCTGAATGACACCCACAGCTTCTGAAGTCCAGCTGTTCCACTGGTCAATTGTTCTCACTTTGCTTATCTCCTTGATCCGTTTCTATCTATTGCTTCTTGTCTTGCCTTCTGTTGCTATGCAAGACACTTGGCAGTTTTTCATTCTTTCCTGGGAACCTGCTGAAACTTTCCCCAAAGCCTTTGAGCTGATCTGTGAGCAGAGGCCAAGAGAGGATGTGAATTGGGTTGCAACCCTCCGCTTGGTGTGCTCTCCAAAAAAAACCCTGCATCTTCAAAACTCCACATTGACTCCCTGGCTCAGCAGGGTCCTTTATTGATCTGCTTGTTTGTTAGGCTTTAAATTGCCGAATAACCTCAGCTGGATAATAAAAATATATGATACAAAGTACAGTGCCTCAAAATCAAGACGGAAAACAGGATGGTCATCAAGATGCAATCAGAAGGAATAAGAGTATCAATAAATACAGCACATAAAAACTCAATAAAACAGGTAATAAAAAGGCAAGAAGCTGAAAAAGCATTCTGAATGTTTTGCCTTTCTTTCCTTTTTTTAAAAGAACGCTCTGTGGAATAAAAAGGGGGTTCAGCTAAAGCCGAAAGGACCAAAATGTTGTTTCCCAAAGGAGCAAATGAGAGCATCTGGCAGGCTGCTTGGTCACTTCTCTCGTCCTTCAACTGCCACCTGTTGGGATGACCTTGGTTCCCACAAGAAAATTTTTTGTTTTGACTGGTAGCCTGTACATCTACTTCTCCCTCCTTCCCCCTCTCAGAGTTTGTGGCATCTATGAGACAGCAAAAGATGTCTTCAGCTAGGTTTGTTTCAGAGTTGACAGCATAATTACATGACTGTGATGGCCATCTTGACTTTTTAACTTCTTCTTTACAAACGAGAGCATCAACCAGAAGGAGGCCTTTCCCTGCAATGGTCCATCCTGCCTCACTGAGGTGGCCTTGGGACGACCATGGGCTGGGGAGACACATAGGTATCTTCTGAAATAGCAGAATGAAATCTAGAAATGTGACTCTGCAGCACTTCACCGAGAAACAGAAATCAAATGCCAAGAGAAAAGGGATTTCTGACTTGGTAAAAGTAGTTGGGAATATTTTGGATTCGTAGCTGATTGCAAAACTGAACGTGAACCAGCGTCGCCTTGCAGGCCAATCTCATTTTAGAGAATGTGAAGAAAAGTGCAGTTTTCATAGCCCATAAAGCAACAGCTCTCCTTCGATCAGGCTCCGCTGAGTCCTCTGCCCAGTTCTGAGCATGACATTTTATGGATGATTCCGAAAACAGAAACAGGTGACAGAGAAGGGCAGCGAGGATTTCTGGAGACAAAAACTGCCTTGGGAGAAGAGAATTGTAGTGGGGTATGAACTTCTGTCCTCCACTTAAGGCCGTAATTGAGCCCAAAATTTCTGTCTTTAAATGAGACATTTGTTAAGTGAGTTTTGCCCCATTTCCCAACCCTCTTGTCACGGTTGCTAAGTGAATCACTGCAGTTGATAAGTTCTTACGTGAATCTGGCTTCCCCATTGACTTCACTTATCAAAAGGTTGCAAAAGGTGATCACAAGACACAGCAATGGTCATAAGTATGAAGCAATAGCCAAGCATCTGAATTTTGATCACATGATTACGGGGATGTTGCAAAGACGATAAGTGTGAAAAATGGTCATAAGTCACTTTTCTCTCTGTTCTTGTAACTGAACGGTCACTAAATGAACGGTTGTAAGTCAAGGACCAGCAGTACTTGTTTTCAAAGACTCAAATAATCACCCTGCAGATCAATATATCTTATCTCATATTCCAGGATGCCAAATTCAGAATCACACGCTATTAATTGCGGAATCCCTAACTTTGGTCGGAAGTCAGGATGAACGTCTTAAAGCTACAAGCACTTCAATAGTGGCCCCCATTACTGAGAGAAGCGGGAGGGGTCTCCACCAGCTAAAGATCAAAGCCACCTGATGAAGATTTCTGCACTAGACCTGATGGCCCAAACAGATCCTGTCAACTGTATGAGCCCCTATTTCTATTTTGGAATGCAATGCATGACACATGGTGGCGCAGTGGTTAGAGTGCAGTACTGCAAGCTACTTCTGCTGACTGCTGGCTGCCTGCAATTTGGCAGTTCGAATCTCACCAGGCTCCAGGTTGACTCAGCCTTCCGTCCTTCCGAGGTGGGTAAAATGAGGACCCAGATTGTTTGGGAGCAAATAGGCTGACTCTGTAAACTGCTTACAGAGGGCTCTACAGCACTATAAAGCAGTATATAAAACTAAGTGCTATTGCTATTTTCCTTCCTTCCTTCCTGTTAGAATGCAGTATTGCAGGCTAACTCTGCCCACTTCTAGGAGTTTGATTCTCAACAGGTTCAAGGTTGACTCAGCCTTCCATCTTTCCGAGGTGGGTAAAATGAGGACCAGATTATTGGGGGCAAATAGGCTGTAAACCACTTAGAGAGGGCTGTAAAAGCACTGTGAAGCAGTATATAAGTCTAAGTGCTATTGCTATTTTCCTTCCCTCCTTCTCCTTCCCCTTCCCCTTCCCCTTCCCCTTCCCCTTCCCCTCCCCCTTCCCCTTCCCCTTCCCCTTCCCTTCCTCTGCACAATGATTAGAATGCAGTATTGCAGGCTGACTCTATAAACCACTTAGAGAGGGCTGTGAAGCGGTATGTAAGTCTAAGTGCTATTGCTATTTTCCTTCCCTCCTTCTCCTTCTCCTTCTCCTTCCCCTTCCCCTTCCCCTTCCCTTCCTCTGCACAATGATTAGAATGCAGTATTGCAGGCTGACTCTACCCACTGCCAATAGTTTGAATCTCACCAGGCTCAAGGTTGACTCAGCCTTCCATCCTTCCGAGGTGGGTAAAATGAGAACCCAGATTATTGGGGATAAGAGGCTGACTCTCTAAATTGTTTAGACAGGGCTGTAACGCACTGTAAAGTGGTATATAAGTCTAAGTCAGTGTTTCTCAACCTTGACGACTTTAACTCCTATGGACCTCAACTCCCAGAATCCCATAGCCAGAATAGCTGGCTGGGGAATTCTGGGAGTTGAAGTCCACAGGAATTAAAGTCGCCAAGGTTGAGAAACACTGGTCTAAGTGCTATTGCTATTCATTTCTAGAAAGCATTCATCCATCCCATCCACCCCCTTCCCAGCTGCTTCACTCAGCCAGTGTGGCTCTTTGTATCAGTCTTTCACGGGGTAGAGAGAGACACCTGAGCCTGGGAACAATTTTATTGTACCAAATCTTAGAAGCCTGAGTTCTTCTCTTCTTCAATTTAAACCTCACAAAATCAAGGAAGAGAAATTTGGAATGTCTTGTTTTATACTTTTCTCTTTCCCAGTGTCAGCCATCCCAACCTGGTCAATTAGCAAAGCAAGACTCCCGGACTCAATGGATAGCAAAAGATCCAGATGGATCTTGATAGACTTGAACACTGGGCCCTATCTAACAAAATGAATTCAATGTAGAGAAAAATAAAGTTTTACTTTTAGGCAAGGAAAACCAAAAGTAAACATATAGATTGACTGAAACCTTTCTTAATAGCAGTAACTGTGAGAGGGATCTTGGAGTCTTAGTGGACAACTAATTAAATATGAGCCAGCAGTGTGTGGCGGTAGCCAAAAAAGCCAATGTAATCCTACATTTCATCAACAGAGGAATACAATCAAGATCAAGTGAGGTACTAATACCACTCTAAAAAGCCTTAGTAAGACCACACCTAGAATACTGCATCCAGTTTTGGTCATCACACTATCAAAAAGATGTTGAGATTCTAAAGTGCAGAGAAGAGCAACCAGGATGATTTGGGCCCAAAATTTGGGGAGTGAAGGCTAAAACATATGATGAATGATTGCATGGAACTAGGCATGACTAGTCTAATGAAGAGAAGGACCAGGGGAGACATGATAGCAGTTTTCCAATATTTGAGGGGCTGCCAGAGTGGAGAGGGTCAAGCTATTCTCCAAAGCCCCTGAAGGCCAGACAAGGAATAATGGATGGAAACTGAACAAGGAGAGATTCAACCAAGAAATAAGGAGAAATTTTCTGGCAGTGAGAACAATCAACCCACAGAAGTTGCCTTCAGAAGTTGTGGGAGCTTCATCACTGGAGGCTTTCAAGAAGAGATTGAACTGCCATCTGTCAGAAATGGTGTAGGGTCTCCTGCTTGGGTGGTGGTTGGACTAGATGGCCTATAAGGTCCCTTCCAACTCTTATTCTGTTCTAATCTCCATAGATATCTGATAAGAGAGTTTGAATTGTTTGCATTCCCTGAGGCTGTTTGCTTTTTACCCTTCCCCTCCCAGCAGCCTTGACAGACAAGATAGAGAAGGAGAAGGGGGCATGAAGGAGCCTATCCGTTTTAATGGCTGGAGCTGGTTTAAGAAAACATGCCATAAAGTAAATGTGTTTGCTTAAAGAAGACTTTGATTCATGTCTGATCCTTAATAGAAGGCCTCGGTGGATGAAATATGGCTTGTAGGATCAATTCAGCCAGGAGCAAGTGGGTTGATTATTCAGGGTGTTTCAAATAAATGGATGATCCTGTTCCTTTTATGCATTTTGCAGAGAATACTTGAGGTCAGTTCACACAACCAACCGGGGCATTTGCTAAAGGGGAGTCAAATCCTTCAGGAGGAGACGGCTGCTTAGCTGGTCTTCAAAAGGAGACAGAGGTCACACAATCCTCAGGGACACACTTGGCCAGTGTCCATCATGCCCCCGTCCCTGATGGCCAAATTCATGACTTCCGATGCCTCAGTCCCAGCCAGCCCTGTGACCGATGCCCCCCTCCCTTTGGGACAGAGAAGCAACTTGTGAGTACGTTGATGAACAGGGAATTGTTTTCTGTGTACCTCATGGGCGTGCATTGTGTTGGGGGATAACAGAATGTGTCCGTACATTATTGTGTGGAGTGCTCAGCCCACACCTCATCTTGCTTCTGCAAAGCTCATGGAAGCTGATATTTCTCCAACCAGGGAATAAAAGAGGGCTGAGCATGCATATACAATCACTACAGTCCTAGAGTTGGGAGAAGTTGTTTAGAGATGATCACGTCTAGTTTCCTGCTTCCTGCAGAGGTTCAGACTAAATCCTCTTCATCAGTTGGCTGCCTACTGCCTGGTATCCACACAAGGAGGAGCCCATCATATCTCTGGGTCACGGGTTCCTTGGTTAACTGATCTAACAGATTAACAAAAGTTGGAAGGGACCTTATAGGACATCTAGTCCAACCCCCCGCTCAAGCAGGAGACCCTACACCATTTCTGACAGATGACAGTCCAGTCTCTTCTTGAACGTATGAAAGTGTTCATTCAGAATCTGCCTTTCAGTAGGTTAAATTCATTCTTTCATGTCCTGCTCTCTCAAACAAGAGGACAAGTCTTGGTCTTCTTTGCCACTTCCTTTCAGCTACAAACCTCAATCGTCTCTTTTGAATGCTAAACGTTCAATACCCTGTAATCTGAGCCTTTCCTTGTGAACTGAGTTTCCACTTCCTCAATTGTTTTCCTTTCCCTTCTCTGCCCTTGCTACAATTTCTTAGAATCTTCTTCGAAATATGATGCCAGCTCATGCACTGCTTGACAAAAGCACAGTGACATGGATGCATTGCATCTCATAATTCTCTCCCTAATGCAATGCGAAATTGTGTTTGCCTTTTTGGCAATTGTGTCACTTTGCTGAGTCATAATTGGGTTTGTAATTAGCTACTTTTTCAACAAACATTAATGGAAGCTAGATATCCCTCATGCTCCCACTTGTTATGTTTATGATGTGTTTCTTGGTGAAGAATTTTGCATCTCTCCATCTTAAATGTTATTTTATTATGTTGAGTGTTTCTTTAACACACCAAGATGATTTTGGATTCTATGTTCTAGAGCAGTAGTCTCCAACCTTGGCAACTTTAAGACTTGTGGACTTCAACTCCCAGAGTTCCTCAGCCAGCTTTGCAGCAGGACCTGCTGAATGACCGGAAGGCACGCCGGCACTTTAAAGTGCATGCCTCCTCACCCCGCCATAGAGTGAAACATGTCCTGCTTTATGGACGGGAGGCGTGCTGGCACTTTAAAGTGCATGCCGCCATCCTGGCCATACAACGGGACCTGCTGTATGGCCGGAAGCCAGCGTGTCCCACTTTATGGTGAGGTGCGGCGGCATGGCTTTAAAAAATAAAAAATAACAAAGTGCCAGCCCGCGCGCCAGCAGAGGTGGGTAAAACACACACACACACACACACACACACACACACACACACACACACACACAAATTACTTATAATAAAACAAATTACAATTACTTACAAATAATTTTGAATTTCTCCCCTCTGCCCCCTCCCTCGGACCCACATACCTTTTCCAGCTGCGTCAGAGGATTTCAACTCTCCTCTTGTCCACCATGATGAAAATGTAAAAAGAAAAAGGCAACTTAGGCAAGATTTGCTGCTGCCAGAGCAGGAGGCGAGAGAACTACGTGCCTCCTTTGCATAAGGAATTTTTTGCCTTTTAACCCATGCTTAACTCTGAGCAAGGGTTAAAAGGTGAAAAATTCCTTATGCAAAGGAGGCATGTAGTTCTCTTGCCTCCCCCTGCAGTTAGCACTAAGCAGAGTCATCCACTGTGACTCTGGCAGCAACTACCTTAGCCTTTTTCCTTTTAATTTTTCTTTTCTTTTCATCATGACACTGGTGAGGCCCTGCCTCCCCTGACTGCATGTCCCTGCCTGGGACATAAGAGAAAGAGAAGGGGAAATGCAGCTGAGAGTCCATTTCAGTAAAGCACAGCTGTCGTCTTCCTGTGGAGTCATTTTCCACATCTGGCCTACCTTGTAGAGCTGAGATCAATCTAGCAAGTCTCCTGCAAGCAGCTACACTAATACACTAATTCTTTTCTCATTATTTTATTCTGATTATTTTTTAAAAATTATTACTGGTGTTCTTTCCTCACCTCTCTTTATTCTGAGCTTCATCAGCTTTACAATTCTAGGTTACTTGTCTTTATTCTTTCCATTTTCTATAATATTGCTTCTTTTTGAAGTCCGTTGGCTTCTTCTGCTGTGCGCTGCTGCTATTTCTCTCACTGGAATTTCCTACCATTGTGCTTTTTATATCTTGTTCCTCAGAAGCCCTTTCCCATAGTGAGCTCTATTTCCCATTAGCTAATCATGCCAAGGAGTCCCACTTAACTCTGCTGTTAAGCACCAGAGAAATCAGGAGATTCAGGCAGTTCAAGTGAACATAAAGATTTATTGCAAACTTAAGCTCTCTACAAGAATTTGACCAACTGGACTTTGCGGGAAATGAGCGGGAGATAAGAGAGACATTCAAGGTGGGCTGGACTTGGTTCTCTTGTGGGTGCACATGAACTCACGACTTAGGAAACGTTTGAGCCTCCCTCAGGTTCAGCCTGCTCAATTCCTACATCCACTTTATTTAATTCTAATATAACATTGGTTTCCCTTAAGATCAAGAAATTCAAACAACCAACTAGCTATTTTGGAATATTTGAAACAACCTATAAGTTTCTCCATGACTTTTGGTAATCAAGCATACTCTGTTCCTGAAACAGCTTATCTGCTCATTCATCTCTGGAACTATGGCTTTACCAAATCAGCATTTATAACAACAAATCAACTATCTGTTGATCCAGGAAGATGGAAGGAGTAGACTTAGAACTTAAAGCCCTGTAGGCATACATCATGACTGTGAGATTACAGTGGGGGATCTTCTTCACAAGGCTTCATTCATTCAAGTCCCCTCAGCTGTTCTTCTTAAGGTTGACCTCAGGAACTCAACATCTTGTCTTCTTCCCTGAAGTTGTGTGTGGGTCAATACAGCCAATACAGTGTCTGGAAGTCTCTTATTTTCTTCCCCTGAAGGTTCATAACCTCAGTTCCAGGAGTGCAGACTATATTCCAATGTCATGCCCCAGCATATAACTTTTATATACTGTTGTTGCTCTCTAGCCCCATCTAGTGGCTGGAGAGACAAATACCAAGTATGTTGTTTGAAGCTAACCCAACCCATTTTCCCATCAGCAAGCACTCTCAAAGTAAATGCACGCTGGGAAGCCAAACTCCATTTCCTTTAGCGTTTGGAGAAGTCAGAAGCACAAAGAAGAATCCATCTTAATCTGTGGCACATGGTCATCCAAGGACAAACCCATACCCCACACATAGAGCATGGCTGGTGAGATTTAAATTGCTTGTATTTATTAGTTGTTCTGTTCAGCAGTAACTCAATACTGCCCATCTTGTATTTGGTTCTCATATGTATCCCAGTTTTCCCCCATTTTCCCCTATCCTGTTCTTTCAATATAGCACTCAGATCTACGCACATGGTTTGTTTCATTGGAGGATAGGTGGGTTTAGCTGCATGTCGAGTTGCGCACAGGGTAAAGTGTAGTGAAGACAGATCATCCACAGCTCTTGCATTTGGTGGTCACTTTTGTCTCCTGAGTGGGTTCCCTTCTTTGATTCTTCTCCTTCTGGAGAGCTGCTTCCTCTTCAGCTCTTCCTGATTGATCTGTTCAATCTCTATACTGAAGCAACCCCTAAACCAGCATTGTAGCCTAGCCATCTTCTGCTCACGAGGGGCAGCTATCAGTTCCCCTTACTGGAAGGGCAGCCAGGCAGAACTGGCCTGGGGTTGCAGCCTCTTTGGTCTTCTGCAAAGCAAAGGGATCTTGCCTTTTGAGGCAGGAGCAGGAGATAATTATTGAGCCCCAGGGAGTGGGAAAAATAAAGCTGCCTACAAAAATCTCTGCATATTCTCTCATTAAATGTTAATGGAAACTGCAGGTGGGAACATGGGCAATTAGCATGCGATACAGTATGCAACCTATTAATAATCTATAACATGGTGATTATATTAATTATTTTTCCGCTATGTCAAAATGCAATTGGATTTCCAAACTTCTGAAAAGCAGAAACTCTTCGGGTAGCTCACAAAACGAGCTTGGAACAACGCATTAGATTTTGTATATCCAAAATCTAACCAAAATGAAAATGTCCACAGAGGAAAGACAAGAAAAGAAAGGCCAGCTATTTCTTTCTTCTTTTACTGAAGAGCATTCGACATTTAACTAAAACCAGAATAAAATGGTACAAAGTCTATTAAAACAACACCGTTCATTTGTTGATTGGATTGATGTGGCTACCCAATTAACACACAATTCTGGGCAGTTAAGCAGTAAAACAATCACATTGACAGTTTAAAGCCATTTTAAAACACCATGTGCAATGGAGCAAAAAATTGACAAAACCAACTCTCTTGGTAAATGGCTCGACATAGTGACTGGTTTGTTAGAAATCTGGCAGGATTGGGCCCATCCAAAACTCTTATCAGCGTGACATTTGCTGTCCCCATCGCTGATCCTCCTTCCCCACCACATCAGGGATGTGTTGCACTTACCTTCACTACCAGTTTGCTGATCATGCATGCACATTCCGTTTGTGCACACGCCTGACTGGCGCTGAATGCTGCATGCACATGCACAATCCACCACCCATGCGACAGCCAGCTGGTTGTCGGCCTCGCAAAAGCGCAATTTGCCTTTTGCCATGAAAACAGGTATAGAGCATGGGCAGGTGGGCCAAAAGAGCCACTGAACCAGTTCACTCTCAGCTGCTCCAGGGTGCTACCAATTCAGCCGAACTGGGCCGAACCAGCAGCAACTCACCTCTGCCCCACACCTGTTCCTCCATGCTTAGTCACCACAGTTCCTCCAGGATAATAGTTTTCTAACAGTTTTTATGTACCTTGAGGCTTTCTTGGACGGTGTTGGTGCAAAACCTCTTTTAGGACTGCCATACTCTCATGGCTGCTCCCTCAAGGGCTGGGAGTGGGATGAAGCAAAAGTCCTGGGGACACAAGAGAATCCAGAGGAATGGCGATGGAAGGTTGGAACTGAGCTGAGTTAGATGCAGGTGAGGATTTAATTTAATTTCCCCGAGGACTGACTAGCAACAGCACTTAGGCTTATATACTGCTCCACAGTGCTTTACAGCCCTCTCTAAGTGGTTTTGCAGAGTCAGCCTATTTGCCCCCAACAATCTGGGCCCTCATTTTACCCTCCTCAGAAGGACGGGAGGCTGTTAACTTTGAGCCTGCTGACATTCAAACTATTGGCAGTGGGTAGAGTTAGCCTGCAATACTACATTCTAATCGTTGTGCAGAGGAAGGGAAGGGAATGGGAGGGGAGGGGAAGGAGGGGAAGGAAGGAAGGAAGGAAGGAAGGAAGGAAGGAGAAAAGGAATAGCAATAGCACTTAGACTTGTATACTGCTTCACAGTGCTTTACAGCCTTTTCTAAGCGGTTTACAGAGTCAGCCTATTTGCCCACAACAATCTGGATCCTGATTTTACCCACCTCGGAAGGATGGAAGGCTGAGTCCACCTTGAGCCTGGTGAGATTCAAACTATTGGCAGTGGGTAGAGTGAGCCTGCAATATTGGATTCTAATCATTGTGCAGAGGAAGGAAGGAAGGAAGGAAGGAAGGAAGGAAGGAAGGAAGGAAGGAAGGAAGGAATAGCACTTAGACTTATATACCGCTCCACAGTGCTTTACAGCCCACTCTAAGTGGTTTTGCAGAGTCAGCCTATTTGCCCCAACAATCTGGGCCCTCATTTTACCCTCCTCAGAAGGACAGGAGGCTAAGTCAACCTTGAGGTGGTGAAAATCGAACTGCCGAAGTGCAGGCAGCCGGCAGTCAGCAGAAGTAGCCTGCAGTACTGCACTCTAGCCACTGCGCCACCACAGCTCAAGGTAGATAATCAAGAGGGCAGGAACTGCCTGCTTTCTGCCACGAATGATCTGCAGTTTGTTCATGGGGACAAGCCACAGTGTGTTGGTTGCATGATATTCAACCCAATTCATTCCAGTTTCATTATTATTATACAATTGTATCACAGCGGCCAGTTGTTTCGCCGGATTTGGCATTGGTTACTAGTCGGGCCCCACCCAGGGGCCTAGGACGTCGTAACGTATTTTCGCAATATGCGTGCAGATCCAAGCAGTGCGGCTTTTTGCATTTGACTGATGGTGATTTTGTCAATTTTTAACTGTTTTAAATGTAATTCCAGTGCTTTTGGAATAGCACCCAGTGTGCCAATTACCACTGGAATTACCACTGCTGGTTTGTGCCATAGTCGTTGAATTTCGATTTTTAAGTCCTGGTATCTTGCGATTTTTTCATGTTCCTTCTTGGCGACCCTGCTATCACCTGGTATTGCGATGTCTATGATTGTGATCCTATTTTTCTCAACCAGTGTGATGTCTGGTGTATTATGCACCAGTATTTTGTCGGTTTGTATACGGAAATCCCACAAGATCTTGACCATCTGATTTTCTGTGACTCTTTCAGGCTGATGTTCCCACCAGTTTGTTGCTGTTTTAATATTATAATTTTTGCACAAATTCCAATGGATCATTTGTGCTACTGAATTGTGCCGCAATTTATAATCAGTCTGCGCGATTTTTTTACAGCAGCTGAGTATGTGATCAACAGTTTCGTCAGCTTCTTTGCAAAGTCTGCATTTGGCATCATCAGAGGATTTTTCGATTTTGGCCTTAATGGCATTTGTGCGGATAGCTTGTTCTTGCGCAGCCAGGATTAGTGACTCTGTTTCTTTCTTTAATGTACCTGTTTTTAACCATAACCAAGTTTGTTCCCTGTCCACTTTATCTTTTATTTTTTCCAGAAATTGACCATGCAGTGCTTTGTTCTGCCAACTCTCCATTCTTGATTTTATCACATCTTTTCTGTATTCTTGTTTTGTCTGTTGGGCCTTCAGTAGATTTTTGTTCTTTACTTTGATTAATAGATGTTCTTGACTTTCTTTTAAATAATCAGCCAGTGCATGTTTTTCTTCTTCAACTGTTTGCTTCACTTGTAATAATCCTCTGCCACCTGATTTTCGTGGCAGGTATAGTCTATCAGTATCACCACGTGGATGTAAACTGTAGTGCATTGTCATTAGTTTCCTGGTTTTTCGGTCCAAAAGGTCCAAATCAGCTTGTGTCCAGTTAACTATGCCAGCTGTGTATCTTATAACTGGTATTGCCCAGGTATTTATGGCCTTGATTGTATTTCCACCATTCAATTTAGATTTTAAAATTTTCCTAACTCTGTTGGTGTACTCTCGCCTGACAATAGTTTTTACTTCTCCATGCTTGATGTTATCCAACTGCAGAATGCCTAAGTATTTGTAGGCTTCATTTTCTTTGCATTTAATTAGTTGGCCATTGGGCATTTCAATTCCCTCAGATGCAGTGATTTTGCCCCTTTTTATGGATACAGTGGCGCATTTTTCCATGCCAAACTGCATTGAAATATCGGTGCTGAATACTCGGACTGTATTTGTCAATGATTGGATTTCTATTTCTGACTTTCCATAGAGTTTCAAATCATCCATATATAGTAAATGCGAAATTTTTTCAGCTTTTTTGGCTGTTTGGTAGCCTAATTTCATTTTTTTAAAGATTACTGATAGTGGGATCATTGCGATGATGAAGAGAAGAGGTGAAAGTGAATCACCCTGGAAAATTCCTCGCTTGATATTAACCATTCCGTAGCTCTCATTCCCTACTGCCAACTCAGTTCTCCATTGTTTCATTGCCTTTTCAGTAAAGGATGTAATATTTTTGCTAATGCCAGTTGTTTCTAAGCATTTTATGATCCAACTATGTGGCAGTGAGTCAAATGCCTTTTTGTAATCAATCCAGACCATATTCAAGTTCGTTTTTCTGTTCTTACAATTTTCTAATATCATTTTATCAATTAGAAGCTGATCTTTTGTGCCCCTGCTCCTTCTTTTGTTGCCTTTTTGCTCTACTGGCAAGATGTTGTTTGTTTCCAAATAATCCATCATGTTATCTGCAATAATGCCTGTGAGTAATTTGAAGGTTGTTGGCAAGCATGTTATTGGTCTATAGTTTTCAGGTGTTGTTCCTTTAGTTGGATCTTTCTGAATCAAGTATGTTTTTCCAGTTGTCAACCATTCATCAATTTGGCCCTTTTGTAAAATTTCATTCAGTTGCCTGGCCAATATTGCATGTAAACTGGTCAGATATTTGAGCCAGAAACCATGTAATTGGTCCTTTCCAGGTGATGTCCAATTCTTTACCTTTTTAACTCGATTTTTGACCATCTCAGTTGTTATTTCTAATACTTGCATTTGTTTGTTGCCAATGCTTTTCTCAAAGTCATGTATCCACTTTGCTTCCTTGTTGTAGTCCTTTGCATTTTCCCACAATTCTTTCCAGAATTCAACTGTGGCCTGTTTTTCTGGTTTTTCACTTTTGGTGTCACCATTTACATTAAGACTTTGATAAAAACGCCGTTGGTCTGATCGAAATTGCTGATTTTGTTTATATTGGATGATTCGTGCCTCATATCTTTCAATTTTTCTAGCTGTTGCTGTTATCTGCTGTTTTACAATCTCTACAGCTTCATTGATGTTTCTTGTATCCAATCTATATCTCCTGATTAGCCGATCTATGATTTGTTGTTTTTAAGCCGTTGCTCATGCATGTTCTTTAAGTTACTAGCATCTGCCCTTAATTTTTTATTTTTTGTTCTAAACGGATTTTCCACTTTGGCTTTGATGCTTTTTCTGTTGTATGACTAGGTACTTTAATTTTAATGCCTAGTTCATTAGTGACTATTACAGCTGCGCTGTACATTAACTGGTTTGTTTCCAAGATGGATCCTGGTTCAATTGTTGAAAACACTGCATTAACCATTTTCATGACAGGGGCCAAAATTTTCTTAGGCACAGTTTTTAGTGATGGTAAACGTTGCCTTTCCTCATTAAGCAGAAAATGCTCCATGATCTTATCCTTCAATTCTTTTTGTTTTTGAGTTAGTTCATCAGTTGGTTCAGTGATAACTGGTTCTAGTGGTGGTGATATTATTTCCTCCCCAAGAGCTTCTTCTGGGAGTTCTACTATAATGTCTTTAGTTGTGTCTTGAATATCAGTCATTTCCGCTTGTGATATTGTTTTTTGGGTTTTGCAATTTGCCTGAATTTCCTCATGTTCAACTTCACTAAACACTTTATTCCGTATAATAAATCGCCTTTGATCTGCTAGTCGTTGTTCACTAACATTTGAATCTGGATATTGTTGTTTCCATAATTCATACATTCGCTTTAAATAGCCTCTTTTTTCTGGCTCTGAGTTGTAGTAACAGGCCATTATGGCACGGTTTTCATCTGCACTATATTTTTGTCGTTTTGTTGGCTGGTCCACTTGTAGCCCACTTGTCGACGGATGTCCAGGGACCCCAACATCCGCCGCGGCCCTTGTTAACCCGCGCGACGACCGATGCGGTATGGAATTCTTATTTGTTTTTTTCACCATATTGTATGGGTTGGCGGGGGTTTTTTTACGGGACCAGATGCCAACCTGATCCCAACCTTCCTCCTTTCTCATCCGGGCTTGGGACCGGCAATGGCGGAGTTTTATTATTATTATTATTATTATTATTATTATTATTATTATTATTATTATTAATAGTTTCTTGCTTTAAAATAATACAGAGAAACAGAAAAAGGCCACATTTCTAATACATTTCTGTAACAAAGATATTCTATTTCTAAATAACTGCATTTTGTGTAAATTAACCCCAGGCTTCATCATATTAACTAATTCCAGGTTCTTGACAAAGTACAGATCAAAACATCTTGGCTTATCAAGAAATATGAGCCCGGTTATGAATGTTGTCCATGCTGTGTTGCTACTGGTTTGCATCCTGGAGGAATCAGTTTTCTTTCTTTCTTTCTTTCCTAGGTCCATCATGCTGAAGGCTCACCTGATTTCTAATTACTTGTTATATGAAACAAAGGTCCATGTGAACGGCAATTCAATCTTCTCTGGCATAAGCCAGCAGGTGGCTCCTGGGAATCTCACATAGGTAGATTAATTGAAGACCACCATTCCTTGTTTTTGCCTTTCCTGTCAAGGGAGGTTTCATTTTAGCCTGAAGATCAAGATCTCCTCGGCAAGGTTTTGCTGGACATGAAAAAGGATATCAAATGGGACTTCCCGCCAGCTCTTTGATAATGGGAAAAGTCATTTCAGGTAGAATATCCACCGATGCAATTCTTAAAACTGTTCATGATTCGATGATGCAGAGTAGATTTGTAATAGGAAGAATGAATGGTTGGAAAACAAAAGACCAAGGAGAAATTTCCTGAACTTCAACTCCAGGGCAGGACAAGAAGCAATGGACGGAAACTAATCAAGGAGAGAAGCAACCTGGAATTAAGGAAAAACTTCCCAACAGCAAGGACAATTAACCAGTAAAACAGCTTGCCTTCAGAAGTTGTGGGGGCTTCATCACTGGAGGCTTTCAAGAAGAGACTGGACAGTTTGAAATGGGGTCTCCTGCTTGAGCAGGGGGTTGGACTAGAAGACCTCCAAGGTCTCTTCCAAGCCTGCTATTCTGTTATTCCCTCTTACTATGTTTCCTCTGCAAAGGCCCATTTTTGCCTTCCTCTTTGCTGCTTTCGTCTTGCCTCCACAGCAGTTTGAGCCGACCATAATTGTCGATCGATCCCTAATTTGCTTCCTGTTGACTTCCCCATCTCCACCTCTGCTGGGTTTGCATTTCCTTCCAAAAGGGAAGCCCAGCGGAGCAGCCCACAGAAGGAGCAAAGGTGGAGGCAGAACAAAAAGTCCTCTCAGCACGCAGCAGTCTGCCCCTGGCTGCACCCCGGGATGGCTTTTGTCTCTGGCATAATCCCATTAAAACCGATGGGGGGCCCTGGGTTTAAATAATGATAGGGACAGAAATAATGGTGGTGTCCTATTTGCAAAGGAATAAGGAGAGCTCGGGTGCAATTATTCTGCCTTTCCCCTCGGCAGCCGTGGGGTGGGGCCAAGGGAGGGGTGTTCTGGAGTGAGCCTGGAAGAATTTTCCAGTTAGCAAAGTGGATACCACAGAAGGGTTTTGCCCATAATCCAGGAGAGACCTTCAGAGGGCAACCAGGTGTTTCCAGGCACATACGATACGGATTGACATCCACGTTCTCCAACTGAAATTCAAGAGTGAAAAGAGGAAGGTTCTACATTTAGGCAAGAAAAATGAAATGCACAGGCACAGTATAAGTGGTACCTTGCTCAATAGTAGTAACTGTGAGAGGGATCTTGGAGTCCTAATGGACAACCGTTTAAATAGGAGTCAGCTGTGGGCAGCAGCTGTCAAAAAAGCCAACACAGTTCTAGGCTGCATAAACAGAGGGATAGAATCAAGATCACATGAAGGGTTAATACCACTTTATAAAGCCTTGGTAAGGCCACACTTGGAATACTGCATTCAGTTTTGGTTGCCACAATGTAGAAAAGATGTGGAGACTCTGGAAAGAGTGTAGAGAAGAGCAACAAAGAGGATAAGGGGACTGGAGGCTAAAACATGAAGAACGGTTGCAGGAACTGGGTATGTCTAGTTTAATGAAAAGAAGGACTAGGGGAGACATGATAGCAGTGTTCCAATATCTCAGGAGTTGCCACAAAGAAGAGGGAGTCAAACTATTCTCCAAGGCACCTGAGGGTAGAACAAGAAGCAATGGGTGGAAACTAATCAAGGAGAGAAGCAACTTAGAACTGAGGAGAAATTTCCTGACAGTGAGAACAATTAATCAGTGAACAGTTTGCATCCAGAAGTTGTGAATGCCCCAACACTGGAAGTCTTTAAGAAGATGTTGGATAGCCATTTGTCTGAAACAGTATAGGGTTTCCTGCCTAGGAAGGGGGCTGGACTAGAAGACCTCCAAGGTCCCTTCCAACTCTGCTATTGTATTGTAACACTTGGGTACTAGGTGAACTGTAGGCTAGCTGAGCAAATGAGTTTGGCTATACTATCCGCACCCTATCTACCATGACATCAGGGGGAAAGCAAAAGGCTCAGCTGCTGAAGGCCAGGCAAGGAATGATGAGTGGAAACTGATCAAGGAGAGATTCAACCTGGAAATAAGGAGGAATTTTCCGACAATAAAAACAATCAACTCATGGAACAGAAGTTCCCTTCAGAAGTTGTGGAAGCTTCATCACTGGAAGCTTCCAAGAAGAGACTGGACTGCCCTCTGTGAGAAATTGTGCAGGGTCTCCTGCTTGGATGGAGGGTTGGACTAGATGACCTCCAAGGTCCCTTCCAACTCTCTTATTCAATATTCAATGGGACAGTTTGCCTTCGGAAGTTATGGGAGCTTCATCACTGGAAGCTTTCAAAAAGAGACTGGACTGCCATTTATCAGAAATGGTCATGGTCTTCTGATTGGGCAGGGGGTTGGACTAGATGACCTACAAGGTCCCCTCCAACTCTGTTAATCTGTAATCAGAATGACTGAATGGCTTTACAACAGAATAGAGATGGAAGGGACCTTGAAGATCTTCTAGTCCAGCCCCTCCTTAAGCAAGAGAACTTGTACCATTTCAGATAAGTGACTGTCTAGCCTTTTCTTCAAAACCTCCAGTGATGGAGCTTCCACGATTTCTGAAGGCCAGCTGTTCCACTGGTTAATGGTCTCACTGTTAGGAAGTTTCTCCTTAATTCCAAGTTGCTTTTTTCTTTGATTAGTTTCCAGCTAATCTTCCAGGTATAATTCCAGCTGTTGACAGTTGCAGTAAGTTGCTACTTTTGCCATGCTTTCTTTTAGACTTAGAGATTTTTCAGCTCCCAACTTCAGTATTGCTTCCACCTTAATTCTCTTGCCTGCCTGTCTTCATTTTCCTTTTCCCCTTTTTATTACTAACTGCATTCTTTTTTATCCTGTGTAATGTTGTTGTGACCTCTGGTCACAACCATAAACTTATTGAGTGATACATATCATCCTAGCCTAGCAGGAGGTTGACATTTTAAAAGCATGGATACCCAACTCCTGTTTTTTTTTAATCTTGGCTCATAAAGATCATGAAAATGTATTTGGTGGTAAATCAATACACTTGTGTTTTTCTCTTCCCATATGATTTGCATAAAACGGAGGACATTTTTAATGAATGACAAAGCCGTTTGTCTTATTTGTGTCTTTGTTCACCTCTAAAACACAGTGTGAAAAGAAAAAAGGGAGACAGAACATCTGCTGCCTTCCCCTCTCATCATAAATATCCAGTTGGCAGTCTACCAATAGTAAAGGAGTGTGACTTTATTCTAAAGAAGAAGGGAGTGGGAAGAAGAAAACCGGTTAGTTTTTCATAAAATTAGTAAATATTAAAGTACCAATCTACCTGGAACCTGGAAATACATAGAAATAGTCTCAGCTGTCAAAAAAGAATATCCAACACCTCCAAATGCAAAAATTGCAACACAAAATCTTGGGCTCCTTTGACTGCAATATGAAATATGAATAGATGCAACCTTGAATTCCTTCCTTATAAAAAATTCCCCACTAAGCCAAGCCAACAGAAATTGAGGGGGTGAATACAATCATTGTCCCTGGGGTATATAGGGAACTCTGGATTCTCTGTTTTAGCCTCATTTAAACTGGGGAAGAAGACATTCACTTAACAGCCTCAATGTCTTGCTATCCCACTGGTGCAAAAATTGCCATTCACAACTTTGAGCAACAAGCCCCTTCTGGTTTTTTTATGCAAAGCTAACTTGCAAAAAAACAAAAACAAAAACAAAAAAACCTCATACCCATCTCGAAGGACATACTGTAGAAGCAAGCCTTAAAAGGTCTTACTCTTTCAAATCCGGAAGTGTTGCAGATATTTTTAGAGGAATTTTTGGCAACTAGCTATGATTTTGAAAATCAAAAAGCTTCTTTCCTGGAACATTGAGGAGCTGCCAGAGGACTGGGAAACAGACGATGTGCTTCCAATCTTCAAAAAGGAAAAAGAAATGATTCAGGCAACTACAGACCAATCAGCCTGATATCAATACCTGGGAAAAGGTATTGGAATCATTTCCAATGATAATGGAAACAATAATCAAACAGTGGATTTGTCACCACCTAGAAATGAGTTAAGCAATGACCAGAAGCCAACAAGGGTTTGTTAAAAATAGATCATGACAGACAAACCTTTAATTTGGTCAACAAAGTGACCAAAATAATGGATGTGGAAAATGTTGTGGACATACTTTACTTAAATTCAGTAAAGCATTTGACAAAGTAGACCACAACTTATTGTATTTCTTGGTGAGATTGATAGATAATAGATAAATGTGGGTTAGACAGCATCACCACCAGATGGATTTGCAAGTGGCTGATCAATGGCACCAGACGTGTAGTCCTTAATGGAACTATATCTTCTACATGGAGGGAAGCATGCAGTGAGTACTCAGAGTTCTTTCTTATGCCTAGTACTGTCCAACATCTTCATCAATGATTCAGACAAAGGGATCTAGGCGGCGCTCATCAAATTTGCAACGAAGCTGGGGGACAATGAAGCTGGGGGAAATTGTAACTCTTTGGAAGACAGATTCAAGAATCAGAACGATCTTGATAGACTTGGAAACAATGCAAGTCAGTGGTGAGAAAAGCAAGGTTCAATACTTAGACAAGAAAAACCAAATGCATAACTATAGAATAGAATAGATGATATCTGGCTGAATGGTAGTGACTGTGAGGGAGATCTAGTAGACAGTCACTTAAATATGAGCCAGCAGGTGCTACAACTGCCAAAACAGCCAATGCAGTCCTAGGTTTTACCAACGGTTGGACAATATCAAGATCATGGGATGTATTTGTATGACTTTAAAGTGCACCGATAGGACCACATTGGGAATTCAGTATCATCATCAGCCATTCAGTCATATCCAACCCTTGGCCACCCTATGGATCAGCACTCCCCGTGTCCCTCTGTCTCACACCGCCTCCCAGTGTTATTCTTTATAGCAGTGGTCTCCAACCTTGGCAACTTTAAGACTTGTGGACTTCAACTCCCAGAGTTCCTCAGCCAGCAAAGTTGGCTGAGGAACTCTGGGAGTTGAAGTCCACAGGTCTTAAAGTTGCCAAGGTTGGAGACCACTGCTTTATAGTGTCCAGGCAAATGGGTACCAGGATGCTCCCTTCTCCTTTTTCCGCTGATCACTCCCAGCATGATTGACTTTTCAAATAAGTCAGCTTGTGTGACATGACCAAAATATGACACCTTGTGTCTGACCATCTTGGCTTCAAGTTATATTTTTTGAGAGGTTCAAATAAGTCAGTCTAGGAGAGGGGCCAGCAATCTGCGGCTCTGGGGCCACATGCGGCTCTTTTATCCCTCTGCTGCAGCACCCTGTTGCTCAAAATATGTGTTACACCCGCCAACGTGCGACACCCGCTGGAATATGATTTCTTGAGCTTTTCAACCCCTGGTAGGCCAAACATGGTGAAATCCAAGAAAAGGAAAGTTTCAGAAGAAAACAGAATGCTTACTTCAACTACATATACTAGTTTTGTGGTCATTCAGGAAATAGTCAGACACGGGAATTGTTTTGTGGCTCCCGTTTTTTTCTTTTCTGAGGGAAATGGGTCCAAATGGCTCTTTGAGTGTTTAAGGTTGCCAACCCCTGCTCTAGGACTTCTTTGTTTGTTATTTTTGCAGCCAAAGGGAAGCATAAGTTGCCTCCAGCACCACTGTTTAAAGGTGTCCACTCTTCCTCTAGCTGCCTTTTTCAGAGACCAAGTTTCACACTCATAAGTAACAGCTGGAAAAATCATTCCCTTAACTAATCTGCATTTGGTTTTGAGGCTGATGTCTTTATTCTTCCAGATGTTATTCATATCAGACATTGTGGTTCTTCAAAGTGCTATAGGTCTTCTGATCTCAGGGCTGCAGACACAACTTTGGTCAATTTTAGAGCCTAGGAAGATGAATTCCTTTACGGTTTTGATAGTCTCATTGTCGATCTGCACTCTTTCCTGTGGGTTCTCTATAGTTGTCATTATCTTTCATTTTTTATGTTAGCACAATACAATTCTCGAAGGAGTGTAGAGAAGAGCAACAAAGATGATTAGGCAGCTGGAGGCTGAAACATATGATGAACGTTCGCAGGAACTGGGCATGGCTAGTCTTAACAAAGAGAAAGAGTAGGGGTGACCTGATAATATCTCCCAATATTTGGAAGGCTGTCTCCAAGAAGAGAGGGAGAACTATTCTTCAAAGCACCTGAGCACAGGACAAGAAGCTGTAAGTGAAAGCTCATTAAAGAGAGAGATTCAACCTGAAACTAAGCAGAAATTTACTGACAGTGAGAACAATTAATCAATGAGACGATTTGCCTCCCAGATCTATGGGTGCTCCATTGCTTGAAGTTGTCGAAGATAAGAGTGGACATCCATTTGTCCATGATGGTATAAAATCTGTTGGTGGTGGGCAGCAGGTTGGAATAGAATACTTCCAAGATTCCCTCCATCCCTATGATTCAATGTTTCTATATTTCTTTCTTTCTTTCTTTCTTTCTTTCTTTCTTTCTTTCTTTCTTTCTTTCTTTCTTTCTTTCTTTCTTCCTTCCTTCCTTCCTTCCTTCCTTCCTTCCTCTGCTTCTTCTACTTCTGCATCTGTCTTTACACAAAAGGGAAAAAATAGTCCAACCTGTCAAAACCATCACAGTGCGAGATAGAAGAGGACTGCAGGTGGAAATAGACAAAGAATTGGTTGGAACAAGTTCAGCTCTCCTGGACCGAATGGTTTACACCCCAGAGTACTGAAGGAGCTGACAGACATGATCTCAAAATGACTGAATGAAATCTTTGAGACCTCCTGGAGCACACAGGAACTGTCAGAGGACTGGAAAGGAGCTGATGTGGTCTCAGTGTTTCAGAAGGGGTGGGGTGGGGGAGTGGATCCAGGAAATGACAGATCAATCAGCTTGACATCAATGCCTGAGAAAATCCCAGAAAAGATAAGCAGCGGATTTGTGTGCACCTAGAAATGAGCAAAGCAATTACTAGATGACACCAAGCGCAGGGGACGGGCTCACGCTTCAGAAGAAAGTCTCAAGGATGCAATTCAATGAATAAAGGCCCTGCATCCAGGCAGGGAAAAAATAAACTGAATGGTGTAGGATAGTCAGTACCTGGCTCAACAGCACTGCCTGAGAGAGGGATCCAGGTGTCCAGGCTGACCACCACTTAAATATGACCCCAAAAAGCCAAGGTAGTCCTAGATCATGTGAAGTGGTAGCACACTATATATTGCACTGGTGAGCCCATCTTTGGAATACTGAGTCTAGTTCTAGACACCTCAATGCAATAAAGATACTAAGGTTCTAGAACAGTGTTTCTCAACCTTGGCCACTTGAAGATGTCTGGACTTCAACCCCCAGAATTCCCCAGCCAGCATTCGCTGGCTGGGGAATTCTGGGAGTTGAAGTCCAGACATCTTCAAGTGACCAAGGTTGAGAAACACTGTTCTAGAAAGAGTGCAGAGAAGAGCAACAAAAATGATAAGGAGTCTGGGAGCTAAAATCCCACAAAGATTTTAGCAAAAAGAGAAAACAAGGAAGAACATGACAGCAGTCTTCCAATACTTGAAGGGCTGCATGGGGAAGGGGGTAGATTTATTCTCCATAGCACCTGAAGGCAGATGGAAGCAATAGACGGGAGTTCTTCAGAAGGATATCCAACTTGGAAATAAGGAGGAATTTCCTGACAGTGAGAACTATTCAGCAGTGGAACAGCAGGTCTCTTGGAGTTGTGGATGCTTCATCCCTGGAGGTTTTCCCCACAAAAAATTGGACAACCATTTGTTCAAGATAGTTTGAGGATTCCTGCCTTGGAAAGGGGATTGAACTAGAACACGGGTGTCAAACTCCCGGCTTGCAGGCTGGATGCATCACGTGCTGGCCACGCCCACACCCAGTTTAGCAAAGTGGGGAAAAATCCCAATATATTATGTGACAATGCTGTGAAAACGTGAGCTTGATGCCCCCAAACCAGAAGATCTTCAAAGTCCCTTCAAAACCTATGATTGTGTAGTTCTCTCTTGCTTGGACTATGGTTGACACTTTGGAAAGGAAAACTAAATTTGCATATTCCTTGTTAACCACTTTCAGCTATCAGGAATTTCTGGCTCAACAAATCAGAAAGCACCCAATGAGTTTCCTTTAATCCTTAGTGATTTTTAAAAAAAATGCAACTTTAGTTTTAAAAATGGTTTTTCAATAAATAGCAAAAGGACTTTGATTTTGGAAAGTTACAAATGAATTAAAAGTCTAGATGGATTTGAAATAATATTTTGGAATTAATCATAAGAACCTCTCCTGTGGAAAAATGCCTTTGCTTTGACTAATTTAAATAGGTTTGATGGAACTTATAAAGTCGGACATTAGAGGGAACAAGAAGCAAAGGAGAAAAATGCTAAAAACTGACTTACTAATACAGAATAAAGCAAAATATTTTAACATTAGACATATTGAAAGATATTTAGAAAAAAGGATTCAAAACTTAATTTTAAGAATGATTGCCTCTACAGACAGACTAAGTTTAAAAGGCATTTCACAAGAATGATACAGAAAGAGATATTTTACTGGACATACAAATGAGATGTGCTGCCGTCATAATAAGTAAGAGGAATATACAAATGACAAACTAAAAGAGTGATTTGGATAACTTTCCTGTATTGGATTTATAAAAGAAACTTCTTAAAGTTTTGAAGAATTTTATGGGACGTGGTGGCTCAGTGGCCAAGAAATTGAGCTTGTCGATCAGAAAGGTCAGCAGTTCAGTGGTTTGAACCCCTAGTGCCACGTAACGGAGTGACCTCCCGTTACTTGTCCCAGCTTCTGCCAACCTAGCAGCTCAAAAGAATGTAAAAATGCAAGTAGAAAAAATAGGAACTACCTTTGGTGGGAAGGTAACAGCGCTCCATGCGCCTTCGGTGTTCAATCATGCTGGCCACATGACCACAGAGACGTCTTCGGACAGTGCTGGCTCCTCGGCTTTGAAACAGAGATGAGCACTGCCCCCTAGACTCTGGAATGGCTAATACATATGTGGAAAGGGAACCTTTACCTTTATGGGAAGGGTCAAAGAAAAACTGAAAGGAAATTAAGTTATAGGAGGCAAATTGGCAGTAGATAAGAGTCAGTGGAATTCAAGGGAATCTGGACTTAGATCCATTGTGGGTGCAAAGAGACTCCAAATTGATGACATGCTTGACCCCTCCCTCGGGCTCAGCCTGGTCATCTCCTGCAATTACTATTAAAATGTGTATAAATAATGTCCACCTAAAGCTCAGTAAGAATATATTCAAGCCTTAGACACGAAGGTAGACACTTTGGAAAGATGTTTCATCCAGGTGCTCTGCCTTAAATGGGCAAAGCAGATAAGTAGAAAGGGGAGCTCCAGCACAGCCTCCACGTAGACACGGAGAGGCATGAATGATGAAAGGGGCCGCTAGGATGAGTGTGTTGTAAACCTGTCATACCAGCTTAACACTGTCACCTGCTTTGATAAGATGACGAGCTCAATAGATCAGGGCAATGCTGCAGACCTCCTGCTTCTGGCTCTCACAAAGCCTTTGACAGAAGGCCTCCTGGTACTCTCCTTCATAAAGTAGTAAAATACGGGCTGGGCAATACTAGCAGTAGATAAGAAGTACGGCCATCCCTACTAGGCCCTTAAATGGGTTCCTGGTTAGTCCTGCAGTCCATACAATGGTACGAATATCAGGGTGGAGAAAATCAAGGACCAAGGCAGCCACTTTCTCCAAAATCTTAACTGGATTGGATTGGATTTATTCAATTTATAAACTCCCTTTGTTGAGAAAGGCGTAGTTTACTAAAGGTCAAGTGAAATACAGTAGAACAAATCCAGAAAGGAAAAACATGCCCCAAAATCCCAAGTGTAACTTTCCCTCCCGTAGGTGCATTCCCCCCCCCCCCGTCCCCGCTGAGCTCCATTGGCCAATCAAATTCAGAGGGGTTGTTTTGGGAACGGTTGCTTCTCTTGTGGGTTGGAATGCAGCTGCCCTCCATCCGTTCTCAGCCATCCAACCGTGAAGTTGTGTCTCCAGCAGATACAGTGAACTCTTCGTTACCCCTGAATCCTCCCCCTCCCCCCTCCCTCTCCCCAGAGTTCATGGCAGACTGGCACCAATCAATAGCAGAGCACAAGACGGACAGTTCTGATCATATGTGCCATTGGCTGTAATGTCTGGAGTTATTGAACTTCTATTTTTGCAACAGCTGGAGGGTCACATTGTAGTTTCACATCCTTGCACTTAAGGCTTGGATTAACAAAACAAGGCTTTGAAATGAGTCTTGGAACCAACTTGGGAGAAAATGTAATTATTATAGAACTGCTAGAATTACTCCATGGAAACCATACATGGTGTATTGATTTGAGGACTGGACTCAGATTTGAGATAGCCAAGTTAAAATCCCCATGCAGCTGTCAGCCTTACGGGATAGAACAGGTAGGAAACATGAGCAGATGAGCTAATTCTATTTTATTGTAAGATTACATTAACAGAATCTTGCTAGTCTGAAAATACTTCTCCCTTTTTCAATCTCAAAACCAGGAAGGGCCTTTTCTGAGCCTCTTGTGGTGCTGTGAGCTCAGCTGTCTTTGATCTGACTATTCCCTTGGTTGTGTCTCGTTGTCCCGTCTCCCAAGGCCATTCCCACACAACCATTATAGCAGCCAGGAAGACTGCTGGCTGTTCCAAATATCTCAGTGTACTTTACTTCACAACGATGTTAGACAGTTGGAAGAACCCCCATGGGCCACTTGGACTCATTGAAATAGAGATGAGACAGGAATAACATAAAACATGAATAAACATAATTCTACTTTGGAGAAGAACTTGGAGATGGATCCTGATAAACAGGAGTCAGCGGGGTAATGTACCTACTAGAAGAGCTAACTCAGTTCTGGGTTATGTTGAAAGAAACTATGAAGTCATTGTTCCTCTTTATCTGGTGCTGCTGAGACTATAATTGGAGTCCTATGTAAGTTCTGGGCATCACCGTTTCAGAAGAATATTGAAAAATTGGAGAGTCAGAGGAGAACTATAGAGATGACACAGCAGGTTAAGAAGAAGTTGAGGAGACCAGGCTGAAGGACCTGGGGGTGTTCAGGATAAAGGCAATTGCAGGAAGGCTTTGTTAGCTGAGTTTGACTCCATATGGGAGACTCTAAGAAAGACGGCCAGAACTATTGTTCATGGCCAAAGAAACAAAGAAAAAACTGGGTGACTCTTTCTTCAGGACAGATTATAGGGAGTTGAACAATATCATCCTTGTAGTCCACATCTATAATTCCACATTTCTACGATAACAATCAGGTGAGAATGTAGTGAGTCGCATCAGTGAAGTGTGATTGCGGCACCAGGTTTTTATGTTGTGGTTTTATTGGTTCTTGTGTTATATTGTGACATAAATTGTTTTGTTTCTGGAGTATGAACCGCCCTCAACTCACACCCTTGAGAACGAGTCTGTAAAGGGGGCATAAATGTTTCAAACAAACAGTCCAACGATTTGGCAAGTTGAACAATTGGAAGCCAGGCTTTTTCGCCTGCTGTTGAGATGAGAGTTTTGACATGCCATGCTTCACAATGCCCTCTTAGCCAGATCCTGCGATCTAATCTATGTCCCTCAATTAATGCCATCCAATTAAACCAATGATTAATAAAAAATAACAGCATTGAAAGGGACTTTTCTCCCAGTTCAGTGGTCCTACGGCTGGGGTATTAAACCCCATTTATCTCTCTAAAGCCATAAAGTGTCATATAATTAATGATGTTACTAGCTAACACATATGGCAGCACATTTTACAAGGTTAATGGTAACTTGCTTAAATGAAGTGTGTCAAAGGTACCTGGAGTCCAAGACAGGATTTGCTCACCTTCACCTGCCCAGAAAGCAAAGATTGTTTTTGTCGTTTGGTGTAGAAACCAGAAACAGAAACAGTGTGCAAACCCCAAAAAAGGAAAGCAATTAATTTCAGTTTAGAAATGGAGTCTTTTGGGGGAGATCAGAAAAGAAGTGGTGGCTTGGGGAGTGCGATATTCCTCAGAATTAGCTACTCATAATACAAGAAATAGAACAACCGCACATATTTTACGATGTTTTCAGTTACTCCATATTCTGTATTTTACTGATGGAAGAGGATATTTGTAGCTCAGGATTGAAATGAGGGGTACTTAGTGGCTCTTTGAGTTGAGTTGCTTTCTTGCAGACATTACATGACCCAACTAGGTAACATCATCAGCAAGGCCCGTGGTGGTGCAATGGTTAGAATGCAGTGCTGCAGGCTACTTCTGCTGAATGCCGGCTCTCTTCAGTTCGGCAGTTTGAATCTCACCAGGCTCAAGGTTGACTCAGCCTTCCATCCTTCTGAAGTGGGTAAAATGAGGATCCAGATTGTTGGGGGCAAATAGGTTGACTCTGTAAACTGCTAAGAGCGGGCTGCAAAGCATCATGAAGCAGTATATAAGTCTAAGTGCTATTGCCCTCCCTCCCTTCCTTCCTTCCTTCCTTCCTTCCTTCCTTCCTTCCTTCCTTCTGGTTGGCTCAGCCTTCCATTCTTCTGAGGTGGGTAAAATGAGGACCCAGATCATTGGGGGCAAATAGGCTGACTCTGTAAACTGCTTAGAGAGGGCTGTAAAGCACATGAAGCAGTATATAAGTCTAAGTGCTATTGCTATCTTCCTTCCCTCCTTCCTTCCTTCCCTCCTTCCTTCCTTCCTTCCCTCCCTCCTTCCTTCCTTCCTTTCTTCCTGTTAGAATGCAGTATTTTTTTTAATTTTTTTTATTACATACACACAACAATGAAAAAACAAAAAGAAAAAGGAAAAAAATACAATCATCATCACATACAGCATGTCGTTTAGTTATAGGTGTTTTAACATTTATCATTCTTCTACATTTATTACCTGTACTAATCTATCCTAACTATATTTCCCCACACACACACATACTTTGTATCTCTCTGTTATATATATATATATATATATATATATATATATATATATATATATATATATATATATATATATATATATATATATACATACATACATACATACATACATACATACATACATACATACATACATATGTCACACTTCCACTCTCTGTCATTAGGCTCGTCACAAGAGTCCATCCAGACAGAAACCCAATATTTTTACTGTTGCCTTTTTTGTTACATTTGTTATATTTATGCTGATAAATAAATAAAGGGAGACTAGTATAGATCTATTTCAAGCTATTTAGCTCTCATCAGCTAGCCATACCCAAGTTTTTGGGAATCGAACCTGTGCTCTATTGCCTCCCAGGCAGGGAGTTAACCATTTGAGCTACAGAGAACGACTCCTTTTATCAGCCAGCCAGGGTGGGAGGTATATACTTAAAGTCACAACCCCTGGTATGCCCAAGTATGGGAGGAAGGTCACACTTCCACTCTCTGTCATTAGGCTCGTCACAAGAGTCCATCCAGACAGAAACCCAATATTTTTACTGTTGCCTTTTTTGTTACATTTGTTATATTTATGCTGATAAATAAATAAAGGGAGACTAGTATAGATCTATTTCAAGCTATTTAGCTCTCATCAGCTAGCCATACCCAAGTTTTTGGGAATCGAACCTGTGCTCTATTGCCTCCCAGGCAGGGAGTTAACCATTTGAGCTACAGAGCTATATATATATATATATGTTTTCTGAGGTTTTCGCGGGTGTTAGTATGTAGGTCTCTAGTTGTTCGGGTTTTCTCCCGCGTAGGATTGGAGATGTCTTGGCGACCTCTCTCCTACGCGGGAGAAAACCCGAACAACTAGAGACCTATATATATATATATATATATATATATATATATATATATATATATATATATATATATATATATATATATATATATATATATATATATATATATATATTACACACAACAATAAAAAAAAGAAAAAAAAACCATCATCACATACAGCATGTCGTTTGGTTACAGGTGTTTTAACATCCATATTCTCGAATAATATTTACCATCTCAGACTTTTCATCTAGTATAACTAAATACCTCACTTTCATTCTACAATATATATTCAGTTACCATTAATATTATTTTTCCCCAGAAAATATGCTTATATTCATTATTATCCTTGTACGTCGTACTTTCAAACAGAGGTCTTATTCCTTCATTTTTCAACAAAGTATTCTAAATAGTCACTACATATATATACCAATTTTCAATTATTCCCTTATTAAAATTATTTATCAACAACAAGGTATCATTATAGTACGTTCTTAACATTATACATTATATCACCAGTCCTCTGTTAAGTATACATAAAATCATTATTATCCTTATCCTTTTTAAAGCAAAAAGTTCTAAAATATTCAATTCATAGATATATCAATTTTTCATTGTATCATTGTTGGTTTATTTCACAGCATAATTGTGTTATCATTTAACTTCTTCAATTAAAGCATGAGTAAATCATTTTTCATTTCCAAGTTTTTTCCCCTAGCCACTGATAAAACAAGTCCCATATCTTATAAAATTGCTAGAATGCAGTATTGCAGGCTAACTCTGCCCACTTCCAGGAGTTTGATTCTCACTGGCTCAAGGTTGACTCCACCTTCCATCCTTCCAAGGTTGGTAAAATGAGGACCCAGATTATTTGGGGGCAATATGCTGACTCTGTAAACCACTTAGAGAGGGCTGTGAAGCTTAGATATTGCTATTCCCCTCCCTCCATTCCTTCCTGTGCACAATGATAAAGGTCTACTCAGCCTTCCATCCTTCCCAGGTCTGTAAAATGAGGACCCAGATTGTTAGGGGCAAATAGGCTGACTTTGTAAACTGCTTAGAGAGGGCTGTAAAGCACCGTGAAGCGGTATATAAGTCTAAGTGCTATTGCTATTGCTATCATCATCATGTTCTGAATGAATGATGAAAAGAAGTGTTCAAGTTGTTATCAAGTTGTGATGATGCAGAGGTAGAATTCAGAACCCCAAAGAGTTTAGACCAATGTTTCTTAATCTTAGCTATTTTATGATAAATGAACTTCAACTTCCAGAATTGAGGGAGGGAGTTGAAATCCATGCAAACCTAAAATTATTGAGATTGAGGTTTAGATGAACACTTTGCTAAGATTCTATAGGGTCTCCCCCACCCTTTGGGCTCTCCATTATCCACTATGCAAGTATTCTTGGCTTTGAATGGGATAAAGAAGAGAGGCCAAGACAATAGGGGACATGTCAGCCTTAGTCTGAATTGACACTCATTAGAGATAAATTGCACAAGTCTGTAGCTAAATTAATCACTTGGGACTTTCAATTAAAGAACTGCCAACGTCACTTCCTTGCCTCTGGCAGGCCTTTCCATTCTCACTGTCCCCTCCAGCTTCTCAAAACAAACATTCTTACTTTGTAAAGATGGTGGTTCTTGGTTCATTCCTGCTTTGTTTCTCAAAGGTTTACTTCAAAGGCCTTTTTCCAAAGATGCTTTTGAGTTACTCATCTTATTCTCCAGGTGCCTGACAATTCCTTTCCAAGATTGGGTGATGGCATTTTGAGCTGACTTTTTTCTTGGAGGGATGTAGAATTCTCCACGCCAGAATCTGTGGCTGAAAGGGACATCCAGATGGACTATTCACCTGGAAAGGCAGCAGCCAGCAGAAGCAGATTCAGGAGATAGTGAACCAGAGGGAAGTCCTGTATGGCTGACCCCGAGTATTCTTCCTACATCATCTTCTTTTAACAACTCCATAATCCCTTGCAGGGTGGAGTCTGGGCAACTGAATGGAGCTAGCACAATGTTTACTGGCCAGATGTCCTTCCTGTCGCCAATGCGGAGTTTTTTTAAATAAAATTTTTACTTTCAAACAAACACAAACACACAAAACATATAACATAAAAGCTTCTTCAACTGCACACAGTGTGTCGATTGGTTACAAGGTCTTTCTGCGTCCTTTCCATAGTCATCACTTGAGCTTTATCAAAAATCACATATTGTCAATCAAATATCTTTGTATACCTTATTAATATAATTCATTTGTTTGATTATCACTATTGTTTTTCCATTTTAAACAAGCTATTATAAATATGTATCCATTTATATTATAATGATTCATTAAATCATCTTCAACATATCCAATAATAAAGAATTTTTTATATCCTATTCTGTCATTCTATATCTTAGCATTGATAACATTCTCTAATAATTTTCAATTCCATGTTTTTTCCATTATTAGTATCATCAAAATGTATACAAATTATTATAATTGTTAAACATCCATTAAGCATAGCTATTATTACATCCTTTACATATGAAACATATTAAATTTGAAGTAAATTTATATTATGGCATTTCATTACATCATCCTGAAATCATCAAATGATATTACATCTATTCTATATAGAATTATTTATCTTTTATAAAAAAAAGTTTTTCAACGTCATCTCCATCATCCTCACTTACAGTTTGTATAAAATTTCATATTATCAATCTAGTATATATAAATGCTTTATTATTATTATTGATCATTTATTTGACTATAGGTATTATTACTTTGTCTTATACATAGTACTCAAAATTTAACTACATTTAACTAAATTTTATTGTGACATTTCATTTCATTATCCTGTATCCTTTCAGAAATACTGAAGTCCAATATCTCTTGCCATTTGTAGAATCGGTATTCTAAGTGTTTTCTTGATAAGTCTTATGTGGACTTCTCTTGACAACTTGTTATTCATTGCATATCTTATAAAGATTCAAAACCCTCTATCTGTTCCTTTCATCAGCTTGACTTTTGTTATCCCTGGTCCTTCTGCCAAAATTACTCTCATTGTTTCTGCCAAAGTTTCTCCCCTTTCTTCATCTATATTTTGACATCTGAGATAGAGTTCCAGTTCATCGATCTCTCCTTTCCATATTTTGCACTTATCATTTCCCTCCACTCTCGATTTGCTGTCAGTGTCAACAATTTTCTTATCACTTTCATATGTCTCTCTGGTTTTTTTGAACTCTGTCCTCAAATTTCATCATTGTTTTATAAGTATTCTCAGCTCTTCCCTCTGTACTTTCTGTATTTTGATCTATAATTTCAAGTCTCTTTTCAAGTCTCTCTGTGATTATTAAGACTTTTTGAATTTCTAACATAATTCTTTGCAATGTTAGTGCCTTTTCTTCCTCATATTGGGCCATTTGTTCAGCAGATATATTCTCAGTGTGCCCAGAGAGAGAAATATCTGTCCAGGATCGAACTTACAGTCTCCTGGTTGTGAGGTGAGAGCTCTACCTCTAAGCCACTGCACCCACAGTATTCTTTCTACAGTTCTGAGGTCCCCCCCCCTTTCATTTTCTACCACATTGTTTGATTATTGTCTTGGAGTTTATGCTTGGAATTAGATCCTAAAGATCCTAAGGATTAGTCAGCCTCCCTCCTCAATTTTAGCTTAAAGCCCTTTGGATAAACTGAGCCAGTCATTTTCCAAATACATTCTTTCTATTTTTGTGTGCAATCCATTCCTTGCCAGAAGCCCTTCATGTTGGTAATGCAGACAGTGGTCTTAAGCCAGTGGTTTATTTCTGAAATACTTTGTTCCCACATTGGATGTTGACCTACTGTTGGAAGTACAGATGAAAACACCACTTGTGTTCATAACTCCTTAACCTAAGGTGACCAGATTTTCAGATTGGTAAAGTGGGACATGTTTGATCAGGGTGGGGGTGGGGGGGGCTTGATAAAAAATTTATACAGAGCAACAAAAATTTTCATACAACGCAAAAATAGTATTGTAATATTTTTTTTATTTCAACATAACTACAATTTACAAATATAAATTGTAACTGTTGCCAAACATCAAAATTTTGATCACGTGACCTTGAGGATGCTGCAACGGTCGCTAAGTGTGAAAATGGTCACTAAGTGTGAAAAATGGTCATCAGTCACTTTTTTCAATGCCATTGTAACTTTGGTCACTATACCACCTTTCTTGCCACAGTTCTTAAGAGAATAACTGCAGCTGATAAGTTAGTAACATAAGTGAATCTGGTTTCCCCATTTGACTTTGTCAAAAGGTCACAAAAGGCAATTACAAGACCCTAGGACACTGAAGCTATCATAAATACGAATCTGGTGTATAGACATGAGTCCTTTTTTTAACCATTACTTTTATTTCTAACTATCTAAACAAAATTTAACAATATAAATAAAATAAATATAAATAACAATATAACAATATAAATAAAATAACAAATTGAAAAACTAAGAACAAACAATAATAACAATAACAATAACAACAAAAACAAAAACAAAAACAACATAAATAGCCATGCAGGGCTTTGTCGGTCGGGAGATTCTGTCCTCCAGCTCCATTACTTGTTTAATATTTTTTATTTCCATTTCATTCTATACAATCACATGTTTACTGTGCATAACCGGGGCATATGACATTGAATAATAAACACAGCCCTCATCTATATAGAAAATGCCCCCTATAATACAAACCCAATATATCACCTTGGCCCACCATACACCCTCTTTCAACCCCTTCCAACTTTCATTCTTCCTTCTTACATACCCCTCTACTACCTACTTCCCCTCCCCCTCTATCACTCCCTCTCTTAATCCATTCCCTCCCTTCCTTCTCCTCCTCCTCTCTCTCACCCTCTCCACCCTCCTTCTTCTTTCACTCAACTCCTCCCTTCGGTGTACTTCTATTGCCTTCCAATATATTCAGCTTGTTCTATTTTAACACTAACATTAAAAAGCCACAGTATACAAGTGCAATCATGTACTTTAGAGTTTAACACATATTATATTTCCCCCCTCCCCCCCTCCCCCTAGAACCCCACCTCCCTTCCCTCCCCCCGACTTCCCGGAGCCCATACACGGTATAACTTTTTAACAATCACAGTCTAAAATATCTCTACATTAAGCTCAGCTTCTTACTGTTACCCAAATTTTAAACAGTTTAAGTTATTACTGATGTTAAGCATAAGCTATCTGGAGTTTCTTAGTCCCATATTTACTTTGTGTATAATCAATCCATTTTTTCCAGTCTCGTTTATATCTCTCGTTTGAATGTTCTTTGAGATATGCTGAAATTTTTGCCATTTCGGCTAAGTTTATAACTTTCAAAGTCCATTCTTGAATTGTAGGCAAGTCTTTCTTCTTCCAGTATTGCGCCACCAAAAGTCTTGCTGCCGTTATTAAGTACAGAACCAAATTAATCTCTGCTGCTGTAAAGTCAGTACATATACCTAGTGAAAACAGCTGGGGGGTGAATTTTATCCTTCTTTTAAAGATATTTTGCAGGATCCACCATATTTTTATCCAAAATGCCTTAACATTACGACATGTCCACCATATATGAAAATATGTAGCATCAAGAGAACCACATCTCCAGCATTTAGGCTGAACATTCGGGTACATAGAAGCAAGCTTTTTGGGATCTAAATGCCATCTATAAAACATCTTATAAAAATTTTCTCTCAGATTTTGTGCTTGTGTAAATTTCACATTTCTTACCCAAATTCTTTCCCATGTGTCCAGCATTATTGGTTCCTCAATATTCTGAGCCCATTTTATCATACAGTCCTTAGTCAGTTCCGTTTCAGAATCCATCTGTATTAATACATTATATATCCTCTTTATATGCATTAAGCTTTGATCTCTTATTTGTTTAAACAAATTATCCTCAACTTTTACAAAGCCAATTTTTTTATCTATTTTCCACCTGGCCTGTAGTTGACCATACTGAAACCACGTTTGAACTACCTTCTCTTCTTTAAGTACCTCTAAAGATTTTAATTGCAACACCCCTCTTTCTAAAATAAGAAGTTGTCTGTAAGTGGTTCTATCGTGTTTTTGTTCTATATTCATATTTTCAATTGCATGTCTAGGAATTGCCCACATGGGCAATTTATCATTTAGTTTATGTTGGTATTTTTTCCAGACCCGCATTTCTTAAAATATGATTTTTAAAATTCTTATCCAGTTTTTTGTTAAATAACAAGTAAGCATGCCAACAATATACCAAATCATGTCCCTCGATATTCAATATTCTATCATTGGTTAAATGAGTCCAATCACTAATTGCAGATAATGCCACTGCATCATAGTATAATTTTAAGTTAGGTAATTTCAATCCTCCTCTTTCACGTGTATCTTGCATTATTTTCATCTTTACCCTCGGCTTCTTTCCTGCCCATACAAATTTGTTGATACCCTTCTGCCATTCTAAAAGATTCGCATCTCTTTTGAGTATTGGTAACATTTGGAAAAAAAATTAAAATTTTGGTAGAATGTTCATTTTCACTGCCGCTATCCTACCCAGCAAAGACAAATGCAGTTTCTCCCACCTTTTCATCTCCATCTGTATACTATGCCAAAGTGGTTCATAATTATGCTTATATAATTTCCCATTTGAGGTTAAAATATTAACTCCAAGATATTTAACTTTTTTAACTACCTCACATCTTAGCATCGCTCCCAGTTCTTCCTTCTGCTTGGTATTCATATTTATAGCTAATATTTTGGTTTTTCCTAAATTTATTTTAAATCCAGAGACTTGACCATATTGATTAATCGTATTCATTAAGACCCTACTGGATTCCTGCGGTTGTTCCAATATTATAACCAAGTCATCCGCAAGTGCGCGGACTCTGTATTCTTGCTGTCTAATCTTGATCCCTTTTAGACCGTCCAAGCCCCGTATCTTATTCAGCAGTACTTCCAGGGTTAAAATAAACAATAGTGGGGACAAAGGACAGCCCTGTCTTGTACCTTTTTCAATTTGAAAGGAGTCTGTTAAACTTCCATTGACTATGATCTGGGCTGTTTGCTGCTGATATATTGCACCAATTGACCGTAAAAAGCCATCTCCTATCTGCATTTTTAGCAATATCTTCAACAGGAATTGCCAATTAACTCGATCAAAGGCTTTCTCAGCATCCAAAACTATGAATGCGGCCGGAATTTGATTGTTCTTTCCCAAGTATTCTAAAGCATTAATAATTAATCTAACATTGCTCTTCATCTGTCTGCCCTGTATAAAACCAGTTTGATCGGTGTGTATCAATAGTTGAATAACCACCATTAACCTATTTGCTAATATTTTAGTAAAAATTTTATAATCTACATTAAGTAATGAAATGGGTCTATAATTTTTTGGCTGAGTAAGATCTTGATCTTCTTTGGGTATCAACGATATGAACGCTGTCTTCCAAGAAGGGGGCACTTTCCCTTCCGATTGAATTTTATTAAATAATTCTCTGAGAGGTTCTACCATTTCTAACTGTAGGTTTTTATAATAAACAGCTGTTAAACCATCTGTACCTGGTGCTTTCCCTAACTTTAATTGTTTGATTGCCTGCAGAATTTCCCCAGAGGTTATTGGTTGGTTCAGCTTATGCCTATGTTCTTCTCTAACTAGGGGGATTTTCTCTTTATCTAAGTATTTATCTATGTCTACGTCTCTAATTTTGTCCCCTTTGTACAACTCTGTAAAAAATTCTTGAAATGCCTTTTGAATCTCTTCCTGTTGAAACACTTCCTTCCCTCTATAGCACAATTTGGATACATTTCGAGCTTTCCTTTTTTTCCTAATCTGATAAGCCAACCACCTACCGGGTTTATTTGCGTTGCAGAAAGTATTGTGTTTAGCATATAATAAACTGGTGGCTACCTGGTCAGAGATCAGCATATCAAATTGGGATTTTAATATAGAAATTGCTTCCTTAGTCTTTATGTCACCTGGGTTCAATGTTAATTCCGACTCTTTCCCTTTAATTTCCTCTTCCAATTCTTTTCGTTTTTGCCCTTGTTTGTATCTATGTATTTTGTTTATGTTCATTAGTACTCCTCTCATATACACTTTGCTTGCATCCCATACATATTCCATAGATGTACCCTTATTCATGTTAAGAACAAAATATTCAGATAACAATTTTTTACAATCATTAATATACTTTTCATATCTAAATAAATTTTCATTCATCCTCCAAGACCTTCTTGCCTGGACTACCCTTCCCAATTCCATCCAAACTGGGTTATGATCCGAAAGAACTCTCGCCATAATCTTTCTCTTCTTCACCCTAGAAAGTAAATCATTAGTAATTAGTATAAAATCAATCCTTGAAAGAGATTGATGTCTGTCGGAAAAGAAGGTAAAGTCATATTCTTCTGCATGCCTTTCACGCCAAACATCTCGCAATTCGAAGTCGTCCATCATGTCGAAAAAGGATTTGGGTAACTTAGCTCGGAGTTTGGTGTTCGGGCGAGATGTCTTCTTATCTCTTTTGGTGTCAATCACGCCATTCCAGTCACCCAATAGTATACAAGACTTGAAGTCCCACTGTACTAATTTAGCATGGAGATTTCTATAAAATCCATCTTGTTGTTGATTAGGAGCATAAATTCCCAAAAGTAATGTCTTTTTCCCTTCTAAGATTAAATCTAATGCAATATATCTTCCAAAGGGATCTGCTTCAATTAGCTCGGCTTTAATGTCTTTTCTTAAGTATACTACTATGCCGTTTTTCTTTTCCGTGGCTGAGGTCGCAAAATGTTGACCAAGTTTGGGGTTAAACAAATATTTTTGATCAGTTGATTTGATATGAGTTTCTTGTAAACAAATTATGTCATTCTTAAACTGTTTGAGATAATGAAATATTTTCTTTCTTTTCTGTGGAGAGTTCAGTCCATTAACATTCCATGTCAAAATCTTAGTTGTCATTTTTGGTTGCCTGAAGCTTTTTTAGAGCCTCCCGCAAGGCCTGTCTCACCTTTGGTTTGGCTCCTCCCACAGCTTCTAAGCTTGTTGCTGTAGCTCCTTGATCAATGGCCGACGATTGTTGAGATTGTTGCGTTGTAGTTTGTTTTTCCGTTTGTCTGGTGGTCATACGGTCAGGTCTTTTTTCCCTGACCCCTTGCCCTTCCGGGAGGGGGAGATGGTACATTTTATCTGATCGTTGTGTGGTTTTCTGTTTATCTTGTCTGTCTTGTGGTTTTTCTCCATATCCAGAAGGTTCAGGGTGTCCCACCTTCAGAATCTTATGATAGAAATCTCGAGCTTTCCATACAGAGTTGAGACGATATCTTTGCTTGTCAAATGTAACTATGATACCGAATGGGGCATCCCATCTGTACTGTATCTGACGCTTTTTAAGCTCTTCCACCAGAAAAGCATAATCTCTTCTGGCTCTTAGCATTTGAGGTGGTATTTCTTTCAAAACAATCAGATCCTGTCCACCAATTTGAAGCTTGGTATTATAGGACTCTTGTAATATCATGTTTCTAAATTCTCTTGTAACAAAGTATTTTACCACATCTTGGGGGAGTTGCCTTTGCTTTGCCGCCCAAGAATTAACGCGAAAAATTTTGTCAATCTGCCAATCAAAATTGGATCCCGGTCTTCCCACCAGACAGTCAAAAGCCTCAGAAAACATTTGCTTTAAGTTCTCCTGTTTCTCTTCACGCAGCCCCCTGACTCTTAATGCAAGCTCCATCTGCTTATACTGTATCATAATAATTTGTTTTTCAGCATTTTCAACTTTTTGTTCCACCACTTCAGTTTTAGATGTCAAGTTAGTTTTAGCTTCATTGAGAATCTCTAAGTTGTCTTCCATTCCAGAAATATATTCTGTCATTACATTTACAATTCCCATCATATCATCATTCATTTTGGTGACCTTAGCATCAAATTTATCATATAAGACTTTCATCTCATTCCTTATTTCAGCTCTGAACTCTCTAAACACTTCTAAATTCTGTTCTCTGGATTCTCTGAACATTTCCAAAAAAAATTCTTTCGTTGGTACATCACCACTAGGGGGCATAGAGAGTGGGGGCTGCAACTTTGTGCCAGGTATGGGAGACGTGGATCTAGGAGGTAATTTCGCAGAAGTCGATTTTGATGCCATTATATCTTTGCTTTAAGCACTTATTCTAATTTTGCTAATCCACTATGCCGTTTGGAGAAAAAGGAGAAGTTCCTCCCTTTTTACAGAGAGTTTTACGGAGGATTTCAAAAAACTGGCATTAAACCAAAACAGTTCAGCAAGACAAAAAAAAACAAAGAGAAACCCCGTTTGGAATGTCTCTATATCAACAAAGAGTCTTTGAAAATTAGATAAGGGAGAATCTTCAAAGGAGTGGAGCTAATTAATCGTGAAAAGCTGCCAAGGAATTAAAAATATGCCATCATTGCAAGTACGAAAGCTGGAAAAACGCCATCTTGGAAACAAATACACAAAGGAGACTTATGATGCTGAAGCTAGGATTTTTCCTAAAAAAAGCAAATAAAGTTCTCAGATATGGGCTCTGCTTGTGTAAGTTTCATATAAAATAGTTTCAAAGCTTGTCCTAAGGGGGGTTCCTTCGCCTTGTGCCGTAAATACAGCCGAGACTTCTGGCCGGAGGATGACTCATCTTTGGTATCTCCCCCCTCCGTTCGCAGCCAGAAAAAAAAAGCTGCAAGCTTCAAAGAGAATTCTTACCAGCTGTGTCTCTCTCTGCAAACTTCTTGCCTGAAGATTGAGATATCCAGTGATGTTTTAACTAGATAACGAACCAGGAATCTGGGAGCGGCTCAGTTAAGCCGCTGCCGACGGCAATCCCTCCCCGGAAGTCCATACCTCCAGCTCCATTACTGAAGGCATCCTGTAGGCAGAGAATAACACAATTAGGAGGGATCTAGGAAGCAATTCCTCCTCCTCCTCACTAGCAAGCTGGCAGCTGCCTGCTTTCCCCACCTGAAGCCTCAGGGCTGCCATGTGGCAGCTGTTGTTTCAGCCAAATCACTCTTGACAGGCTGCTTGGGACCATTGATCAACTCACCTCCCGAGGTGCCTGGGCTGGTTCCTCCTCCTCCAAGCTGACCTCTGGAGGGGAATCTGAGGAAGCATCTGGGGGAGAAATCAAAGACTATTATTAATACCATGTTGCTCTTTTGAGCTACTTGTACTTGCCCTCCGCTCTTCCCAGGTAGCATATTGGACACCTTCCCATCTGTGGGGCTCATACCTCTTCTTATTTTAGAAGGCGGTCCAGGGAGTCCAGGATGTCCTCTTCCAGGCTGCTGAGATCCTCCAGAGTGTCTTCCTCTGGAGAATCCTGTGAACAACAATGATTCCTCTTAAGCAATGAGAGAAACGAAACTCAGAATTCCTTTAAAAAGGGGCTATTGAATAGGGATCACATTTCCCATTTAGAACACTGGTCCCTGATGCTTTGCAGCAAAGGAACCAGTCATACCAGAGCTTGGGTGCATATAGTGTAGTTAGACTAAGTACCTTGTCCCAAGGGCCGGGTGTCCCCTTGCTCCACTGCCCAGAGCGCTCCAGCACAGTTCCCTCAGGTTAGGAGAACTGACTAGAGGACTCTATCCCTACCCAACTGAAAACACTTTGTCTTTCTTACCCATGGACTGGAAGAGGAGCTGGCCTCTGCATCCTGGTCCCAGCTATCCTCAGATTCCTCCTCCAGGAGGTCAGCAAGGGAATCCATCTCACAGAGGCTGCTGGTCCTGGAGCCCAACTGCAAATCCTGCAAATAACAATATGGAGGCTAAATCCTAAGCTTTCTGCATCCCAATAATATTGCTAGAAGATAGGGTGCATTCAGGCCCTAGAGGCCAACAGCAAGAAAGCCTTTGCAAGCTTTAAGCTTAGAAATTTCTCCCACTCCCATCAGGAGTCGTGGCATAGCCCTAACCCTAACCCTAACCCTAACCATCGGCCCCATTGCCAAAACTTTCTTACCTCTGGAGAAGAGGGGTCCTGCCCAGGAGAGAGCTCCTCCTCCACTGGTTGGTCCTGTGGTTCCTGGAATCAAAATATCAATATTTTGTCTGTTAGCATATTAAGAAATCCACAGAGACAGGGCGTCTTCTTTTTACTTGGGGAGGAATTGTCCAGTTCTTACCAACTCAGTGGAGGTCTCCAAAACGGTGGACAGCCACGGCCTGTGGTGCTCCTGCCTTTCCTCTCTGGGGGAGAAAACAAAAGGGCCAAAGATCAAAAGAAGCCCTAGGACCTTTTGTAAGAGTGGTCATGTGGAAGCTCTAGGAGCCCTTCCGGCTGGCCTGCCAAAGGACTTGGCCTTCCAGTGGGATTCCCCTGAGATGCCTCCCCTCTGCAAGTGTTTCACCCTCCAAAGTGATACCTACCCTGAAAGGCAGTCACCGCTTCCCTCCTGCACTGGGCTCCGAGCCGTCCCCATCGGATGATATTCTTCCAATAGGTCCTGCAATAAGAATGCAAATATTCTGTCTCTTGGCATTTTAACCAATGCACAGAGTCAGGGCTTCTGCCACTACCATGGGGAGGAGCTGGTCTGGCCTTACCGACTCAGTGCAGGTCTCCCAAATTGTAGGTAGCCGTGGCGTCCACTTCAAACAGCTCTCATTTCTGGGGAGAGACCAAAGTCATTCTTTTGTTAGCAGAGGTAGAGGCAGAGGGTAGAGATGCCTGCCCTCTGCCAACCTTTCTTCTAGCCCTTCTCTTGGGGCCTTCAGAATCCCTCAGCTGAGAACTTACCTCAGTGAAATGAGAGCTGGCCTGACATCTTCCTTCCTGGGACTCCAGGTGGTGGCAGGACCACCCATCACAACCTGCAAGAAACAATTGTTTATTGAAGGAATAAATTAAAAGTCTTCTGCATGTTTATCTTCCCCAGGAAGAAGGGCTGCATTATTGAGGGCAAAGAGACAGCAGACCATGGGAAATGTGGCTGATAATGTGGGCTGGCCAGGTTCCCCCCAAGTGGGAATTCCTCCCTTCCCCCACCCGGTTTTGAAGCATGAACTGGCGTTCTTGCAGAAGCGCCCTTACCCCAGGAGAGGAAGATGTGCCGCCATCAGACACATGATGTGTCTCCCATTCTCCCCGCTGGTCTTCCAGTTCCTGTGCCGTCCTGGCCAAAAGAAAAAGGTAACATGTCAAAAAACATCCATCTAACATCCCCCTTCTCAGTCTAACCAGTCACCCTGCCCATCTTTTTGCCCTGAAACCCCTTCTGGACAGAAAGCCATTTGGGGAGAGGCTCTTACAGACTCTCCAGTCCATCAATGGTGCCCCACCATGCCCAGGGTTTAAGGAAAAGGGGGTGGTACCTGTCAGGAGGCACAGGAAGGTCTTCAACGTTGCTCTTCAGACAACAGAAAAGGTGCGAACACCTTTTCCGGATGTTCTGTGAAGAGAAGAGAAATAGCTGTCAATCAGGCAGAAGAGTTGAGAAGTATGACTTTCTCCCCCGCTGCCAGTTTCTTGACAGCTGAGATGGCCACACTTACTCTGAAGAGCCTTCTGAGAGCCATGACCAACTAGCTGCACGTCCGTCACTGCACAAAGGGAGAATGGGCAGCTGGGCACTGGCTAGTGGCTTTTCAGGGAAACTGGCAATCTAGTTCCCCCAGCAACCAAGTAAACAATGGCCATATTCTATACCCACCCAAGGAGGGCAGCTCACCTGGGTCTAGGAGTGGCCAGTGGCTGATTCCCTTTGTGGCCTTTTAGCCTGTATGTTTCATGTGGGAAGTTGTTGGTTCATGAACAACAGAGAAGCACCATCATTGTGGCACAAAGCACGGAGGGAATCATGGCATCCTAGGGCAGAAGCGACTTTTAGTCCGACTCCCTGCCCAAGGAAGGGCTCTTCCTACCATCTCAGGCAAATGATTGCCCAATCTTTTCCTGAAAATTTCAAGAATGGAGCACAAACAAGTCTTGGAAACAAACTGTTCCACTGCTTAATGGTTCGCACTGTGAGGATGCTGCAACAGTCGCTAAGTGTGAAAATGGTCGCTAAGTGTGAAAAATGGTAATCAGTCACTTTTTTCAATGCCATTGTAACTTTGGCCACTATACCACCTTTCTTGCCACAGTTCTTAAGAGAATAACTGCAGCTGATAAGTTAGTAACGTAAGTGAATCTGGTTTCCCCATTTGACTTTGTCAAAAGGTGATTATGTGAACCCAGAACACTGAAACCATCATAAATACGAATCTGTTGCCAAACATCAAATTTTGATCCCATGACCATGAGGATGCTGCAACGGTCGCTAAGTGTGAAAAATGATCATCAGTCACTTTTTTCAATGCCATTGTAACTTTGGTCACTATACTACCTTTTTTGCCACAGTTCTTAAGTGAATAACTGCAGCTGGTAAGTTAGTAACATAAGTGAATCTGGTTTCCCCATTTGACTTTGTCAAAAGGCAATTAAAATGACCCCAGAACACTGAAACCATCATAAATATGAATCTGTTGCCAAACATCAAAATTTTGATCGCGTGACCATGAGGATGCTGCAACGGTCGCTAAGTGTGAAAATGATTGCTAGGTGTGAAAAATGGTCAATAGTCACTTTTTTCAATGCCATTGTAACTTTGGTCACTATACCACCTTTTTTGCCACAGTTCTTAAGTGAATAACTGCAGCTGGTAAGTTAGTAACATAAGTGAATCTGGTTTCCCCATTTGACTTTGTCAAAAGGCAATTAAAATGACCCCAGAACACTGAAACCATCATAAATATGAATCTGTTGCCAAACATCAAAATTTTGATCGCGTGACCATGAGGATGCTGCAACCGTCGCTAAGTGTGAAAAACGGTCATCAGTCACTTTTTTCAATGCCATTGTAACTTTGGTCACTATACCACCTTTTTTGCCACAGTTCTTAAGTGAATAACTGCAGCTGATAAGTTAGTTACATAAGTGAATCTGGTTTCCCCATTTGACTTTGTCAAAAGGCGATTAAAATGACCCCAGAACACTGAAACCATCATAAATACGAATCTGTTGCCAAACATCAAAATTTTGATCTCGTGACCATGAGGATGCTGCAACGGTCGCTAAGTGTGAAAATGATCGCTAGGTGTGAAAAATGGTCAATAGTCACTTTTTTCAATGCCATTGTAACTTTGGTCACTATACCACCTTTCTTGCCACAGTTCTTAAGTGAATAACTGCAGCTGGTAAGTTAGTAACATAAGTGAATCTGGTTTCCCCATTTGACTTTGTCAAAAGGTGATTATATGACCCCAGGATGCGGCGTTGTTGCCACACTGGAGGGCCGCTCATGTATCTTCGCCTAATCAAAAGGAAAACACCAGGCAGAATTCCTTGGGATGAGCGGGCCCCAAATGTACTTGGAGACCTCTTTTATTAGAAAAGTTAGTGACAGCGTCATCAAAAGGAGCGTATCAAAAGGCATATATAATCACACATGGTACAAGTAAACTAATGAAAAGGTCACAGCATTCTACAAATAAACCAATAGAAAATCATAGCATAGCATAGGGAGGGGAGAGGGGGCAGGTGTGGGAGTAGCTTGCTCACATAGTTCATGTTACATGAGGCTGCATAGTGAGTCCTGACCATTAGGCCGGAAAGATGTTTCTGATGCGATGTTTTTGCATCCCTGTGTGTGTGTGTTTCAGACAGACAAAACTGCCCTGCACACACCCGGAATGGATTCCAACATCTCCTCTGTTTTTGTTTTTTAAAAGGCAGCGTCTCCCTCTTCGTCGCTGGGCATGCGGAAGGGATCTTTCCCCATGAAAGGGGTTGACTGTTCATGTAACTCCATGTGGTTGACAATGTGAATTTTCTTCTGTGGAGCCAAGCTAGAGAGTATATTCTTACACATAGTTAATAAAGAGGGTACACATTGAATACAGCAACACAACAGTACAGGCACAACTTCCTGCTCTGCTCCTGTATCTTACAATCCAGATAAACCTCTGGAACTTCCAGGCATTTGATTTCTGGATTTTCATGGATCACTCTAACCTCAACCTCCTTTGGTTGAGAAACACTGCACTAAATAATTCCACATGCAGCTGAGAGGGAATTCTTCAAAAATCCTCTTCTCCTTTGCAATTTCAGATGTGAATTATTTAATCCAATTTAAATGATTAAATAAAATATGCAGGAGAATTTTTATGCACAGTATATTATTTATATCCTCAATATAATGGAATTATATTTATGTTAACATGTAAAGTCCAGTACAGAGACATCTGAAGGCTTTTCCTTGTTTCTTATCTTTTTAATGCCAAAAATGTTTATTATTGTCTTTTAAGATGTTAATGTTTAAATATTTACCCCATTTAAAAAGGCAATATGTGCTGGGGTTTCCCAGAGTTCAAACTGGAGAGATGGTAATGTCGGATGGGCTCTTTTCTCTGAGCCTGGGAAGAAAAATATGTAGCTATTTTGAAAATATTGTAAAACAAAAACAGGTGGACATTTCCATGGTATCAATTCTTAGCATTGATTAGATAATGGAAAACTGTAAAGCAAAAACAGTAGATTAAGCAATATGATAAGCAGTAATACCTAGGCAGAAATGTATATAAAATAAACAAATTTAATGCAAACTTTTTTAAAAATATCAATTTGAACATGGCACAGTTGCAAAAATGAGAAATACAAAAAACCAAAATTAACAGATTTACTTATCTCCAGTTCACCTGCCATTATTATTCTCCTAGTCTAATCTTGTGGCCCTTCCTTCCTTCCTGCCTTTCCTCCCTTCTTCCCTCTCTTTCTTTCCTTCCTTCCTTCCTGCATTTTTCTTCCATATAGTGATATATTGTCTTATAATACAATCCAAAACAGAATACAATTTATTTTGCTTGGACTGGATTGCTAATAGGTAACTGTGGTATTTTGAAGCAGAATCTCTTTCTCTCTCTCTCTTTCTCTCTCTCTCTCTCTCTCTCTCACACACACACACACACACACACACACACACACACACACACACATAAACTAAAGAGGAACAGATGGAAGCTGTTTCCTACCATCCTTCTGTGCTTGAGGCTACAGTGAGGGCAGCTTTCTGAATCACATCTGGGTGTGAAAACCAGCCCGTCTCCAAGATTACTTTCAAAACTCTGCTGAATTTTATCACCTCCAGCTATCTCTGGAGTCTTTTGTGAATATTTCTCTATGTGACAAGAAGATACAGTTGGCTGAGATGAATCAAGAAGGAAATAAATGTTTTTGTTAAAAAAAAAAAACCCACCAGTACTATAGCAACAATTTGTCATGACGAGATTAAATTATTGGGCCCTGGGAGGAAACTTTCCTTCTATCTCCCCCATCCTCCCAATTTTCACACAAGTGGACATGGGGCAGAAGCTTCTCCTTCTTTGTGGTTTCTTCAAACCACCCCAGCAAATAAAAAACCAAATGATCTTTATTGCAGCCTCTGGTCTCCACAAAGCACAGACCAAATGGAGGACTGTGTATTAGTTGCATGTTGCATGAAAAAAATCTTATTTCCTCTGTGCAGAGAAATGGGGAAAAGGAAAGGTGTGAAGCCACATTGACCAACTCGCAGCTGCAAGTCATAATTGTGATTCGTGTCCATGTCATCTTTCATAGAGAGAGAGAGAGCATGGCAAAGTAAGCTGGCTTTGAAGAGCACTTGGAAGTTGCAATTGCAGAAAAGTTGCTGTTGAAAATTTCTGTTGGGAAATTTCTAATAAGAGTTTGCACCCAGCACCCTCTGGCCAAATTCCTGGATGCAGCCCTGAACAAGGAACTGTCCATCGGGGTTCAAATCTAAGTGGGGAGAAAGACACTGGAAACATGGAGACTGCGTAGAAGGATGGTTTAATAGTGGACAGGACCACATGGATTTGAAGTCCGGGATAGCTGAACACATGGAGGAGGGGGAAGGAGGGAGGGAGGGAGGGAGGGAGGGAGGGAGGGAGAGAGAGAGAGAGAGAGAGAGAGAGAGAGAGAGAGAGAGAGAGAGAGATTTATAACCTCTCTTGGGCCTTGCCTGTGAGCTTCCTATTCCTGTGCAAGAAATGTATCCTATTGGCTGTTAGACTCCCAGGGGGTGGGGTCTTAGCTAACTTTGTTGGCCGTCTGTGTCCCAGGCTTGGTTGAATCTTGCTGGGTGATGCAATGAAGGGCAATTTCCGATCGTGTCTGAATGAGATTGCCCTGAAGGATAATTCCATCATTTTTGATTATTAGAAAAATTATTAGAAAAAATTATTTAGAAAAAAATGGATAATGGAAAAAAGTTAGCTTTTTCTGTAATCATAGAATAAGAGATAGTTTTCTAATTATATTTCTATTTGCTGCCAAGGATATCAGAAGCTTCTATTTTTAAACATTCGTTCTTAATGCCCTTTTCTATTTTTCTTTCTTTTGTATTTCTGTCTTTACTTCTGCATTAGTTTTTTGTTACTTTTTAATGTCCTCTATAAAACTTTTAGTAACATTTATTTAAAAAAAATATTTTCGATATTGTAGAATTTCTTCCCTCTTAGAAAAGTGCAATTTATTAGGGTGTAATTCTGCTGAAGGGGGAAAATACAAAAGAAAGGAACAGATTGTTAGGGGAGGGTCAGAGTAAAGGTTACATTTTAATTAATCTCATCTCAGTCAACAGGGAATATACTCCCCCCCCCCATAATTTAGTCACATGAAAGATTGCATACATATAAAGCAGGTGTCTATCTGTAAACCTCAAGAAACCAGATGGCAGCCATTCATTCTCATAAAGAAACGAGTTTGTCATGTCCCTTTAAGTGACTTTAATAAATCTGAATGAATTGTCCTCTGTTGGTGACAGAGATTCTGTAGATCCCTCCTGTTGGAAGGATCACTTCTATAATCCACAGCAAGTTACTCTTGGCTCTTTGGAGCAGCCTAAAAATTTCTTGGTTTCTGCTAGAATATCGGACTCTAGGACAGAAGTGTCAAACTCAAGGCCCGCAGCCAAATCCGGTCCACAGGTTGCTTAGAACTGGCCCATGGGACCAACCTGAAAATGATGAAGGACCGACCTGCAGTGCCTCTGTTAGAGAAAATGGAGTTTGGAAGGGCCGTGTGCAGCCCTCCCGAGCTCCATTTTCACTGGCAGAGGGCTGCAGGAGGCCGTCACAGCTGAAAATGGAGCTCAGGAGCCTGTTGTCACTGGCAGAGCACTTTGGACACTACAGGCACCCCCTGTTGTGGCCTGCCAGTGGCCAGCAGAGCTGGTGGCAGACTCAGACAGTGAGGAGGTTGGGGAGGAACATGGGCCAGTCCTGGAGTCTGAGGAAGGCTCTGATGGTGCTCTGCGTTGGAGGCAGAGAGGGGACCAGGGCCGTCCGGCAGTTATCAGTTGCCTTCGGAGTCAGATATCAGTGGGGCAGAAGAACAGATGGAGCCTGTTCCCAGTCTGCGCATGCACAGAGCTGCCAGGAGAAAGGAACAAGGGCTGACTCGGGAATAAAGACACAGGTGGACCATGAATGGCCCCTCCCTTAGGGAATAAAAGAGGAGCAAAAGGGGAGCGGAGTTTGCAGAGACAATTAGTTCAATTCATTAGGGTGAAGATCTGTTCTTGACTTCATGCCAAGTATTGCCTCCTACAGACTGGCGTTTGGAAGATATTAGCCTGGCAGCTCTCCAAGCCTGATCAAGGTCTGTAGTTGTGAAACTTCATGAAAGACTCTCGGCTGGGAATTTGCTGGAAAGGAATTCCCTTTAACCTAAATAAACGAGGTTTTACCGGGAAGTGTGCTTCATGATCTTGGGAAGCCTAGGTCAGAACACACGCAGCACAAGTGACATCAAGCTGGCCACACACAACCTGCCCCCCCCCCAGGTCAAACATAACCCTGATGTGGCTCTCAATGAAATCAAGTTTGACTGAGTTTGTCTAGGACATTCTTTGGCCAATATCTAGGAAGAAGGTGTGGAACCAGGGAAACCCAGAGAATGAAGAGGCTCTAAACCTCTCCATGAGTTTGATGATCATCTCTGAAACTTTCCTTTGGGTCCGATGCCCACTTGAATTTAAGGGGGTGGGGGTCAAAGAAGCACATTTCATCTGGTATCCAGTGTAGAATGCCCATTTCAATGAGGTTTAAGCTTTCTCAATGAAGGCAGAAACTATGTACTGTATTTATTTATCTATCAACCATATTTATGTAGCCATCTCAAAATCAAGGGACTGTGGATGGTGTCTTCTTCCCCATTCTGACCTCCATCCTTCTGAGAGCATCTTAGAACCTCAGTAAGTTCTAAGTATTTTGGCTGGTGTGGGTTTTTATGCCTTTTTTTCTTAAGCTGTTACAGGGGTCTTTTTCCCCCCTTTGGTTAACATTTCTCATCAATGCTGCTTAACCCAAGACAGGTGTTTCCATCACCTTTGCTTCTGCTGTTGATGCCTTGTTGATATGTGCAATTTCAGCCGAGATTGTCTTCCATTAAACTGCAGGCTGCCCGAGCATTTCCTGTTGACACATTTGAGATGAGCAAAGAAGATCCTTTTATCCCCTCCTCAAGATTCGTTTCATTGTGTGATGACAGAGGGAGGGAGGGGGCAGACAGCCCAGGAACCATTATTTCCAAAAGGAGCAAACGCCTAATGAAATAGAAATCCCACTATATGAGATCAACTTCCAAAAAAAGAGAAAGCTGCCAGAGGAGGAAGGAAAATACAGGCTACTTCTCTACAGAAAATGATCTTGTAAATCAAACTCTGAACCAGGAAATAACTTAAAATTGGTAGGGGAAATGTTTGATGCCTACACAAGACACCAAGAATGGGTTTCCTGCTTTGTTTCTTCTGGTTTCAAGTGCTAAACAGGAGAAGGATCCGTTAAGCAGTCAAAATGGATTAGAGGTTGTTCTGTTATATTCCATTTCTTCACCACTTTCCCTATTTATCTATTTTTCCTTCCTTCCTTCTTTCCTTCCTTCCTTCCTTCCTTCCTTCCTTCCTTCCTTCCTTCCCTCCCTCCCTCCCTCCCTCCCTCCCTTCCTTGTATTTCCATCACTGTGGAAACCATGTTAACTTTTTTGACTGCCTTACATCTACTTCTGTTTTTCCTTCCTCTGTTCAGTCAGAAAGCCAAGGTCAGATTAACAGAATAACTTTCTAATGTATTTTCTATCGTAGATTTTTTTTCTGAATATATGAAGTTTGACAGAGACCCATTATTCTCAATCTGCTTTTACATTTAAAGAGCAAATTATCAGCAATGGGCATGTTAGATTAGCTACATTGTACAATATGGGTAAAAGTATTACTGAAATCAGTAGTTTTATCTGATTTATCAGTAGCCATACAGTGTTTGTAATCAGTATATGCATATGTGCTTCGTATGCCTCTTGACACTATCCAGGAATATCCACAGAAGAGATCAAAATCTCAAGATATTGGATGCAACATCAGGATCAAAACTTGAACCCATTTTGTGAGTATGTACAGGGTGGGCTTTCACTTGTGCCCGCCACCATTCTGACACCTCCCCCACAGAAACTCAAATGAATAGAGTAGAGTAGAGTAGGAATAGGAATAGGTATAGGTATAGGAATAGGAATAGGAATAGGAATAGGAATAGGAATAGGAATAGGAATAGGAATAGGAATAGGAATAGGAATAGGAATAGGAATAGGAATAGGATAGAATAGACTGCAGAAGAGAAGAGAAGAGGAATATAAAAGAGAAGAGAAGACGGAATGTAGAATAGAATAGAATAGAATAGGAATAGGAAGGAATAGGAATAGAATGCAGAATAGGGTAGGATAGGCTAGGGCAGGGTAGAATAGAATATGGAAGGGACCTTGGAGGTCTTCTAGTCCAGCTCTGGCACCATTGTCTCCTTCTGCATTTGAAATGCAGCTATTGTTTCATGGAAAGCCTGGTATTCTGGGAGAATTCTGGGTGCTGAAGGCCGCCCCTCTTGAACCTGCCAAGATTGAAAAATGCTGTGATGCTCCTATGTGGTTCCAGTCTCAAACATCCCCTCCCACCTTCAGACCAAACTGGCCATCAATCCAGGATTCAGCTTTGCCCTTTGCAGACCTCCCCCCACCCACCTCCAGTGTGTTCAAACAACAATTAACTCAAGGTTGCGCTTGTTCAGCCTGGCCGGTGTTTGTTTGCTCCTTGTTGTGAGAACTCAGCACTTGTGAATTACAAGCCATACTGATGGCTGATAGGATAGAGAAGCCCAGGCACACAGGCTGCCTTAACAAACGGAATGTGATGTATTGCTTATTCAGCAAAGTCTGGCCGACAGGCGAACTCGTGTGAGTGGCTGTTTGGGATACAGAGCAGAGAATATTGTCTTTGTTCTGGCAAGTTGATTTTGCCTAGTGATTGGAATGAGAGCAGTTGTTTTTAGTCTTCCAGCTATGCAGTCCTAGGGCTGGAAGGACCTTGGAGGTCTTCTAGTCCAACCCCCTGCCCAAGGCAGGAGTCCTTATACCAATGTTTTTGAACTGAAGTTTTAGTGCTATGAATTTTAAACTACCACTTTTAGACAGCTCTATTCCCCCCCCCCCCCACACTGCTCTCCACAATAGATTTTAAGATGAGGTTTGTTGGGGTTTTGGACAATTGCTTTCCTAACTGTATTTAACGCTTTATCTTTTTTGAATGGCCAGAGAAGATTAACATTGGCGAGCAGACATACTTTGATTTTCTTTTAAAAACAATAAAATAAAATCATGAAACTTACAGCCTGGATTACACTCCTGAATACTAACTTTACCTTTGTTTCATTACAAATTTTCCTGCCCTCTTACAAATTTTAATCTTAGCTGGAGAAGTTTATAGAAACGAATGAAGTAGCAGAAACAAGGGAAGCACAAGGATGATCTCGGGAGCAGAACTGGAGTATTTCTGGAGTATTTACCCTGTAGGCATTACAGTCATAAAATCTAAGGCAAGTTTATCCAGATGGGATTCCAGCATCCAGAATCCTCAGCCAGCGTACCCATTTTGAGAGAGATGGCAAGACCAAAGCAGCTGTCTAATCCTAGTCATGTATCTTTAGAAAGAAATTCTATTGAATTGAACAAGATGTCAAGCCTGCAGTCATATTCCTTTTTAGAATCTTTGGCCTGCCACACTCTCTATTATTTCATTATGCTGTTTCATTAGTGTAGTAAGTGGGAGGGGGAATAGAAAGGAGTAGAATTGTGGAATGTGTTGTTGTCATTCCTTTCTAGAAGCCCAAGGTCATCTTTTGTCTCCGCACCTCTACATCTGACCAGAACCAGCTGAGTGGAGATCCCAGCGTGGCCGAAGAAGATTGGACCATGTGATGGATTTATGGATGTGGGGATAAGATCATGAACTTTTAACTGGGTGGAATCCCAGGAAGCTTTTAGATTTGGGATTCCACAGTTCGTTGCCAACATGTCTGTCTTATTAAATTGGAACTTTGATGAAAGTTATGTCTTGAGCTCTGATTTAATTCTGCATGATATTTGGAACGCTGACCCAAGATTTCTGTGTGTATTTAGGCATGAACCTTAAGTGAGCAGGGATGATGAGGGTAAGATGGCGGAGATCTGCATTCTCCAAGCAAGACATTTTTCTTCCATGTCTCAGTGGCTCCTTGGCAGTAGAGGGGTTTCCAAGACTGGCTGGCTCCAGAAACTGTTTATCTTCTCCCCCTCCCCGCAAAAAAAGATTGGGGCTCCCCCAGGACAGGCCCAGAGTAGCTGGCTGAATCCTGGCCAACTAATTCTATATTTAACAGACTCTTGTAATGTATCCAAAAGTTCTTAGCACTTTTGTGTGGAGATACACTAATGCCTCCCAATTTGGAAAACTATTCCATTAAAATATTAAGTCAAATTTATATGCTGTTAATTATTAATCACTGCTAATTTTTTCATCCACAAGCACAAGACCTATGTCTTATTCTATGTAGATGACAGAGTTTTAATAAAAAGGATAGATTTTTTTTCTACCCCCGAACTGTTTCTTCTATTCCCCAATTGTCTTCCTTATCCCCAACTGTCCCTCAATGAATGTCTCCAATTAACATTGGGGACAAGCATGAAAATCTGGCTTTGTTTCTGCTTCTTTTCTGCCCCCCCTGACTCGAGGCAGGAGGCAAGGAATCCCATATATCTGTAGTCCAGATGGGGACCCCATGGCCTCCAAATAGCTTTGAACAGCAGGTCCCAAGCCAATTCAAGATTTATCATCTAATAGCTGAGGCTACTAGAACTCATTGTCTGATTACAATGTTACAATAACACACACACACACACACACACAAACACACAAACTCTATCCCTGTTAGAATCCATCTTTCCCTCTCTTTCTGTGCTTTTTCATTTGCTTCTCAAGCTGTCCTTTCAGATATGGCTCATCCCTTTTTTGTCCAGTGTTCAGCCATCTTCCATCAAAAGCCATCTTTTCAATTCCAGATCATTGTGTTCTTTCTAGCAATTGATTAAAAGAGAGTAAAAGCCTGGCTCGCTGCTCCTCTCTGCTTGCACCTACCTGGCACCAGGAACCTTTGCCAACCTGCCAATTCAATGTTTGAGTGGCGTCTCTCAAAGCCCTGCTTTGTTCCTTCCGCTTTTGAATCCATTTTTGCTGGAGAGAACCGTTAACTAGACAAAATGTTAACCTGCATCAAATTCTGACCTCTTGGGTAAGAAACAGGTAGCAATAAGTGTGTATAGTTGTGTGTCATTTGGGGGCAGTGTAATGAATATACTTGCAGAGTGCAGAAGATTGATTTAAATCCACTACAACACATCCCTTGAAAGCAGAAAAGATACTAATCTCCTCAAATTTTCCTTAACCAAGTTTCCTGTCAATCTGTCCCGTTTTCCCAGGCAGCCTCTAAATTTTTACTCATTTATCCATAATGCTTCATTTTCAGATGTGATATTTTAGCAGCCCTGGACAGTTAGGAAGTTACTCTTTACTTTGTCCAAATAATTGTTTTACGCTATGACTTTCAGGCAGGGTTCTTCTCCATATCAGCCAGGAGATTCCCTGGGATTGAATCAGGATCAGGAACCCCCAGAGGAGAAGTCTGTATGATCTACCCACATTATTTTCAAAGTGGGAAGATCTCAAAACTAAAGTGAGGTTAAACAAAACACAGCCTGGGGAAGTGTCAGAATACCAAGCTCAGAACACTGGTTGACAACTGACCTAGGATTTCTCTCTCAACCTCAGAAACTATATGCTATAATGCATTGGTGGGATTCAAAAATGTGTACTATGGGTTCTGTGGGGCGTGGCTTGGTGGGCGTGGCAGGAGAAGGTTCCTGCAAAATCCCCATTCCCTCCCCATCCCACTAACCTACTTTCCAGCTCCGTTCTCCTGGTCAGGGCAACAATAGAAGATCAGCTGGGAGGCTGGGAGGCAGAGGGGGCAGGGCCAGCCTGTTTGCCAGTTCTCCAAACTATTCAAAATTTCCACTAGTGGTTCTCCAGAACCTGCCACAACTGGCTGAACGCCACCTCTGCTATAATGAGCTTTTAGGTGTTTAACAAAATATAAACCATCATCCATGAAGTCCTGTTATCTCAGAAAACAATAAAACATAAAAATGCTGCAACAAATCCATGAAAGCATCAATGACTTCCTTCAGGAGGAAAGTTGGGGTAAAAAAAGGAGATTTAGCCTTTTCTTAAAACAAGTCAGACAGGAAATTCTCCAGAACATTAGAGGAAAACGCTCCATAAGGGGTTCCTTGGGGCCACCACCAAGGAACCCTTTCTGCTACTTGCTTTCAACTGGACCTCTCGGCAGTTGACATTCACCATAACCTCTTCATGGAAGGCAGGAGCTCCTATTCTAGACTTACGACCAATCTTGACCATCCTGGCACCAGTTGTCAGAGACATCCAGATCAATGTGATAAGAATAGAATAGAATATATAGTATATATAGATATGGGATAATTAGGAATGTATAAAAGTGTATTTGAATAACAAATGGTTATGCTAGTACTATCAAAAATGATCGTAATTTATACAAAACTATTTTTAAAGGTATTTGTATTGAGATGTTTTAAATTTTCAATAAAGTTTTTTTGTCAAAAAAAGAATGGAATGGAATGGAATAGAGTAGAATAGAATAGAGGGTAGGGTAGGGTAGGGTAGGGTAGGGTAGGGTAGGGTAGGGTAGGGTAGGGTAGGGTAGGGTAGGGTAGGAATGGAACGGAGCTGGAAGGGAACTTGGAGGTCTTCTAGTCCAACCCCCTGCTCAAGCAGGAGACCCTATACGATTTCAGACGAATGGCTGTCCAGTCTCTTCTTAAGAACCTCCAGTGATGCCCACAATTTCTGAAGGCAAAGCTGTTCCACTGGTTAATTGTCCTCACTGTAGATTAATTGGATTAAAGAGCTTAAAAGCTTGGCCACAGGGCCATTAAAATGGACTCTAGGCAAACTTTCCATTTAGGGCTGGCTTATAGTGAAAAGCAGCATTTACCTACATTTAGTAATATTAGAGTGATATTTGGATTTCACAAATAAGTCACACTTGCAATGGATGATTCTGAACCTTTGACAGCTGGTGCTTTTTCTGATTTCATACTTGTTATATGTGAATTCTATTTATACCTGAATTGCTATGCAGAGTTTAAAATGGCTGGAAATGTTTGATGCTTGGCAAAACAAACAAGATATGCCTGCAGGTTCAAAGCTTTCCTTTTTTTTTTTTAAACACAAGAGGAAAAAATGTTATTTGAATATGGAACTCAAAATTTCACCTTCTTAAACAGACTATTTGGAAACACAGGGAGTCCTCGACTTACAACCTGAATTGAGCCCCATTTTTTTGTTGCTAAGTGAGACATTTGTTAAGTGAATTTTGCCCCATTTTACGACTTTACTTGCCACTGCTGTTACATGAATCACTGCATTTGTTACATTAGTGACAGTGAATCTGCCTTCCCCATTGACTTGGCTTGTCAGAAGGTCGCAAAAGGGGATCCCGTAATCCCGGGGACACGGCAGCCGTCATAAATGTGAGTCAGTTGCCAAGTATCTTGTGGGGTTCCTTACCGGTATTTAGTTCTGAAATAAACCAACAGTGGCCAAAACTCCCAAGAGAAAACAATGGTCATTTTGTTTGCTGCTTTGCAAAGAGGTACGGTGGACACACCTTAAATCATCAATCGGTTTCCCATATATTCCCTATTGCCCTTGCAAAAAAATTTACCTTCCACCTTTTTCTCATTGGCTGAGTATTCAGGCCATCACAACAATCAGAAAGTGTCTAAAGCAGTGTTTCTCAACCTTGGCAACTTGAAGATGTCCGGACTTCAACTCTCAGAATTCAGCATCCTCAGAATGCTGGCTGGGGAATTCTGGGAGTTGAAGTCCGGACATCTTCAAGTTGCCAAGGTTGAGAAACACTGGTCTAAAGCGAATATATTATCTCCCCCCGCCCCCGATTACATCTCCCACTAATTCTATCTTCCTCTGCCCTTGTTTACACTTTTCCTTTTATGGTCCCAGTTCCTAGGGATTACCTCTAGAGCTGAGATGGAGAACCTCTGGCACGCATGCCAGAGGTGGCATGCAGAGTCCTCTCTATGGGCAGGTGTGCTGTTGCCAGCTGCTTTTCTGGTTTCCGGCAGCTGGTCTTCATGGGCACTGGAGTGCCAGCAAATGGCTGGGGAAATGGCCTGAAAATGGCCCCCTAAAATAGCCCAAAACAGGCCATTTTCCAGGCTGTTTTCAGGCTGGTTTTTTTTTTTTTTTTTTGCTGAAAACAGCCCCCAAAATGGCCTGAGAATGCCCAAAACACAGACATGCACGTGCCGGCCAGTTTCCAGCGTTCTGGCACATGCACATGCAGAGGCATTCTGGCTTAGGCACTCGGTGTTGAAAAGATTCACCATCACTGCTCTAGAGAAACTATCATGTCAGTAAATTCTGGTTAAGGCTGGTTTCTAGCTGCAGAGGCCTCTGATCCCAGCTCCTCCAGAGAATTCTCAAGCTTCAGCCTAGCTCCGTGATGGCAAACCTTTGGCATGCCAGCCATCGCCCGTTGCTCTTCCGGATTCTGGCACCCCCGCCACCTGGTCTTTATGCGCACGGAACAGTGGTGGGATTCAGCCAGTTCGCACCTATTCAGGAGAACCGGTTGGTAACTTTCTAAGTAGTTCAGAGAACCGATTGTTGGAAGAAATCTCCTTTCGTTTTTTCCACTTTCCAGGGCTAATCCTGTAAGGAAGGCAGGAAGGAAACATTCTAGTGTTATTTCTAGCCTAATCTTTATAGCCCTGCTTACAGAAACTGCCTCTCCGGTTAACCCTTATTACACTAAATTATACTTATTAATAAATTACACTTATTACACTAAGGCGAAGCGCCCATCAACCTGAGTGACCTTGAGTTGGCCAAGCCCAACTAGTCACATGACCACCGAGCCCCATCTATCCAGATAGTCATTAGGCCAGAGAACTGGTTGTTAAATTATTTGAATCCCACCACTGGCACGGAAGAACCGGAAACTGGAAGAGCAGCTGCCGGGTGCATGCGCCGGGTGGCTGCTCTTCCGGCTTCTGGCATGCGCACATGCTCCCATTTTGGCACTCAGTGCTCACAAGGTTCGCCAACCCCGGCCTAGCTCATGAGATTAGAAATGCATACAATGTATTTTTTTCACAGGCCAGGCTGCCTTCTTACGGTTTCTGTGAAAACAATCGGCTCTCTTTCCCACAATCTGAATTTTGATCCTGTGACCACGGGGGATGCTGCAACGGTCGTCAGTGTGAAAAACAGTCGATAAGTCTCCTTTTTCGGTGCCGTTGTGAACGTGAACTAAATGAACTGTTGGAAGTCAAGGACTATCTATATTTGGGGTTTTCTTCTAAACCAGTGATGGTCTAGAGCAGTGTTTCTCAACCTTGGCGACTTTAAGTCCTGTGGACTTCAACTCCCAGAATTCCCCAGCCAGTGTTGAGAAACACTGCTGTAGAATCTAACCTTTTCCCCATTGTGTGCCAAAAGCAGGGGGGGGGACACAGAGGGGGTCATGTGTTGGCATGTCCACACCCATAATTCTATCCTCATGATCCCTCCGGGCACATGCACACATGCCCCCCCAACTTTTGGCGTGTGATGGACCCATTTTTCTCCTTCCCTAGGCTCCAGAGACTTTCTAGGAGCCTGGGGAGAGTGAAAATGGCTTTACCTGCCCCTACCCGGAGCGTGAAAAATGTTCCCAAACTTCCGGTTTGCGCATTGGGTTGTTTTTCTCCCTCCAGAGGTTTCAGGGAAGCCTCTAGAGAAGTGATGGTGAACCTTTTTTGGCTTCCGTGCCAACAGTGGGGGGACTGCAGGGGGGTTGTGTGTGGGCTTGCCACACCCATAATGCTATGCATGCGATGACCCCCTCCCCACCCATGCGTGCGACCAGCAACAAACACCCCCTGCTTTTGGCATGGTTTTTTCACCCTCCCCAGAGTCCAGAGGCTTTCTAGGAGCCTGGGGAGGGCGAGAGGCCCTCTGGAGGCCTCAGGAGTTTACTTGAAGCCTCTGGAGGGCAAAAAACAGACCTAAGGACAAATCGGAAGTCACTTCTGGTTTGCTCCTAGGGCCGGTTTCTGCCCTCCGGAGGCTTCAGTCTTCCCTGAAGGCTCCAGAGGGCAAAAACCAGCCCTAAGAGCAAACCAGAAGTGATTGAAGGCTCCAGAGGGCAAAAATCGAACTTCTGGTTTGGCTGTAAGGCCAGTTTTTCATGCTGGGAGGCTTCAAGGAAGCCTCCGGAGGGCAAAAAATGGCCTCAAAAGAAGGCCGAAGTCAGCTGGCCAGCACATATGCCTTGACAAATGGCTCCAAGTGCCACCTGTGGTACGAGTGTCATCTTTGGTACGAGTGCCACAGGCTCGCCATCATGGCTCTAGAGGGTGAAAAATGGCCAAAATGAATGCCGAAGTCAGCTCCTTCCCTTCCAACAACTAAAATCCTAAAAGGAGCTCATTCTAACCAAGGCCTGGGTTGTGGGGGGAGGTAGATTTTCAAATACTTTAAAAAGATACTTGGGTAGTGCCCATAGTTCTTGAGAAGGATGCTCTCCTGGCAGGAGGAACAACGGTGAGCCCTGTAAGAAGTTAGCAGCCACCCCTCTCCTAGAAGAATGAAATATTATATGAAATATTTAAAAGGTAGAATATTATATTTCCCTGGATGAGAAAAGGAGAAACATGATTTTAAAGGCAAAGAGAAGCTCCCTGCAGCTCCCTCCCCCCAGCACAGGGGTGAAATCCAGCAGGTTCTGACAGGTTCTTGAGAAACGGTAGCGGAAATTTTGAGTAGTTCAGAGAACTGGCAAATGCCACCTCTGGCTGGCCCCAGACTGGGGAGGGAATGGGGATTTTGAGGTATCCTTCCCCTGCCACGCCCACCAAGCCACGCTTACAGAACCAATAGTTTAAAAAAATTAATTTCATCACTGCCCCAGCAGATATTTGGTGCCCATTGAGAAGGACTGGGCCAGCCTATCTACAAAACAAAAGACCTCCAGCTCCAGGATGAAGGGATTATCCTTCAGGGCAAAGCCATTCAGCCACAATAGGGACTACACAGCCAAGCTCCTTCATTGCACCATCCAGCAAGCTTCAACCAAGCCTGGGATTCAGACAGCCTACAAAGTTAGCAATGATCCCTACAACAACCAATAGAATACATTTCTTGCACAGGAACAGGAAGCTCAAGGGCAAGGCCCAAGAGAAGGTATAAATAACCCTCACTCTCCACTCCATGTGTTCAGCTGCCCAGGACCTCAAACCCATGTCCATCAATAAATCATCTTTCCAATCAGCCTCCATGTTTCCAGTGTCTTTCTCCCCACTTGGAACCTAAGCAGATGGATATTTCTTCCCATGGCCCCATGTGGCTCTGAGCCCCCATTTTTATCCCTTATCCTATTTTTGTGGGGAAGGAGAATCACGCTACTTGCATTGTGACAATGTTTGGTATTTAGCAAAACCTGAAGCACTTCCTATTTTGCATCAGAAGCCTCTTCATCTAAGAAGACTTTGGGATGCTACTACAAAATCCAGCACTAATCGGGGTCTCTTGCATACTCAGTTTCCTTCTCATTGTGCTGCCAAGTGCCGAGAAACCCATAACATTTTTTGATGGCGAAGGATGCTCCGCTCTTTCTCTCTTTTGACAAGCTGCCAAAACCACATCTCAAAGCAAGGATCAATCTCTGAGCATTTCAGCCTGATTAAAAAGCTGCCTGCACAAATAGGCTTCTCTCTCTTCTCTCTCTTAGCTCCCTGTTACTATTTCTAGTTATAGCGGTGGAAATAGTTCTGCTCAGCGTTGGAATCAAGGCTGTGCAAGGCTTAAGGGTTGAGTTTGCAGTAGGGAGACCTGGCTACAGAATCTCTTGATGATTAACTTGCATTTGTGGAGAGGAGGTGTGAGATCAGCCCAGTAAGAAAGACATTGTAAGGAAAAAAATGAGCTCAGGGTTATAATTGTTTCTTTGTAGTGGATACCCCGCTTTGAAAGAGGCAGGTGGGCTATGCAATGGCCAGTCTGGGTTGGTACCTGATCCAGGCAAAAATGGTTGCAAAATGAAGCTCCTTCCATACTTGAGCTGGCCGAGATGATAACTGTGTGGTGAAGACCAGTTTTGGTCGACACGATGTAAAAAAGATGTTGAGACTCTAGAAAGAAGCAATGTAGAACTAAGGAGAAACTTCCTGACAGTTAGAACAATTAACCAGTGGAACAAGTTGTCTCCAGAAGTTGTGAATGCTCCAACACTGGAAGTCTTTAAGAAGATGTTGGATAACCATTTGTCTGAAGTGGTGTAGGGTTTCCTGCTTAGGCAGGGGGTTGGACTAGAAGACCTCCAAGGTCCCTTCCAACTCTGTTATTCTATTCTATTCTATTCTATTCTATTCTATTCTATTCTATTCTATTCTATTCTATTCTATTCTATTCTATTCTATTCTATTCTATTCTATTCTGTGTTTGTGGGTGAGTGTTGAGGGGCAAATGACATGGGTTTTGTAATTTGTTAACTAGCATAGTTACTTTGTATTTTAATTTGATTCATGTTCTCTCCTTTAAAATGATGTTCAGGTTTATCAGCTTTCTTAAACTGATAAACAAGCAGGAGACTAGCTCCAAATCAGAAAAAGTTGGTTAGTACAAATTGGGGTCTGGTTTATCTCTTTTCTGAACTCCAAACAACCTTTTTCCTTACAATGTCGCCCCTTTGGATGTCAGACCTCATTTTAATGAACATGTGTGATATTATGGGATGCAAATATTGAATATGTTAGATTACATGTAACTGATTGCCTATGAAAAGGGGAGGTTACTTGTTCCCCTGTCCAATCAACTTTCCTGATACATTTTCTTAATACAACAAAGTTAATAAACTATAAAAAGGAAGGAAACGTGGAGTTCAAGGTTCTCGTTCTTCCTTTTTCATTGAGAGATTCCATTTTTTTCAGGGTACCCTAATTAACTGCTTTTAAATGACTCAGTTGCTTATTGGGAAGGTAACCTGAGGCAGAAGCCAGGGAAGATTTATCTGTCAGTGTTTAAGTGTGCACGTCCATGGGTGTGAAAGAGAGGGAGAAAGTTAGAGAATTTTGGAAATTAAAATTAAAGTCAATTTGAAAGAATCTGCCAATCGAGCTCCCTTTCCAAATCAAACCAATTGTTCAGTCCAAGACATCAAATCAAATCAAAACACCTGCACATCTTTTCAATGTTAACCCTCTTAAAATTTCATTCAGAAAATGAAACCAGCACATTAATTTGACTCCGTCTGATGATTCAGATAGGCATGAAAAACTGATTTAACATTCCGACTAAAGTATCCAGTCAGATCTACCTGATTCCGTTTTTCAGATTCTGTGTATGCAGAAAATTTCAACCAAATCGCAGATCCAGTTCTGGAAGTTTGACAGAAGAAAACGTCACCATTTAGATTATGTCCAATGAAAATATGCTTAAAAGAATGAAGTCCCATCAGGTCAAAGGTAGTCCTGTCCAGACCCCGCCAGATACACTGTGAGGACAGAGGGGCCATCAAGAAGGAATTCAATGACCGCTAGGCGAATCTCTTTGCTTGGATGGACAGGAAGAAGTGAGAAAGAAACCAAAGATTCTTCCGCCTTGATTCTTTAGTATAAGAGGAGGGTGTCAGCCTCTGTTTCACTAGTTGCTTTCGGCTGCCATTGAAACGGGGAGGGGGGCATAGTATTTGGATGGGGAAGTATTCAGTACAGGAGTGATTGTAAAAAGGGAGTTGTTCTCACCATCTACTGTGCATGCTGCAGATAGTGGTTTTGCCGCCAAGGCCAACTGTCCAGCATACCAGCCTGATGATGCTTTTTGAAGATGTCTCCCACATGACACCTGTGGGGTGTACGGATTGGACTATGGGATGGTGTTACCAGGGGGAGATGGTGCGCTATGATTTCGTGCGCTTTTGCCTCAGATCTTGCTTTGCTTAACTTCTATCTACTCATGACCAGTAAAAGTACTCAATTCTGCAAAATGGAGTTGAGTGGTTTCTTTCTTGGTTACTGAGGGAGGCTGCCTTGACAGAGGGGGAGAGATGATATTAGGCTGAGCAACCAAGATCATGAGGGGACTGGAGGCTAAAACATACGATGAACGGTTGCAGGAACTGGGCATGGCTAGTCTAGGGAAGAGAAGGACCAAGGGAGACAGGATAGCAGCCTTCCAATATTTGAGGGGCTGCCACAGAGAGGAAGGGGGTCAAGCTATTTTCCAAGGCACCCGAAGGCCAGACAAGGAATAATGGATGGAAACTGACCAAGGAGAGTTTCAACCTGGAAATAAGAAGGAACTTTCTGACAGTGGGAGCAATCAACCCATAGAACAGCTCCGTTTCAGAAGTTGTGGGAGCTTCATCACTGGAAGCTTTCACGAAGAGACTGCCATCTGTCAAAAATGGTGTACATTCTGCTTGAGTGGAGGGTTGGACTAGATGACCTATAAGGTCCCTTCCAATTTGGTTAATCTGTATCTCTGTTGGGCATTCCAGATTCTTTTATTATACCAAACAATAATGGAGAGTATCATAAGGCTAGAAGAAACCATGAAGGTCTTCTAGTCCAAATCCCTGCCCAAAATCCTTATACCATCCTAGACAAATGGTTGTGGAGTCTTTTCTTAGAAACCTCCTGTGATGAAACACCCACAACTCCAGAAGGCAAGTTGTTGCATGGGTTAATTGTTCTCACTGTCAGAAAATTTCTCTTTAGTTCCAGGTCTCTTTAGCGAGCCTCTACCCATTGCTTCTTGCTCTGCTTTCAGGTGCTATTAGAAATAAACCAAAGCCCTCTTCCCTCAGACAGAGCCTCAAATACTGGAAGGCAGCTCTCATGTCTCCCCTAAGTCTTCCCTTTGATAGGCTAAGCATACCTGTTCCTTGCAACCATTCATAGAACAGTTTAATCTCCAGACTTCTATTCATCTTTGTTCCTTTTCTCTACATGCTTTCTAGGGCCTCGGCATTTTTCTTTGAATTGTGTTGCTTCTGCATGTTTTCTGACCTGATGTGCCCTGAAGGGCTGTTATTGGGAAAGGAAACAAAAAAAAAAGGAAAAATCAAATGCAGAAGCAAACATTTGTGGCAATCACCTGTGAGATTGGTTGGTATAAATCCACCTAACCCTGAACAGAGGTTACTAAAACAGAATTATTTCATTCAGAAAGGAAGATGCAGGAAAGAAGAAAGAAGGGGAAGAAGAGGAGGGTGGAAGGCAGAGGAAGAGAAGGAGAGAGGGTAGGAAGTGGAAGAGTAGGAGTAGGGGAAAGGGAAGGGAAGAAGGAAGGGGAAGGAGAGGAGGAAGGAAGAAAGTAGAGAAGGGAGGGAGGGTGAAAAGAAAGGGAAAATAAGGTGGTGTTACAACAGGCAGAAGGGATGGTAAATAAAGCAACCCAAACTGTATATTATAACCTATTAAATGGAATAACAAATGCATAAGAATGACAAATATAAAGAAGAATAACAATTATGTGAATGTATACTTACAATGGTATGTAAGAGAATAAAAAATAAGAAGTTTTCTTTAAAAAAAAGAATTATTTCATTCATACGTCCAAGTTGCCAATTTGTGTTTAGAATGTTTTTATTCTGAGCAGCGTTAGGTTTGCTGCAAGTACAACCCCCCCTTTCTCCTTCAGTACAGTTAGTCCCCGACTTACAGTCATTCATTTAGTGACCGTTCAAAGTTTCATCAGCCTTGAAAAGACTATTTTTCACCCTTAGAACCATTGCAGCATCCCCATGGCTATCTGGTCAAAATTCAGCCACTTGGCAATGGACTCATATTTATGACGGTTACAGTGTCCTGAGGTCATGTGATTCCTTTCTGCATCCTTCCGACAAACAGAATCAGTGGGGAAACCAGATTCACTTAACAACTGTGCTGCTAACTTAACAATTGCAGTGATTCACTTAACAACTGCAGCAAGAAAAGTCATAAAATGCAATAAAATGCACTAAACTAATGTCTCACGTAACAACACAAATTTTCAGCTCAGTTGTGCTTGTAAGTCAAGGCTACCTGTACATTTCTCCTCCACATGTGCGGGGGGGGGGGAACGAAACCACCCTTTCCTGCCCAGATTGCCTCCCTGTGTAAACGTGGCTCTCTTTTCAGCTCTGGCCTGATGTAAACAATTACAAGCTCAGCTCCCTTGTTTTGCCATAGTTTTCCACACCACTCAGGTGTGTTCTTCTAAATGCATGAACAAAATTAAGCTCAGGGCATGAGTTCTTATTGCAGGTACAGTCGATGACAAGGGATGTGCATGAAGGAAATCTATTTTTATTAGAAATGGAAAGGTCAGCTATGTGATGTGTCTCCATGGTGAAAATAATAAATTAAAAATATACACATGACTGGGTTATTGGACAGATAGCAGGGAAGAACTGAAAACTGCAGAAGGAAAATTTTCAAAGAAATCCCATATACGCATATGCGCAAAAATTCTGTTGTGTTTCCGTGTTGATTGAAAATATTTTCTATTGTCCATGCTTTTAAGAGAGGGCTGCAACTGAGCTGAAAAATTATTAAGCAACAATGGATAATTAATGACACATTTCCAGTATTAGAACAACCCATTTTGTTGATAAAACAGATTCCTTGGGAAGAGGTCATCTTCCATCTCTAAAAAACACTCTAAAATCAAATGTTTGCATCCATTTCTATCTTTCCAATTGTTTCACATTAGTAATTGTGTGAAATTATTACTGTTGAGGAAAATGATATCCTCCATCACCAGGAAGGACCAGGAGACATTCAGATTCCAAGAAATAGCCCTAAATTCCTTGAAATGCTGTTACAATGTAATCTGCTTTTTCAAATGTTCACTTTTCTGGATGGGGATGTGGGAGACAATCCAATGTTCAGAAGAAAGTTACGTTGTTCATGATGCAGGAGGAAGAAGCTTGGCTAGAGCAGAACAAGTGCGGCCATCCCCACACCAGTCATCTACTAAAAGAACTTTCTTTGTGAGCCAGCAGTGTGCAGCTGCTGCCAAAAAAGCTAATACAATCCTGGGTTGTATAAACACCTCCATCTTTTTAATGTCATGTGAAATATTAGTCCCTTAGTGCTTTATAAAACCCTAGCAAGACCACTCTTGGAATACTGCAAACAATTTTAGTCACCTGTTGTGGCCCAGCAGGAGCCGTTGGAGCTGCCACCAGACTCCAACAGAGAGGGGCCCTATGAATTGGCTCTGGAAGAGGTGGAGGACTCTGGACAGAGTTCCAACTCCGAGCAGTACGCAGAAAGGCTGGTTGGCCACCAGGAGGCGCCTGAGCCTTGGAGCAGTGGGGAGGAGACAAGGGAGTGTGATCTGGACATCAGCAGTGGAGAGGAGACAAGGCAGTTGGTCCTGGATGCCTGGCAATGGAGGGCTAATAGGTGTAAAGAACAGTTATGCAGTTACAGGAGATAATTGAACTCAGCTGGTGGTAATTAGGCTCCTCTCAAGACTATAAAAGGAATGACTTTCCACACGATCTTTGCAGAAGTCAACGTATTTACTAAGAGCTGGAGACGCTATTGTGGCTAGCTTGGCAGGCTGGATTGCTGCCAAGGTCTAGTCTGTGTGTTAATAAATCCTTGAAGTATCTTAGTCTTGGCGTACTTTGGTGTATGAAGGGGGGGGGTCAGAACAGTCACCATACTAAAAAAAGATGTTGAGACTTTGGAAAAAGTTCAGAGAAGAGCAGCTAAGGTGATCAGGGGCTGGAGAACGGCTGCAGAGTTTGAGTCTGGCTAGTCAAAAGAAAAGAAGGACCGTGTGTGTGTGTGTGTGTGTGACATGAGAGCAGTACTCCAGTATTTGAGGGACTGCCACAAATTCTTCTCCAAAGCAGTGGAGGGCAGGACAAGAAACAATGGTTGGGAACTAATCAGAGAGAAGCAACCTGGAATTCAAGGAGAAACTTCCTAACAGTGAAGACAATAGGAACAGCTTGCCTCCAGAAGTTGTGGGTGCTTCATCACTGAGGTTTTTAAAAAGAGACTAGACCTAGACAGTCACTTGTTTGAAATGGTATACGTTCTACTGATTGAGCAGTGGGATGGACTAGAAGACTTCCAAGGCTCCTTCAAGCTCTTTTCTATTCTACATAGGTGGAAAGATTTGGTCCTCCTGAATGTGGAAGAAGGTGGAAAACTGCATTTCTAGTGTCATGCCTGCAAGCCATCTTTTTTTTTGGGGGGGGGGGACTTCAGGCCTGCCGCACTGTCTACTGTGGGAAAATGGCAGGGGGATTATACAGAGTTGGGTAATATGTAGCCATAATAACATTCCTCTTAGAAATTAAAAGGTCATCTTTGTATCTGCACCTGACTAGAATTGGAATTGGTGGAACTGCCAGCATGGCCGTGGGAGACTGGACCATGGGATGGACTTGTGGGTGTGGGGGCAAGATCTTGAACTTTCAACTGGGTGGGGAAAACCTGGAAGCTTTCAGATTCAGGTTTTCCCAGATGTGCCAACATGGCTCTCTTAATAAATTGGAACTTTGAGGAATCTTTTACCTTGGACTCTGATCTTGGATGTTATTTAGGACCCTGACAAACAGGTTGAAAGAAGGCCATACTTTGCAAGATGGAACTGTTCCAACTCAAGGGCTCCTTCACTTCAAATGAAGTGAACTTTCAAGTGGCTTTAGTTCAGTCGGCTTCTGAGGTCTGCTTGCAAAATTCCGGAATGGAAAAGGGGCAAAGTCACTGTGATGACTCCTACAGATGCTTCCCCAGAGGCCTCTCCAGATGTCAGTTTGGATGGACCAGTCCTGGGCACATCACAAGGGAAGCAGCTGGCTGAATGTGATTTGGCTGAAGCACAGCTGCAGAAGGGACAGCCTTCAGGCTTCAGGTGGGGAAAGCATGCAGCTGCAACCAGTCAGTGATGATGAAGAGGAGCTGCCTTCTGCCTTTGACCCAAGAACACGCAGGGCAGAGAAAAGGCAGGAGCAGAGAAGGTCAGCCAGATCAGGCAGTCAGCCAGGAGGCAGCCTCGCCCTTCTTGATGGGCTGCACCAGAACTTCGCTTTTTGACACAGCGGACAGATGGGAGCCACGCTGGGAACAACGTGTTCATTTCCTAGCTGTGTGTTCTCCGGTTGTTCTGATTCCTGCCTTGCTTTGGATTGACAACGTGCCTTGTGAACTCTGGGCCTTTCTTGCCTCGTGGAGTTGCCTCTTGTCTTGTGGATTTAATTTTGCCTGGTGGGTTTATCTTATTTGGGACACTTTCAAGTGCCCTGTGGACCCCTTGGCCATTGCTCTGTGATTGGTCTGCTTGTGGCTGGAGTTCATTGGGACAGTTCTGGGTTTTTTGGTGAAGGGAACTGCTGGGGAGTATTAATAAAATACTAAACCACCATTACTTGTGGGTTAGAGAGGGACAGCACACCCACAGAAATCTCTTCTGTTGCTTCCATCAGCTACCAGGGAGAGACAGAAAATGGCTTCTGCATATTCACAACACACACCCTGATTTTGTGTGCGTGTGTGTGCTTTTGAAATAGCCAGGGAAGATGCCATGTCATTGTCTCTTTCTTTTAGCAGGGAGGAAAAAGATGTAGCAGAATTTTACTGAGACAAGCACAAGCCTTTTATACACATCCATACATTATTCATCTATGCCTCCTGCTCACCCTGTCATGGGAAGAATGTGGCCAGAGGGAAAAAGGATTGGGAACGTCTGCCTTTAGGATTAGATGACTGACTCCCACCAGGGGTGGGTTGCTGCTGGTTCAACGTGCAATTTTTTTTTGCATGTGCGCAGTGGCTTTGCTCACATGCGCGCCAAATGTGCGCCCCATGTGCATTTGCACCTAAAAAGGTCTATGCATGTGCAAAACGTTAAAGGGGGGGATTGCATTTCTGCAATGAAAATTCTTCTGCACATGTGCAGAACTGAAAATTAAGGTGGCGCCACCGTAGGAGAACCGGTTCAGGGGCGTGGCAGGGCTGGGTTGCTGCCAGTTCCAGCGACCCCGGTTGCCAAATTACTATCGGTTCGGCCAAACCATTCCGAACCGGTAGTAACCCACCTCTGTCTCCACTGAATCCTGGTGCAACCGGTAGAGTGCAACGGGGCTGGCCATCCACCACATGCACGTGTGCAGCGCATGCATGCGTACTTACTGAGCGTGGCGCTCTGCGACACCTCCACGACATTCCAGCTGCTCGGCGGAGCGTCGCAGGGGTGCCACATGCATGCGCGGAAGTCCCGATCAGCTCAAATACAGGTACGGAGCACAGGCAGGCAGGTGGACCCTCCGGAGCACCATACCAAAACAGTACCTGGTACTCCCAGCAGGCACCAGTACAGCCATACCGGGGCGTACTGGTCGTAACCTACCACTGTCCGTCTCCTACCTATGTAACCAATGATTGATTCCTTGGTTGTAAGATCTAATGACTCTTCCCAATGGCAACCACGTTTGCCTAACTCAGAGAAGAAACTCATGAGGAAATCGTATTGGCTGTGGAAAGTGTGGCTGTTCAAATATTGCCATCAAAAAATCTGGAAGATCTCCTTTGAGTGTACAGAAAAACCCATCCATTGTCTTCTCATCTTATGTGAACAAGGCCAAATGTTAAACCATGATTAGTGATCAGTTGGGGCGTTGCTTGTCTGTGAAAATTTCTAGAAAATACAAATTTCTAATTTTAATAAATTGCTTTTGTTAAACCAAGTTTAAGATCTAGCATGTTAGATTAGGACAATCCTTCCCTATTAACTGTCCTCTGTTGCAGGGTGGATGTGCAAATACAGGTTCCATTCTAAGATCAACAGTGGAAGGGGAAAGAGAGGAAGGCGTGGTTACAACTTGGAGCAGGGCAGCTGATGTCAAAACAACACCAACAACTCCCTCTCTTGTCCTTGTCAACTTTCAGCCTGGAGGGACACCCTAAAAAGGACCATATGCAGCAGTGATGAGATTCAGCCAGTTCGCACCACTTCAGGAGAACCTGTTGTTACTTTCTAAGCAGTTTGGTGAACTGGTTGTTGGAAGAAATCATTAGTCTGTATAATCTTTATTGTCATTGTATTTAAAGACAACGAAATTAGGGCAGAGAGCCGGTTGTTAAATTACTTGAATCCCACCACTGCTATGCAGGATGTAGCAAAGTTTAGTTCGACTTTGGTTAACAAGCTCTAAGGGTCTTCTCCAAATGTGGGATGAAAAAAAAGAGACTTCTCCAAGCATGTGGAATGAGGAACTGCTTTGTAGCTTAAGTCTCTGAGTCTCTTAAGTCTGAGTCCATGGAGATCTACAAATGGTCCATGAGAAAGAAATTAAAACTTTCTGACGTCCTACCTTAATGTACTCAAACAAGGACAGTAGTTCTTATTTAGTTTCTGTCATTCTTCTTGGCAATTGATTAAGAGCTGTAAGTACAGGTAGTCTTCGACTTATGACCACAACGGAGCCCAACATTTCTGTCGCTAAGTGAAACATTTGTTAAGTGAAATTTGCCCCATTTTCTTGCCACAGTTGGGTGAATCACTATAGTTATTAAGTTAGTATCATAGTTGCTAAGGAAATCAGGCTTCCCAGTTGACTTGGCTTGTCAGAAGATCGCAAAAGTTGATCCCATGACCCCTGGACACTGCAACCGTCATAAATGTGAGTCAGTTGACAAACATCTGAATCTTGATCATATGCCATGGGGATGCTGCAAGGGTTGTAAGTGTGAAAAACAGTCATAAGTCACTTTTTTCAATAACTGTTATAGCTTTGAATGGTCACCAAGTGAACTGTTGTAAGACAAGGACTTATTTAGAAAATATGCTTCTTTGCCGTCCATTGCAGAGGGGGACTAAACCTCACCTGCCAGTTCTGCACAGATGACATGATAGCAATGTTCCAATATTTAAGTGGCTGCTGCAAAGAAGAAGGTCCTATTATCCAAAGCACCTGAAGGCCAGACAAGGAATCATGGATGGAAATGGACCAAGGAGAGATTCAACCTAGAAGTAAGGAGGAATTTCTTGACAGTGAGAAATATCAACCCATGGAACAGAAGTTGCCTTTGGAAGTTGTGAGAGTTTCATCCCTGGAAGCTTTCAAGAAGAGACTGGACTCCCATCTATCAGAAATGGTGTAGGGCCTCCTGTTTGGGTGGGGGGTGGACTAAATGACCTACAAGATCCCTTCCAACTCTGTTCATCTCTAAAGATGCATCAGCTAATTCAGAATGGAGCAAAACACATCAGTCACAGACCCAGTTAGACGATGGCCTTTACCTCCATGCTGTCCAGATGCCTTGGTTGTTAAGATCAGTTCTCTCTTCCCACTAATAGCTTCTTTGGTGATGATCAGTGTCATTAATTTGCCTGAGTTCACACTTTGTGTTCACCAGAATAATGCTTATTTAGTTTTACCATTGCATGATGTGTGCGTCCTAGATAATTGTGGTTTCCTTCAATAGCTTGACATGATTCATGAACTGTCTACCCCTTTCCTTTCCCAAAGCGGATGCAAGACATTAATCCTCATAACAATCAAGGAATGGCAGGTGAATGACCACCAATCTCCCCTCCCATGAGAAAATCACAGCTTGTCTTCTTGAAATTTAAACCGCAAACTCTAATTTCCTGGTTTGTGCCGCGCAGTGTCTTCTGCTGTTGTGTAGCTTTTGCAATTTCTGCAACTCTTCAGTCATGTCCAAGGCTGTGGTGCTTTCTGGGTATGTGGAAATAAAGGCAACGGAGTGAGAATTGGTCATAACAGCAGCAGCCGCCGTTTATATATTATATGTTTATAACCAATTACTGAGATGTACTGCTATGTAAATGGGTAAAACATAAATCAGGATTATACTCCAGACTCTGCAAATGTTGAATATGTAGATCAAAATAACATATTGTAGGTACAAATCAACCCTTACTAAGAATTGTATACTGTGCTTAACTGTACTTCAGCATCCTACTCAGCTTGTGAGCCTTCCAAGTATAGGAGCATCTGGCTGGGAACTGCCAAGGCCAAATGTTTGGACTAGATGGGCTTGTTTCCTGATCCAAAAGACCAACACACACACACAACACCCTGTGACCAAAATGGTGTGGATAAATCCCAGCAAAACGAGGGCGAATCCCACACCGAGTGCTGATCTGTAAGGCTAAACCATGCTGACTAATTATTATAATACTTGGATGGAACCATGATGGCCCAGTGGTTAGAATGTAGTATTTACAGGCTAATTCAGTTCCCTGCCGGGGTTTGATCTTGACTGCCTCAAGGTTGATTTAGCCTTCCATTCTTCCAAGGTCAGTAAACTGAGGACCCAGATGGTTGGGGAGCAACAGGCTGACTCTCTAAACCACTTAGAGAGAGCTGTAAAACACTGTGAAGCGGTATATAAGTCTAAGTGGTATTGCAGTTAGTCCAGTTTTAGTCACTACACTATAAAAAAGGTGTTGTGACTCTAGAAAAAGTGCAAAGAAGAGCAAGCAGGATGATTAAGGGACTGGAGGATAAAACATACTGTAGGAAGTTATCACCCAGTCCTCTCCCAGAAAAATGAAATATCCTAGGAAATATTGAAAAGGCAGAATATTTCCCTGGATGTGAAAATGGAGAAACATGATTTAAAGAGAGAATAGTTCCATGCAGCTTCCTGCCCATCCCCCTTTGTCAATGGGCCATTAAGATGGCCAAGCGAGTCCCTTTACATAATACAGAGTTCTCCCCTTCAACTCCAAGGTAATGGGATTAAGGCATGATTAGCCTTTACCCATTCACCACATGGCATCTGAGAATTCAACCAAACCTGGATTCAAAACACAGCCTAGAGAATTGCCCCTCATCTAGATCATTTATAAAGATGTTGAAAAGCACTGGGACGAAGACAGAACCTAGAGGTACATAATTGCATGTAGGTCAGTGGTGGGATTCAAAAAAATTTACTACCGGTTCTGTGGGCGTGACTTGGTAAGCGTGGCAGGCGAAGGATACTGCGAAATCCCCATCATTCCCTCCTGACCAGCTGGAACTCAGGAGGCAGAGAATAGATGGGAGCAGGGCCAATCAGAGGTTATATTTGCCGGTTCTCCAAACTACTCAAAATTTCCACTACCGGTTCTCCAGAACTGGTCAGAATCTGCTGAATACCACCTCTGATATAGATGTAGTTCCATTGCGGACTACACATTGAGTATGACTTACGAATCCAACTTTGTGATGAGGCTGTCCATCCCACCTTTTTCTATCTTAGTGAGAAATGGGTTGTGGTCTACTCTGCCGAAGGCCCTAGTGAAGTTCAAATATATTATGTTCACCACATTTTACTGGTCCCCTAATTTAGTCATTTTGGCAAAGAATGCAATAAGGTTTGTCTGGCATAATCTTCGCTTTACTATTCTCACCCAAAGAGATATAATACTCTGGGAGATTCTAGGAATTGCTTATCCTGGCTCTATTCCTTTGTATCCTATCCACTCCAGCCTGGGCTGTATCTTGTCCAGCCCAGGCTGTATCTCCTTCTAGGAAAAGTGATGCTTCATTTTAGTCTACCATTCCCTTCCCCCTTAATGGGTACCATCCCTCAGATTACTGGTTAAATGAGCTGGAGCACTGAGGTGACAATCACTTAAATATGAGCCAGCCTTGTGCTGCAGTTGCCAAAAAAGCCAGCACAGTTCTAGGCTGCATAAACAGAAGGATAGAATCAAGATCATGTGAAGCTTTAATACCACTTTATAATGCCTTGGTAAGGCCACACATGGAATATTTGCATTCAGTTTTGCTCGCCATGATGTAGAAAAGATGTGGAGAGTCTAGAAAGAGTGCAGAGAACAGCAACAAAAAGGATTAGAGGGCTGGAGGCTAAAACATATAAAGAACAATGGCAGGAATTGGGCATGTCTAGTTTAATGAAAAAAAGGACCAGGGATGACATGATAGCAATGTTCCAATATTTGAGGGGCTGCCACAAAGAGGGAGTCAAACTATTCTCCAAAGCACCTGGGGGGTAGGACAAGAAGCAATGGGTGGGAACTAATCAAGGAGGGAAGCAACCTAGAATTAAGGAGAAATTTCCTGACAGTTAGAACAATTATTCAGTGGAACAGAAGTTGCCTCCAGAAGTTGTGAATGTTCCAACACTGGAAAATTGTAAGAAGAGACTGGATAACCATTTGTCTGAAGTGGTGTCGGGTTTCCTGCCTGAACAGGGCATTGGACTAGAAGACCTCCGAGGTCCCTTCCAACCAGTGACGTGCAGTCAGCTTCATGGCTGGTGAGGCACTTTTTAGACTTGTGGACTTCAACTCCAAGAATTCCACAGCCAGGCACGCTCAGTTCCGATTTAAAGCAACAGCATTTCCCCCCCTTGCAAAATAAGTTTTCCCATTTTTTTCTTCTCCCTCCCCCTCCTTCCTCCCTCTCTCCCTTCCTCCACCCTCTCTCAAACAGACACACGCACACAGAGAAATTGGATCCCTCTCTCACTCACTCTCAAACAAACACAAACACAGAAGTTGGATTGGATATATTTTCCAAAGGCTTGAAAGCAGCTCCTCTGCCATACCCCACTTCCCCTGCTGCCTTCTGATCAAACTTTTTGAATTCCTCCCCCCTCCCCACACAGGCACCTTTTCCAGCTGTTTCAGAGAGGATTTCAACTCTGCTTCTGCCTGCCCTGCCCTCATGAAAGGCCAGAGCTCTGAGTCAGACTGAGCTAGTTGCTCCCAGAGAACTCTAAAAAGCCTCTAAAAATGCCCTCTACAGGAGGCGAGAGAACATGTGCCTCCTTTGCATATGAAATTTTTTGCTTGTTAACCCTTGCTTAACTCTTAAAAGGCAAAAAATTGCTTATGCACAGGAGGCCCCTATTTCTCTGGCCTCCTCCTATAGTTAACACTAAGCACTGTTCCAAGTCACTGTGAATCTGTAGCAACTACCTTGGCTTTAATTATTTTTTAAAAATTCTTTAAAATTCTTTCCTTTTCCTCATGACTGGTGAGGCCACGCCTCCCCTGCCTCTAGTGACTGTACGTCCCTGCTTCCAATTCTGTTCTATTCCATTCCATTCCATTCTGCATTTGGAGGTTCTTATTTGCTTAATAGCCTGCCCCTATTTCCAAGGCCTGGCATCCATAACACCCCTCCTCCCTTTTCCCACAACTCCTATGAGTTAGGTTTGGCTGAGAAATACTTCCAAACCAAACAAAACACCTGAAAATGGAATTGCAGTTGAGCCCGGTTTGTGATTGAAAGGATTCCTTATGCTCAGTAACACCCAGAGGATCACCGCTCTCTCACCAAGGCTTTATGCTGCTGTAGAAAATGATCTTTGTTTTACAAAAGAAACCCCATTAAAAAAAATGCTACAAAACAATTAGGAGAGTAATCAAAGGCATTATGCAAATGAAGCCAACGCATGTGTATTTCCATAATATTTTTGTGGTAGAGGCATCTGATTTTAGGTGCCAAACCTACCAAGCTTTCCCAATGTGCGTTTTCTTTTCAAGCTAATTTAAAGCCCTCGTTTTAGAAGTATTAATATGCATCTTATGGGAATATATTTGGGTCAGCAAATGGGAGCCATCACAATCTGGCTCCTTCTCTTTTGCCACCTTGCCTGCTATTGTTAGAGCAGTTGATTTCTATAACAGGTGCCAGGTGCACATCCACAGATTTCCATGATGACTATTGCTTTATGGATTTGTATATTTCATTTGTATCCCGTCACAATCTGTTTTATTCCCTTGCATCCAAGGGTGGATTTGTGCTTTTATAATGGCAGAGGAAGATCCGCAACAGGTTTTAGACTGAGGCGGGGGGGACTCATGATCTCCAGCCAAAGGACCAGATTGCTCATCTCTGGCCTCCCACCGCCTGTGCCTCTGCCAGCCGCCTTTCTGCAGCCATGGCATGCAGTGGAGCATATGGGAGTGAGACTAGGCTGGTCTTCCCTAAACATGAGCCAGGAAATAGTCCCTGGGAAGAGCCACAGAAGAAGGATTGTTGCTGTTGGAACTGGGACTTGGGTAACTTAGATCAGTGGTCTCCAACCTTGGCAACTTTAAGACTTGTGGACTTCAACTCCCAGCTTTGCTGGCTGAGGAACTCTGGGAGTTGAAGTCCACAGGTCTTAAAGTTGCCAAGGTTGGAGACCACTGACTTAGATGACGCTCCAAGGGAGCAAGTCCTAAAATCTTGAATTGTGTTAGATTTATTGGCGATCCAACCCTTCAACCACAAATCCTTAGCTGTAGCCTTGGATATTAGCCTCCTGGAGGCTACCTGTATGGGTAGTCCTTGACTTACAACCACAACTGAACCACCCAAAATTTATATTGCTGTGAGAGACATTCATTGTGAGTTTTACAACTCATTTTACAAACTTACTTGCCACCGTTGTTAAGTGAATCACTGCACTTATGACATTAGTAACATGGTTGTTAAGTGAGTCTGGCTTCCCCCTTGACTTTGCTTTGTCAGAGGGTGGCCAAAGGGGCTCACGTGACCTCGGGACACTGTGACCGTCATAAATATGAGTCAGTTGCCAAGGGTCTGAGTTTGGATCCCATGACCATAAATATATTGCAATGGTCATAAGTATGAAAAATGCTTATACTAAGTCACTCTTTTCAGAGCTGTTGTAACTTTTAATGGACATGAATTGTTATAAGTCAAGGACTACCTGTATATGAGATATGTGTTCATATTTACAAATCCCATTGTTAAAACTTGTAAGTGATTCGCTTTTGAAGATGCTCATCATCGCAGCCTTCAGGAGAGGCCCAATGAAAACTATTCTGTCGGGAGTTGTTTGTCTCTCCTCTCAGCTCCCTCGGTAGAGGCAACAGGCAATGTTTTAATTTGAGGGGCAAAGGGCCAAATTGGTCAGCATGTCTTCATAGAAATTCTGCACCTCATGTGTTTTTGGCAAACTTTATGACCAGTGGTGGGTTTCAAAATTTTTTAGAACCTCTTCTGTAGGTGTCGCCTGCTTTGCGGGAGTGGCTTGCCGGCCATGTGACTGGGTGGGAGTGGCTTGCCGGCCATGTGACTGGGTGGGAGTGGCTTACCACCCATGTGACTGGGTGGGCATGGCCAACTTCGGTTCGGTTTCGGTTCGGTTTATTGGATTTATATACCGCCCTTCTCCCAAGGACTCAGGGTGGCGTACAACATTAAAAAAACACATATTACAAAAGTTAAAAAAAAATTAAATAGAATATCCAAAACAAACCCAATTAAGATTAACAATAACATTTTTTAAAAATAAATTTGATTAAAATTAACAATAATAAATAATTTATTTTGTTTTGTTCAGGCCAAGCTGTCTTGCTGGAAAAGCCAACTTTTTAGGATGCGTCGGAAGCACCGGAGGTCGGGGATTATACGAAGCTCCGGGGGCAGCTCATTCCAGAGGGAAGAAGCTCCCACAGAGAAGGCGCTCCCTCTGGGGGTTGCTAGCTGACACTGTCTGGCCGACTAACTTAACAACGTTCTTGCTTAGCAACCAAAATGTTGGCTCAGAAACTCTGGCATTTGAAGCACGCAAGTCTTAAAGCTGCCAAGTTACAAGACCCTTGTACCTCTAACCCTTTAGAAAAAAAAACCCAGGGGTGTTCAAACTTGACAGCTTTAAGACTTGTGGACTTCAACTCCCAGAATTCCTCCTCTTGCTCTTCATCTTGATTATGTCCGAACGGGGGTGGGGAGTGGGTGGTGGGTAAGGAGCTGGAACTGGTTCTAAATGGCACTGTAGATTTGTGGAACCTCTTCTCTAGAAGAGGTTAGAACTGGCAGGATCCCACCACTGATTATGACCCAGATAAAATCTCTTAGAGGGCATTTTCCTGAAGTGGCTCATCTTTGAAGTTCTTCAGATGACCAGTTCATCCATTCCCAATCTTTATAACGCATGATTAAATGAACTGGGAATACTGTTATGCTAGAATTGTGGGCACGCCTATATTTTGAAATTTTAGAGCCTGCAAAGAATGTGATCTGGTTGATATTTGCCTTCAGGCCTTTCAAGTTAGTCAATAACAGATTCTTTGCTCAGGGACCCTCTGCCATGAAAACCTTTCCTTTCTACAAAAAGGAAAATATGATTTGGTAACATTTTCCAATCCTACCCACTCTCATAATCTACTTTTATCTACTGTTGTCTCTTGGTTGGAAAAAAAAATCCTTTAAGAAATATGATGGTTATAAAACATGCGAATAAATGTTTCTGGACACAGCAATTCAACAATAATATAGCGGCAATATAAAAGCCTTCCCAAGACTGCAACTGTTCCAGGGTGGCAATAAACTAGCATTCAGAACATCCTGTGAGGAGAGTAGCCGGGATGAGCAATAAGACAATGCAGCTCCATGAAAAAGCCCTTTATTAAGATAAACCTTTCTTGGACTTGTTTGCAGATCCTGGGTTCAGGCAGGAATGAAATGCTGCAGCTGAACTCAGGAAAGGGGAGGTGCTGAGAAATTCCTCCCATCACAAACAGTCCTAAAGGAAACAGAGTTGGAAGGGACCTTGGAGATCTTCTAATCCAACCCCCTGCTCAAGCAGGAGACCCTATACAGGTAGCTATCCAGGCTCTTCTTAAAAAAAACCCAGTGATGAAGCATCCACAACTTTTGGAGACAAGTTGTTCCACAGGTTAATTGTTCTCACTGTCAAGAAATCCCTCCTTATTTCCAGGTTGCTTCTCTCCTTGATTAGTTTCCATCCATTGTTTCTTGTCTGGCCTTCGGATGCTTTGGAAAATAAGTTGACGCCCCTCAAATACTGGAAGACTGCTAGCCTGTCTCCCCTGGTCCTTCTTTTGTCTAGGTTAGCCAAACCCAGTTCTTCATATGTTTTAGTCTCCAAGCCTTTAATCATCCTAGCTGCTCTTCTCTGCACTTTTTGCAAAATTTCAACATCTTTTGTGTAATGTGGTGAGCAAAACTGGATGCAGTATTCCAGATGTGGCCTTACTAAGACTTTAAAAAGCAGAACTAATACTTCACATGATTTTGATTCTATGCTTCTGTTTACTATACAACCAAGGATTGCATTAGCTTTTTTGGCTGCTGCCATATACTGCTGGCTCATATTTAAACAATTGTCCACTACGATCCCAAAATCTTTCTCAAAGTTCCTGTTTTTGAATCACGTTTCACCTAACCTGTACTTGTACCTTTGGTTTTTCCTGCCTAAGTGTAAAACCTTTTCTCCACGTTAAATTTTATTTTGTTGGATAGGGTCCATTGTTCAAATCTGTCAAGATCTTTTGGGATCCTGAGCTTGTCTTCTGGGGTGTTGGCTATTCCTGCTAGTTTAGTGCCATCTGCAAATTTGATGAGTTCCCTTTCTATTCCCTCATCTATATCTCCCATCTCATAGAGAGACTCTTTTGGGAAATGGATGATTTGCAAAACTCCCTCACATCAGAAAACAAGCATCTACTCAAAATGGCACAATTGTTTATTATAAAGGTAAGGTTTCAGGAGCTGCTTGGGGACAAAGCTGCATTAACACGTGAAACCGGCAAGAAAGTCTTTTATTCATGAGCAAAGGTAACTTATTATACCAGGAACAACAGATGCCAAGATTAAAATGTAATGTTTGTCGTTGATATATGCCACCTCTCCTAGCAACTTCAGAATGGTTGGGGCCAGGAGGAGATAAAGAAATGCTGGCTCTGAACAGCCAGTCCTGCTCTGGATTTCCTTCTGAAAATATAGTATTTAGCAGTTGGGAGAGAAAGACTTTGTAGATTAAAAAGCCCTGACCAGAAATGCAGCAGAATTTAGTTTTTCTGCTATATTTTCCTCTCTGCACAGATCTGGCTATATTGTTCATAACGGCTAGGAGTTAAGGTTGGGAGAACCCATTGGAAATAGGCCAAGATATCCTTAAACAAGAAGGACCTTTTTAGAAATAATATCTGTGTCAGCGTTCCAAGTATCATGTAGAATTAAATCAGAGTCCAAGGCAAAACGATCCTTAAAATTCCAATTTAATAAATCAGACATCTTAGCACATCTGTGAAATCCCAATTCTAAAGAGCTTCCTGGGATTTCACCCTGTTAAAAGTTCATGATCTTGCCCCCACACCCACAAATCCATCACATGGTCCAATCGTCTTCTTCCATGCTAGGTTCTCCACCTGGCTGCTTTCGGTTAGGTGCCAAGGTGCGGAGACAAAAGATGACCTTGGTCTTCTAGAAAAGAATGACAACAATACATTCCACAATCCTACTCCTTTCTATTCCCCCCTCCCAACTACTACGCTAATGAAAAAGCATAATGAAATAAGAGAAAGTATGGCAGGCCAAAGATCCTAACAGGAATATAATTGCAGACCTGACAATCTGTTTATTTATGTTATAGATAGATGATAGATAGATAGATAGATAGATAGATAGATAGATAGATAGATAGATAGATAGATCTACATTTCACAAAAATGTTCTCAAAGCAATTGCATAATAAAATGTGAATTAAAGAGATTAATTAGCAGTGTTATATATTTATATTCATTTCAAGAAATGAGAGGGGGTGATAGACATACAGTAGTTGTGTCAAGTGGCAGCAACTTTGGGAATAAGTAGTTATGACAAGCTGGAGAAGCCCCGGGGCCTGAAGGAGCAACCAGAGAGGAGAATGTGGAACGACCAGGCCAAAGGGGTCTTGCTAGGAGCTCTCTGAGCTGAGATTCCTAAAGTGGAAGAGGGTCTCCAACAGATCCCAGGAATGGCATCACAGTGCTCTATCCAGAGGAGTGCAGGGCTGGGAACAGCTAAGACTGTGATACCCAACCTATGCCACATGTGCCACAGTGGCATGCAGAGCCCTCTCTACAGGCACGCAAGCCATCGGCCACCTCAGCTCCACTGTGCATGCGTGTGCCTCCTGCCAGCCAGCTGGATTTTGGGTCTCTGTCGCGCATGCAGGCGATGTGTGTGCATACGCATGGGGGGATCACATGCACAGGTGCAGGGGGCAAGGAGAGCACGGAGGTGCGGCGTGCCCCCCAATGCCCTGTTTTTTGTTTCAGGGGGTGCGGTGTCTCTCCACAACCCGGTTTTGATCCCAGGAGGCTTCAGGGAGGCCTGCTAGGTCCAAAATAGGGTGCATGTATTGGGCATGCATGTGCAGGGGGCGGGGGGAGTGTGGGGGTCATGTGCACATATGCAGGATGCAGGGAGAGCATGAGGGTGTGGTGTGGCCCCTCATGCCCCGTTTTTGCTTTCAGGAGGCTTGTCTCCTCACCTCTGCATCTGACCGGAACTAGATGGGTGGAAATGCCAGGGTGGGCGAAGGAGATTGGACCATGTGATGGATTTATGGGTGTGGGGATAAGATCATGAACTTTCAACTGGGTGGAATCCCAGGAAACTTTTAGATTTGGGATTCCACAGTTCGTTGCCAACATGTCTGTCTTATTAAATTGGAACTTTGATGAAAGTTATGTCTTGAGCTCTGATTTAATTCTGCATGATAATTGGAATGTTGACAAAATCATTAGGACAGGGAACCGATTGTTAAATTATTTGAATCCCTCCACTGGGCTGCAGGGACCACTAGACTGCAGCAGGTTGCTTGCTATCTTCTGGGCCATCTGCCTGGTAGTGCGCGCGCACACACACACACACACACACACACACACACACACACAGCGCATCCACTTGGGAAAAAAAGAAAATAATAATCAAGCCACTGTTCTGTAAAATAAATATTTCCATCCAGTATTGGATGTAATTTGGGACAACCCTTTGAAATAATCATCTATGTTAAGTCTGTGTCTCCGTTTTGGGAGTGACTTTAAATTCAAAAGCGTAAAAATCTGACCTGATTTGGCAATTTCCTGCAGTTTCTCCTGCTTTTGGTTCTCTTTTTGTTCTTGCAACATTGGGATCGATCAATGGGTCTGGAGAACTGAAAGCCTATCCAGGCATTTGGGTCATTTTTATGACTCCTAATTGGAATAGCCCTCAGTTAATATCCCAGCGGTCCTCTCTGTCCAAAAGAGTCCACATTTTGGACAGAGAGAACTGCTGGTTTCAAAGAGGGGTCAAAGAGGCCATCTATGTCAAAATTAAATAGCCCTCCCTCAACAGAGGGGGAGGGATATGGCATCATCTGTCTCCCATATAGGGATGCAATGGCTCAATGGCTAAGACGCTGAGCTTGTTGATCTGAAAGAGCTGCATTTCGGCAGTTTGAATCCCTAGTGCCGTGCAACAGAGTGAGCTCCCTTTACTTATCCCAGCTTCTGCCATCCTAGCATTTCGAAAGCACGTAAAAATGCAAGTAGAAAAATAGGGGCCACCTTTGGTGGGAAGGTAACAGCATTCCGTGCATCTTCGGTGTTTAGTCATGCTGGCCACATGATCATGGAAACATCTTTGGACAGCACTGGCTCTTTGGCTTTGAAATGGAGATGAGCACCGCCCCCTAGAGTCAGGAACGACTAGCACATATGTGTGAGAGGAATCTTTACCTTTACCTTATCTCCAATCTACAACACAGTCCTTTCAGCAGTTCCAAGAAGGCTGCACACCCATTTGCTCCACTCAGGTGACCCTGAGGACATAAACAAACCTCCAAGTGGCCTCAATGACCCTCTAAAAGGATGCAAATGACCAGCTGTCTGCAAGGTATATAAACCTTTCCATTCCCCACCATCCAGCCAGAGCTGAAGAAGCTTCTTGGAAGACAAGTGAAATGTCTTCAAAGAAAAACAAGAAAGTCCAGTTGCCTCTTGAAAAAAGCACCTTTGGGACGGTTCACCGACAAATGCGCGCTCAACAAAAGCGCGACGACGAAACCGCGGCGAGAAAACTGTGAGTTTGAAATCGCGCTGATAAATGAGTGCAGAAGTGCGCCAACAACAGCGTGCCGACAGAAGCACGCTCTAAACCTAACCCTAACCCTAACCCTAAACCTAACCCTGAACCTAACCCTTACCCTAACCCTAACCCTAACCCTAACCCTAACCCTAACCCTAACCCTAACCCTAACCCTAACCCTAACCCTAACCCTAACCCTAACCCTAACCCTAACCCTAACCCTAACCCTAACCCTAACCCTAACCCTAACCCAAACCCAAACCTAACCCAAACCTAACCCTAACCCTTACCCTTACCCTTACCCTAACCCTAACCCTAACCCTAACCCTAACCCTAACCCTAACCCTAACCCTAACCCTAACCCTAACCCTAACCCTAACCCTAACCCTAACCCAAACCCAAACCTAACCCTTACCCTTACCCTTACCCTTACCCTTACCCTTACCTTAACCGTAATCGTGCTTCTGTCGGTGCTCTTTTGTCAGCGCGCCTTTGTGGGCACGCTGTCGACATCGCAGTTTTATCGCCGCGATTTTGTCAGCGCGCTGTTGGGACAGCCATGACCTGGATGACGAAGAATCTCCATAGATATCCCTCAATTAACAGTTCTCAATATGAATGAATACTTTGGAATGGGTGGTTTTTGTTGCCTTCGGCCTCCAATTATCTACCTTTCTCCTATATCATTCCTGAGGTCAGATGCAGCAGGAAAGCAGATGGTTTGTAAAAAGGTTGGATTTCAATTTGAAGAATGGAAGAAGGAGGATGTGTGCTCCCTTCTGGGGACAGCCAAGCTCCATTCTGGAATTCAACTAGGAATTTATGCTGCTGCTAAGCAGACAGCTCATAACCTATTAAATGTGATACCAACCAAGAGGGGAAATTATTCTCTGCTATTAAATGGATAGCTTCAATAAATGGGAGCTGATGATAGAGACTGAGATGATCTGACACATAAAGCAAGAATCTTAGAGAGATTTAGCAGTCAGCATTTAACTTTATAGTCTAATGAAGGAATTCAGTAGCATCAAACAATCCAGGACAGTTCATTCTCAGAGGCTGCCCAGAGGAAGAGAGAAGGAAGTTAATATGATTAGATTAGGGAGGGGGGTTGAGAAAAGGCAAAATGGGATCATCTACCTTTTTTCCTGAGATACATGATTTCACCTCCTTCATGGGTTTGATGAAGATTCTCAGTCATCTCATTCTCATCAAGTTGAGTCATGGCCACTTCCTTCTTTTCTCCCTCGCTTCCTTCCTTCCTTCTTTCTTTTCTTCCTCGTCAAAATGAGTCAAAAAGAGGACTGTGAAAATAACTACAGACCCCCTGCATCCTGGACATAAATTGTTTCAACTCCTAGCCTGAAAACGACGCTATAGAGCACTGCACACCAAGACAACTAGACACAAGGACAGTTTTTTCCCGAACGCCATCACTCTGCTAAACAAATAATTCCCTCACCATGGTCAAACCATTCACTAAGGCTGCATTACTATTACTATTAGTCTTCTCATCGTTCCTATCACCCATCTCCTCCCACTTATGACTGAAGGACTGTAACTTCGTTGCTTGTATCCTTATGATTGATATTGATATTGTTTCCTGATTGCTTATTTGTAGCCTATGACTATCATTAAGTACTATACCTTATGATTCTTGACGAATATATCTTGTCTTTTTATGTACACTGAGACCATCTGCACCAAAGACAAATTCCTTGTGTGTCCAATCACACTTGGCCAATAAAGAATTCTATTCTATTCTATCCTATCCTATCCTACGAATGAAGTCCCCGCGGAGATTCGTACGGTCACCTCTCTCCTGGTGTGGTTGTTGGTTATTTTAAATGTCTATTTTGTATTTGCATGTTCCCCTTCCCGTTGGAGTTGTTCGCCGCCCTGAGTCCCTTTTAGGGAATAGGGCGGCATATAAATAAAATAAAACTTCAAACTTCAAACTATCCTATCCTATCCTATCCTATCCTATCCTATCCTATCCTATCCTATCCTATCCTATCCTATCCTTCCTTCCTTCCTTCCTTCCTTCTGCTGCTTAGCTAATTGGATAAGAAGCAAAACATTTCAAATCCAAAACAGAAAAGTTCAGTTACTATGACTTAACTTCCAGACTCCTTATGGGATATTTACCAAATTACAGCTGCAACTGACCATGCACCCAGGAAGGTATGAGGAAAAAAAATTGGGAGCAAGGTTGTACGTTTCAGAAAATAATATATTATAGGAAAGAGGTGATGAGGCCTGGCCATTTTTAAGAGTGAACTATTTTACCCAGGCAAAGCAGGCAGGGATAGAAGGCCAAGTGACTGCAATGTTTCATGAGGACCATTCCGAATATGGAAAAATAAGCTATCCATATTTACAGAATTGTCTGTCCAACTTTTTGAAGATGGGACTGTGCAGCTGCATAATTTCTCAAGGGCACGCAGGTTATGAGATTCCATTCTGCTCTTTCTGATGCAAAGAAGCATTTTGTGATCACTTACAATTTCAGCTTCAACACTGTAAATTGTTGAGCTATGTTTGCATTAAAATATATCAATTTGATCTACTGTTTTTGCCATCCTTCAACAAGATACATGTCATTTGTATTACATTTTATTCCTAAAGTCTCTGGTTTAATGCATACTCATGACAGATCTTTGAAAAACAGAGAATTTGTTTCAAAAAAGAAAGACAAATGTTCATGCAGATGCACGCGCCTCTTTTGGGTTATTTATTCGCTAGAGATGGTGCTATAGAAAACTGTAAACAAGTGTGCTGATGAGCAACTAGCTCAATATTAATGAAAATTACTTTTCAGAAACCAGTGAGACATTTTCCATTTATGATTGTTTCAAGGAATGGGTATTCCCTCCATTTTAAAACAAAATTGTTTTTTTTTCTTAGCCTTTTTCCTTAACCTGAACTGATAGACTTCAGATGTGCATGCTGATCAGTCATCCCAACAGGCAAAGGGTGGTAAAGAAATGCACCTGTGCCGAGGGAGTTATGGGATGGATTCCAACTCCCATGATCATCAATTAGCATAGCTTCATATAGGAAGAAAAGCAATTTTGGGAGAAGCAAGAATATCTTGATTTGAGGTCAGGGTACCACACAGAATTCCTCTTTCAGGTAAGGATGCAACTAAAGGTGTGTGTGTGTGTGTGTGTGTGTGTGTGTGTGTTTGATTGATTGAGCGAGGGATCCGGTAAGGGAACTGCGCCTATTTAGAAAAGGTAAATTATTGCAAACATGATCAGTCGAAGATAAGTATGGGGACAGGTTGGGTGGTAGAGAGAAAGGGATAAAAGAGTGGGAGAGAGGAAGAAAAAAGAGGGCAGAGAGACAGAAAGAGACAGAGAAGGAGAGAGAAAGAAAGAAAAAGAGAAAGAGGGTAAGAGAGAGAGAAAGAGACAAAGAGGAGATAGAAGGGAGAAGGAGAGAGAAAGTGATAGAAGAATGGAAAAGGAGAAAGAGAAGAGAGACAAAGAGAAAGAGGGTGAGAGAGAGAAAGAGACAAAGAGGAGAGAGAAGGGAGAAGGAGAGAGAAAGTGACAGAAGAATGGAAAAGAAGGAGAGAGAAGGGAGAAGGAGAGAGAAAGTGACAGAAGAATGGAAAAGAAGGAGAGAGAAAGAGAAGAGAGACAAAGAGAAAGAGGATGAGAGACAGAAAGAGACAAAGAGGAGAGAGAAGGGAGAAAGAAAGAATAAGTGAAGGAAGAATGGAAAAGAAGGAGAAAGAGAAGAGAGACAAAGAGAAAGAGGATGAGAGAGACAGAGAGAGAAGAGAGGAAGAGGAAAGAGTAAGAAAGAACATCTCATTTCAACCCTGAGGTGCAAATATTCTCTTTGATTGGTAATTTTATTTGCCCATTTACTATCCAATACTCTCATTTCTCCTTAAGTTCATGAAGAATTCCCATCTTTTTATTGAATTTATCACAATACCTTGAGAACAACTTTTTCAGCATAGCTTTACAGCTATTTAAAATATATAGTAATTTAGGTCAGGTTTTCAGAACATTAGTCTATTTATAAGTCAATGGTTGCGACCATTTTTCACACTTAGCGACCATTACAGCATCTTCATGGTCACGTGATCACAATTTTGTTTGGCAACAGATTCGTATTTATGCTGGTTTCAGTGTCCTGGGGTGACCTTTTGACAAAATATAAAATTTTTAATCAACCCCCCCCCCCCCCCGGTCAATGGTGTCCCTCTTTACCAATCTGAAAATCTGGTCACCTTACCCAAGGAGCTTACAATCGACAAGTCTATCTCTATCTCTGTCTCTCTCTTTCTGTCTCTCTCTTTCTCTCTCTCTATCTATCTATCTTCTGGAGGTGGAGGAGGAGGAGAAAAACAGGCTCATTTTTTGCCTCCTGGGGCATCTGTACAGTACACCCCATTTTTCACCTTCCCCGCCTCCAGAACATCTCTACAGGCAAAAAATGGGCTGTTTCTGCCCATTTTTTGGCCAAAAACAGGCGAAAATGGCCCATTTTATGGCTTCCTGGGGCCTCTGTGCACCCCATTTTTCATCTCCCCCACTTCCAGAAAGTCTCTGCAGGCCAAAAATGGGTGAAAACAGCTTGTATTTTGACCTCCTGGGGCATTTGTGTGCCCTATTTTTCTTCTCCCCCGCCTCCAGAGCATCTCTGCAGGCCAAAATTGGCCTTACCTTTCAGTTCTATCTTGTGGGGCTCGGGAAGGTAAGTCCAGTGCTCAGCCGAAGGCCGGGCGGCGTGATGTGGGTGGGGCAGCCTTGTGGTCCTGTGTGGGCTGGATTAATGGCTTTGGTGGGCTGCATCCTGCCCGCGGGCTGTAGTTTGAGGACCCATGCTCTAAGGCGTCAATGTTTGGTTGGCAAGTTGTATTCAGTCTAACATTGGGAAGATTTGGCTTAGCTGAAATGTGGCAAACCTTTATTAATAGATTTCTCAGACATTTGCTGAAGCATGTGTTGATGTCTTATGAATAGTGGGCAGGGAAGAATATGCAAGCAACACAGCATTAATTGCCATGTAAAATTCTGGAAAAAGAAAGCTGCGGTAGTGATGAAGAAATTCTTTGCAAATTGCAACTTTGCATCTGCAACATGTTACTCCAGGTAGCAAATCCTCAAGTCCTCTTGAACTAATTGACAAAATTCCCACCAATTTTATAGTGGCATTTACTTGCATAGAAGTTGTGAGTCTGACTACAGAGCCTGAGATATCAGAGGGCCCACTGGAGCAAGTTGGAACCTTCCTGCCTTATCCAAGAGAAGCCAGAGAAGAAAACAATATTTTTTTTTCCCTGCCAGGTGAAATTATTTAAACTTCCCAGTGAGAGGAAAGAGCATAGGAAAAGCTCAGTTGTGCAGCTTTTTGAGTGTAACTTTGCTTCTTAGCATTCGTTTTCTGCCAGAAGGCATATGTGAGATGGTTTTCATTGGCATGATTTTTCTTGACAAGTCTTCCCTGACCTTCGCTGCTGATGCTTCTGGTTGATGTCAGGAAGCATCAAAAGACGCTCCTTTCAATGTGCAATGTATGCCAGAGCAAAGAAGCAATGGGGATTCAACCATCGGGATATGAATTCGGAATCCAGCCACAATGATGGTTTCTAATTCATCACTGCTGTAAAGTGTGGATTGAATTCCAAGTATTTAAACCAATCATCACAGGACCAAATGGCATCACTAAATGATGCCATTTTCTGCTTATTGGTGGGTGGGCTATGGGGAAAGAGCCAGATACAATTCAAGGGCAGCCACAGGTCCCTGAACACATGAAACTTGTCCCAGGGCTGGAAACTGAGGTCCAAGCTAGATGACCGGTGCCGGCAGCGAAGAAAGCCCAGTCAGAGTCACTGAGTCTGGACTATAGGTAGTCTTTCGAGTTACAACCACAATGGAGACCAAAATTTCTATTGCTAAGTGTCAGGGAATTATGCACCTAGTGTTCAAATGAAGTCAGAAACATGACATTAACTTGTAGTTCTATATAAGTAAATATATAACCTGCTTCCCTGAAAATAAGACCTCCTCAGATAATAAGCCTAATCGGGCTTTTGAGCGCATGTGCTAAAATAAGCCCTTCCCCGAAAATATTGCAACACTGCAGCAATCATGAGGTGACCATGCTCGCCGCTTCCTGCACCTCAAAAATAATAAGACCTCCCCAAAAATAAGGCCAAGTGCTTATTTGGGGGGGTCAAAAGAAAATAAGACAGGGTTTGGGGAAACACAGTATATTTATAAAAACATTTATATTTATATCTGCTCTACATGGGGCAGCCCTTGAAGAGTGTTCGGAGACTTCAGTTGGTCCAGAATGCAGCCGCGCGAGTGATTGTGGGTGCGCCTCGGTACACCCACGTTACATCTATCCTCCGCGAGCTGCACTCGCTACCTATTGGTCTCCGGATATGCTTCAAGTTGCTAAAGCCCTACATGGTATTGGACCTGGGTACTTGAGAGATCGCCTCCTGCCAATTACCTCCCATAGACCCATTAGATCCCACAGATTAGGCCTCCTCCGAATTCCATCTGCCGGCCAGTGCCGGCTGTCGACCACCCTGAGGAGGGCCTTCTCTGTGGCTGCTCCGGCCCTTTGGAACGAGCTCCCTGTGGAGATTCGGACCCTCGCCACCCTTCAGGCCTTTCGGACAGCCGTTAAGACCTGGCTGTCCCAGCAAGCCTGGGGTTGAGTTCCCCCCCTACTCGAATTTGCTGTGCTTGATGTGTTTTTTAAATCGTTTGTATCGTTGTCCTGTTTTGTCTTACTTTTTTGTATTTGTTCCCCTTCCCTTGGCTTTTGTTCAGCCGCCCTGCGTCCCTTCGGGGAATAGGGCGGCTTACAAATCGAATAAATTCCAATTCCAATATTTATATCCGAGAAGATGGTCAGTCAAACAGGAACATCATGAAGTAAATCTAAACAACATGCAGACTACACAGAAGAAAAAGGCGGGGGAAAAGGAAACTCCTCCTTTATCCACAGCAACCAATCATATCATAGATTGCCTGGGTCTTCTGGCCTGTTAGACGCTTAACAGTTCCAGCTGCTAGATTGAATATCCTATACCAAGCGAGATACTTAATTGAATTTTACTCCATCTTATGACTTTGTTAAGTACATTTGCCTCATTTTGTGACCTGTTTTGATACATTTGTTAAGGGAATTGCTGCAATTGTTAAGTTAGTAACAAGGTTGCTTAAGTGAATCCACCTTCCCTATTGGCTTTGCTTGTAAGAAGAATCACAAATGGGGATCACATGACCAAGGGACACTGCATAAGTACATGCCAGTTGCAAAGCATTTGAATTTTGATCATGTGACCATGGGGATGCGGCAATGGTTGTAAATGTGAAAAATGGTCATAAGTCACTTTTTTCACTGCTGTTGGAACTTTTTTTTTTAAAAAAAGTTTTTTTTATTTTCATACAAATACCCACATGTACACCCAACACTATTTTGTATTATTCAATATTATGTTAATTCATTTTACGCTCAACCCCCAAAGACTATCATTAGCTCTTCTGCTCTTCATACACCATATTTATACCCTATCCATTCCTTTCTCCCTCTCTCCTCCTCCTCCCTACTTCCTTTCTTTCCTCTGTCCTTCTCTACTTCCCCTTCCTTTCTCCTCTTTCCACTCCTTCTTTCTCTCCTCCTCTTTCTCCCCGCCCTTTCTCCTAACCCTCTCTTCCTCCTCTTATCTCTCTTCTGTCTTCCCCACTCTTCATCTCATTTGCATGGTATATTTCAGCATCTGAGCAGCCGCTTTTTTCCACTGCTTTTAGAACTTTGGTCACTAAATGAATGGCTGTAAGACAGGGACTCCCAGTGCTATTGCCCTTTACAACAATCCTTAGTTTTCTCCCAACCGGTTGTGACGATACTCTTCTCCTTCTGACAGGACGAGAACCTAGTGAGTTTCAGTGGTTTATTTATAGGAGAATGGAAAGGCACTTTAGTGGAAGAGAGTCACTGTGCAGAGTGGAATGGCAAGGTTATTCTTTATGCATCAAAGGCAGATGCTTTGTTGTTTGGCATTTAAAAGGTCTTTCATTGTGTGGATATTCTATGCCACTGTTTCCCCCCCAACTGCTTTCAACAACTATTCTATCCAGGACCATGCGTATGCAGTGTGTTGTTGTCATGGGTACTTCAACCTATTCAAAAGTATACTTAGGATACTTTGGAATAAGTGGAAAAAAAAAACCCTAAACAACTGCAACATGTGCAGAACTCCACCAGGACATTCAACCTAACTCTTTGTATATATCACGCAATATAAATGTTGAGACTCTAGAAAGAGTGCAGAGAAGAGCAACAAAGAGGATTAGGGGACTGAAGGCTAAAACATATAAAGAACAATGGCTGGAATTGGGTATGTCTAGTTTGATGAAAAGAAGGACTGGAGGTGATGTGGTAGCAGTGTTTCAATATCTCAGGGGCTACCATAAAGAAGAGGGAGTCAAGCTATTCTCCAAAGCACCTGAAGGCAGGACAAGAAGCAATGGATGGAATCTAATCAAGGGGAGAATCAACCTAGACCTAAGGAGAAATTTCCTGACAGTTAGAACAATTAATCAGTGGAACAATGTGCCTCCAGTAGTTTTGGATTCTCCATCACTGGAAGTTTTAAAGAAAAGATTGGATAACCTTTTGTCTGAAATAGTATAGGGTTTCCTGCCTAAGTAGGGGGTTGGACTAGAAGACCAAGGACCCTTCCAACTCTGTTATTCTATTCTATTCTATTCTATTCTATTCTATTCTATTCTATTCTATTCCATTCCATTCCATTCCATTCCATTCCATTCTATTCTTGCTACTGCCAACTCACTGCGCAGCAAGAGTTACACTGATATTGAAGAAGTAGTCAAATAGAATAATTAAGGAAAGGATGCCAAAGGAGGGACAAAATAAAATGTGAATGACCAAAATTAAAATAATTTTTAAATTTTTTTAATTAATTAAATTGAATTGTTGAATTATCCTGCATCAAGTTGTCCTGTGGCGAGTTGTCCATTCCGTTTCTTGGTGTGGCGGAGATGAACCAGACCAGTCTTTAGATTTTATATTCTTAAATAGAAACATTTTGCTCAATTTAGCCCCATTATCTGAACTGATGATCCTACTCAGCAACCTATTCAGTTAATTGGACTTGTGGTTCCTTGTGCTACATTCTGCTTTGTTAAGGGCAAAATTACCCAATGACCTGATGTGCACTTCATGCTAAGCCACTGAGATAGTACTTGCATCACGGACACTTAAGTTGATTAATGAATTGATTCATTATCTAGGTTTGCATAATACCTTGAATTGACCAAATGGCTGGATTTGTACAATATGTTATCTGAACAGAAGCTAACTAAGTTAAAATTAAACAATCTTTACATTTTGTGCAAATGCAACTTCTAGGCTTTTATGTCTAGGTTCCCTTGGCTGACAATGAAAAAAATAATAATTCAAGAGTTGATTTCCAAGGATACAAAAGTTCAGATAATTAGGATTATTGTAGAAAAGCTCTGAAGGTATCATGAAAGAATTCAAGCTAATGCTATGCGTCAGGCATGAGCTCTATTTATAATGAAATCAAAGTTTAAATTTTTGCACTTCTTTCTTCTACTTGAGTAAAGGACTGTAATTCCCTACCATCCAAACATATATTTTTGCTGGGGTGAGGGTAAGGGTAAGAGCCAGATAAAGCACTGGATTGCAGACAGTTCAATCCATTTTTTACAGAAGTGCCACATGGACCATTTTTAGAGTGGTTTCCTTAGAATGTCTGAGAACCATGTACAAAAACATGTGATGGCTTAGCAGGCTGGACTGCTTCACATAACATATTCATGCATGCTGAGAGTGTGTCCACACAGATGAGTATCCACAAAAAAATATTATAAATATAAAAATATTATATCTGAATGATAGAGCCACATTATAAAGTCATTATACTGAGGGTTTTCCTGCCCTTAACACACTTGTGTCCCAATATGTGAGTCAAAATGTATTTATTGAATTGGAATATTTTGCAGTAATTTAAGAATTATAATAACAATAGAAAGTAATACAAGCTAAAAATAATAAAAAAGTGCAGATAAAAAAATAATAATATAGTAAGGAAAATGAGGAAAACACATATAAAGAAGTTACTTCCTTCCCACCAGCTCAATGCGCATAAACAATTTGAGTAACATCATCTTCCCTTAAAATACAATAAATGATCTCTTCTTCCCGTATCCCATATCAACAAATCTGTAAAACCTCCTCATTTTAGTCCTGATATTGGCAAAAGTCCATTAAGGGATCAATTTATGTATCAGTTTTGTCCTTGATTAAATAATCCAATTGGGATGGAATGTGCACTTGATTAGATTTTGCTGTGTGATCTTTGGTCCTGACAGCAACTTTATATGCCTTCTTTTTACTTCAAATAATAAAAAAAGATCTTAACGTGGATATACAAAAGAAACCAACTGATGTCTTAATAATTAAAAAGGAAATACAAATAACAAACCAAGAGAGTGAGAAACTTGGATAATGTTCCTAAACTGGACATCCAAAGCAGTCTTGTTAACATTCTGAATAATTTGTGAGAAGGAACAAAGAAAACAGGAAAAATGAGTTGGAAAATTTCCAATTCATCAAATGAATTGAGCACCCATTCATCAGTTGATTTTGGACATTGCTATGTATATTTCAGCAGTTGACTCTCTCCTGTTGCCTCTGTGGGGGGCGGGGGGGGGAGAGGAATTAAAAAAGTCAAGATGGCATGTGATCACCTTTTCACATGCATTGTAAGCCATGTGTAAATATTGAGTGGCCTGTAAAACTGGGAAAAACATAAACTGAACCTCAACCCAGAGTTTCCTAAAGCACTCTCACTCTACATTTAATGGGATAAAACATGGCCCTGGGAATGTATTGACTGGTTGATTAAATTTACATTCTTCTTTTCCTCTACAAGCTAAGAAAGTATTCCTAACACTTGTTCAAATCCCCCAGTTGGAGTTCATGTCTACTGCAATGGAGGACACGAAGTGTAGAAAATGGCATTGGCTACCTGATAGCAACAAGAAATTTACCCATATCACCCAGTTTCTCTTGGGAATAAAAAAATATTTTCCCACTAATTTAACTGGCCCAGTCAATGATTGACTATTCATAATATTCTTTGATGGATGTTGTGGAAATAGCAGCATGAACTGGACAAGAGGATGGTTCAAGGATGTAGACCAGTGGTCCCCAACTTTTTCATCTCTGCAGACCAGTGGCAGTGGTGGGAGGGTCGTTTTGCATGGATGCACACTACTTGCACAAAGGCAGCTTTGCATGCTCATGTGCTCATCCGCTGCTTAGACGGTCCAGTTTCCAATGGGCCACAGCTCAGCACCAGGTTGCAGCCCAGGGGTTGGGGACCCCTGAAATAGACAACATGTTTCCTTTCTGGTGGTTTCAATAAGATCATGTATGAGTCAAGTGAAAACAAAGGCCCCTCCTCTTTTACTTACTCATCAATCTTTTGCAAAAATACAAAATCATTGATCTAAGTTTCTATATTCCACTCTGCAGACCATGCATTTATCGTTATTAAGTGAGTGAAATACTCTTAATAGTTCAATAAAGAAGGAAAGCGATTAGCTAGTGCATAATTATGCTTCAGCTGCCATTGCAGTTTTTGGTATGATAAATCTGGAGACAGAAATTACAATACATGAGTGGGAATGCCAGATGTCAGGCTCCACAAACTAAGAAGGCATGCTGAGGTTCTTCAAAGCTGGTTCTTTTATTGTTCCTTACCTATAGAAAGAAAACTTGCCAAACTAAAGCAGACAACCTGTACCATGAAACATATACTCTGAGAACGACTAGGGAGGAGCTGTCTTCACCCTCTTTCTCCCACACAAACTTTCTAAACTTTGCTGTTTTTTGCTCCTCTGGAGTGCATCCCTCCCCACTTTGGAGTCTGGACTACATTCTACCACATCAGAGCACCTTCCAAACAGTGGTGGGATTCAAAAATTTTTACTACTGGTTCTGAGGGTGTGGCTTGGTGGGCGTGGCAGGGGAAGGATACTGCAAAATCCCAATTCCCTCCCAATCATCTGGGAGTCGGGAGGCAGAGGATAGATGAAGGTGGAGCCAGCCAGAGGTAGTATTTACCAATTCTCCGAACTACTCAAAATTTCCACTACTGGTTCTCCAGAACTGGCCGGAACCTGCTGAATCCCACCTCTGCTTCCAAAGCAATGTGAACAAGTTATAGTTGGTGGAAGTGGGAGCCAATTTTATCAGCAGATGCTCTGATTTGTTTGGAAATGAGGCAGTCCCAGTTCCCAAGGCTCTTAGGCTGCGGCAATCAGCTACTCATCAACATAAAAGAGCCATGGTGGTGTAGTGGTTAGAATGCAGCATTGCAGGCTAATTCTGCTGACTGTGGCAGTTCGATTCTCACTGGCTCAAGGTTGAGTCAACTTTCCATCCTTCCGAGGTGGGTAAAATGAGGGCCAGATTGTGGGGGGGCAAGAGGCTTACATTTGTATATCATTCAGAGAGTGCTATACGTATTTAAATCTAAGTGCTATTGCTTAAGTCCTATTTATGTCAAACCCCAAAACCCCGGGGCTTGCTATAGCGGGAGAGGGAAGAAATTCCTGCACTGGTGATGGGCGGTATAGAACCGAAGTCTGCAGTGGCGTGCCAAAGAACATAGCGGATCAACTGTTCAGCGGAGAGCAGCCAGCAGTCCTGCAGCAGAGAGGCAGGGTGGTGTGAGGCAAGCTGCCTGCTAGGCTTAGAAGCACCAGTTACAGGCCGACGATCAGCTGTTCAATGCCACAGCACCAATGGACTGATGATCAGCTGTTTGGGGCCAGGCGGCATCCAATCAGCTGTTCCGATGCACAACGGGGTGAGGAATGCGCTGGCAGAAGGGTGTGGCCTGCCTAGATAAAACTGCGCTGGGAGGCAGATACTCCCAGCGCTGACTTTACATCCATTTTTCTTTTTGGAATTCATTGTGTATGCCAGACTTCGGCTCATTAAATCCAGTAAGCCTCACAATGTATAGTGTCTTAATTACTGGTTTAGGCCTGGAGTTCAGATCTTTTGAGAACTTATTCATGCCAGTGTTTTGCAAACCTAGGTTGGCACCAAATCAGATTTGTGGGCTCTTATAGAGTCTGGCATGGCAGATGGCTTCATTGAATGGTTACTATACTCAGATATGTGCTCCCTGCCCAGCGTACTTCACAGCCTTTATATGCTTGAAAAGGAGGTGAGTTCTGAGCAAACACAGAATCCATGGAACTCCTACAAGCCCATTGGCAACTATCAGGAGTTTCTGCAACTCTATTTAAGCTGTCCCTTAAACTTTCCAATAGGTTGTAGGAAGTTATCACCCAGCCCTCTCCCAGAAAAAATGAAATATCCTAGGAAATATTGAAAAGGCAAAATATTTCTCTGGATGTGAAAAGAAAGAAATATGTTTTAAAAGACAAAATAGCTGCCTGTAGCTTCCTGCCCATCCCCACTTTGTCAATGGGCCATTAAGAAGGTTAGTAGATTAGTCTACTTTACATAATAAAGACTTCTCCACTTCATCTCCAGGGGGATGGGATTAAAGCATGATAATATTGGCCCTTTACTCAACTGACCACATGGCATCTGAGAACTCAACCAAACCTGGATTCAAAACGCAGCCTAGAGAGTTGCCCCTGCATGGCCCTATGGGAGTCTGACAACCAATCAGAATACATTTCTTACACAGGAACAGGAAACAGAGAGGTGGGACTGAACAGGTTATAAAAAGCCTAGCAAGCCCCTCCCTCAGCCCTTCTCTTCTTCTCCACTAACATTGAAGCATGTGATCACCTTTTCTGTTCAGGACTAAAGTCATGTGGTCCTGTCCACCAATAAACCATCTTTCCAAGCAGCCTCCATGTCTCCAGTGTCTTTTCCCATTTGGAGCTGAACCCAGAAGGACATTTCTTTCATCAAAGTGTACTGGGGATGGATCTGCTACATCCCCATCTGGATGTAAGATTGCATGTTTTTGGGCTGTTATCAGTCACCCTTTCATAAATCACATATCAAACATTTGGACTGTGCTGATGACCCTACCCTCCCGTCAGCTCTGTGATTTATTATTAAACTTATTATTGGAGCCACCATTCCCACAGTGCACTCCTGCCTACTGTCAGATGCAAAGTTGACCTGCATGAAGTCATTTAGTTTTTATCTGCCCCTAAGCCCACCCCCGCCCCCACCCTTGATATATTGATCTTCTTAGGGGTTGTTGTTGTTTTTAAAGAACTCTAGGTGTCTTTAATTACCATAATTGGTAATTAGATTAAAAGCTTTAGTCACCATCATTGTCAGGCTCCAAAAACTAAGAAAGATGCATTGTGATTCTTCCAAGCATCACATTCTTCATTGTTCCCCACCTATAGACGGAATCTATACCAAACTAAACAGGCTCCATTCCCATAAATAAAGTATATACATTGGGAACTATGAGGGAGGAGCCGTCTTCACTCTCTTTCTCTCATACAAACTGAAATGAAACTGAGTTATCTCTTGCTCCCTCCTTCCCTCCTTAGAATCGGGTCTACACATCCCATCACAATAATACCTATAGTTTCTGTTTACCTTCACTGTATAACTCTCTTGTGTTGTAGTTATCTGTACTTCACCATTAAAAACAAATATAATGCTTTAATGTGACCTTGATTGAACTGAATGGGATTTTCTTTCGATGGGCACATAAAGGTGCAGGCTATGTTTTTTTTAATCAGAAGCAAAACCTCTCACTGTCGGGCCTGCAGCCATATTATTTTTGGATCTTTGGCCTGCCACACTTTCTATTATTCTACTATGCTGTTTCTATTGTGGGAAAATGGGAGGGGGGATTGTATGGAGTTAGATGCATTGTAGCCATAACAACATTCTTTCTAGAATCCAAGGTCCCCCTTTGTCTCTACACCTCTGCACCTGACCGGAACTGGATGGGTGGAACTGCCAGCATGGCAGTGGGAGATTGGACCATGTGATGGACTTGTGGGTGTGGGGGCAAGATCTTGAACTTTCAACTTGGTGGGGGAAACCGGGAAGCTTTAAGATTCGAGTTTTCCCAGATGTGCCAACATGGCTCTCTTGATAAATTGGAACTTTGAGCAATACTTTGCCTCGGACTCTGATTTAATTTTGGATGCTATTTGGAGTGCTAACACTGGTGCTTCTTTTCTAACAAGATGGTACTTTAACCAAAGGATCGTCTCTCTCGCTCTCCTCCCTCCTCCTCACTCAGCTTTACAATGAAGAGAAAACGAAATCCCTCTAGTCGGAAGACATAAACAATCTTTCTGCTCTCTCCCACCTTAGAAATATCTTTCTCTTGGCACATCAGTGACATTTAGCTGGCGGCCTCTGGTGAAACTGCAGCTGCCTTTCTATCCTTATTTACCACATCTCCAGCAACATGACCTTGTTTGCATTTTTCATTTTTGAATGCACACAGGCAAAGCAAGCACAGCATCTCCATTGAGAGCCTCATTCATCTTCTTGGAAAAGAGGCTGCCGTGGCCTTCTGTATCATCATGGCTATTTCTTTGGTTGCTCCTAGCTCAGAGACGGTTACGGCTTCATTCTTCTCACTTGCCAAAACTTCATCTCAGAGGATAAGAACACCTTGATACGGGAAAATGCACCTTCCCCCTTGGAAATGAAGCTGTCACAATTACAGCTTGTACCATTTTAGAGATATGCAGCAGACAATGCAGGGGTATCTGTGTTTTTGCATATGTGTGTATGTGTGATTCACCTCTGAAGAAAAATACAGCCTTTTCCACCTTGCTTTAAAGTGCAGCACAGTTTTATTTCAGATTCAACCCTATTACCGTTCTGTTCTGTTCTGAAAAATTCATCAAGGCCATGTATTTTCCTCTTAATGTTTTTTACAAGGACATGTATTTTTCCCAACACTAAACAAATAAGTCTATTTCCTCTGAACCTGGGGAGAAAGATTTCAAAATTGTGATACTTGAATTTCCTTTTTCTGCACTAGCCTTATTTTCTTTCTATAGAAGAGGATCCATTATTTTTTAAAAAAACATTAAAAGCATTGTGGTGTGTATCGTAATCCAGCAAAACATAGTTGAGTCTATCTGGGGCCTTTTCTTTCTTTAATTAAAATAGTCCTGCTTTTGTTCTTTGTTATTTTTCAGCTACATTTGATTGAGATGGTGAAATTAGAAGTCTGCTGTTTTTCACTTCTGTACCACCTGGCCGCTTCCATACTGACAGTTTCTGTTTTTCTCTAATAATAATTTTGATTTATAAAAGGACATTTTTAAGAAATGGAAGGAAACTATTAAAATCAATCACACACTCTATGAAAACAGATAGCAAGATCAGCTGTTAAAATTCTGGTTTGTGTGGGATGTGAAGCCAAGGGTAACATTAACCTGGTTGAGGAAAATCCACTGATGAGTTAACAAACTGCAGCCAGCTAAATTTGAGAGTCTCTCCTCTATTTTTGCCCAGTATTTCAACATAATATTTTGGTGCTTGGTCAGTGGAAACATATCTTCTTTTGTCTGTTTGTTTGTTGTGTGAATATGAATTCTATGTCTGAGGGTGAGAAGAACTATGGACATTGCAATATGCTAGGATTGAATTAAATAAACCTATGACAAATCTATAATAAAACACCTTGCGCATGGAGTGCATACAAGCAAGCGGGCGGTAGTGCCTGATGGAACCCACCCCAGCATTAAACCTAACCAAGCTCTGGAATAGCACTTTATGAGAATCAAGTTATATGTGCTAGTTGGCTTACCAAAACCAACAATGAGAGAGCAGAGCAGGAAACTTTTCAATAAACCAGGAAGGTTTACTTCTTTAGAAACGCTTTGTTTCTCAATGAGGCATTGCAAGTTTTCTGTGGCATCTCTGGCTAAATTGTTCCGATTGAAGAAAGGCCTGGGCAAGGCTTTAATGAAGAACCAAGAACTCTCTTCTCAATTTTGATTTATAGGCACCTCTTCCACTGGCCTCACCTTCCAGTTCTCCTCAAAATGGGCCCACAGGGTGGGAGTGGGGAGGTGGTGGTTCAAATTCCAGCTCCTGTGCGGTCCCAGAAAACCTCTTGCCCTCATCCTTGCAGTGGCTCTGTTGTAAATCTGTGATGCAAACGGCCCCTTCAAGAATTGAAGACCGGCGAGCAGAAATGACTGTGGAGGGTATCCACTCGCAGGCACTGAATTATGCATAGAGAAAGGCACATTTACAAGCCGCAAATAAAATCCCAGGTAACAGTCAACATTACTGTCTTTTTATATCACAGGTATCACAAACTGAGATTTCAGGTGTTATACAATACTATGTGGATTCAGACAGATTATTATAAATATTTTAACATGCCCGCATATATATTAAAGAATACTGCCACGCTTCTCCCGACCTGGTCTCTTAGGATGGAACCACTGTCAACCCCATGATTGAAGTGAAAGGTTCACTTTTAGTAAGTTCAAGTGGTTACAGCAAAAGCAAAGCCGGATCTGAATATCCCCACGCAAAGCCAATGTTCTTCTCTCTTCCCAGACCTCCCCCCGCACTTCACCACAGTTCATGAGTGTCCAATGGCATTCGAATTTGGTATTTTGGAAACGGCCTTGAGGTTGGGCACCTCTTTGCTGTTTTTGCATTCCCATGCCTCTGTCTTTGATCAGTTGGTGCATTCCAAATTGACACCTCTGGTTCCTGTCAATCTGTCATTCCTCTTCTTTTAACAGCCATGGTGCAGCTGTGGTTAAAATGCAGTACTGCAGGGGAAACTCACTGTTCACTTCAGGAGTTCGATCCTGACCAGCTTAAGGTTGACTCAGCTTTCCATCCTTCCAAGGTCAGTAAAATGAGAACCCAGATTGTTGAGGGCAATAGGCTGGCTCTGTAAACTGCTTAGAGAGGGCAGTAAAGCACTGTGAAGCAGTATATTAAATCTAAGTGCTATTGCTATTCCTTCAGTCTCCTCCTCCTGCTGCATTTTATGGCAGGATGCCAGTGAAGCATGATATGCTGAAGATGGCAGACCTGACAAATACATTAATTGCCCACATTCAGAAGCTGCTCAGACCCCTCTCTGATTCCCTGAGCCAGGAGGAGGAACTGGCCCAGCACAATTAGACTTACAAGGCCCTATTATTATAGTCAGTTTCAATAAGAAATGTTTTAGCCTTCCTGGTCACCCTGCTTTGTGGAGCCAACATAACTCTAATATATTTCATGAACAAAGCCATCCAACAATTTCCAGTGCAGAATTAATCTTTCCTGATGTTCCAGCTGTTGGCTGTGCCACTTTCACCTATACGTTCAGGTAGTCCTCACTTAACTACGGTAAATCAGGACTAGCAACTTCATTACTAAGCGGCATAGTTGTAAGTGCATGATGTCACATGAAGATGTCAACTTATGACAGCAATTGTGGCTATTAAGTGAATCCCGTATGGTTGTTAGGCATGCCATATAATTGCCCTTGGAGACCTCCTGTCTGCTCCCCCATTGACTTTCCTTGTTTGAAAGCCAGTAGTGAAGATTGGAAATAGTGATCACCTGACTTCAGGATGCAACGACATCATATCTGCAAGCAAAGTCTCCAAGTGTTCAAATCATAATCACGAGGAGGATGACCCCAGGGATGCTGCAAAAGCTACAACAAGGATCTGTTCTAACTCCCAGTTGTTCAGCACTATTGTAATTTCAAAAAGGTTGCTGAATGAGTGGTCATTAAATGAGGACTACCTGAATTGTAATCCAATACTCTCTGGAATTACTGATCAAAATGTATTTGTTCTACTTCATCCGGTTCCTATAGACCTAGGATCCAGCTCCATAGTTTGGGACCACCAGGTTCCATGCTTTAGCTTTAACAATAGAGCAGGTCTATTGATGGCCCTTTTATGACTTGTGGACTTCAGAATGGCTGGCTCAGGAATTCTGGGAGTTGAAGTCCTCTAGTCATAAAGGAGCAATAGTTGCTCACCTCTGCAATAGAAAAATAGCCTTGCAGAATATTCCCCTACAGAATTTGCGCTTCCTTCCTTCCTTCCTTCCTTCCTTCCTTCCTTCCTTCCTTCCTTCCTTCCTTCCTTCCTTCGGTATGAAGTTGTATAGGTCTCAGGACAGCAAAACAACTCCAGACTAGGACATTACCACTTCCATATGAGTTGATATAAGGTTCTTACTCAGGAAGGCATTGTTTAGTGCTGCCATACCAAACAAAAACCAGGTAGACCAAACCTTTCCCCATTTCACTCAACTGTCTATAGAATATTCCTCAAAAAGATAAAACTTTAGTAAGGCCACACTTGGAATATTGCATCCAGTTTGGTCACCACAAATATAAAAAAGATGTTGAGACTCTGGAAAGAGCGTAGACAAGGGCAGCAAAGATTAGGGAGCTGGAGGCTAAAACATTTGAAAAATGGTTGTAGGAGTTGGATATGTCTAGTCTAGTGAAAAGAAGGACTATGGGTGACATGATAGCAATGTTCCAATATTTGAGGGTAAAACATTTGAAAAATGGTTGTAGGAATTGGATATGTCTAGTCTAGTGAAAAGAAGGACTATGGATGACATGATAGCAATGTTCCAATATTTGAGGGGCTGCAAAAAAGAAGAGGACGTTAATTTATTTTCCAAAGCACCAGAAGGCAAGACAAGAAACAATGGATGGAAAGTAAACAAAGAGAGAAGCAACCTAGAATTAAGGAGAAATTTCCTAGCAGTCAGCCGATGGGACAGCTTACCTTCAGAAGTTGTGGGTTCTCCATCACTGAAGGCTTTTAAGAAAAGACTGGACACCCATTTGTCTGAAATAGTATAGTGTTCTGACCCCCCCCCCCTCGTCCCACACCAAAACACTCCAAGCCAAAGATACTTTACGGAATTTATTAACAGACAGATAGGTCCTTGGCAGCAAGCCAGCACAGACAAGCCTTGGCAGCAATCCAGCCTGCCAAGCTCACAATACTGTTCTCCAACATTAGTTAATGCGTTGACTTCTGAAAAAGGGGTGTGTACACAAGCATTCCTTTTATAGTCTGAAGAGGAGCCTAATTACCACCAGCTGAGTGCAATTACCTCCTGTAACTGCGTAATTGTTCCTTATGCCGATTAGCTCTCCGGTGCCGGGCATCTAGGAACAACTCCCTTGGCTCCTCCCCACTGCTGATGTCCAGATCACACTCCTTTGTTTCCTCCCCACTGGTCCAAGGCTCAGGCACCTCCTGGTGGCCAACCAGCCTCTCTGCGCCCTGCTCGGAGTCGGAACCCTGTCCAGGGTTCTCCACATCCTCTAGAGCTGACTCATAGGGCCGCTCACTGTCGGAGACTTTTTATAGATGTCTTCAGAAACAGCTTTTGAATGAGAACATCATGGATATCAGGACAGCCACTGTTCGTGAAACTTATATAGACCAATTCTGGGTCCAATCAGCTGGGATTGTCCAATTAAAGTGCTCACTGTAATAGAATTGATTCAATGGGGTTAGTTAATTACTTTTTCACCAGTGTATTGCAGATTGGATGACTTTGTTTATGAAATAAATGCATTATTTCTTCCCTCAAACTCTACCCATCTGTAACATCTCCATGAAGTTTTGATAACATTTAGTGGCAAAAATATCCCCAAATGCAGAAAATACAAAAATGCAAAACACCTACTGCTTCACAGAACTGTAGGTAAAGATGCCTCTAGGTGGCTTTCTTGGCAAAACTATAGCAACGTTTTGCCATTTTCCTGACAGCAAGAACAATTAATCAGTGGAACAACTTGCCTCCAGAAGTTGTCGATGCTCCAACACTGGAAGTTTTGAAAAAGCGATTGTATGACCATTTGTCTGAAATGCTGTAGGGTTTTCTGAGGAATCAGAAAATATGTTTTTAGGAATGTGTGTGTGCGACTCACCTTATAGGGGCATTTTTCTTTTAGAATTTGAAAAAGATTCCAACTCCAGTAGCCTCAATCTACAAATATTATTCAGGTTTTGATACAAATGACCCACAAATGCAAAAAAAACCCTCAAGCAAAAAACATTTTCTCTAATTGCAGCACTTTTAAGGAGTCTCTGGTCTAAAATATCTTTGTCTTGTAATATGTACCAAGATTTTGCTTTGCTTCTGTTCATGGTAATTCAAAGACACATAACATTTAATTTACTTAAACTGAACAGATGTTGCATATTTGATATGAACATTTTAAGGATACCAGTTGTTTCATTAGGGAGCCATTGACTGAAATTACCGACAGGATATTTCTGACGCAGTTATCCTGATCTGGCAAATGAAGGTGAGTTATGGAATAAAAAGGGACAAAAACTCTTTTGCAGTAGAGTTCCTACAGATGAAAGGGCTGCAGATTTATCAACAAACTGGATGCACCCCAAATACAGGCTTTTGTGCCCCCTCATTCTGGGGTGGAGTTCATATATTATGCTAAATCATATTTTAAAGTTTCATTATTGTAATTTACACTTTTATTTTTTTTTCCCATCTGAGAGTACGAAGTACCCAACCAATCTTTCTAACTATTCCTACCATCCCTATCTCCATCCTGTCAGATTAGCTGGGCTGGGAGAAAACAGGCCCAAGGTCATCCTGAGGGGTGTGGGAAGCCCCCCCCCAAGAATGAAATATTTTGTGGAATATTTAAAAAGGCAGGACATTATATTTCCCTGAATGAGAAATTGAGAAACATGCTTTTTTTTAGAGGCAGGAAGCAGACTCGGTCTTTCTTAATGGCCCCCAGCAGATATTGTGTGCCCATTAAGAAAGATTAGGCTGGCCTATTCAGAAACCAGCCCCAGCCTCCCTGCCCACAAGCAGAAACTGAGGAAACAGCTTTTAGAAATGCAGATTTGGTCATCCATTCAAGACAGGATATTTTGAAAGGAAGGCAGAATGGTAGGATTAGAAGCAGCCCAGAGCAGTCCAAAGCCCCTTCATTGCACCATCCCCAGAGCAGTGCAAACTTCAACCAAATTAGCTCAGACATGCACCTAGGGTTTGCATTTCCTCTTTTGCCTATAGAGCCAGCTATGACCCCTACATGACCCCATAGGAATCTGACAACACCCAATAGAATATTACAGGACATGTTCTTGCACAGGAATAGGAATCTCAATTACAAAGCCCAAAGAAGGTATAAAAACCCACCCACTCTCAACTCCATTTTGGTCAGCTGCAGCAGAACCACAAACCCATGTGGTTCTGTTCATCATTAAACCATCTTTCCAATCAGCCTCCATGTTTCCAGTATCTTTCTCCCAGCTTGGAACTGAACCAGATGGATTCTTCTTCCCACAGGGGCTATGGATCAAATGGGGGATTGACCTTGGGGCTCCCCAACTGTCTAAACCCAAATCAACAGCAGCTACCACCTTCATGACCCACCACCTTCCTTCCTGTGTCACTTCTTTCTTCCTCCTTCCCAGCAGACAAGATTGTCACCACTGTCTTCCGGCTCCAACAACAATGAAAGCCACTCCAGATGAAGTGCCCATGTTGTCTATCAAAGTCATCTGCTAGCCCTTCACTGTCTCCCTATCATCAAAGACCCCAATGGCAGAACTAGACATCAGAGGCAGATGTTGTGCCATCCAGGGAAAGAGTAGTCCATTTGTTGCTGGAGACTTGCTGGACAAATGGGTGGGGTTGGGCGCAATCTGACAAGCTTTTTTGGGTGAGATCCCGAATGCTTATTCTGCTTCTGACAGAGCACTGAAAAAGTGTATTGGGACTGCCATACATAGAATGGAATGGAATGGAATATGGAATGGAGAACAATAAAGAATAGAATAGAACAGAAAGAATAGAGTGGAATAGAATAGAATAACAGAATTAGAAGGGAGCTTAGAGGTCTTCTAGTCCAACCCACTGCTTAGGCAGGAAACCTTGGGTGTCAAACTCGATCATATCACGTGATGTATATCATGACCTATCACAACTTTTTTGCCTTTGTGGAGCCAGGGTGGGCATGGCCTACCCATGAGGCATCTGGCCCATGGGCCACCAGTTTGATACCCCTGCAGCCTCTACCATTTCAGACAAATGGTTGTCCAAACTCTTCTTAAAAACTTCCAGTGTTGGAGCACCCACAACTTCTGGAGACAAGCTGTTCCACTGATGAATTGTTCTAATTGTCAGGAAATTGTTGCTTCTCTCGTTGGTTCCTTTCCACCCATTGCTTCTTGTCCTGCCTTCAGGTGTTTTGGAGGATAGATTGACCCCTGTTCTTTGTGGCAGCCCCTGAGATGTTGGAAGACTGCTATCATGTCACCCAAGTTCAGTGGTGGGTTCCAGATCCTGGTGCAACTGGTATGGTGCAATGGGGCCTGGCATCCCCACATGCAGGGCATGCATATGCGTGCATGCGTCCTTACCTCCGTGATGCCTCGGAACATTCCAGCTGCTCGGCGGAGCGTCGCGCAGACACCGTACGCTCCGTGTGTCCGCGCGGAAGTGCCAAAGAGCTCAAATACTGGTAAGGAGCTCAGGCGGGCGGGCAGGCCTTCCAGAGCACCGTACTGGAACAGTATCCAGTGCTCCCAGCAGGCACCAGTATACCCGTACCGGTGCAACCCACCGCTGCCTTAGTCCTTCTTTTTAATGGAAAAAGCTTAAGCACTCTTGGACCTCAGCTGTGGAAGTTCACTGGGTGAGCTTGGCCAATTACTGTCTCCCAGACAAGTCTCCCATACAGGGTTGTTGTTGTGCAGATAAATTGAGGGAGAATGGGAGCCAAACATAAGCTCTTGGAGGGAAAGCGAGGTAAAATCTAAAGAATAAATAACATCGCTCATGATTTTCAAATCACACTGTTGGGAGTCACATGAAAAGCTAAGCCAGAACCAAACCAAAGACATGACAACTTGGTGGGAAATGAGAATTCAGTTTCAAGGCAAGAGGGTAGAAGCTCAACCAAGTGTTTTAAATACCATATGTGTCAGCCGCTACACCTCTCCAAGTCCCTGCTCTCTGGCCGGCAGGGCACCGAAGGCCTCAGGAATGGTTCCAAAGTGAACAGAACTGCCCTGTTTATGACTAAGATGTAAAATGTGATCTGGAATCACCTGACAGCAGGTACATTTTTTAAAAACTTGACAAAATTTGAATTTGGCTATGAAATTGAATCCCAGGGATGTTTGGCTGCTGTCCTTTCAAGATTTAGCTCCATGTATGTTGCATTATCCAAGAAAATTATCGAAGGAGAAAACTTTCTGACCCAGGAGGGTTCTATTAATCATCAGCACACCTTGCCCTATGCTTTGCACCCTCCTCCTCCTCCTCCTTCTCCTCCTCCTCCTCCTCTGCAGGCTGCCTTCCAGCATTATGCTCTCTCTCAAGGGACAGCTGCAGAGAGATATGTGAGTACATAATTGTTTCAGATCAAAGTAGAATGTGATCCAGTCAGAAAAAGATAAAATATTATCGGGCCATCTTACAGATAGTTCCCAGCCACTTTGTTTCTAAATTGAAGCCAGGAGGCAGCTGGGCTGAAATTTCCCATCAGATGAAAAAGGGATTAGGTGTTCAAGTCCCATTAATGAGAAGTTGTGTTCTAATAAGTGACAGTAGGAGCTGAGAAATGTAGTCCTCGCAGCCGAGGATGTGTGTGGCTTTTGGTGAGGAGCAGATGCACTGGAGGCAGCCACGTGTCCTAGCAATCAAGGATCCATGGCAACCAGCTGTGGCACCCCTGGTGCAGAGCAGGGTTTCAGCTCCTGGGCTGGTTCTTAATTGCTTATTTCCAAGATGCGTCTCAGTGGGATCAATCTTGTCTAGGCTTGGAAGCTGAGCAGGATTAGTCCTAGTGAATTCTTGGATGGGAAGCTGCCTAGTGAATCCAAGGGTGGGAAATCAAACAAAACCTCCTAGAAGAAAGGATTGTCAATCCTGTCTGTACTGCTGGCAAAAAAGAGCTAGATAACCATGAAGTCACCAGAAGTCAACCATTTCCTGTTAAATGGTGATGACAATTATTTTGGTTGAAAGGTGGCTGAAGAGTTGTAGAAGGACTTCTATATCATCTCAACCACTGTTTACCAAGCTGGGAAACTTTGAAATGTGTGATGTCAGCTACCAGAATTCTTAGCCATGGTCACATTGGCAAGGATTTCTGGGAGTTTAAATCCATACATCTTAAAGTTGTCTAAGTTGGGAAGCGTGGATGTAAACCAACTTTTGCAGGAAATCCAGAATTATTATCCCCAACTATACTGATAGCTATCTATCAGGCTGCTTGAAGGTCTCCAAACAGAAGAACCGATCTCCTTCTTCCCCAGAAACTGGTCATATTGTCAAACTATTCTTGCTATGATGTGTCCTCAATTGTAGCCTCTTTCAGAAAGCATAATGATTTATGTTTATCAGAATCTGCAAATAAAGTCTTCATTTTCCTTTGCCAAGCTAGGTTAGCCAAACCTAAAATCTCTACATCCTTCTCCATCAGCCAAAATTAAAATAGGACCCTAGATGAGATAGAAAATAAGGTGAACTATTGCATCTTTTTAAAAAAAAACTTAATGCAGCCTGAAATCATATAATATTGCTGGTACTCCTTTTTAAACTTCAAATGCTATGAAGAAACTGAAAAGAACCTTTTCTTATACTTTCTGTACTGAAAATCAAAATAAAAACATGGGGGAGGGGGAAAATAAATGGTCTGTCATTCAAAAGCACTGAATGTATTTTCTGACAAACCAGAACTAAAAGGAAAAAAAGGGAGGAACTACATTACATTGGTGGGTGGAAACAGGACTATATTTTTAAAAAATAATATTATTTTCCCCAGGTTTTCTAGAGAGGACTGGGACTTTTCTTTCATCCTTTTTGTTTTTTTTTAAACTGGTTGATTTTGGGATTTTATTGGATGTATTGACAAAGCCAGATGTATTAATTAATGTATGAATTAATGGGTCAAGATTGTGGTCACCAATGTGGTGCCTCCCCCAAATTTTTCTTGTGTTTTAAAATATTTAAATCTGGCCTCTTGCAAAGGTTGAATGCCAGCCTCTAACATGGCCTGAATCCCCCAGAATCTATTTCCAAGAGGCACAGAAACTAAAATTGGTGGTGGTTTCAGCTGAGGTCTTTGTGGGGAAGGAAGCTGACCTGCCCAGGAAGGAGCAAAGGGGAAGGGTCCCCCTGGTGGGAAGGGGATACAGTTGGTGGCAGGTTGCATTTGGGGAAGTCAGTGCTTTTGCTTTGCAACTAATTGTAAGTAGGCTTTGAAGGTAATAATAAGCCTTGGTTCCTCTTGGTTGATCCTAACAAACTGAGCAAGGTTGGGTCTGGTTCATGCTTGGATAGGCACCAGCAGGAAAACTAGACTGAGAAGTTGAAAAAAAAACACCCTGAAAAAAAGCAATGCTGACCAATTCTACGTATAATAGAATGGAATAGAATAGAGCTGGCAGGGACCTTAGAGGTCTTCTAGTCCAGCCCCCTGCTCAAGCAGGAGATCCTATACTATTTTAGACAAGTGGCTCTCTAATCTCTTCTTAAAAATCCTCCAGTGATGAAGCCCCCACAACTTCTGAAGGCAAGACATCCCACTACCTAGTTAATTGACCTCACTGTTAGGAAACGTCTCCTTAATTCTAGGTTGCTTCTCTCTTTGTTTAGTTTCCATCCATTGTTTCTTGTCCTGCCTTCTGGTGCTTTGGAAAATAAGGTGAACCTTCCTCTTTGTGGCAGCCCTTCAAATACTGGAATACTGCTATCATGTCACCCCTCTTCCCTTTATTCCCCCTCTAGACTAGCCATACCCAATTCCAGGCCTTTAATTGTCTTAGTTGCTCTTTTCTGCATTTTTCCCCAGTCTTAACATCTATTTGTAATGTGGTGACCAAAACTGAATGCAGTAATCCTGATCATTCTTGGATGCTGCCAAGAACACTACCCAGAACACTACCCAGAATATTATCCAGAATACAACACAGCTATATTCCTGCAGGCAGTGCAGACAAGAAGCACAACAGGAGTACTAATTCCATTATATTAGCAAATTCTTAGGAGACTGAAAGTATTTATCCTCTCACTCCCTCTTGCTCTCTGGAAAAGTAGATAGGTCCCTTCTGAAATCCTTCCCACACCCTCCCTCCTTCCGTAGGCTGAGATATCTTTTACATGCCTGTTTGTCTGCATCTCTTCGCTTGTCTCCCGAGGCCATTCTAATACACCATTGCAAGTAGTTGTCCTCAGCATCAGAAGTCAGACCTTGTAGGTAGGTCATCTAGTCCAACCCCACCCCACCCCCAAGCAGGGGACCCTACACCCTTTCTGACTGATGGTAGTCCAGTCTCTTCTAGAAAGCCTCCAGGGATGAAGCTCCCACAACTTCTGAAGGCAACTTCTTTTCCATGGGTTGATGGTTCTCACTGTCAGAAAGTTCCTCCTTATTTCTAGGCTGAATCTCTCCTTGATCAGTTTCCATCCATTATTCCTTCTCTGCCCCTCAAATATTGGAAGACTGCTATCCTGTCTCCCCTGTCTCTTCTCTTCAATAGCCTAACCATGCCCAGTTCCTGCAACCATTCATCGTATGTTTTAGCCTCCGGTCCCCTCATCATCTTGGTTGCTCTTCCCTGCACCCTTTCAGCTCATCTTGATCTTTTTATCTAGTTACATTCCTGACACCATGAACTTGTGAATTAGAATATCCTTCAAGAGCCATTTTGCAACAGCCTCCATAAGATTTCAAAATGTCAAATGTCCCCACCAGTCCAAAATAGATGGCGACACCCTGGCTTAGGCGATGTGTGAAGTGGGCCACTCTGATGAAGCTCTGCTAAAAGCAGAAAAAACTGGAAAGCAACTCCTCCTTTGAGAAGAGCCACCCAACAATCTTCTGTACCCTCTTTATGAAGCATCTGTTTCAACCACAGATTCTCCGTTTTGTGGGCAGAGAAGGCGGGGAGTACCGGCCCTTGGGGGAAATAATGAAAATCATTGCAGGTCTCTTGTCTCTTCTTCAAGGAAACCATATATTGTAACTGAAATAAGAAAGATCTTCAAAAGCTATCTGGGATGCTACATAAACATCAATATAGCCTCTACCATAATATTATTTTTAGATAGATTTCCAAACCGGTTTGAAAAATCATATATGAAGGGTATGATTGCTATAATGCCTTCTCATGGGAAGTAATTTTAAAGAGTTCCAATAAGGGGGGAAATTCCGAATAAACAATCAGTGGGTGGGAATCAGTTTTAAGCATGCGAACCTTATCCGGAGGAGAAACAGTTCGATTTCTGAATCTATGTCAAGCTCAACCTGGTGAATAATAAGACAACACAAATGCTATTTTCTCTCTCCATTTATGATCATCTCTAGGCATTGAGGGAAGCATCATTGTGTTCCCCTAAACATCCATTTAAGGGAATACGCTTTATGTAAACTTGCTCCAAGATTAAAAGGCCAAGGGCAAGGGCTTTTATTCAATCAGTCTGAATGAAGAAACTTTTTGCATTCCATTTCAAGATCCTGACCCCCGTAACTTACTTGCAGTCAGAGAGGCTGCGGCTTCACTAGCTAATCTGTTTTGATCTCACATGAGATGGATTATGTCTACAAAGGGGCGGCTGTTATGATGGGTCACAATAATTTAAACTAATAACAATTTAAACTAAAATAATTTTAAGCTAAAATAAACAATAATTTAAACTTAAATAATTTAAACTAAAAATTTAATCTGAATGATTGCACAATTGGCAACTCCAAATCTCGATTAATAAATGCTCTGTCGTACACATTGGCAAAAAAAATCAGAACACCAAATACAAGTTGGACGGAAACGACCTCGTAGATGACACCCCGCCCCCCATTCTGTCAAGGACCTTGGAGTCCTCATCTCAAAAGATCTAAGGCCCAGGGCTCACTGTAACAGCATTGCCAAAAAGGCATTAAGCACTGTTAACCTAATTTTGCGAAGCTTCTTCTCCAGTAACATTGTATTGCTAACTAGGGCGTACAAAACCTTTGCCAGACCAATTCTCGAATACAGCTCATCTGCCTGGAATCCCCACTGCATATCCGACATTAATAGGATTGAGTGGATCTAGAGCTATTTCACAAGAAGAGTCCTCCACTCCTATACTCACAATTCAATTCCCTATGCCACCAGACTTGAAATTTTGGGCTTGGACAATTTTGGCTGGATTGTTCTATGTCAGTGATGGCGAACCTTTTTAGCACTGAGCGCCCAAACTGGAAAGCGTGTGCATGCATGTGTATGCACATGCCTATGCGTGCACCACAGTGCTGGAAGCCCGACCAGCTGGCCGGTGCACACCTGCCTGTTTTTCGGGCATTTTTCAGGCTGTTTTCAGGGCCAAAAATGGCCTGGAAACAGCCTGGAAAATGGCTCAAAAAACAGTCTGAAAACGGCCCGGAAAATGGCCTGGTTTTGGCCATTTTTGGCTGTTTTTCAGGCCATTTTCAGGTTATTCTCCAGCATTCCAGCACCCATGATGATCAGCCGGCAATGGTGCGCATGCCAACAGAGAGGGCTACCTCTGGCCCATGTGCCATAGGTTTGCCATCACGGTTCTATGTTGTTCTTGGACTGGGCTTGACCCAAAATAATGTATGGGCATAGTTGCACAGCCAGGATTGTTTGCAGGGTATGGTAAATCAGTAATCAAAAACAGGCAGAGCTTTGACACCCCCCCCCCCCAATCATGGGTGCCATCTTGACTTTTCTATCATATCTATAGACATCTCTGTAAATGACTGCCACAGAGTGGAGGGGGTCAAGCTATTTTCCAAGGCACCCGAAGGCCAGACAAGGAACAATGGATGGAAACTGAACAAGGAGAGATTCAACCTAGAAATATAAGGAGACATTTTCTGACAGTGAGAATAATTAACCAATGGAACAGAAGTTGCCTTCAGAAGTTGTGGGAGTTTCATCACTGGAAACTTTCAAGAAGAGACTGGACTGCCATCTGTCAGAAATGGTGTAGGATCCCTTGCTTGGGTGGGGGGTTGGACTAAATGACCTAAATAAAAGGTCCCTTCCAACTCTGTTAATCTAATCTAATCTTATCAAGGAAGCCACTGCCTAGGGATGCATTTTCAACTGAATCAGCTTCAAATTGGATCCATGCTGCTGCAGCCATTTTTTCATTTCTCAGCTTGCAACACAGTATGGGGGAGGGAGGGAGGGAGGGAGGGGTTTGTAATGTCAGACCAGACAATAACAACAGATCATCCCATCTCGTGGGAAGGTCATCTCAACAAGTGCTGGCCAGAGACTTGAAGGAGTTACTCAGGAGATGCCAGAACACCTATTCTATTCTATTCTATTCTATTCTATTCTATTCTATTCTATTCTATTCTATTCTACTCTACTCTACTCTACTCTACTCTACTCTACTCTACTCTACTCTACTCTACTCTACTCTCTGGACTACCTTGCAAGACTGTCAAACCATATAGCCTTCCACTCCCAATATTGGCTGGAGAATTCGAGGAGCTGAGCTCTGCACATTCGAAAGATGGCTAGGATGGGAAACACTGAATTAGGGTATGCAAACACAACTCCGATGATGCACAGGACAAGGTGAGGCTGCAACAATGCAGTACTTCAGACAGAGCCACAGAAGTCAGCCTCCTCTGAGACAGCCATGCTTTCCCTGAATTAACTGCACCAGGAGCAGAAACTTGGCAGAGCTATAACTTATGGAGATAGGTTTCACTCCTTGCTCTTTTTTTTTGGGGGGGGGAGGTAGACATCCCTGGAATTTCTCTTGATGGATTGACTTCCCGCCAGAGCACCCCAGCAGCTCCCAGGTGGCAAACATGTGTCCTCTGCACCAGCCAGAGAATGACGGTGGTAAGAATTACTACTCCAATTTATATATGGCCTGCTGTGCAAGCTTAGGAAAAACAGCACTGTATAAATATACCATGTTGCATTATTATCGCTTGAATGTTCTATTTCCTTTGATTTATACAGAGTTCCTGGAATTAATTCCCTTCACTTGATTGCCAAACAGCCTCAAAACTGACACAACATGAGTAACAGTTTAATCTCTGTATAGCCTGTGCCGGATTCTCTTTGCACTCTAATTGTGAAGGTGCTGCCTCTCGTTACCCCTGGATTAGTGGGGGACGCATCTGTCTTGATCAAAGACTTCTTTTATGCCAGTGACTGGGGAGTCTTGCCAAAGAAGGGACTTGCCAACTCATTCCTGGGCCTTGAGACAACCCCCCTCCCCCATAATTATTTATCAAATCCAGACATGCAGGGCATTTTTCTGTGGAAGGAAGGAAGGAAGGAAGGAAGGAAGGAAGGAAGGAAGGAAGGAAGGAAGGAAGGAAGGAAGGAAGGAAAGCTTTCGTGGTTTCAAACAGTAACTCTACATGGTGAAGCATCCCTAAAATCATTAGCATTTCTACGAAGGCAAATATTTTATTTATTTATTTATTTATTTATTTATTAATCAAATTTATATGGCTGTCCATCTCACGGGAAGTGACTCTGAGCGAGAGTCCAGCAATCCAATAAAGCCATAAATGTAAAGCAATGCCTAAACCCATGTATAATAATTATCAGAATGTTAAAAACATAAACCCAGAACTAAGCAAGAGGAGAAAATAGGGAAGGGAAGTTAATAATAAGGGAGCCACTCCAGGAGTCCACCAGGGCTGCTGGCATAACCAGGTTTTGAGAAATCTTCGAAAGCTCAGAAGTGACATGAGGCTGATCTCATCTTGGATGTTGTCAATCATGTTGGCAATCCTATTTTTGTCAACAGCCGCATGAAAAAGCGCTGCTGAGTTTTGTCCAAAGCAGCCCCTTAGATTTTGAAGCCACAATGTTCTTCTTCTGCCTGGACCTCATTTGCCTTCAATCTTTCCATGGTGGATTAAGTGAAGGAGGCCGTATTTTTCTGGGTGTCCCATCCCATGTCCAAAATTATCTGACTTTCGCTTTTTAATGGTTTTGATGATCTCCCTTGGCTTTCCCAGGGGGCTTATCACTTAGCTCCTTAGACAATGGAATCCTATAACATGCCCATTCTGTTGGATCCAGTCGGTTGGACAGATTGGGAAGAGAAAATCCCTTAAATTACAGGTTCCTAACCACCGCACCATGGCCCATGCGGAACCGGGCTGCACAAATGACAGGTGAGAGTGTGTGCACCGTTCAAGTTGTCTGTGCGGCGGGCACTCATGTGATGCGTGAAGCTCCATTTGCGCGAGTGGCAGGTGCGTCTGATTTTTGCACAAATGGAATGTCAGGGTTCCAAATAGCGTCCAAAAGTAAATCAGAGTCCGAGGCAAAGTATTGCTCAAAGTTCCAATTTATTAAGAGAGCCATGTTGGCACATCTGGGGAAACCTGAATCTGAAAGCTTCCCGGTTTTCCCCACCCAGTTGAAAGTTCAAGATCTTGCCCCCACACCCAGAAGTCCATCACATGGTCCAATCCACTGCCATTCTGGCAGGTCCACCAATTCCAATTCCGGTCAGGTTCAGAGGTGTAGAGCAATGGTGAGTTCCGGATCCTGTCACAACTGGTACGCTGTGACGGGGTCGGGCGTCCACCTTGTACACGCGTGGGCATGCCACCACCTGCGACGCTCCAGCTGCTTGGCAGAGGTCACGCAGATGCCGTATGCTGCGTGCGCAAATGGCCCACTAGGTTAAAAAGAGGTAAGTTTAGTTTAGTTTAGTTTAATGAAATTTGTATGCCGCCCACTCCCATTGGGACTCTGGGTGGCTCACAGGCAAGATAAAAGCATTTTTAAAATTTAAAATAAGAAATACAATATTAAAATTAACACAACATCCATTCTGTCCAAGAGGGGCTGGATATTAATCAACAGCCCCAGGCCTGCCGGAACAGCCAGGTCTTGGTGGCTTTACGGAAGGCCAGGAGAGTGGTGAGGGTCCAGATCTCTATGGGTAGTTGGTTCCATAGGGCCGGCGCAGCTACAGAGAAGACCCTCCCCTGAGGGGCCGCCAGCCGGCATTGTCCGGTCGACAGTACCCGAAGGAGGCCCAACCTGTGCGATCTTATTGGTAGTTGGGAGGTAAATGGCAGGAGGTGGTTTCTCAGGTAGCCAGGCCCTAAACCATGTAGGGCTTTAAAAGTAATGATTAGCACCTTGAAGCGCGTCCGGAGACCAATGGGGAGCCAGTGCAGCTCGCGGAGTGAGCTAGGAATGAGGACGGGTGGGTGGACCCAACGGAAACACCGTTTCGGTACGGTGGCAGCTGCTCCCAGCTGCCAATGGTATGCTTGTACCGGGGCATACCGCCTGGAACCCACCACTGGTGCAGAGACAAAGGATGACCTTGGCTTTCTAGAAAGAACTTTGTTGTGGCTACATAGTAAGCGACTCCTTACAATCCCCCCTCCCATTTTCCCACAATAGAAAATGCATAGCAGAATAATAGAAAGTGTGGCAGGCCAAAGATCCAAAAGAAAAGATGGCTGCAGGCCTGACATGGAGCTTTGTACACACATGTGAGGGCCTGCGACTCACACAAATGGAACCGCACACTCAAGCATGCGCAATCGCACACCTGCTGCTGCATGCACCATTTCCTCTGTCCCCCCCCTTGCTGATTCACAAAGCCAGAAAGGTTGGGGACCGCTGCCTTAAATAACCTGGTCCCATGTCTTTTAGGGTCAACAATGGAATCTTGAATTGGACCCAGAAACAAACTGGTAACAATGCACCTTGTGCAGCAGAGGTGTAACATGCACTCTACCGGAAACAAAGATAGGGCCATGCCGCTGTATTTTGCACCAGCTGAAGTTTCTGAACACTCTTCAAGGGCAGCTCCATACAGAGCACATTGCAGTAGGCCAGGATATGAGCGACTGTCCCTTGTAAGGCCCCTTGATCCAGGAACGGGCACAACTGGTCCACAATATAAGTTGTGCAAAGGCTCCCTAGTTGTGACTGCTACCTACTTCTCAAACAGGAGCCGTGAATCTAGGAGGAGACCCCGGTTGTACATAGGGTCTGTTCTCACAGCTTTCAGACACTGGCATAGGATGTCCACAGAATTGCTTACTGTATTTTTCAGAGTATAAGACGCATCTTTCCTCCCCCTAAAAGTGGGTGAAAATTTAGGTGCATCTTATAGACCGAATACAGAAGCACTCTGCAGGCCAAAAACAAGTGTATTTTTGGTGAAAACGGGCTGTGTGGAGTACTCCAGAGTGCTTCTGGAGGCCTGGGAGGGAGAAAAACGCAATGCACGGAGGCCAAAAATTATTTTTTTTCTTCTTTTCTTCCTGTAAATTTAGGTTCATCTTATAGTCCGAAAAATATGGTAATTTGTACAGAAGTATAGTAGAGTATCATTAGCATACTGATAATACCTTAGCGCACAGTGATGGATGAGGTCACTCAGCAGTCTCACTTGGAGGTTAAATAGGAGCACCAACCCCTCCAGCAGCCCACATAGGAGGGGTTGAAGGCAAGATCTCTTCTTCCCAATCACCACCAAATAGAATTGACCCTTGACAAAGGAAATGAACCAGAGCAATACTATGCCGTAAGAATTCATATCACCCTAAACTGTAGTTTTAACTCTGATGTGATAAAGTTATTCACTTGTAGAAGCATGTTTCTGATGGTAACTGATGACCCCTTTTAGGAGAAGAAGATCTAACCATGTTCCCAGCAATCAGTCAAATTTGAGCTTCATTCATACATATGAGATGTTGACCATGAGAACTTTATCATCCTTGTAGTAATTTAAGAGAGGAACTCTTGGCATACACTCTAAATCTTATTCACTCATCACTCCCAGGAATCTCTTCTTGCTCCATGAGGCAGCATAGCATGACTTGGGATGAACGGAACTCATTAGAAAAGTAAAAATGGAAAAAGAAAAATCAGATTAATAATAAACACTATATTTCTATTTCAGGAGGTCCAAAGTATGATGCATAAAATTAAGACAACTGCCAAAGCTTCCATCTTGACTTTAAATATTTATTCTTTATTTTTCCTCTTATTATTGGTTACCACTTTCTGCATAAAGTTACTTAAATCAGAACAGAAGTTGGGATATGTCAAGTGACAATGTGAGTTTGACACCCCTGGGCGTCCTGCTTAAGCAGGGGGCTGGACTAGAAGACCTCTAATTCTGTTGTTCTGTTCTAGGAATTCAGCCACTTTTTTTTTTTTTGCTATTCTGGTGAGGCTTAGACGCAATATTTCAAATATGGTCTTTTCAGTTAGGAATAAAGCAGTACTAACACTTCAGTCTAGGACTGCAATTTTAAATGCTCAATATTATAATTTTATAATACTGCAAAATACTGTTATTTAAAGTGCAAAGGAGTCCTGTGGAATTGGGGTGGGGAGAGGATGTCACAAGTCTGACTACATAAAATAAATAAAATAAATAATAAAATAAAAAATAAAAAAATAAATAATAAATAATAAAATAGATAAAATAGATAAAATAGATAAAATAGATAAAATAAATAAAATAAATAAAGTAAATAAAATAAATACAGTAAACGAAATAAATGAAATAAATAAAATAAATAAAATCATTCATTTATTCATTCATTCCTGCTGAGGAAGGATGGAAGGAAGGGACGGTTGAGGCGTCCCAAGGAGACCCCCAAGACTGGATGGACAGTGGTCTTTCGCCCCCTCAGCCAAGGGTCAGACGGCCGGACTTCAACTCCCAATATTCTCCTCTCAGCAATCCGGCTGGAGAATCCTGGGAGTTGGAGTCTCCGGTGCTCTGAGAGAGAAAGAGCGAGCGAGAGACTGCGCGCCGCACTCCGCCTCTCCCTCCCCGCTTCCTCCGGGACAGCGCCCCCCCCGCCCCCCAATTTGCGCGCGCAGGCCGGGCACGCCTCCGGGCGGGGCGGCCCCTTTTCTACGCGGCGCCGGGGCTGCGCGGCCTCAGCTGCCAAGCGGGCCTCCGGAGCATCATGGCTGAGTCCCTGCGGTAAGGCGAGGCAGGGAGACGCGGGGCTTGCGAGGCACCTGATCGGGAGAACTGAGCCGCCCTCCGGGCTGGGGATGATGGGTCTACGGGTCGTTGGGTTGTTGCTTGGTTTGGCCCCGAGGCCCCCGGCAGACACGGCCGTGGGGGTCTTGGCCCCTTTGAAGGCCGGTGCTGGAGGGGTTTTCCTTCCTGGGGGAGGGGGGGGTCGCAGCTTCCGCCTCGCCCTTGGCTGGAAGGAGAGCTTCTTCCTCGCCCCAGGTAGATGCACAAGTAGTCCTCGTCTTACGGCCACAAGGGAACCCTCAATGTCTGCTGCTAAGTGAGGGATTGGAGTGAGTTGCGCCCCACTTTATGACCTCTTGCCACGGTTGTTAAGTGAATCGCTGCCGTTGTTAAATTAGTCACTGTTGTCTGCGGAGATTCTCTGTCATCCAGGTTGTCCCAAAGGTGCCTTTTTTTTTTTGCTTCCAAGAGACAGCTGGACTTTCTTGTTTTTTCTCTGAAGGCCTTTGGCTTCTCCAAGAAGCTTCTTCCGCTCTGACTGGATGGTGGGGAAGAGCAGAAGAAGCTTCTTGGATGAGAACCGAAAGGTCTTCAAAGAAAAACCAGAAAGTCCAGTTGTCTCTTGAAAAAAGCACCTTTCGGATAGTCACACTGTTGTTAAGGGAATCTGGCCTTCCACGGACTTCACTGGTCAGAAGGTGGCAAAAGGGGCTCACCTTGGACACTGCAACCGTCATAAATGTGAATCAGTTGTCAGGCATCCGAATATTAATCATGCTGCGGTGGTCATAAAGTGTGAAACCTGGCCATAAGTCACTTTTTTCAGTGTTGTAATTTTGAATGGTCACTAAATGAACTGTTGTTCATGAACTAAGTCGAGTACTACCTGTACAAGAGTAAAATCTTTGTTTCTGTCTTATTGGTAACTTTCAAATGGGGCCTGCCTGTCCTAACCACTGCAGTCCCAGTCTGTCCTGTGGGATGAGTTTAGGATTTAGTGTGTGGTGCAACTCTCACAATTAACTTTAATTGTTAATTTTAATTGTTATAATGATTTTCATATTGTTTTTATTGCATTGTAAACTGCCCTGAGTAATTTTGGATAGCAAAATGGGTGTCATGTAAATTTAATAAATAAATGCCATATAAACTATTTTCTAAGGCAGTGTTTCTTAAAGGTTTTGCCCTCCGGACTTCTTGGCACTTTTAAAACTTTGAGGAGGACCCCAAAAGAACTTACATTTATATGGGGTATATTTATCAACATTTACCATATTAAAAACTAAAATGGACACATTCATAGAATATTTATGTATTAAATTGTGTAAAAATATTAAATATTTAGTTCACTAGGTATTAATGTAGGCAATAACATATTTTTTCTTGAAAAACCCTGTACTTTTAACCAAAAAAATAAGTGGCATTGTTTTAAATTTGTATAAATATTATTAATAAATAGTTTTGATTTTGCAGTGCACTTGGGTAATCCCTCCCCATGTCTCTGAACACACTTTAGGAAAACTCTTCTATGGGTTCAGAAAGGGCCTCTTGTTATATATAATTAAGGCTTAAATTTTCTTACCTTAAATCCACTTAGAGAGCCCCTAACTATCCCAGCATAATTGCTTCCAAGGGAAATTTGGGGTGTGTCTTTTATAAAATGTTGGTGAACAAGTTTTGAATGGAAGTGTTTCAGGACTGTAAAGACAGGTGTGTGAGAGAATCAAGAAATATAGCCTATTGATCTACTAGATTCAATAAGTTCTATGGATGATAGAAAGTCCCAGAAGAAAGAGATATGAACCAAAGTTTTCAGCTAGGATGATTTCAAAATTTACCAGAAATATTTGTAATCCTGCTGAGCCGTTGCTAACTGTGAAATATGGTTTTTTTTTTTCAAAATATGCACTTCATATTTATTTAAAACAGGAAGAATGAAACTGTTGGAAATGAGGAAATGTACACAGGTGTTCCTGGAAAGTGACAGTGAAGTTGTGAAGCATGTATGTGGTTAGAAGAACTGTGTAAACGAGAGATCAGCTCGGAGCCCTTTGATTTATCGCAGTTCTTGCTTTTGCTCATGGGCCCACTGCAATGACTTATTAATGCAAGCATATTACTGCTATTATATCTTTTATATCTATTCATTTCTAATGTTCCAAATTATTGGAAACAATAAACTTCTGATCTTAAAGTAAGAATTATTGCTTGTGTTGTTGCCTTTGTTTCCTATTGGAATTTTCCTATGAGAAGGTGCTTCTTTCCTGTCAGAACTCTCCATATCGATATTGTTGAATGTGTTTTGAACTGGGGTGATTCTGCAGTGGGGGAAACCACTGCCATTTAAAGGCCCTTCAAAAGTCCTGGAACAGTCCCTGAGGTTCCCTGCTTAGAAAATTGGAGCAAAAATAGCCATTAGTGGGTAGGTAGTAGATACCTTTGACCCCTTGAAAAGGAAAGAAAGCTGAGCCAGAGGTCTGTGGGATGAGAAATTGTTGTGTTTCTATTGTGAGTGATAGGCTGTGTACGTACACGCTCTGTGCACTATTGATTGCAAGTAAGGGATAAATCTCTGTCATTTAGGCTTATCCTTCAGAGTAGCACACCCATTACCCTTTGTGCTGTTTTTTGTGCAACCTGACAGCTGATGTACACACGCACAATTACACTTGGCTACCTGCACAGCGCTTGTCTCTTTGATTCTCTTACTGGTACTGAGGACTTTTGACTTTCTCCTCTGATCTGGACCATGGCAAGATCCTACAGCTCAGCCAGCACAATTCCAATCCTGCTTTTCCTGCTCTCCTCCCTCCTTGGTTTACTCAAGAAATTGGCAAAATTGTGCTGTGTGTCCCAGGCTTCTTCTGGTGGTTCTTCTCTGGCTTCTAGAATGCCATCTCGATGGGCAGCCTGCAAAACTCCTTATGGTTACGGTCATGCTGCAGTGTGCTTTCCTGCAATTTTGAGGCTGGATATTTATGAAAATGCCCTGATTACTCCTATGGTCACGTGATCAAAATTCAGACACTTGGCAACTAAAATCCTAAGGTTGCAGCGTCCTGGGGTCACACGTTTCCCTTTGGTGACCTTCTGACAAGCCAAGTTCATGGGGAAGCCAGATTCACTTCACAGCCATGTTAGTAACTTAACAACTGCAGTGATTCACTTAAAACTGAGGCAAGAAAGGTTGTAAAATGGGGCAAAATTCATTTAACAACTGTCCTGCTTAGCCACAGAAATGTTGGGCTCAATTGTGGTTGTTGGTCAAGGATTATCTGTACTTTTCAAGATTTAAGAAACAAATGGTTTTTTGGATGCCAAGTAGGCAGGGTGTTTTTTTTTATTGTCCTCTATAAAAGATGTTCCCTCTCTTTGAACTGAATTCTTCAGCTTCCCATGCAGAGCCCAGGGTCCTTATCAACATTGTTGATCAAGGTTAGCAGCACTGACCTCAACACTCCTGAAAGGTTTCCAGGTGGTCTGTTCCATGTAGTGGCAGAAATGCATCTTATACACACATGTAGGATTTACAGAGTCTGAGCGAACACCGAAAATATTCCATGACACTGCTTTGAAGTCAATCGGTATAATTTTACAATTTCTTATTAAGGCAATCTCTGTTAGTAGAAGTCCAATCTATGAGAAGACTCATCTATTTGATAATGGTATGTTTGCCTAACCATGTTTGGTTAAGCTGCACTGGTTTAGGCTTGTACAAACCCTATGTCAGGCGTGGCTCCATCCATAACCAAGAAAGAAAACTCCCAACTCCATTGTTCATGGAATTAAAATACTTTCATTGGTTATGAAAAGATACCAGCGAAGGTAAAGCAAGATCTGAGCCAGAAAGGTGCAAAGAAATACATATCAAATGATAACCCAGCCCCCTCCCTCCAACAACCCCACCTCAGTGTCCAATCTGCAACTCCATTAGGTGTCATGTGGGTTGCATCTCCAAAAGGCATCATCATGTTGGTATGCAGGATGGTTGGCCTTGACCAGGTCCAAACACAGGCCATCAGCATGCGCAGAAGATGGTGAGAAGAAAACTCCCATTTCCATATCCCCTCCTGTACCATTTATTCCCATCCCAAACGCCATGCCCCCTCCCTCCCCGTTTCTATGGCAGCCGATAGCAAGTAAGCAAAGCAGAGGCTGACACCCTAATTTACAAAAGACAGAATCTGTAAGAGGCGGTGTAAGGACAGTGATGATGGTGTTGGGATCCCCAGTTAGGATTGGGCTGGCTGGGGTCTTCTAGACCAGTGATGGCAAACCTTTTCGGCACTGAGTGCCCAAACAGGAACACATGTACATGCGTGTGCATGCGCCGGAAACTGGAAGACTAGCTGGCTGGGGTGCGCATGCCTGTTGTTTGGCCATTTTCTGTGCCGTTTTCTGGGCCATTTTTGGCCTGAAAAATGGCCCCAAAGCGACCTGAAAATGGCCTGGAAAATGATCTGTTTTGGGGGGCATTTTTGGGCTGTTTTCAGGCCATTTTCCGGCGCTCCCGTGCCCGCAAAGACCAGCTGGTGACATCTCGCGTGCCCACAGAGAGGGCTCTGCACGCGTGCCATTGGTTCGCCATCATAGTTCTGGAACTCTCATCCACCACAGAAGCTCCCACGATTACTTGTCACCCACCAGGCAGCGTGGTCAAGTGGAGAAGACGCTGGATTACGAGTGGAGAGACTCGGGTCGTAGTTCCTCTCAGCCTGGTGAGGCCTAAACATTAGAAAGCCCTTACAAAACCTTTTCTGTCCTTGGGAACAAAAATGGCTTCTGGGAAGTGATTTGCGTCTCCTTAGAGGCTCTCATTCTGAAGAAGCTGGACGAGTATTTTGTGGATCTCGGTGTAGGAATCCCTTTGGCCCCACCAAGTTTGGGGGAGAAGTTGGAGAGTAGCTTATGTTCTTTCCTTCTGCCACCCAGGAAGCACTCCAGCATCTTCCATTTCTGATTCTTGTTGTGAGGTAAAAATATGTGGAGCTTCTCAGCCATCCAGGTCCTGGTTGTCCCAAAGGTGCTTTTTTCAGGAGGCAACTGGACTTCATTGTATTTTCTTTTGAAGACGTTTCGCTTCTCATCCAAGAAGCTTCTTCAGCTCTGACATCATCGATCCCTTCCTTCCATTCATCCCACTATCCTGTCAAAGCTCAAGAAGCTTCTTGGATGAGAAGTGAAACGTCTTCAAAATAAAATACAAGAAAGTCCAGTTGCCTCCTGAAAAAGCACCTTTGCTGTGAGGTGGTTGCACAAAGACCGTCTTGACACATTATGCAGAGCTGTGGTTGGCTTACCCATGATTAATAGTGGATTGACCCAATGATAGGAAGCCACAACTATGATTTGTAACCAGAAAGAGCAGGTTTATGCAGTCAGCTTTCCTTAAGATTGCCATCCTGTGAGAAGCGGTGTGGTTGCAAACCCCTAAATTACCTCAGCAGCAGAAACAAGAATTTCCTGAAATTTATTTGGAGAGAGAAAAAGCATGTTGGGTGTCAGATCCCTGATAATGACCTGTCCTGTTAGGGGTATCTCTGTTGGGAGACAGAAAGTAGTGCAGCGGAATGTACAGCTAGAGAGAAAGAATGTTGCTAGTAGAAACACACGAATAGAGTTTCAGACACTGCTAGTAAAAACAAGTAGCTTTACTACTGATAATTGCTTCACAAGCAGTGATAGTAGATAGTAGTTATTTGTCCAAACACAATTCAAAGAACAAACAATAGCTTACAGTCGCAGTTCATATTCCAGTCGTCAAGTCATCAAGCATAGGACAAGCAGAAAGAGAGTGAGCTCTCTTGACTCCTTCTTATAGTAAAGTTAATTACATCTGTTAAGTATATCCACTCATTTAAGCAACAACGACTATTTGTTGTTGTATAAAGATATATATTGCCTACGCAACACTAGGAGTATACTCCCAACATGTCCTACCAACTGTCCAACACTTATACTTATAGGTCTTTACTTTTTACTTTACTTTACTTTATTGCCATTGTACGTATATACACAGTATACATATACAACAAACTTCACATAACGCCCAGAGACCAGGCCCAACACACATAACAATCCCCAAGCACACCCCTACCCACCAAAAAATCCCCCACCCCTAAACCACCCAAGCATCCCCACAATGGACCAAGTCGTGCTGTCCAACAGCTCACTGATGGTGACCCTTTAGTTCATTGTTGAGTGCAATGATAGCTCTGAGATAAAAGCTATTCAAAAGACCCATGGCCCTACTTTGAATTCTTTTGTGTCTTCTGCCAGAAGGCAACAGTCTAAAAAGATTGTAAGCAGGATGGGAAGAGTCTCTGAGAATGTTATGCAACTTCCTCAAACAGCGAGATGGGAAGATGTCGTCCAGGGCTGGTAGCTGGAGCCCAGGGATATTCTGGGCAGCTTGAATGATTCTCTATAGAGCTTTTTTATCCGCTGCAGAGCTGCTCCCATACCATGCAAGAATGCCGTTTGTCAGGGCAATCTCAATGGTGCTCAAGAGCCGAGGTGGCGCAGTGGTTAAATGCAGCACTGCAGGCTACTGCTAGATCAGCAGTTCAGCGGTTCAAATCTCAGCGGCTCAGGGTTGACTCAGCCTTCCATCCTTCCGAGGTGGGTAAAATGAGGACCCGGATTGTTGGGGGCAATATGCTGACTCTCTGTAAACCGCTTAGAGAGGGCTGAAAGCCCTATGAAGCGGTATATAAGTCTACTGCTATTGCTATTGCTGCGATAGTAGGACAGAAGTAGATGCTGAGATAGATTTATCCTCCTGAGCATTCTCAGGGAGTACATCCTCTTCTGTGTCTCCCCCCACCCATGCCCTCTTTTACCCAGGCAAGGCATCCTTCAGAGACATTTTACTAGACTTAAACTGGGATTCCTCTATGTAGATTGGGACTGGTGCCATGTGAAGCCATGACTTCTGTTAAGCGTGGCTTCTTTAATAAGCCCTGGGCTGGATTTCCATAGCATGCTAAACTATAAACAGTGATTTTCCAAGCCAGTATGAATAAGGTAACACTGCATGCTAGGTTGAAGCCCAAGAGACCCTGTTTAGTACACTGTGAATCTGCAGGTATACTATACAATAAGCCACGATTCATCTTAGTTCATTGACTTAGTTGTATCATGCAACATTGCAGGTAGCGCTGGCTGGATTTTTAAAAAACCCAGCCTTTGCCTTGGCACGCTTTGCAAACTCAGCGGGATTAACAGTTTTTTTTTAAAATGTGTTGCCTGATACAGTATTTAAAATGTGAGTTTTGGACTTCAGAAACTGAAGCTTCCTCATTGCTGCTATAAAACAAAGGTTATCTGCAGGATTGTATTCCAAGAAAGCTATATAATAATTAATACATCAGGGAGTATTCATGCTGAGATTAATGGGGTTTGGTCCTAATTTTCTCTGTTTTTCTAACAGCTCAGCATAGGAACAACAAAACTTAAAGAGTGCAACTGTTGTTTCCTCCAGAAGGTACTGTTGACATCCTGTGCTTTAGTCCAGGGGTCTCCAACCTTGGCAACTTTAAGGCTTGTCCACAAGCCTTAAAGTTTCCAAGGTTGGAGACCCCTGCTTTAGTTGCTAAAACGTGCTTCAGGAAACCATCCTGTAATAGATGAAAATGTAGATGTGGGATATGGTATATCTAACTCTGAAGCCAATTAATACTGAAATCTGGAAAGCAAGCTAAAGTTTAGAAATGTTTCTGTTTTCCTTCTTTGCCTTCCCTCCGACTTCAGTGTGGGGCATGCGATAGGAAGAAAGAAACACTTGATCTCTTGAGTATCAATATTTTGTTACTTTAGTGTGTGTTATTGTAAGAGGTTCCACCACAAAATTGCGGAGGACAAAATCGTGCTCGACGAAAGCGCGCATTTGACGTCATCACAGCGCGACGAAAACATCGCGCTGTGATCGAAAAATGTAAAAATAAAGCTAAAACCTTACCCTAACCCCCCCAAACCTAACCCTAAACCTAACCCTAAACCTAACCCTAAACCTAACCCTTAACCTAACCCTAAATCTAACCCTAAACCTAACCGTTAACGTAACGCTAAACCTAACGCTAACCCTTAACCTAACGCTAAACCTAACGCTAACACTCTAACCCTAACCCTTAACCTAACCCTAACCCTAAACCTAAACCTAACCCTTACCTTTATGTGAATCGGCTTGCTTTAATTTTAATTTTATTTCAATTTTTAATTTTTTTTGTTGCGCTGTGATGATGTCACATGCGCGCTTTCGTCGAGCGCAATTTTGTCCTCCGCGCTTTTGACGGGTCACGATTGTAAGATGCAGGGGACATTGGGTGGCATACACATTTGGTAAATAAATACATACCAATTGACCAATTTCTCTTTTATTTCTTGTAATATTATTCCACCAAATTTAGAAATACCCGTATCTGTTTTGGTGGGTTGTGAACAGGCAGTAAAAACACTGAATGGAAGAGGAGGCAGACCCTTATAATGGGGGAGCCCTCTTGACCAGCGTCCCTTGAGGGACCCTGCTAATTTTTAATTCATCACCTGTCACTTTTCATCTAAAGTCATGGATGAAAACTAACTGGAAATACAGATAGTCCTCGACTTAAAACTGTTCCCTTAGTGACTTAGTGGAAATTACGACACTGAAAAAAGTGAGCTGTGACCATTTTTCATACTTACAACCATTTCGGCATCCTCGTGGGCATGTGATTTATTTACATTTGGATGCTTGACTATCAATTCACATTTATGACGATTGAAGTGTCCCGGTGTCATAGCCTTTCGGAACCTTCTGACAAGCAAAGTCGATGGGGATGCCAGATTCGGTTAACGACCATGTTGCTCATTTAACAACTGCAGAGATTCAGTTAACAAACGTGGCAAGAAAAGTCGTAAAAGGAGGCAAAACTCTTTTAACAAATTTTTCACTTAACATACATTTTGTGTCAATCGTGATCAAAGTGGAGGATTACCTGTAGTTCCGTTGGTTTCCTTTTTGAATTAAATAAAAGCCATAATTCAGAGTGACAAGAGTTGGAAGGGGCCTTGGTGGTCTTCTAGTCCAACCACT